>NC_072480.1:40300000-40941000 GCF_027574615.1 Eptesicus fuscus | reverse complement strand
ATGCTTCTTTGCTCCACTCTTTTTCCTCCAAGGTACTTCTTTCTCCCATTTTTGCCATTTCTCTAGTTACTCCTCTTTAGTTTCTTTAGCGTCTCTGCCATTGATGTTTAAAAATGTCTCTTCCCTGGGAAGTTTCATGGACCCCTTTGCTTCCCAATTCACACTTCTCACTTTGACCTCAATTCACACTCTGGCTGGGTGATCTCACCTGCTTACATTGATCCAAATACCAGCTGGAAGGAAGCCAGGCATTTCTTTCCTGTCTTTTGTTCACAGAGCTCCAACAAACTCAGCTCATTCAGAAAGTCTTCGCTGATGATTGACCCTGTTTAAATATGTAACTTTTCTTTACCTGCAACCCAACTAACCTACAAAGAGTATTTACACTCAATGCTGTTTATGAATTCACATGATGTTGAAGAGTTTGATTGTGTCTTGAATCCTTTAAAAAATTACATTGAAAATCAGGTAACATGTTTAACTTAATTTATGTGGTTCTTAGTATGATTTATAGAAAAGCAGTCAATTTTCTTGTGGGTGCTAGAAAAACATACCCAAAGTTTTTCAAAGGTATTTTTGACAAAAATCGTGTCAACCTCTTCGTTTTTCTTTTTAATTTCAAGCATATATACATTGAGAAGCAGAGTATGTCACATTGTTGGAAAATAATAATCATCTGTTTTCAAAATTAAGATATTTTTGTTTTATATGGTTTTCCATTATGCACATTTCAGGTAAGATTTCTTAATAGCTAGAGCATCACATTTTTTATACAGAATTAAAACTAACTTAACAGTCTTTTAAAATTCATGTATGTTTCTAACACTATATAGTATCATAGAAAAGTACAAATAAAACAATGTTCTACGAATTAAAATATGCACACGAAGGTAAAATAGATGTAAAAGTGAGATAAAGACTAGACAAAAATAACAATTAAAAATTTTTATCACCCCACTTTACAAATTAACAGATAATTCTTTCAAAATAAGATATCAATGAAATACATGACATCAAATTGTGAGATGTTTTAAAAATAATAAATAAATTTCTTTCAAGGGAATCATGTTTCTCCAGAAGGTGCTTTCTTTAGCTTTTAGGAATGCCTTTTAAGTGCTAAGATGAGAGCTCCTTAGTTTGTTTATTTATTAAATCTCTATTGAAAAGGTAAAGTTAAAATTAAATATATTAATAAGCTGCCATTGATGGAAAAGAGAAAGCTTTGACCTAAAAATATGATGATTTAGTGCCTTCACTGATTGATTGTGACTTGGCTCTCCTCTTCCTTCACTTTACTGATGGAGGTTCAGGAAAAGAGCTTATTAACATAGAAAAGAAGAGCCTCAGATTGTGCACTTACACTGATGCTTTGAAGGGATGTAAAAACATCTGAAGCATATAATTTTTCTATAGCCCCATAAACAGAACATGAAATAAAACCCTTAAATAAATTTTACATTGAACAAATTCTAAACAATTATCTGATATTTTAAAATAATTTCTAATGTCCCAATGCACATACCTATTTCCAATATTTATGTATTTGCCATGCTAGCTTATAATTTATGCAATGGCTTATTTGCTTTTTGGTTTGTTTGGTTTTTTACTACTTTTTCCCATAAATTCTGTTGCATCACTTTCAAGCCCTCTCTGTTGTTATGCAATTTTTAAAATGTTTTTATTTGGGGTTTTATTTCAAAGTAGATAAAAACAAGTGCGCACATTTATTTATTTATTTACTTTTTAATATATTTTAAAATTTTGGAGAGAGAGGGAGAGATAGAAACATCGATGAGAGAGAAACATCAATCGGCTGCCTCCTGCATGCCCCCCACTGGGGATTGAGTCCATAACTTGGGCATGCCCTGAACAGGAATTGAACCAGTGACCTCTGGGGGCTTGGGAGGACAGTCAATTGACTGAGCCACACCAGCTGGGCTGTAAGTGCTCACATTTACATTGTATGTAGTATTTACCAAGCACTGCACCATGCACTTCATTTCTGCGAAACTAGGGTTGAACCCTCACAGTCTTGAAGAAAGTCCATGTGTTAAACCACTACCCTTCATGGCCTATTTAATTGTTGAAATAATGAAATATTGTTTCAAATATCCATTTGTTCCCTGGCTTATTTTATTGGCTGGTACATAATCTCCCAGTGACTTTTATTTGTAATAAAAGTTCCTTTTTCATTTTACATAAATTATTTTTGCATAATTTTTGCTGGTTCTCTTATAGTGGTCATTCACCTTTGAATGAGGGTGACTCTTCTAACGTTGGGCATTTTGCAGGATTATGAATTAAGGAGATCATGAAGAACTGAGTAGGCAGCTTCAGCTGAGGACCAGTGTCTCTGGACTCATTTTCCCCAAATCTGCTTTGCACTTTAATCTGGGTTTGCACAGTCCTGCATGGCCTAGGATCTTTGCAGGTTAATCATTTATCTTCAGTTGAATATCATTAGCAGCTGCAAAGCTCATTGCCATCTCCCCCTTCACTACCTTGCCTTGATCATACCCTACTTATGTCTTCATAAATTTCCTTCAGCCCAGGTGTCCCCTGCTACTGGGAGGTGTAGAACCAGATCCAGGAATTCCCCCACTCCCACAACTTGCCCAAGACTTTGGAAGTTGTTTTTACAGATAAAGAGCAGGGATGTTCCCCTACATGGAGGAATCTGGCCCCGTATGGGACACAAAAGTTTATCAATGACTTTGAAATCCCCAAACCTGAAAGCCTCTTTTTGGAGCCCATCTATGATATTTGATGATATCTTTCCATTTTAAGTTGAAATTTCCTTCTTGCTTAGCATCAATTAGAATAATTTCTCATGCCGCTCCTCCTGTCTCCTTTGTCATTTTTCTGATTTGCTTGCCTACCCCTTCAATGCTGATGTTCTCCAGGCTTCTATATTTTATTTTCTTGACTTGCAATGTGATACACTCTCTTCAAAGATTTCAACCCCTCTCATCAAAAAAAGAGCCTCACTTCTGCCCATAACTCCCTCATCTGCAGCTCCAGGCTAGCTTTCCCGGACATTTCAAACTTCATGTCCCTTAAGTGCCCCTTGTCATATTCTAAAGGGGCCCTATTATCTTTTCTTATAAACTTGTTTCTTTTTATTTTAAGTACTAGAGGCCTGGTGCATGAAATTCGTGCATGGGGTTGGGGTTGTTGGTGGTGTGTCCCTCAGCCCAGCCTACACCCTCTCCAATCTGGGACCCCTTGAGGGATGTCCAACTGCCCATTTAGGCCTGATCCCAGGGAGATCAGCCTAAACGGGCAGTCGGACATCCCTCTCACAATCCAGGACTACTGGCTCCCAACCACTTACCTGCCTGCCTGCCTGATTATGCCTAACTGCTTCTGCCTGCCAGCCTGATCACCCCCTAACCACTCCCCTGCCAACCTGATCGATGCCTAACTGTTCTCCTGCCAGCCTGATAGCCCCCAACTGCCCTCCCTTGCCAGCCTGGTCACCCCCAACTGCCCTCCCCTGTCAGCCTGGTCACCCCTAACTGCCCTCCCTTGCAGGCCCAGTCGCCCCCAACTGTCCTCCCCTACATGCCTGGTCACCCCTAACTGCCCTCCTCTACTGGCCTGGTCACCCCTAACTGCCCTCCCCTGCAGGCCTGATTGCCCCCAATTGCCCTTCCTTGCAGGCCTGGTCCCTCCCAACTGCACTCCCCTGCTGGCCTGGTCGCCCCCAACTGCCCTCCCCTGAAGGCCTGATAGCCCCCAACTGCCCTCCCTTGCAGACCTCATCCCTCCCAACTGCCCTCCCCTGCTGGCCATCTTGTGGGGGACATCTTGTGTCCACATGGGAGTGGCCATCTTGTGTGTTGGAGTGATGGTCAATTTGCATATTATTCTTCATTAGATAGTATTGGTTCATGATAGTGCTTTGCTCTCAGTTAACCAAGCCGGAAACTCAGGCTCTCCCTAGATTCCTAATTTTCCACATCTTGCTCTTCCTCCATGATTGTATCCTGTGGTTCTATTTTTGAGATATCTTCCACATCTGTTTTCTTCTCTGCATTACATAAGCCCCATGGCATTAGTTTAAGTCCTCATCAAATATTGTCTGCTCTAATGCAATTATCTCTTAAATTGTCTCCCAGCATTCAGTCTTACATTACTCTGATCCACTCCCTTTTTTGCTGTTAAAGGAATCTTTCTGACATTCAAAATCAATCATGTATTTTCCAGGAGTCTTACCACAGGTGTGATTTTTTCCTTTATTGATTAAGGTATTACATATGTGTTTTTATGCCTCCTTTACCCCCCACGCCCCTGCTCATGCTCTCACCCCCCTGGTGTCTGTGTCCATTGGTTCTGCAAGTCCTTTGGTTGATCTCTCCCCATTATCCCCACCCTCCCCTACCTTCCCTCTGAGGTTTGACGGTCTGATTGATGCTTCTCTGTCTCTGGATCTGTTTTTGTTCATCAGTTTATGTTGTTCATAATATTTCACAAATGAGTGAGATAATGTGATATTTATCTTTCTCTGACTGGCTTATTTCACTTAGATTGATGCTCTCCAGATCCATCCATGCTGTTGAAAATGGTAGGAGTTCCTTCCTTTTTATAGCAGCGTAGTATTTCATTGTGTAGATGTACAGTTTTTTTAATCCATTCATCTGCTGATGGGCACTTAGGCTGTTTCCATATCTTAGCTATTGTAAATTGTGCTGTTATGAACATAAGGGTGCATATATCCTTTCTGATTGGTGTTTCTGGTTTCTTGGGATATATTCCTAGAAGTGAAATCACTGGGTCAAATGGGAGTTCCATTTTTAGTTTTTTGAGGAAACTCCATATTGTTCTCCACAGTGGCAGCACCAGTCTGTATTCCCACCAGCAGTGCATGAGGGTTCCTTTTTCTCTGCATCCTCGCCAGCACTTGTCATTTGTTGATTTGTTGATGATAGCCATTCTGACAGGTGTGAGATGGTACCTCATTGTCATTTTGATTTGCATCTCTCGGATGATTAATGTCTTTGAGCATGTTTTCATATGTCTCTTGGCCTTTCTTATGTCCTCTTTCAAAAAGTATCTATTTAAGTCCATTGCCCATTTTTTGATTGGGTTGTTTATCTTCCTTTTGTTAAGGAAGATAAATTTTGGAGATTAAACCCTTATTGGAGATAATATTGGTAAATATGTTCTCCCATGCAGTGGGTTTTCTTGTTGTTTTGTTGATGGTTTCTTTTGCTGTCATACATAATCCCAGGCACATAGAAAATGCAGAATAAGCCCTAGCTGGTTTGGCTCAGTGGATAGAGCGTCAGCCTGCGGACTAAAGGGTCCCAGGTTCAATTCTGGCCCAGGATACATGCCCAGATTGCAGGCTCGATCCCCAGTAGGGGGTGTGCAGGAGGCAACCAGTCAATGATTCTCTCTCATCATTGATGATTCTATCTGTCTCTCCCTCTCTCTTCCTCTCTGAAATCAATAAATTAAAAGAAGAGTTTATTAAGCAAATTAGCAAACAAAGTAAATGAATGGATGCATGTTTTGTTCATTCAGCCCATCTTCCTTTTGTGAAAATCTTGTCTTATTTTGGTTAAATAATTTGCCTAAGTGAGCAAGATTAGTAGTCATAAATTATTATTATTATTATTTTGTTTTGCTTTTTTTAATCCTCACCACAGAGTGAGGATATTTTTTTCATTGATTTTCCGAGTGAGTGGAATGGAGGGGGGTGGTAGAGAGAGAAAGAGAGAGAAACATCAATGTGAGACACATCCATCAGTTGCCTCTGGCATGCCCCACAACCAGGGGTGGGAATCAACCCTGCAACCCACGTGCATGCCCTTGACTGGGAATTGAACCTGTGACCCTCTGGTGCATAGGCCGACACTCTAACAACCAAGTAACACTGGCCAGGGCGAGTCTTTAAGAACTTAATTCTTACTAGTAAGTACAGCAACCAACAAATATATGTCAATGGAAAAAACAATCAATCACTTTCTAACCTCCCACATTTGATAATACATTTGCCTTTTCTAAAAAACTACGAGTATATATTTCATGAAGTCTACACAATTATTTGAAGGTGCAAATGTGGGAATATCATGCTTTTTGCTATGCACGTTAAGACAGATACAAAGTTGGTGGAAGTAAAAATGGTGTTATGGTTGATGTTGGAGTGTTCAGTGTTAGACAGCAAGCATTGCTAATATTTAATATAAAATGCAACTGCTGAAGATTATCTTTCAAGCTGCATATATCTTAAATCTATTACATTAAAATCTACACATAGATAGATATTTCACAAGACCTGTAAATTATCTCACAGTGGGTTATTGATCAGCTTATAAAGGTAAGTGAATAATTACTTACAGAGAATAACCTGAAGAGGAATGTAAAGAGATCAAGACAATCTCATGAGAAGGAAGAGAAGCAGTTCCTAAACCACTAAAAGGGAAAACAACAGACCAAGGAAACAGTGTTACTTCACCTGGAAAATAAAAGGCTTACTTTAAACAATGTTTAAGAATTTTAGATTTTTAAGGCTTTTGCCCCTAAAATACTATTCCAGTGTTCTGGATTCTAAATATAGACTGATTTATCCAAAAGTAAGAAATAGTATTTCTGACAGTTTGATAACATAGTGATTTAACAAACATTTTGATGTGGTGCTCTTATCTAATCTAATAATAGACAAATATGCAAATTGACCGCACCTTCGCTACACCTAAGCCACACCCACCAGCCAAGCCACGCCCACCAACCAATCAGGACGAGTATGCAAATTGCCCCAACAAAGATGGCGGCTGATTTGCATATCAAGACAGTGTCCAAAGAAGCCAAGAGCTGCAAAGGGGAGTAAAGCTTCGAAGAAGCAAGCAAGCCAGGGGGGCGGGGGGAGGAGAAGGGAGGAGCGAAGTCAGGGCCGTGGGCGAAGGGAAACGAAGGCGGGCTGGAGGAGAAGGCGGGGCCGGCGGCAAGGGCGGAGCGGAGGCGGGGCCGGGGCCGAAGGGAAACGCAGGCGGTCTGGAGGAGAAGGCGGGGCCGGTGACAAGGGCGGGGCAGAGGCGGGGCCGGGGGCGAAGGGAAACGTGGGCGGGCTGGAGGAGAAGGCGGGGCGGGCGGCAAGGGCGGGGCGGGGCGGAGGCGGGGCTGGGGGCGGAGGCGGGGCCGGGGGCGAAGGGAAACGCGGGCGGGCTGGAGAAGGTGAGGCGAGCGGCAAGGGCGGGGCGGAGGCGGGGGCCGGGGGCGAAGGGAAAAGCAGGCAGGCCGGAGGAGAAGGTGAGGCGGGCGGCAAGGGCGGGGCGGGGCGGGGGCGGGCGACAATGGCGGAGCAAAGGGAAACGCAGGCGGGCTGGAGGAGAAGGTGAGGCGGGTGATAAAGGCGGAGCGGAGGCGGGGCGGGGGCGAAGGGAAACGCGGGCGGGCCGGAGGAGAAGGCGAGGCGGGCGGCAAGGGAGGAATGGAGGCGGGGTAGAGTGCAGCAGAAAATCCCATTGCAGGAATTTTCCTGCAACGGGAAAGCTAGTCTATAATCATAAAAGCATAATATGCTAATTAGACTGGACGTCCTTCCAGATGACCTTCTGGATGAAGCTGGGCTGCAAGGGAAGCCTGGGTCCCGGCTGCCAGAGGGAAGCTGGTGCTGGCAGCTGGGGGAAGGAAGGCCTACTCTTGCACAAATTTCATGCATCAGACCTCTAGTTTTTAATAATTGAAGATAGTCACCAAAAGCTAAAGGGATTCTTGCTGATACAAAAATATGTAAGTAGATAGATCTACTTCTCTGTAGTTCACAAATTGGACTTACATTCCATATTTATATTAGAGATGGAGGAATAATGAATATTTTCCCATAAAATGTTTAAAATGTATGTTAAGGAAAGTGTCACCCCAAAAGATCCCGCACAGATCTACCAGCTATTTTATGTCATAGCCACCACTTAGAAAAGAATGTCCCAAGGAGTGAAAAGGCAACTGTTGATTGTTTTCTTTTATCTCTCTCTTTTTAATTTCTACTCTGTGGTCATCTCCCTGTGAAAGATTTTAGGTGAAAATTATATTTATTATTATTTTGTGTTGTTCTTGCTACCAATGAGTAGTTATGCTAGCTATAATAAATTTAGGTGTGTGCAATTCATTTAAAAATTATAAAAACCAATTAAACAAGTTTGCCATTAAATTATATATATATATTTATATATATATTTTAAGATTCTGCAAGTTAGTTTTATCTAATCAGGAAATAAATGTACAGATTTAGATATTTCAATTTAAAATTCTAAACATATTTAATGAAAGAATAGAATTTTGCTGAGTTAATATTTGCTAGAGGAAACTAATTAATAGATTTCAGGAATCTTGTCTAGCTCTTCCCAAGATGATGTGAGGTGAATAAACCAACCAGTAATAAAGGTGATCATTTAATAGTTTATAGACTGACATGACTCTTACGAAGGTTAAATTTTTTTCCACCAGTTTTTTTCTCGTTAAATTTCTTTATGCCATTTTCTACAACATGTTCTCTGACAAGCATCAAGTCATTGGTGCACGCAGCAAACAGCCCATAAATTCACCCTATAAATACAAAGATGAGCTCACATTCACATGCTTGCAGAGACACAGAGGTTTCGGCTCTGAGGTGAAGCGATTTCAAGCTCATCTGTTTAGAGGCCGCTTTCATTTTCAGCCATCAGAATGCAGTGCAGTAAAGATCCTCGGAGTGGAGCTCAGCCACAGCCTACAGCACAGTATCTTAGGGCCCTGCCACCTTGGTACAAGGTCATTCACATCCCCCCCACCGCCCCCTTCTCCTTTATTCAACTGGGAATTCAACAATACAATCTTGACTGGAGTCTTCAGACTATACCATTAGCTTATTGAGCAACTGCACCTGCTTTTAAATTTTAATGATGCATTTTTAATATGATAAATGTAGCATACTTCAATGGTTTTATATGCAGGTCAGATAAACTATGATTTTTGTTACTCTTCAAATATTACTTTCTGAAGAACAGACTTATAATCATGTGGCCTATATGCTTACAGATGTGCCTGTGGCCTCAAAATGATTGCTGCTCTGTCCCAATGAACAGAATGGAAACGTTGGGAGCACATGTTTTAAGGATTTTATAAATGGAGGCATTTTAACTTAAAATTGATAGCAGTAAAAATACATGTTTTACTAATACTTTTGCTGATAGTGTTTAAGCAAACTTCATTATATTGAAAAAATGTAAAGACATGTAGGAGTTACCATGGAAACTATTCAGGACTCCATTTTTTCATAGCTTGGGGAAACAGACAAGAAGGTTTGATATGGTAATTACCTGATTAAAACAGGAAGTCATCTGGAAATCAGATTTATTTAATATTGGGCTCTCCTTGCACATCCTAGACACCTTTAATCTTACGACTCCACAGGGAACTGACAATGACCCAAAAGGAGTGATAGGAGGAAAGAGTTCTATTTTTTTTTTTTAAGGACTATTTAATCTGCAGAGTGAAATAGGAGATTGAGGTGGAAGATTGAGGCAATTTCCCAAGTAATTAAAAAAATGTTCCTTTAAATTACCCCAGTTATCTGGATATTTTACAAGAAGATGCTTGATTTGAATTAATGGGATAGTAAACTAGTTTCTGTTATTTTAGTTTATGTTCTAAAAACATCCTTTGGAACATAATTCTTTCTTAAAGTGTAATTTTTTGGGAAATCTCTACCATCAGTTAAGAAAATATTTAGTATTTCCTGAATATATGATTGCTACTACACACATTTACTGTTGTGTGGCTCTTTTAGAGTGTTGCAAATAAGAGGCTAAGTAGCTAAAATCTAAAACAATCATGTAAAAAGATTCTTCATTAAAAGGTAAGCATAAGTGGTGATGGAAGGAGAATTGACTTGGGGTGGTGAATACACAATACAGTATATAGATGATGTATTATGGAATTATACATCTGAAACTTATATAATTTTATTAACTGTTGTCACCCCGATAATTTTCATTAAAAGCTAAGCATAGAAGTTATCAGAAAGCATCGTTTTCTGAAAAGAAGCATTAGCAAAACTGCCTTAATAAATTGAGTACAGTATTACAATAGTTATCTTATTAAAAATGGGCCAATTTAGTCTTGGCTTTCTCATAAAACATAACACAAAGTCTTATTGAGCTTGTAAAGTTAGACTTGAAAATACACACAATATGCATATGCACATATATCGGAGTTACTCACATGCAAACAACATTTTGGATAGTTTTGGTTAATTATGAAAGAACAAAACCCTCAAATATTATATATATTTGAATGAGACACTTCACGAGAAGAGTGTGCATTTTTTATGACCAAAACCAACCACTTGTTTTACCCAACAGTAGTTTTATATACAACCACTCCTATATCTTTCCCTCTGTCACAGAATTTGTTGATGGTTCAGTGTGAACTAAACCCCGAAGTTAACTTAATAAGTTGAGGAATCCGTAACAGTGGAAGAAATCAGGAAATTGGGCAGGAATAACAGTGCAACGCATCTCACATATCAAACAATATTTATCATCACACTTTGAAAGATATTAACAAAACATAATTTGTGTCACTATTTTAATACATTTTAAAGCTTGTTTCATACATTTACATTAATTTGTTGATTGTGCAAACCACCTGAGCTGAGGAAACCTTGGGCCATTTAGCAAAAAGCTGAATGAGGAAGCAGGAGCAGCAGGAGCTCTTCCTGTTCTCAGGAGAGCCAGGATCCAACTGTCCTTTAGGAACAGACTGGACAGGGGACCTCCTTTCTCTCCCTTGGGTTGGAGTCAGTGGTACTGAGGTTTCTTTAGTTCTAAAATTCTTTGAAAGTGAAACTATCTCGAAGACTGCACATGTTAGCCAACACCGTAGTCAGTCATTAGTGGCTTTTGTCATCCTCACTAGACTGCAACCTCCTCTGGAGCAGGAATCCTAACAGTTAATATCACCATCCTCAGAGCTGAGCACAATGCCTGGCACATAGTCATGACCTAGTAAGATGTGGTGAAATACAAATATATGCACACATACACACACACTATGACCCTTCTGACCAATGTCAATAGTTCAGTGACTATCACACAGCAGCTTTTTATGGAGGCAAGTCATGTCTCCCTTTCACTATCTAGAAAGGGGTTATTATATCCCTTAGGAAAAACAATAAAACTGTAAACTCCTAGTTTATGTACACAGAATTATGTGAAAGAATGGATCTGGAAGCATCATAGAGATCATGGTCGGTGGACCTTACATAGAGACCACGGAGGAGATAACTTTCTGCAGGGGAGGGGAAGATGAAGTTCTGGGGTCCATATGCACTCTGGCTTCTTTGCTGAGATTGCAAACGTGAACATTTGCTCCTGTGTACTTTTGGACATTAATTTACTAGAAACTGAATTGGGTCCAAAGTCTATTTCTATTCTGGCAGAGTAGCATGCCAGAGCTTTTTTAAAAAATGTACTTTTGGCATATGTTTAATTATTTCTTAAAAAATAATATTTTAGTCTCTTTCTGGTTTGAAGACATTAGTTCTCACCAAAGTTTATTTGCACAGATAAGAAACAAATCCATGCCTTAAAAGCAATGAAAGTAGAGGCTGGTTTTGGGGCAGGAGGAGGTAATAATTGTCAAGTATAACATGCAAATCCAAGAGGCTTCTATTTCACTTGCAAGGCAGTATGGTTTAATGTGAATGAATTATTAATACTTACCACTTCCTGAAATGTTATTTATTTGTTTTCTTTTGTGTTTTTAATATTCACTATTAGAACATAAGTTTCATTTTCTGCTTGGTATATAGTAGTTACTTAATGAATATTTACTGAATTAATAATACAGTTCCAAGAATATTTGGAATAACTCTGTGCATTATTGTGCTAGTGATATCAACATAGAGTATATCAAGAAGCCATGCTTAGGTCACATGTAGTAATCAGAAAGGCATAAGGACAATCTATGATGAAATGCAGAAAAATTGCTGTAGAAAATGAGTCTTTTGATAGATGTGTTGAGATAACCAAGAGATTCAAATGATTTAACAAGAGATGTTTTTTATGAAGGCACTGCACTTGAGCTTAGCCTTGGACAATGTCTCATATGCTATATATATTGCAAGATAGAGTAACCATTACACATGTTACAATACAGGGTAAATATGTAGTAGTCACTCCATATTACAATATTGGGGAAAAGTGAGACTGGTTGCTCTGTGTGTTGGAACAGTGAGCAAATTTCTTTCACTAGACTGAGGGTGTAAATGAAAAGTAATTTGGAGACTTGCATGGGTACAATAATGAAGGTCCTTAAAATGATAGGGGCATTTTCTCCTGATTTAGTAGATAAATGAGTGACATAATGAAAGTGGTATTTTAGGAAAATGAGTGTAGCAGTGATATTTAGAATCATTTGGAATATTGGTGGAGTCTGAAACCTGGGTGACCATTTAAAAGATGATTGCAGTAATTTATATATTAGATAATAAGGGCATAATGGCATAGTCAGAATAGAGTAAGACAGAATCCAAAGGACATTATAAAGGAAGAATCAAAAATTTTCAAGTAACTGGAATAAGAGATGAAGGGGAGTCATATGCCAAAGATGATTAGAAGGTTTTGGTTCAGAGAAACAAAGCGAATACTATGTCTTCTGGGTTAGGAAGTGTAGAGGGAGAACTAGTTGAGGAAGATGAGAGAGTTTAATTTGGTGTTGACACAACTGGGGTCACTTGGGGGAATCTGATTGACAGTTTGCAGATTATTAACTCACTCAACATTATTATGTAGCACCTACCATGTGTCAGGTAACATGCAAGGCAATAGAGATCCAACTGCAAAAAGTCATGTTCCCTACCTCCAGGGAAGGAGGTGATGTCCTGCTGAGATCTTTGAGTGAGTGGGATAAAACCAGGCCAAAAGAAGAGAAAGGAAGAGTGTCTGAGACAAACTGGGCAGCATGCATAAAAGCCTGAGGAAAGAGAAAGCCTGGTCATTCAAGGGGGTAGCTCAGTATGACCGAACTGTGCAGTTGTGTATTCTCCTCAATTAAACATGTTTCTAGTTTTGATCCTTCACCTTGGCCTAAGTGGGTGATTCTAGTGCATAAAAAGTGGGTCCATTTTTTAGGAGGGCATTGAAATAAGTACATTAATTGATTAATTAATTTAATATAATGAATGTATGTAAAGTTGGTGGTGTATAAATGTCAAGAATTAACTCTTGACGTTTTTGGTCAAGAAGGACTTAACAAATCATCTATTTTTTTCATAGAAGTGATACATATAGCCTCCTGGTTATATAAAGGTCCTACTTCACCCATTAGACTTGGAGATAAGTGTAATAGAATCTTCTGTACCCTGACAAAGGTAAATCCTACACAATGCCACTTGATATGCTAATATAGGGAAGAAAATAACAGTTTGCATGTAGAGCCCAGGAACCTTCTGGAAAATGAGACGGAGACCTCAACTTCCCAATATTTGGGGTCAAAAGTTAGGGAAGCCCATTGGAGTGGACTGTCATGGCTAAGATCCAAGCTGCAGGGAGGAGAAGTCACTAATAACTCCAAAAGGGAACTGTAACTCAGTGATCTAAATATAATCCAAGGACATAGTGTTGAGCGGGGGGACAGACCTGACAGCATGGGTGACCAAGGCTATGGCCCCTTAGGCCTAGGGACTCCTGGCATTGCATTGTGCTTACAGGGAAACTACTGTAAATACGAACATAAACTCAGTCTAGCTTGAGACCCATAGCAGTAATGGAAAAGTCTGTTAAACTGTACACAATCAATTCCCAACAACGATGTATGTGAAAAACAGTAGTAGTAATGCACTGAACAGATTCTTCAGTTTTTCTTGTTGATGGACCTAGCAATCCCTCTTCTGGGTATCTACCCAAAAAACTTTAAAACATTTATTCACAAAGATATATGCATCCCTATGCTCATTGCAGCACTATTCACAGTGGCCAAGACATGGAAACAACCAGTGTCCTGTGTAGAGGATTGGATAAAGAGATGTGGTACATACATACTATGGAATACTACTCAGCCATCAGAAAAGATGAAATCCTGCCATTTGTGACAACATGGATGGACCTTGAGAATATCCTGTTAAGCAAAATAAGTCAGTCAGAACGATTTCACTCGTAGGTGGGATATGAAGCTGAAACTCATAGACACAGACAACAATATGGTGGTTACCAGAGGTAAGTGGAGTGGTGGCGTAGTAAAGGATAAAGAGGGCCAAATATATGGTGACAGAAGATCATTTGACGTGGGGTAGTGGGCACACAATGCATTATACAGATCATATATCATAGAAATGTCCATGTGAAACTTATATAACCTTATTCAGCAATGTCACCCCAGTAAAGTTAATAAAAAGAAAGAAAGAAAGTAGGTTGGCTTGCATTAGGCCCATCTGTGGATCACGATGATTGCACAACCAGACCAAGGAAGCCACAAAGGAGAGACTGAACCTCCTGCTGAAAAGAACGACTGTGTGAGTTTTCAAAAGATTAACAGGAAGAGAGAAAGAATTGTGGCTTTAACTACTTCATAAGATTGCCGTGAAGGTTAAGCAAATTAATACTTAACACTTAGAACCATGCATGGTATAAGCTGAAAACTTGATTTAGTGAAGTGGCTCATATTGGAATGTATATATATACTAGGGGCCCAGTGCATGAATTCGTGCACCTTGAAAGGAACTGTGGACCGCGAGGCTGCCGTGGGCACAGAGGCGGGTCTCGGCCCATCCTCCATGCCCCCACTCAGCCCCTCCCGCGGTGGCCCCAGTCCCCTGTCTGCCAGCAGCCCTGCTCCTGCCACCGCCGCTCCCACGTGCTGATGGCGCCAGCCCCTCTCTCATCCGCTGACAGTGAGGAACAATTGGGGCCAGTGCCAGCCATGGGTGTGAGCAGAGCTGTCGCCAGCAGGAGGTGCAAGTGCCAGCGGGACCATGGTGAGTGGGAGCAAAGAATTTTCAGTAACCACCAGAGGCTCACCCCAATGACAGCAACCGGCGCCCTGTCTTGGTCTGGCGCCCCCGCTCACCTGCTGCACCATCCCGCCACAGCCGATGCCCACCATGGTATAAGCTCTGCCACCTGCTGCGGACACCGGCCATGTTCCACACGCTCTCCCTGGTGGTCAGCACACATCATAGCGACTGGTTGTTCTGCCATTTGGTTGATTTGCATATTAGCCTTTTATTATATAGGATTGGTTTTGTGCTTCCTTCCATGTAGTATAAGCTCAGTGAGGACAACAATTCCTTTTGTGCTCTCACACAAATTCTAGTTTGTTATTGATTATGTAATACATTTTTTATTCTCATTGTTTGTTGCCCTATTGGCAATAAAAGTGTACCCTCCCCAACCCCTTTTCCTCTCCAGTTGATAAAAGTAGTTTGCTTTTATTTAGAGAAAAGTTACAATTTTAATTGTTTCATCCTCCCTGTGAAGCCAAACTCTTATCTTCTGGCTAAGTAAGCAGACAATGGATCAATACTGTGTCTTCTGAAATATCCATAGGACATTATCTATCAATATTAACCTCGTTGGCTGGAAGTTACGATTTTTCTACAAATACTATTGTTGAGATAGCTCCTCCTTGGCAGTATTTTTTTTAAACACAATATATTAGAAACTGTACTTTAGAAAACTAGCAGAGATTTAGTTCTTCCTTTATTTTATGAACAAAAGCATGATTACATTGATCTCTCCCTTAAGGTTTTTGCCTAGAATAGTGAGAGCTAAATGCTCATTTTGGTATCATTTACCAGAGTTAATTATAACACATTTACTAATATAAAATACCTTAGTTTCCAACTTCATTAAACTCCATTATAATTATCCTTTATTATTTCAATCTTAAAGGTCCTTTGGTTTTTAAGGGTGGGAGTGTGTGGGAGGTTTGGTACAAAAATATTCTGGGTATTGGAAGATGAAATGATCTTTATTACTCACTTTTGAACCATATTTCATTTTTTTTTTTTTTGCTGCAAAAAAGTACAAGTTGCCATGAAAATGTATGATGATTATATGTATCAAATGTGGGTGTGGTCTTTATCATTCTATTAAGTAAGGAGAAATACAAAATGCTCTTAAGCATTATTATTTTTAAAATGCACAATTTTGAGTGGTATGATGTAGCATTTGATAGTGCATGCAAGACAGTAAGATTTTGTGGTACAGGATTAGGGATAATAAAAGATGTTCAACTTACAGACACTGGGGGAAATGTGTGGAAAATAAGAAAGAGTAAAGCACACATTCACACTTACTTTAGGTAGTTTTATTTTGGACTGTATCCTAAGTGCACTTACTTTTTTTTTTACTTATAATATAAATCTCATTACATGGTACAGATTAAGTACTTAAAAATCTTGAATTTGTGCTTTAACTTGATGGGCAATGAGTCAGAGTTTTCAACCTTTATAAATTGAACGTATTAATATTCACGTAGAGCTAAATCCCACCTAGATGTCTGGCATGCAGAGAGTTATTACTGAAATTTAAAGATAGGACTATTAAAGAAATGCAGTATCTAGAGCTGAAAACATGAGCATTGGTTTTGTTTGGAGCATTACATCTGACTGGCATTTTGACTCTCAATCTCCCTCATTTTTTTTTTTTTTTTTTTATAAAGAGAGCGCTAATTTTGTGTTCTTGAAAGAAATGGAAATGTGGGAATGAATTAATTATTTCCTAAGCCACTTGAAGATTCAAACACCATCACTGAACAAGTGCTCAGATTGTGTAAAGGGTGCAGCCTTCAATCACTTTCCTCCCTCTTCCAAATCCCAGACCCAAGGGCTATGGAGAGTTTCGTTCCCCAACTGTTCTCATCATGGACAAAATTTTGAACAACAACAACAAAAATAGTCACTCAATTTGTGTTTTTCACACCTAATGAGGTGAGAAATTCTAGGCAGGCCCAAGGAACATTTTCAGTGTACTGGAATTTGATCTCTGTGAAATTTAGCAGTTTCATTGTGACAGTTTTAGCTTAATTTTGCATAGTTTTCTCTTGCATTGTTTTAAGCCTATGCTAGCTTTTCTTTGCTAATAACACAGATGGCACAAAAAACAAACCAGTGAAATCCTGCTTTTTCTGAAGTACAGAAAACGACACACACACACAATTACATGAACATTTACAAAAAAGCTCTCAAGTCAGAGGAGAACTCTATTAAAAGAAAATATTAGAATAAGAATTTTACAAAATTCATTAGGACCTCATTTTTTAACAAATGAAGAGACATAAAATACCTATTGCCATTAAAATGGAATACTGGGTATCAGTATTGAATTGTCTCTGTAAAGTTTTTAAAATGTGGGTATTTCTCAAGACATTGCAAAAAAATATTTATCCAGCATGCTTGTGTGTTAATAGTAAGTTTTGATTTTTTGCATACACATTATTTAATTCCTCAAAATCATATTAATTCCTTCAGGTCACTAAGCATGCACGGCTATAACATTATTACCTTTGTGCAATTAAGTAATAATCTCCATAAGTTTGTGATTTACACTGAGGAATCAACTCACTAAGAAAGTAAGACTACACTATTTGATGGACTGTTTTGTCATCCTGTCAAGTCTAGACAACTCTGTTGTGATGGAGGTGGGAGGAAGATTGGACTGTATACTAGCAGTTACTCATTTTTCTTCACAACGGCCCTTTCTCATTTCTACAGTATCTTGGATTATTGCAATAGTTCCCTACCCAGTTCCTTTTCAGATGTTTTTCTAAAGTACTTTTTAGTCACTTCTCTGGTCAGAATAATTAGCAGGTCCTCATTGTCAGAGGCTGCACAATAATACAGTATGTGCTTAGTGTTATGCCACCATTCTCTCAAAATCCAGTTGTTCCATTGAACCTTGCTGAAAACAGCAAGAGTACGGACCAGACTGAGTTTGAGTATTAAACTCAACACTCACTCACTTAGGCAGGTTCCTTACACACTCTGTGCCTCCGCTCCTCATCTGGTGAACGGGAATGCCAATAAGAGCACCCACCTTGGAGGGCTTTTGTGAGAATGAGTGAGTTAAGGCATGTAATGCTCAGCGTGGTGGCCAGCATACAGTGTGTGCTCATTAAATGCCAGAGATTACTCATACTGCTGCCCCTGTTCTTGCTGTTAGTACCTGATATGTCTCACTGTTTCTGCCCATCAAGTTACCATTCCTCTTCAAGGACAGGGGCCCATGCTTGTACTTTATGAAAATTTGTGTAACCATTAAAACTAGATGTTATGCTCTAAATGACTAGAGCATGGTTCATTTTTTTATTGAAGTGCTTCTCTCAGGCTGCTTTGTATTCCAATTGTACGCACGGGTAAATACAATTAGAATTTGTATTCTAATTGTCTTAATTCTGTCCACAGGAGGCTGAAACCTTAAAAGCAGCGTGAAATTCTCTATGCTGCTGTGCCACTCAATGTGTCAAAATAGCAATCACGCACAGGGAATAGTGAAAAAGCTCTATATGTCTAATGACAATATTTTAATACAGTATCTTTCAAAATGGGACTCTTATGTTAGTCTGTGATTAGATTCCATTGTGTAGCTTGAAATTTTAACATTTGCTTGAAAGTTCTTTAATATTGTCTTTGTTAACATCAGATTCCCCCTGGATTTAGTCAAACAAAACTAAGATAATTTCTTCTTGGGAGAAAAATCCTATCTTGGTAAAATTAGATTTTTCTACATGGTACAGTATACATTTTATGTGTTATGTTAATATGTAATGGTGTTGGACATTTACATTTAATGTGTAGAGTGTTTAAGAGCAAGGCTTAATATTTTTATACTATTTTTCTCCTGATGAGCATATCTATATATATATATATGGGAAAAATATTCAAAATACACAGTACAGTATTTGCCCACTGAGATCTCTATATATTTCTGAAAGCAGCATTCCCTCTCTCTTCTTTCTTTTCATTCATTTTTTCAAACACCATATGATACTTATATTTCAAGAGACTATGTAGAAGTATGTTTACAAAATCTAGATATTCTTCATCTAAATTTCAGCCAAGAAGCAACTTATCATGCCACCGACACAGGATCTGTCACTATGGAATTTGATTTATCACATGCTTCAGTTCCTCATGGAACAGAATAAGGCAATCTACCATGATTGTTGCTTCGAGCATAAGGTTAGAGAAGAAGTAATGCAAACAACCTCCAAGTGGGGATGATGGAAGCTATCCGCTTCTCTCCAGGCTTCTTGCCGACATCCACCTTGGGTCCTCGGGTCACTCTCAGTCAGATCATCTCAATCATCAGCCTCCTTATGTGACATCTGAACAAGCTGAAAAATTATATTTTTTAAATTGGGAAAATAAGTGGTTACACTGCATCCTCTGTGGAAAATTTGGAAGTATGCTTTGTAAATATGAGAAATTCATGAGGCTCAAGTGATTTATATCCTCCTTCAAGAAAATAGGGATTGGGGTAACAGAGAACCTTCTTATAACTCATGCAACTCATTGCAAGGTCAGTAGCCAATAAAGACATCACCATCCGTGATTAATTGTGGATGTGTACCACCCCCGACTTTCCTTTCATCCCAGAGTCCTGTGAAATGCCATGATGGGGCCTTTAGTGTTTCAGCTTTGTCCTTCTTAGGTACCTAGCAAGACACAGCCCAGGAGAATTAAAGGAAGGTGATATTGAGCTGATAAAATTTCACCCAAGAAGTAAAATGCCACTGATACTGAAGAGATGCGTTTGCAGGATGAGAAATGAAGAAGTAGAACTATTGGACCTGCAGAAGCATTATCTCAATTGCTTGTCATCATAATTTACAGATTTCCTCACGTGGCTTTGTGTTTTGGAAAAGACCTAGTTCTTGGGGGCCTGAAAGAGATCAATGGGGGGAAAAGGAGACATATAGAATACTTTCAACAATATTTTTAAAAAAACTAAAAAACAAATAAACAAAAAGCCCCACCTAGTTCTTTGCTTTTCCAGTAAACGAGGAATAAATGTGGATTTTTGTGCGTACAGTGGTGACTAGGACTTGTTTCCTCTCAATATTTACCTGGCTTCACAGAAGCAGTCACTTATTGGAACCGTTTCTGAGTTCACATTCATAGATGGTCACGTTTATTTTCATTTTATAACTCCACTGATAAACTCCAATACTCCAATGGAAATAACAAACCTTTTTATTATCTCATGTTTATCGAAAACATACCCTATATTTTATATAGGCTTCTACTAATTTCTCCCTCTCCCTCTTTCTTTACAAAAGCAGGACTTCTAGCCTCACAAAATGCCATGTACTCTCCGTACCAGCCTTACCTGCAGTGTAGAAAATACAGATTAGTAACATTGTCAAATGTTCATAGGAGGCTTCTCAGTTTTCAAAGTAACCTCATCTATATTTATTTTTATACATAAAGTAACTCTTTAAGATACATATTTCCATTTTGCAGGTGAGGAAGATGAGGTATTAAAAAATCAAATAATTAGCCTCTAATAAGTAGCAAAGCCAAATTGAGGAAATAAAGATAAGTAGAATTCATGTGGGTTTTTTTTCCCTTTCTGAATCTGACCACCACATTTCTTACATCTTTAGCAAGTGTTTGTTAGCCTTAAAACTCTATAATGTGTGAAGCTGAAGAAAACATACTAAAAATGCAGGTCTTGCTATTGCCTTTCAGAAAAGAAATATGTTAGAGGAGAGGGAAAACGTTACTGTGCTACTTTAAAATCTAGTTCTGCCCCTAAGTGAATAGTATGATTTGTTTCCAATGTAGATGGTTTTGATTAGAAAGTAAGGTATCTAGGGTAAGGTTTAGAGGGAGACCCAAAACAAAAAGATAGCGAGGTTTCTCCACATAAGAAATAAAGAGGAATTAAAAGGTGAAAGAGCAAAAAAAAAAATAGATGATAAAGAAGAAAGAAGGGTGCTCGGAGCAAGTCAGAATAGCTGCATAGCATAGGTCGTGGCATTTCTTATTGACCAAAAATGTTTAGTATTACAAGGTAAGGCATTTGTTATGTGGTTCTAAAATTTAATCCTCAATTACACGAAACCTTCAGTAAAACTTTCTACATTTATATTTTCTACACATTTATACACCCCCACACCCCTGCAATCAGGAAAATGGTATGTGTTTCATAGCGGGGTGTATGAATAGTGCATACAAACTGGAGGAGGGGAAGCAGGGTGAGACTGAGAGTTCAGTAGATAAAAGGACACCGAAAAAAAGTAACCGTGACAATGTAAACACTTGGAAATTGTCAGGGAATGTGGGGAGGGTTTGAAACTTTTCAGAAGGGAGGCAATCTCTTAGGAGAACAAGCTCAAAGTTAGTGTGAAGTTGTTCAACTTGCTCACTCTGTGACCTCTTCGCCGCCTTATGTTTATTTGCTTATTGTGGGTGCTTTGATTTTCTTCCCCCAAAGTTTCTTTTACACTCCAATAGTTCCTTCTGCTGCCTAATTGTATAATTAGGGCATCAACTATACAGCGAAAACTCTTATAGAATTCCTGGAAGAAGAAGTAAGAAACATTACTAAAAGATTGTTTACTTAATGATGGAAAGGTGCAAAAAAGAACTATTTATGGAGGATAAGGCACTATATAGGTGATTGGTGCCTCTCTGTTCGTTGAAGAGCAACTTATCTCAGATGTTCAGGTGTAGAATCTCTGAATGTCCAAACCTATCCTTCCCCATGATGCATGAGAAGTTTCTGAGGCTTACCTTCATGTAATCCTTTCTGCTACATGCTTCCATATTCTTGAAAATCAAATATTTTGCCAGCACGCACCCACACACACTCCCCCCACAGGTTGTGAATATGGTTGATGCTTCTAAATTTGGGAGTTTGTGAGGCCTGTCATGGCACACAACCTTCTTCCAGCTCCTCACTTCCAGTCTCTCCTCATAGCACCGTCTTCTCTTTTCTTTCCTCTCCGCCTCAAAAAAAAAAAAAAAAAATCCTCTTCATATCTCATATGTAGCAACTTACTGATGCATTTTTATAACTTGAACATAAAGTATACTATTACCCTCCAACTCCTAGTTGTCCCAAGTATTTCTTCCACACAGATATGAGCTCTCTCTAAAAGGAAATCAGATGTGAACAATTTCCTCCCAATTCTAAAGCATATAAATATTAGGTATCATATCTCCATTACAGATACCCACAGACCACACTTATCCAAAATTACAATGACCAGAACTCTTCTGATGATTTAATAAATATTCAAAACAGGCAGCTGAGAGGGTTAGAATTTAGTTGGCTGGATTTTATAAATACTACTCTTAGTTGTTGGCACCCTAGATAATCTTTAAACATATTCACTGACTCAGGATTTATTTATCTAACTGGTTTATAGAGAAGACAATTTAATTAAATGCTTAGTTTATTTTTAAATATGGTAAATTAATACATCTGTGCTTTCAGGGTTATCTGTCTATGAGAAATCGTATTTTAGAAATCTCTAAATCCAAACACAGTCATGGAATGAAAACAGCATTTTCTCTGTTTTTTAAATATTTTTTTATTGATTTCAGAGAGGAAGTGAGAGGGAGAGAAAGATAGAAACATCAATGATGAGAGGGAATTATTGATCGGCTGCCTCCTGCACACCCCCTACTGGGGATTGAGCCCACAACCCAGACATGTGCCCTAGGCCGGAATGGAACCCTGACCTCCTGGTTCCTAGGTCGATGCTCAACCACTGAGCAACACCAGCTGGGCTTCTCTTTTTTTCACTTTTCCATTTCAGCTGCTATTTCACTGTAGTACCAAGTTGCTCTTCAGAAAAAAAAATCTTAAGCCTATTTTGAAATTCTCACTAATTTCAAGTGATAACTAAAATCATTGGTTATAGATCTAGTGTCAAATAAGTCTTTATCTCTTCCTGTGGGCGGCTATCTTCTTGACTGATGTAAGTGAAAAAAGAACTACATTTCTTTTTTCTAGTTGAAAATGGACAATTTAGCCACCACATGTCTGCCAATGTACCTCCGTATGAGATGTAATTATATGTGAAATAATAACCTTGCTGCCAAATAGTTTTCAGTGCTTTGCTTTTTATGGGAAACAATACATTTTTAGTTCCAAAAGGCAATAAGATAATGACATTCAAGTCAATCTCTTGCTGCTTTTACTTTCTTACAACATTTTTAGTCTCTTGCTCATCCCTCTCTAGTTTTCAATATGTTAAGATGACATTCTCTTATTATAATTTAGATAACATAGCCTTTGGTTAATTTTCAGCCTATTTTTTCTCTCTGAAAATGTATGCGTTAAAAAGTCTATTCTCAATTTATGATAACAGGTTTTAGAAAACACTTCTCTCATATAAATCACCAGCTATTGTGCAGTGTTAGGAGTTTATAATGCACTATTTTTACTAACTTATTTTAGTAAATTAAAAGCCTATTCAAATAAAAAGGGAGTTAGGCAAAAGAAAAGTCAATAATAATAGCCAACATTTATGTAGCACTCATTGTGGATCAGTCATCATGCTAAGAACTTTATATGCATTCTCTCAATTACTCATTTCAAAATACCTATAAAATAGGTGCTATTCTTTTAGTTCCACTTACCAGGTGCAAAGTTGAATTTTTAAATCTATGATTTTTCTTTCTTTCTTAGTTCCCAAGAAGCTAGTCAACTTTTGCATCTGTTGTGGGGAGCCTTTGTGTTGCAGAGCTAAAAGTGAAGTTGTCAGACTCTCAGAAGATGCTCCTCTCTTGTCTCTAAGTGCACTATCCTAGGCTCGTGAGATAGAGAGACTGCAGGAAAGGATGTGCTAACATTCTAAGAAGTAGCAGTGAGACAACTGGGGAAGAAAGGAGGGCATAGAAGCGGCAAGATTGTTGTTTCACATATTATTTCTTAACCTTTAAAGAAATTTAGGGACTCAGGAAATGTGTATCAGCAGAGATCAATTTTATTAGTTAAGTATTGTTGTCTTATAACTAATCTCAAATCTTACAGTATCTGTTGATCAGAAATTCAGGAGCAACCTAGATGTGTAGTTCTGACTCAGGGTCTCTCATAAAGTTGCGGTCAAATTGTCCAGAGCTGCAGTCATCTGAAAACTGGACTGGGGCTAGAGGATCTGCTTCTAAGGTGGCTTGTTACTATGACTAATAAAGTGTGGCTGGCTATTGGCCAGAGGCTTCCGTTCCTCAACACTGGGACGTCTCCACAGGGGCTGCTTAAGAATTGTCATGACATGATGGTTGGCTTTCCATAGAGTGAGTGATCCAAGGTGAAAGTGATATCTTTTTCGACTTGGCTTAGAAGTCACACAATGTCACTCTGTTACATTCTATTGGTCACATAGACCATCCCAGATACAATGTGGGAGGAAACTACACAAAGGTGTGAATTCCAGAAGATGAGGCTCACTGGAGACCACCTTGGAGATTAGTTACCACACTAGTATACACTGAAGAACAAAAGATTCTTTCTATTAATATTTTTTAAGCCTCTCAGGACCCTTACATGACTGTTGGGAAGAGGAAAGATACCCCCAAAGTGAATGAGATTAGGTTTTCTACTCACCTAATAACTTTTGGCGATGTTCACAGCCAGTCAGCAAGTATTTGTGTGATGCGTTATTCTAAGCAATGGAGGATGTTTATTGGAAAATGAAACAACTGAATCTCTGCCCTCAAAGAGCTTATATTCCAGTATAAAGAGATAAATAATATGTAAAAAAAAGAGTAAGATAATTTCAGAAGAAGACAGATTCCAAATGGAAAATAAAATATGCTGATGTGATGTTACATGAAGGGAGATTATTTAGTAGAAGCTCAGAAGGCTATTCTGAGAGGACATTGAATTTGAAATCTGAATGTGAAAAGAAGATAGCTATATAATGGTCAGAGTGGGGGGGTAGGAAATAGAACAGGCATAAAGAAGAATTAAGGCAAATACACTGAGAAGGGAACAAACTTAGAGGTTCAAAGGGACAAACACACACAGGGTAATTACAGTGTAAAACTAGAGGGTGTCAGGGGTCAGATCACGTATAGTCTTAGGTCATGGTAAGGGATTCTGATTTCATTCTAAATGTATTAAGCATTTATTGGATGGTGTTAAATAAGAGACATAATCTGATATACAGGTTAGAAAGTTAACATTGACTTCTTTGTGTAAAATGAAATATGAAGAGTGGAATGCTTTTACAAAGCTGTTTCACTCATTTAGAAAATTAATTTTGATTACTTGAATTAGTTGAGGCAGTGAAAATGGTAAAAAATAGTCAGATCCAAGATAAATTTTGGAAGTAGAACCAAAAGATTTGATGGCGAGTTAGAAGTGGAGTTTTAAAGGAAAGAAAGGGGTCAATGATGACTGTAATAAATGGCTTGGGCTGCTGGGAAATGGCACCATGCATGAAGATAGGAGTGGCATGGGGAAAAGCTATATGGACATTGGGAAAGACCATTCATTTTAGCTTAGTAAGCTAAAATATTCAGTTTAAATCTCATTCATTTAAGATGTTTACCAGGTATCAAAGTGGAAATGATGTATAGGCAGTAGGATGTATTCATCTTTGAGAAGTCAGGTTCAGAGATGTAAGCTTGAGAATCATCAGCATAGATATATAGAGTCATCAGCATAAAGACAGCATGTCAAATAAGGTCACCTAGAGAGAGTGTATAAAAAAAGAAATTAGCACACAGTTAGGGATGTTATAAAGAAAACCCAGCACAGAAGCTTAGAAGGAGCAGGCAAGATGGTAGGAGACAAATCATGAAAGTATGTTGTCTTGAAAAATCAAATGAAAAAAATATTTCAAGAAGGAAGTAGTATGGTAAATTATATTTACTTATATATAGAGTGGGGCAAACGTAGGCTTACAGTTGTGAGTACTCAAAACACAGTTTATTCTTGTATTATTATTTATTAATTATTATATAATTCGCCACACGCACAACTGCAAATCTACTTTTACCCCACACTGTATACACACAATTCCTTATAATAGATACACGCACATGTGTATATATTTATTATGAGGAATTGGCTCACACAATGCTGTAAACTGAAAAGTCCCATGTTCTGCTATCTGCAAGCTAGAAACATCAGGAAAGCAGGTGGTGTACTTTCAGGATGAGTCTGAAGTCCTGAAAATCAGATGCATCAGTGGTGCAAGTTCTATTCTAAGAGTAAAAGACCAACTTCCCAGCTCAAGCAGTCAGGCAGAGAGAGAATTCTCTCCTGTGCTCCACCTTTTTGCTCTATTCAGCTCCTAAATGAACTGGATGGTGACCACCCACATTGAGGTGCAATATGCTTTACTCAGTCTACAGATTTAAATGTTAATCTGTTCCGGAAACACCCTCACAGACCTTGCAGAAGTAATGTTTAACTAGATATCTGGGCATTCTGTTGCTCGGTTAAGTAGATACATAACATTAACTATCATGGTTTAGAACTGAAAATTAAAAATTAGATTTTGCCAGATAGTGGTCATGTATAAATTTAGGAGTTTTGAATATGAAGAACCAGTAAAGAATGATTGGCCATTGTGCCAAGAGGAAAACTAGATGAATACTGGTTGAATTACAGAAAAAGCAATGTCCAAAATGTTTTAAAGAGGAGAATATGTCAAATTTTGAGTAATGTAAATGCAGAGTAATGACCATGAATTTATATAAGGTATAGACTGTTGATGTCCTTGATAGGGATATTTTTAATATGGTAGCAGGGATGAAAGCCCAAGCAGAGAGAAGTGAGGAGACATGATAAATAAGGGGTTACGTGAATGTATATGAACAACACATTGTGGAGTTTGGGGACCATTCACAACTTATCCAAGTCCCATAAACTTTAGAAAGAATAGTCTATATCATAGAAAATTTAGTAATTCTGACTTACTGTAATGAATATTTGAAATGAGTCCATTGGACAATATTGGTAGGCAGTTAAGATGATAATAGTATTTCTTTGATAACTTTAAAAGATAAGGAAGACAATTGAATTTGTTTCTGCTCGGCTTGAACTTGATATGCTGCCCAACTTAGTCTATTTCCCTAGGTAAGATTTTGAAATTTTGAAATGGCTACATATTTGAGAATGCCTAACTGATTATACACACACACACACACACACACACACACACACACACACACACACTAGTGGCCTGGTGCATGAAATTCATGCACAATGCACGGGGGGGGGGGGGGTGTTCCCTCAGCCCAGCCTGCACCCTCTCCAATCAGGGACGCCTTAGGGGATGTCTGACAGATGTCTGTCTGACTCCTGTGGGACTGGGCCTAAACCGGCACTCAGACATCCCTCTCGCAATCTGGCACTGCTGGCTCCTAACTGCTCACCTGCCTGCCTGCCTGATTGCCCCTAACTGCCTCTGCCTTTAACTGCCCTCCCCTGCCGGCCTGATCTCACCCCTAACTGCTCTCCCCTGCCAGCCTGATTGCCCCTAACTGCCCTCCCCTGCCTGCCTGATATCTCCCCAACTGCCCTCCCCTGCTGGCCTGATTGCCCCTAACTGCCTCTTCCTTGGCCCTCACCACCATGCCTTTGTCTGCAAGGAAGTCAGACGTCCGGAAGATGGTCGGTCAACCCAGTCTAGTTAGCATATTACCCTTTTATTAGTATAGATAGATTATATAGGATAGGATTGTTTAAATGGGGAGGGGGGAGCCTTTTTCAGCAGGAGGAGATGCTCTTGGCAGACAAAAATACGTAATTCCTATATCTGAACTGACAGCCAGCCATATGCACTATACTGCCAATCTGGTCATTAAAATATTGAACCTCTTTCTTACACCTTACACCAAACAGCTATTGCCCTAAAACCCCTCCTCAGCCCCCACCTTAGGTTTTGCCTTCGCAGTTCACCCAGATTAGGTTCTGATTGGTCATTTTCTATGCCATTCAGCATCTACGGGCCTAATCAGAGAGACAGGGTGGGGCTGATCAGCAGTCCCCATGGCTGCAGGCGAGACCCAGAGAGAACGAGAGTCAAGGACTGATCAACAGCTGTCACGGAGGCTGCAGATCAGACCCTGCTTCTCTCTCTGGGCCTCTTTCTGGGCCTGATCCGCAGCCCCCTTGGCAGTCAGTGCTGGGTTGCCCGCCTGCAGCGGCGGCAGTCCAGAAGTGGCAACCCAGTACTGACTGCAAGACTGACTTCTGGTGTTTGGTTATCCGTTCAGTCATTTTGGACATTACGGACTCTGGGTCTTTATATATATATATATAATATATGTGTGTGTGTGTATATATACATATATATACACATATATACACACATACACACACAGACATATATGTGTATATATATATTATGTGTTTATGTTTATAAATAATTTAATGAAGGAAAAGAAACATTAACATTCTTTTAAAAATCAAGTTTCTAGATTACTGAAAAACACTTGTTTTTAATTTTATTAAAATTTTGGACATAATGTATCATTTAAAGATTTTCTACCTGTATACCTCTTCCTCAGGACAAGCTTCAACTAAATGTCCGTTATACTTCATTAATTTTTTACATATTTCAGGCAAAATATATAAAGGTATTATACTTATTTAAGGACATCTGGGCACCATCACACAACATAAGAAATAAAATGTTATATATATATATATACTTTGTTTTATTCTTCCTTGATTTCATTTCCTGTCCTTCCATCATCTTGAATATAGTGTTTATCATTTAATATGTATTTACATTTTATCACATATATATCTATTATTACATATATATAAAATTATTTTGCATGCTACAAAACTGCATTAAAATATATTATATATCCATATGCAATATACCATATTTTCCAGCGTATAAGACGACCCCCAACTTTTTCAGTTAAAATATAAAGTTTGGGATATACCCACCCTATAAGATGAGACCCAGCATATAAGACAACCCCCGACTTTTGAGAAGATTTTTCTGGGTTAAAAAGTCGTCTTATACGCCAGAAAATACAGTACTTTTCCCAACATGATATATGTGAGCATATTTAATGATAAAATATTGAGCTCTAAGGCCCTGCTGTATAGTATTCCATTACATTAACATTTTGCCATGGATATATCTATCTTCACAGTGATGAAAATTTGGATTGTTTCCATTTTTTCACTGTTATAAATAATGCTAAAAATAGCTTTCTTATAAAAATTTGCTTGTGCATACATATGAATGTGTCACAGGGTTATGACTGGTAGGGAACCAAAGGGAAGGCACACCTTTAATAGTACTAGATAGTGTCCCATTTTTCTCCCAGGTCTTTGCGCTAGTTTATACTCCAACCATCAGTATAGAAAAGTTCCCTTTCTTCCATGAGCTAGCCCAAGGTCAGTATTGCCATCATCTACACCTTTACAGCCCAATTTTAAAATCTTCTATATAAGTACTGTTGATACCAATTGTAATGTCTTTCATTTATTTTCCATTATAACCATTAAAAATTCCTTCTATTATAATTCAGGCTCCTTTCCTTTTTGTTCTGACCTCATATGAAATGAAGAATAGTATAATTTGCAAACTACTTCACTTTAATATTTGTCTTAAAAAATCTTTTTAGTTTAAACGGTAGTTCCATAGAAATAAAAATCATAAAACAACAATTAAGTATTTTGGTGCTGTTTATATTGATTCTGCAGTTCTTGGAACATAAGTGTGCCTCATGATAGGTGATCCTTGTGTGTGTTTGGGGAGGGGGGGATGAGTATTTTTAGGTCAATTAGGGCAAGTAAACAGGGGGCAGGATGTGAAACATCTTTTAATTAATGCATTTATTAAAACATGCTTAATCCAGAATTGTTTAAGTTATTTGACCAAAAATATTTGTTAAAGCTTGATTAACATCTTAAAAATACTAGTTTTTCATGGAATGATAGTGTTTTTAGGATAGTAAGTGGGGAATATTTTCTTAAACATTTAGGAATTTTTACTTTGAAAGCAAGAATTGATTTATAAAAAGCTTCAAAAATCCATTTTAAAAAAACATAAAGGTTTGTTTGACTACTGATTTTTGAATACTTGACCATAATACTTATTTTAATTGATTTAAAACATAAAAGAAATAAGTGTTTTTAATTTTCTCTTGGGTAGTATAGTCTAATTGGTAAAATGTTGGATGGTGTTTCTGTCCTCCTTATTTTCCATTTCTAATATACAATCAATTAAGAGTAAGCAGTTGAAAATAATTCTTAACATAATTCTGTGATCCCTTTTATAATATAGTTAATGTAATTCCTCCAAGTAAATGGATATCAATTTCAGTAAGTTTCCTAAATGGAGGGTGCATATGCAGCCTCTCATCCTGCCCTTCTAAAATCGACAATTAAGTACATAAGAAGTAAGTGGTGATTTTATTAGAACCCTACAAATACCTGGCCAACTCAACTGCTCTTATTGTAGTCATCACTTCTTTTTGTTTAAAAATATGAGGAATGGGCCCTGGCCAGGTAGCTCAGTTGGTTAGAGTGTCATCCTGATATGCCAAGGTTGAGGGTTTGATTTCCAGGGCACATACTAGAAGCAACCAATGAATGCATAAATAAGTGGAACAACACTTACTTCTCTCTCTTTCTCTGTCTCATTCCCTCTAAAAATCAATCAATAAAAATATAAGTAGACAAAAATTAAAATATGTGGAATGAATTTTGTTTATTCTACTCTAGGCAATTAATTAAATACATAGCAATATATAATATATTCACATATTTATAAATATTAATTTTATACACAATATAAATAATTGCATGTCTCTATATAATTTTTCTTGCCTTTCTCAATTTAATAGGATGGTAAGCAATGCTAGAAATGGGAGTAATGTAGTTACATAGTAAGCCTGGACTAAAGACTAATTGAAAATGACAGTATTCATTTATTCAGCAAATATTATCTACTTTGTAAGATCTTGGAGCTTCAGTTCTAGATGGAGGACAGAGAAATAAAAAAATACATGAGTAAATGGTGAAGCATGTTGGGAAGGCAAAAATGCTTTGGAAAAAAAAAGAGCATGGGAATGGAGGGATGAGGATAAATATGTGATACCTTAATCAATAAAGAAATTTAAAAAAAAGGGAATAGGAGTTTTGAGTGAGAGGGTAGTCATATCTTACATGTGTCATTAATTAAATGGTTCATTAATGAAACTTTAACAGTATTATATTGTGAAAGAATGTTTCTTAACATAATGTTGATTAGTATATTAAACTAGAGGCCCGGTGCACGAAATTCGTGCATGGAGGGGGGTTGTCCCTCAGCCCAGCCTGTACCCTCTCCAATCTGGGACCCCTCAAGTGATGTCTGACTGCCCGTTTAGGCAGGGATCGGGCCTAAACGGGCAGTCGGACATCCCTCTCACAATCCAGGACTGCTGGCTCCCAACTGCTTGCCTGCCTGCCTTCCTGATTGCCCCTAACTGCTTCTGCCTGACAGCCTGATCACCCCCTAACCACTCTGCTGCCAGCCTGTTTGCCCCCAACTTCCCTCCTCTGCCGACCTGGTTACCCCTAACTGCCCTCTCCTGCAGGGTTGATCACCTCCAACTGCCCTCCCTTGCAGGCCTGGTCCTTCTCAACTGCCCTCCCTTGCAGGCCGGGTGCCTCCCAACTGCCCTCTCCTGCTGGCCATCTTGTGGTGGCCATCTTGTGTCCACATGGAGGCAGGATCTTTGACCACATGGGGGCAGCTATATTGTGTGTTGCAGTGATGATCAATCTGCATAGTACTCTTTTATTAGATAGGATAGAGGCCTGGTACAGGGGTGGGGGCCAGCTGGTTTGCCCTGAAGGGTGTCCCTGATCAGGGTGGGGTTCCCTTGGGGCATAGGGCGGCCTGAGCGAGTGGCCTGTGGTGGTTTGCAGGTGGGCCATGCCCCCTGGCAATGCAAGCGGAGGCCCTGGTATCTGGAATTTATTTTCCTTCTACAATTGAAACTTTGTAACCTGGAGCGGAGCCAAGCCTGGGGCTCCCTCTGAGGCCCGCAGCCATTTGTGTTGGGGTTATAATTGAAACTTTGTTGCCTTAAGCGGGTGGGCCCGGCCAGGGTGTGCAGAAAGCTTTGCTTCCCCTGTTGCCGGCAGCAACCCTGGCCTGCTCTCTCAAGCTCCATTCTGCTGCCATTTGTTTGAATTTGTTTACCTCCTATAATTGAAACTTTGTAGCTTGAGTGGAGGCTTAGGCCTGCAACAGCTGGCAGAAAGCTTGGCTTCCTCTGTTACCTAGGAAACCTTGCTCTCTGTGGCTGTAGCCATCTTGGTTTGGGTTAATTTGCATACTCTCTCTGATTGGATGGTGGGTGTGGCTTGTGGGTGTGTCAGAGGTATGGTCAATTTGCATATTTGTCTATTATTAGATAGGATATATATTCACAAAAGTGTGAATATGCATTATATAATAGATGTATTTATAATATGTTTTATATATGAAAAACCAACTTTTATAAGAGTCTTAATTGTATCTCCTAAGGTCACATGATGAGCTTATTTTATATTATTTATTTAATATCCATTGATATTTTAATCTCCTCTTTATTTTATAGTAATAGCATATACTATAGTGTGTGAATTTCAGTTCCCTTTATCTTCTTTATTATTCTGAACCTATGTACCAGTTTTGTAACTGCATATGTTTTTATTATTGCTTTAATCTTATTATCCTTATTACAATACTTTGATGTTATTTTAATGCAGAAATTATCCTATATAATAAAAGTGTTCTCCTGCGATGTCATCACAAGATGGCCACCACAAGATGGCTGCCACAAGATGGCCACCCTCGCATTGTCACAAGATGGCCACCACAAGATGGCCATCACAAAATGGCTGCCACAGATGGCCGGCGGGGGGGGGGTGGGCAGTTGTGGGCGATCGGCTGGCAGGGGAGGGCAGTTGGGGGCTATCAGGCTGGCAGGGGAGGGCAGTTAGGGATAACCAGGCTGGCAGGGGAGGGTAGTTGGGGATGACCAGGCAGCAGAGGAGGGAAGCTGGGGGCGAGATCAGGTCAGCAGGGCAGGACAGTTGGGTGCAACCAGGCCTGCAAGGGAGGGCAGTTAGGGGCAACCAGGCCAGCAGGGGAGGGCAGTTGGGAGTGACCAGGCCAGCAGGGGAGGGCAGTTGGGAGTGAGATAAAGCCAGCAGGGGAGGTCAGTTGAGGGTGACCAGGCCAGCAGGGGTGGGCAGTTTGGGGAAACCAGGCCTGCAGGGGAAGGCAGTTAGGGTGATCATGCTGGCAGGGGCGGGCAGTTGGGGGAAATCAGGCTGGCAGGGGAGCAGTTAGGCGTCAATCAGGCTGGCAGGGGAGTGATTAGGGGTGATCAGTCAGGCAGATGAGCAGTTAGGAGCCAGCAGTCCAGGATTGTGAGAGGGATGTCCCCCAAGGGGTCCCAGATTGGATAGGGTGCAGGCCAGGCTGAGGGACACCCTACCTCCCACCCCCACTCCCCCCATGCATGAATTTCATGCACCAGGCCTCTAGTTTTAAATATCTGCAAGTTGCATTGTGAAATCAAATATATGTTCATGATTAGTAAATGATTTCTTAAAGCAGGAACAAAGCACAAAACAAGTAGAAAAAGAGGGCAGTTGAATATATTAAAACTTTAAAAACTCGATAATTAAAAGACACCTGAAAGTGAGTAAATAACAAGTAAAATGTTGGAGGAAAATGCTTATGACAAATTTAACTGTCAAAATATTAATACACTGAATATGAAAACATACTTATAAATCGGTAAGAAAAAGATAAATAAGTAAATAGCATTTTTGTGAAAAGACATAAATAAACATTCCACATAAGAAGAAACATGAATGGACCTCAAATATAAAATGAAACTCAATATTACTAGGAAAAAAGAAAAATGCAAATTAAAACTATAATGTGATGCCATTTCACACACTACTTATTGGTATAAATTATTACAATATCAACTTCTACATACAATGCTAAGAGTAATGTAAATTGCTTTAACTTTGAAGACAAATTTTATATTACCTAGTATTTAGGAAAAGCCCATTGTTTCCTCTACTCACACTCATAACACTTATGACATTAGATTTGTGTTTGTGGTTTTCTTTCCCCACATGCAATTCTGTAATACCAATTGGTTGTCCTACAATTCTATTTGGTTCTGACACTATCTACTTGGAGATAATATCGGATCTCACAGGTTTAAGGGCTCAGTCCCACAAAACTGTCCCCACCAAACACACAAACATGCCATTTTTTTACTTTATTTTTTATTAATCCTCACCCAGGGATAATTTTTTCCATTGAGTTTTAGAGAGTGTGGAAGGGAGGGGCAAAGAGAGAGGGAGAAACATAGGTGTGAGAGAGACACATTGATTTGTTGCCTCCTGCATGCACTTTGATTGGGGCTAGGGATGGGGCCTGCAACTGAAATACCTGCCATTGACCAGAATTGAACCCGCAACCCTTCAGTCTATGGACCAATGCTCCAACCACTTACAGCATCTAGGGCACACACACGCGCACACACACACACACACACACACTTTAGATGCTAATCACAAGTCTATGTTGTTATTTATGCTTCTGGCTAACTGCCTGTAAATCAGAGGTTCCCACAATCCCCTCGTCGGTTCAGTTAATTTGCTACAACAGCTCACAAAACTCAGAAAAACAATTTGCTTATTAGATTATCAATTTATCACAAAATATATGAAATGAATGAACAGCAAGATGAAGGATATACTGAGGGCAAGGTCCAGAAGAGTCCAGAGCTTCTGTCCCTGTGGAGTTTGGAATGTGCCACCCTACAAGCACATGAATGCGTTCTTGTTCACCAGCCCAGAAGCTCTCTGAATCCTGTACCTTTGGGATTTTTATGGAGATTTCATTATTAGCTCGATCTTTAGCCCACCTTCCCTTTCTGGAATATGGGAGGTGGAGCGGAATGTTCTAAGCTTCTAATTACAGTTTGGTCTTTCTGTAGCTACCTAGGAGCCCACCAAGAGTCCCCTCATTAGAACAAAAGACACTCATATCACCCAGGAAATCCCAAGGGATTTAGGAGTTCTTTGTCAAAGACCAAATATTAGGACAAAAGATGCTCCTAAGTGCTCTTAATCACTTAGGAAATTACAAGGGTTTTAGGAGCTCTGTGGCTGGAACTGAGGGCAGTTCCTATTATTTCACACCAACTAAGGTTGATTATGTGCATACCTTGTGACACAGTAATTTGAGTCTTATTTAAAACTAGAGGCCTAGCGTGCACAAAATCGTTCACAGTTAGGGTCCCTAGGCCATCTTCTGCCCGCTCGCCAGTTCCCCCTGTCACCCCCTGTTTTGCCATGGTTCCCCGATTGAAGCATGGTTCCAGTTATCTGGAACCTGTGGGCCAGGGGGAAGGACCAAGAGGTCACCATTCCACCCTCTCCCTGCCCCATTGCCACTCACCTTGCTTCACAGTGGTTCTGTTTGCCAAGCTGCGATCAGAGCCTGAGGACCAGGGGAGGGACCAAGAGGTCCACGTTTCCATCCGGCTCACCAGTCCCACCCTGCTGCCACTCACCTCGGTTCACCGTGGTTCCCTGATCCCAGCATGGCTCTGGTTCTCTGGAGCCTGCGGCCCGGGGGAGAGGCCAAGAGGTCGCTGTTCCTCCCGCTTGCCAGTCCCACCCCGCTGCTCCCTTTGCCATGGTTCCTCATTCACCATGCTGTGATCAGAGACTGCGGGCCAGGGCAAAGGGACTGAGAGGTGCTCAATGCACCTCATGGTGACCAGTCATTTGGTCATCCTGGTTGTCACAGACACTGGCTTTTTATATATATAGATACCCTATCGAGTCTCTTGCACTAGGTTACATGAATAAGAATATTCATAGCAACGGTGTTTGTAATAGCAAGTAATTGGAAGCAATCAATAATGTTGGCCACCACTTAAATGGATAAATAAATTATGATTCATTTTCATTGTATTGAAGTGAAAGTGAATAAATGATGTTTATAATTAACATTATGCAGGAATCTTTCAAACATAATGATGAGAGAAAACAAAACAATCATAAAAAAAAGAACCACTCATTTGTGACAACCACCAAAGTTTCTTTACACTATGGATACTCTTCACTTCCTTTTTCTTGACTAATTGACCTGGTAGAATCTCCAGTACAATGTTGAATAGAAGTCGTAAGAGTGGATATCCTTGTCGTATTCCTGATCTTAGTGGGAAAGTTTTCAGTCTTTGGTAATGTTGTGTTTCATTTTCATTCATCTCAAAGTATTTTCTAATTTTCCTTGTAATTTCTTATTTGATCCATTTATTAATGAGTATGTTGTTTAATTTCCACTAATTGTTATCCTTCTGCTATTGATTTCTAGCTTCACTCCATTGTAGTCCAAAAAGATACTTTGTATGATTTTAAATTTATTGAGACTTGTTTTGTGACTCAGTATATGGTCTATTCTAGAAAATAGTCTATGAGCACTTGAGATGAATGTGTATTTTGCTGTTGTTGGCTGGTATATTCCATAGATGTCTGGTAGATCTTATATAACTGAAAGTTATTAATTCAGTTTGAATAAAAAGTTAAAAATAAAGACAGGGGGCATAACTGATGGCACAAAATACTCAATGAAGTGAGAAAGCATGTGAAATACAGTATAGATGAATGCATCCACATTGTGGAAGAAGAGATGTACTTTTTCCTTTGATAAAAGGGGTAAGTAAATGAGAATAAATTTAAAAGTATATCTAGGATTGCTTGTTTGTAAGATTAGAAAGTTCAGTGTCTGCATAGCTGTTTAATTCTCCTTTCAAAATGTTGAAAATAAAATATATAATAAAATTGAAAAGTTCTGTGACATCTGTAATTTTGAAAATATTTACTATGCTATGGATTATAACAAAATACAGATAATACAAAATGTGAAGTAATCAATAGTAACTTGTTTAGATTTTAAAAATCTAATGTAGATGGTTCAAGTCAGTATTTTTGTTCAGGTAATTTTACTTTAGTAACCAAATATCAATTAGCTCAAGGTCTCATGAGTATGCTTGTTATTCTTTAAGATACCTTGCCTCAAACAATTTCTGGGAAACCCACATAATGCTTTCATTTTTTACAAATCCTTCCTGGTCCTCACTGGTTGTGGTAGCCAGCACACTCACAGGTCACCTCTTGTCTTGTAATTGACTTCTCCAGGTTGATGCTATTTGTCCCAAGTATAGACATGGCTCCTGTTTTAATTCCCTCCAATAACTGGAGTTTAGTATTTAAGAAGAACTTGGGCAAAATATGAAAAAAAATATAATAACTTACATCAGTTATTTGAAATGGCTGTTTTAAGGAACCAACCCCCACCCAGTCCAAACCTAACTTGAAATTTCTGCCTAACTCCTTGAATCAGGCCCCAGAAAAACAAGAATAATCTCTTTCTCACCCAGGGCCCACTGCATATTTTCTATCCCAGGATGATTTTCAGCAGAACTTCCATATTTATTTATCTCTCTTCTCACCTTTGTGTATATATTATTTGTGATTACAGTGCTATTTCTTTGTCTCTTCTTTCAGACAAATTATATACTTTTATTACAGTGCTCTTTCTTTGTCTCTTCTTTTAAAAACAAATTATATACTTTTATAGATATATTCTAAACTTGTCCCAATGTAGAAAAATATTTACTTGTTTCTGTTAAAATTTTAAAATCACATTGTTTGTGATTTGTAATTTGAACAGTTACATGTAGACATATGAGAAAAGGAGAAGGAGGTATCACTAGAAAGATAGGTTAAGTGTGAGAATGAAGTGCTATGAAGTCCCAAACTTTATTTTGAAGTCAATGAAGAAATATTAGAGTGCTAAGATTTAAGACTACTAACTCAATTTCGATAGCAGTGTTATATAAGAACTAGAGGCCTGCTGCATGAAATTCGTGCACTCAGGTGGAGGTCCCCTCAGTTTGGCCTGTGTCCTCTCACAGTCCGGGAGGCCTCGGGGGATGTCTGACTGACAGCTTAGGCTCGCTCCCCGCTTCTGGCTGAGCGGTGCTCCCCCTGTGGGAGCACACAGACCACCAGGGGACAGCTCCTGCGTTGAGCGTCTGCCCCCTGGTGGTCAATTCACGTCATAGCGACTGGTCATTCTGTCATTGGGCGGAAACCAGATCTCCAACATCCCCTGACGGGTCCTGGATTGAGAGAGGGAACAGGCCAGGCCAAGGGACCCCACCGGTGCATGATTGGGATTGGAGAGGGATGCAGGACGTTGGCCAGCTGGGGAGGGACTGCGGGAGGGCTCCAGGCCATGTCTGGCCTGTCTCTCTCAGTCCCGATAGGCAGGACCCCAGCAGCAAGCTAACCTACCGGTCAGAGTGTCTGCCCCCCAGTGGTCAGTGCACATCACAGCGACTGGCCGACCAGTCTATTGTCTGCTCCTTGGTGGTCAGTGCATGTCATAGCGAGTGGTTGAGCAACCTTAGCATATCATTAGCATATTACGCTTTGATGGTTGAACGCAAGACCGGACGACCGGACACTTAGCCTATTAGGCTTTTATTATATAGGACTAGAGGCCTGATGCACAAAATTAGTGCAAGAGTAGGCTTTCCTTCCCCCAGCTGCTGGCATCAGCTTCCCTCTGGCACCCAGGACCCGGGCCTCCCTCGCAGCCTCAGCTTCATCCGGAAGGACGTCCAATCTAATTAGCATATTATGTTTTTATTATTATAGATGATAGGGATAGATGTGTTATTTTCAAAATTTTGTATTATTTTCATTCTTGCCTTAAGACTCAGGGACATAACAACAGCATTAAAGATTTCCTGGCTTAGCTGAGAAAAGTTATCCATATGAGTATTATCTTCTGAGATACATGATACTGAGCTAACTATTGGAGGAATGAAGATGTAGAACATATAAAATTCCATAACCAATCTGGAAAGACAGCTTAAATGTATTATTGGGTAATTCTTCATGATGTCAAAGATAATGGCTTCCATGAATGTATTATCTATGTGATCATAAATACCTGATGAGACCTTGCTGGGTATGGCTAACTAGGATATATCCTGGGTAACAGATGTGAGTAATTTATTAATTTAATGGACAGAGAACTATCTTAGCTAAATTTTCTTTTTTAGTTATTGTTGACATTGGATTTCAAATTTCTGAATCCCTTACCCAAATTCCCTTTTCAATAGTAAAGATATTTGGAAAACAAATATGAATCAGTTTGAAATGTGCTACAATTAATGTCATTTATTTAAATTGGTCTTGAGACCATCCTTGAAGATTGAACATCATGAAACATGCAACATGAAAAATGTTGGTGGAACTTCGCAGTTGAAGAGTAGTTTCCATAGTGTTTCTGAGCTGATAGATTAGGAAATGAGATTTGAAATAAGGTGATATAAAGAAGCTTATGGTTTTAACTTTATTTATTTTAATTTTTCAGTTACAGTTGACATACAATATTAAATTAGTTTCAGGTGTACAACATAATGATTAGACATTTATATAACTTATAAAATGATCACCCTGCTGTTGACTTTATTTTTGAACAAAAGCCATCATGAGGGAGTGCTTTTTAGTGATCTAAAAAAAATACTTCAATTCCAAAATAATCCATAAACAACAGATGTGAGGACCAATGAAGGGACAAGTAAATAACAATGCCTACGGAAAAAAATAAAAGTGGAAAATAATAGAAAGAGGTACTCTCAAATTTTTTCTAGCTTAAAAACACCTCCTTTGCTTCTGTAGTAGGCATTTACTTAAATACTTCCTTAAAGTAATTTTACATCACAATATCCTAATGTGATCTCTTTAATTATTCTAGATTCTTAAAATTAGCATTTCATAGATATTTAGTGAAGAAATGGACCTTAGAGATAATATTGTCCAAATGCAAAATCATCATATTCATTCTTTTTTTCCTGGCAATGATTCAATTAACTTCAGATATTCCAATTTCATCTATTTGGTAGCTTCCCTATCATAGTTGGAAAGGAATTCAAGGTGGAATGCCCAGTGATTCAATCCCTTACCAGGTGCTACCACATGGCTTTTTAACAAGTATAATTCTATTCAAGCTTCGCTCATGTGTATGTTGGTAAATTCAAGAGATATAGTCTATTACACTTTATTTTATAGAAAGCATAATCTTTTGTTGCATAATAAACAGCTTATCATTTCTGCTCCAGAATAGAAACAATAACTTCTCTCACAGGGCTCCCCACTTTCTTTAAACCTAATTAATACCCATCTATCAATTCTCTCAATCTTACACTGGGCTTTCTAGACATCTTGTGATTTCTTAACCTATGGGGCAAAAATTCTGTCCAGCCAGGATACTTTGTTAAATCTTTATATGCTGTGGGAGAGGTTTTGGAGCTTCCATTTTAAACCCTATACCAATGACTTAGTAATTGTTAAATGACTTTTTCAATAAAGTTTGAAGCCAATGATTTAAGGGCTCCTACTTTATCTTCTGGAACTATCCAGGTCTGTTACAGGTTCAGAAACCAACTCATTCTTCCAGTAGTTTTGAGTAAAACACGGAAGAAAGAATTTATTTTGAAACAGTTTTGACTCTAAAATTATATTTTGGTGGAAAAAAATCACAATATTTGCCACCCTTGCCTTTGACAGCCACCACAGATATGAACTGATCATAATACTTTTGGAATAATTCTAAGGTTAAAGAAATGATTTTTTTTTTTTTTAGGAAATACAGTTTTTTAAAATTTGTTATTATTTTTATTGTTGACGCTATTACAGATGTCCCCCATTTTCTCCTCATTTGCCCCACTTCACCCTGCCCTCCCCCAAGCCTTCACCACATTACTGCCTGTGTCCATGGGCTATGCATATATGCACATATATTGTTTTTTAATACCTCCATTTCCCACAGCAAAAATCAGTTAAGTAAAAACTTTCTTACTATTTCAAATATCCTAGGATATTAATATATTTTTCCATAATTATTTTTGATAATATAGGACATTGTAGCCACCTTATCTATCCTTACCACCTTTGTAAACTCTAAGGGGTAGAACAGAACTTAATTGAAATCTTAAATTTGAACACAATTCTATGATGTTTCGCAAATGGAGAAACTTGATCTCAGAGAGGTTAAATGACTAGCTCAAGCTCACAAAGCAAAATACCTTACTTGAGAACTTCTCTGCTGAGACTTCTCAACAATATTTTTATGATACCTTACTGAATTGTATTCAAATCATATGTCTATGCTTCTCCCAGAGATTATAAACCCCTCAAGGCCAGGACCTCATTACTTAGCCTAAATGTGGCATTAGGTAAATGTTTTATGAGCTGATCTGATCACGTGCCTCTTTTACTAGAATGTAGGATTATGCCCTCTGTAAGCAAGAGGTGGGTTCTTTTTGTGGAGATTCTTAGTGCGTGCTCCTTAGTAAGTCTCCTGGTGTTAACTGTAGGTGAAAGAGGGCCACCTGCTAACCTGACTAACTCAGGAAAGGCCGGCATGGTGGCTTGCAAATTCAGAGACCTAAAGTAACCACAAAGGATGGCCTACAATTAAAACCTTTTCAATTACAAAGCAGTTTATAGGGGTAGTCATGTCCTAGGCCATTATCTTCCCTGACAAAGATCAATTTTGATCTTACCTGAGCCTTTTGTCTTTTTGCATCTATGATCACATACCTTTGGAAAGTCAGAGTAACTTTTAATTCGCCCTTTTCCGGACCCCTCAGGGCACAATGTGCCAGGGCGCCAGGAGGGAGACCACAGATTCCATCATTGTTATTTTTATCTTGTTAATAGTTGACTGTTAACTATCCTGTACTCACCTATGTAAAAGAAGCATGTGTCTATCTTGTTACTTTTTATCTAATTCCTGAGATTTCCCCGCTTTGCTTTCTCCCACATCTCTAATCTATCATCAATGGATTTCATGTAACCCACTTACATCTCCTGCTTTGATGGTAATTTATAAAAATTGCTGAAAAACCACCATTCTCCAGAGGATTATTTTAATTTGTTCTGAGTCTGCTTCCTGGCAATTGTCGACAGTTTGGCTCAAATAAACTCACAAAAATTATTTACAGGTTTGAATGCTTCTACGTTAACATATCAGATGTCAATGCTGGAGTCCTCGCCCTGCAGATTCCAGGTGATGCCGGAGCACTTCCGTGGCATTATCCAGGCTTCAGGTCTTACCTTACCTTTTTGGTCTGAACACATTTGACAGGTTCTAAGTTGAGCCTGTTTTTAAATTGGGTGTGGGATGTGTAACTGGAAAATTGCATATGTAAGAGCAAGAAACTGAGGAATTAAATTCAACTTGCCTGAAATATGGCTTTTCGTTTCCTTAGAAAAGGTGCCTTATCTTGTTGTTGTAGAAAGTAACAATTATATCATCTTGGTTTCATAGTACATGGAAAATATTTTCATGATGTCATTGTTTAGAAGCAACACCTGGTAGTATGCAATTGATTTTGATTTTGGTACCTATCAGCCAATTTAATTTGTGCATCTAAGGCACATTATGATAGCAATGTCCACTTGTGCAGAAGAGAAATGAACATAGCAGACCTGCTGTCCTTAGGAAGGTCTATTCACAAGGTTGGTTGGTGGTGGGCATCTGAGAATTTAAATATTGGGAATGTTTCTAGTACCTTAAATGATTAGAATTGCTCACTGTGCCTAAATGGTTTGTGCAAACAATATGGTTTATGCTGAGCACCTGCTTTCCTTTTGGGAGCCTACAATTTTGGTATGTATTTGGCAGAAGGTACCTATCTGATCAGCCCCCAACAAAAAGACCCTGGGCCCTGAGTGTCTGATTAGCTTCCCTGATCACTCATCACTAGAGGACCTAAGTGTGCCATCCTGTCACTCTGCTCCAAGAGAATTCTTGGAAGCTTATGTCTGGTTTCCTCTGGACTTTACCCCAAGTGTCTTTCCCTTTGATCATTTTTCTTTGTATCCTTTCACTATAGGATCTCACAGCCATGGCTCTGCTATATGCTGCATCCTAGGAGTGCTCCTAGTGAAATCCAGGCTAGGGTGGTCTTAGAGACCCTCAGCACACTAGTGTAAACCTGTACATGGCATTTACTCTGTTCTGAGAACATGATATAAACGAACTCATTAAATTCTCACTCCACAATGTAGACACTATTACTAACACCTCCATTTTAATTATGAGGAAACCAAGACACAGAGAAATATCTTGGCACCTACGTTGTTAAGTCACAGAGCTAGGATTACATGAGGAAGGCAACTTTGCAAAGAACTGCAGGGGAAGAATCCAAATTGGTGAGCCACAGACACTAATTTTTGCCCAATTTAGCTCAGTGTTTGGCTAATGGTGATCAACTTGGATATAAATTTTATTTCTTTTTTAATTAAAATTGAACAAATAAAGTGATTAAATTGCTCCTATGCAACAACTACTGTGAGAACTCCAGGTTTTTACTTTCAATAGTGATTTCTTTACATCTTTCAATATTTGGCTGGTAAATGGTTTTTCATCAAACAGCCCATGCACCTGTGTTTTCTCTTGTGCCAAAACAGTTACAATTATGATAGTTTCCCTTTTAGATTTACCTACCTATCAGGGAATAGTAATAACAAGGAATGTTTGGGAACGCATCCTAAAACCTTTTTGATTGAGTCATCTGTCTTGTACACCTTTGTCTCCAAAAATATTATTCAAACTTAGAATTTTATTTAATATTTACCCTAGAATCTATACTAATAAAAGGGTAATATGCTAATTAGGCCGGGTGGACGAGACATCTTCTGGATGTCCGACTTGCTTCTGGACAAAGCCACGGTGTTGGGGGCCGAGGCAGAAGTGGTTAGGGGCAACCAGGCCGTCAGGGGAGCAGTTAGAGGATGACCAGGCTGGCAGGGGAGCAGTTAGGGTGCAACCAGGCCAGCAGGGGGGCAGTTAGGAAGTTAGGGGGTGACCAGGCTGGCAGGGGGGCAGTTAGGGGGCAACCAAGCCAGCAGGGGGGTAGTTAAGGGTGACCAGGCCAGCAGAGGGACAGTTAGAGGATGACCAGGCCAGCAGGGGGGCAGTTAGGGGCAATCAGGGAGGCAGCAGAGGGGTTAGGGGCGATCAGGCAGGTAGGCAGGTGAGCAGTTAGGAGCCAGCGGTCCTGGATTGTGAGAAGGATGTCCGACTGCCGGTTTAGTGGTCAGTCGGACATCCCCAGGGTTCCTGGATTGGAGAGGGTGTAGGCCGGGCTGAGGGACCCTCCCTCCCCCCGTGCACGAATTTCATGTACCGGGCCTCTAGTAAAAACAATATTTTTGTCCAAACAAAACTATTTGTACACATGAGACCCAATTATCTGGTATCATAAATAATATTCTTGAATATCTCCACACTTGCAAAAGTCCCTTTATTTTAAGAGGTATTTCAGGTTTTTCACCCATAACATGAAGAAAAGTATACAAGGTTAGAAGATGAATCTAAGTAGATTTATATAAATGATGACTCAAGGGACAATTCATTCTTAGACCACTAAGCCCAGATATCCAGAAACCAGCTCTTGATTAAAACTTTCACAGAGGAGGCAAATATGGAGAACCTTTAATAAAATAAGAGTATTGTGATAAACAGAAAAATTTTAAATTTTCTCACTCATTAAGTACCTGAAGGTACTTACTCATTACAAAGGGACAAATACTAGTAGAAACATTTTAGTGGTGAAACATGGTCAATACCACCTTAACCAAGTAACCAGTGTCAAGGGGACAAAATGAAATTGTGTGCCTTCTGATACTATCCAATGAGCAGGACACAATTTTGCTTTTAAGATATTCTTGCCCAAAATGCATAAACTGAATCCAATCAGGAATACACATCAGATAAACCCAAATTGAGGGACACTAGAAAATAACTGCATGCTTCAGGAACAATAAAAAAATTTTTATAGATTGCTCCAGATCAAGAGAGACCAGAGAGTCATGACAATTATATGTAATATATGACCTTAGATTGGGTCCTGGGTCTGAGAAATAAAGTACATGCTACATACAGTTCATTAGTGGGAAGACTGGTAAAGTGTGAATAAGCTTAAATAAGAATCACATTGTATCAATATGAATTTCATGATTTTGATAATGGTACTGAGGTGTGGACTTGATTTTAGGAAATACACAGTGAAACATTTAGGGGGGTAAAGAGGCATAATGTTTGCAACTTACTCTAAAGTGTTGCTAAAACTAATTTTTATATGTGTGTGTGTGAGAGAGAGAGAGAGAGAGAGAGAGAGAGAGAGAGAGAGAGAGAGAGAGAGAGAATGATAAGATGAACATGATAAATGTTGACATTTGGGAATATGGGTAAAGAATATGCAGTAATCAGTAATTCTTTGTACTACTTTTGCTACTTTTCTGTAAGTCTAAAATTAATTTAAAAATGAGGTCCAGGTCAGAGGTGCTCTAGAGTTAGAGCAAAACCCTGGGCAGGTATTCACACTACTTGTCAGTTGGCCCGGCCACACATATTTACTGAGCACCCATTCCATTCCAGGCATTCTCCTATGAGCTAGACATACATGAGTGAACACATGACCAGGATCCCTGCCTTGATGCAAATACTCCAGTGGGAGACATAGACAGAAACAGAAACAAAATTAGGCAGAGCACTAGAACTTGACAATAACTAAGGACAAGCAAAGAGTGGGCTAGAATAAGTGAGACAGGTGTGTAGGGGGGAGACTGTGGTTACTGACACAGTGGCTGCATTCCAGAGAACCCTTGGACCTATTCTCCAGGTGAACTCTGTACATTTCAGTGGCTGCTTCTCTTCAGTTCAGACCCCCGTGGTGACAGAACCTTTGCCACAGGATAACCACAGCCACCCGGACAGCAGGCTGACTCACCTAGGCCTGACAGGAGGGTGGTTTTCTTTACGCAGGTACCATACTCCATCAGGAGCAGTGACTCACCTTGGGGGAGTTATTCTCAACACCGGAAGGAGAGGCCCCTTGCCAAGAAGGTATTTAGCCATTTCTGTTGGGGTGGGGAACCATTTGGAATATGGTTCTGAACATTTCTGGTACTCCTCAACCGGGAGAGAGCAGATATTTCTTCTCTTGATGGAATTTATCAAAATCTGATAGGAAGGAGTGCAATTTGAAAAGCCGTGCAGTTATTCTGGTACCCTCCCTACACTCCCACACACACAGTCCCTAGGCATGCAGCTCGCCCTTGTCTAGCTGAAATTAATCCTAATTAATTTTATGTACTTGGAAACTGTAATCCATACCAAGAAACACAGCACTATTTCTTTGCCACTAACAGGTACTAAACTTTGTTCAGTTAGGTAGGTTTGTAAAATGTTCAGTTAATTTCTTTTTTTTTAAAATTTCTTTATTGATTAAGGTATTACATATGTGTCCTTATTCCCCTATTACCCCCCATCCCCCCCACTCATGCCCTCACCCCCCTGTTGTCTGTGGCCATTAGTTAGGCTTATATGCATGCATATAAGTCCTTTTCTTTCTGAAATCTTTTGAAGGAAATATCCCAGAGTTTCATTCTTTGAACGACCAAACTGCCCCTTTCAAAAACCCTGCACGGCTGCAGCTCTGCCCACATTGGAGACCACTTGACCCTCTAGACAGGTAATGAGACCACTTACCTTCACAGGATGGAAAACCCAATTTAGCTGTTCAGGTGACTCCACATCAAGTCAGACTCAGAGCACTCTGGTTTTAGTAACTGGGCTTTTGCCTTTTTCTTAGACCCCCTATTTAAATCCTTCCCACCCTGCCTTACTCAAGGGACTTGGAGGCCTGTCTGTGCCCGAGAGGCAGATCGGTCTGCTCCCTGTTCCCTGCTGACTTAACAGCCACAAGAAATACTGTTTATTAAGTGTTTAGTAGGTGCCAGACACTGTGTTAAAGTGCTTTGTTCTCTGATGTAGATGCCTTATTATCCTTGTCTGCACACGCATAGGAAGTCCTGGAGAGTGTGAGTGACCACAGTTGCTGTAGAGGTGGGTTTAAACCTAGCAGTCCACTCCAGAACTGGAGAACTTCCTCCATTATAACGTTAGCATTCCTGGAGTTCCATATTATATTCTTTCTAGATTGACATTTTTCTTGCTCTGTCTGTACCCTGCTTCATTCTCCTCTTGCTAGATTTACACAGATGTCCACAAAGGGTTGCTCTTTCTCCTGTGAAATCTTGCTGTTTGATGGCTGGGCTTTCTTCTAGGGTCTCTTCCCAGCATGTTATGGGTCCCCAATTTCTCTTCCAGGCCTTCATTTAACTTCTAAAAGACAGCATCATGAAGCAAAATCCTAGAACCAGGATCTTCTCTCTGCCACCTTATAGCTGCATAAATAAGGCAAGTCAGTCACTCTTCTTATCTAATAAAAAGATAATAATAGCTCACCAAGGTGGAATAAAACTAATGTAAGATAATATACATGAAAGTGCCCACTGTGGTTCCTTGATGCCATTAAATTTTAATCTCTGTTTATATTCCATTTTGTGTGTGAGAGAGAGTGTATGTGTGTGTAAACTGTACTTGATGCTTAAAAAATGGCATTTATGTATTTACAATAGATATGTCTATCATGGAATTGCTATATTATAGAATACTGTATGTATGTTAAAGGAACACACTTTACCTCCCAACTCTTATCATAATTTTGTGGGCAACTTTAAGAATTTAAGAATGCTTGGCTACTAAAGTGGTTCCCAGCCAGTTTCCCCACTGGCACCCAAGCAAGATGCTGACATACTTCATCAGGAGCATGACTCACCTTGGGGAAGTTATTCTCAGCACCAGAAGGAGAGGCCCCTTTCCAGATGATGTATTATAGAATTGTACATCTGAAACCTATATAATTTTATTAACCAATGTCACCCCAATAAATTCAATTAAAAAAACACACACAAATTATGCCAGCCTAATGTTGAAACAATTACACAAGTTATATGTGGTTCCATTTTAAATTCATGTCTTCAATATCTTGGCACCCGAGTTATATATTCTATTTCCTAAAACCATTCTACAATCAACTTATTTAATTAATTTTCAGAAAGGATTTATATATGTATAAATATATATTTACTTTTCTACCTATAGAATAAGTAATTAGATTATATGAAAATACCAAGAACAGTATATAGTCTCGTCACAAAATAGTATAACATATTAATCTAAAATTTAAAATTTCATAGAAATATTCATATTTTATATATATATATACACATATATATACATATATACATATATATATATATATATATATATATATATATATATAAAGTGGATTACATTTATAATCTGAATGATACTTTAGTATATGTGAAAATACATGGCACTCCACTTAAGCATGAAGCAAACATCAAATAAATATGACCTCTTCTTTTTTGTAAGTGAAATATATATATATATATGTGTGTGTATGTGTGTGTGTGTGTGTGTATACATATATACATATATATATATATATATACACACATATATATATATATATATATGTATATATATACACTAGAAGCTCAGTGCACGAAATTCGTGCACGGGTGGGGGGGGTGTCCCTCAGCCCAGCCTGCACCTTCTCCAATCTGGGACCCCTCGAGGGATGTCTGACTACCCATTTAGGCCCAATCCTGGTGGAATCGGGCCTAAATGGGCAGTCAGACATCCCTCACAATCCAGGACTGCTGGCTCCCAACCGCTCACCTGCCTGCCTTCCTGATTGCCCCTAACCGCTTCTGCCTGCAAGCCTGATCACCCCCTAACCACTCCCCTGCCAGCCTGATTGACACCTAACTGCTCCCCTGCTGGCCAATTGCCCCTAACTGCCCTCCCCTGCTGGCCTGGTTCCCCCCAACTACACTACTCCCCTGCCAGCCTGGTCCCCACAACTGCCCTCCCCTGTTGGCCTGGTCCCCCCAACTGCCCTCCCCTGCTGGCCTGGTCACCCCCAACTGCCCTCCCCTGCCAGCCTGGTTCCCTCAACTGCCCTCCCCTGCCAGCCTCGTCCCCCCCAACTGCCCTCCCTTACTGGCCTGGTCCCTCCCAACTGCCCTTCCCTGCGGGCCATCTTGTGTCCACATGGGGGCAGTAATTTTTGACCACATGGGGGCGGCCATCTTGTGTGTTGGAGTGATGGTCAATTTGCATATTACTCTTTTATTAGATAGGATATGTATGTGTGTGTGTGTGTGTGTGTGTGTGTGTGTGTGTATACATATTATATATTCATGTATATCTATACTAATAAAAAGATAATATGCAAATTGGTCATGATGCCCTCACAGTAAAGACCCAATAGCAGGCTGCGTGGGGTGACCAGGCCAGCAGGGGGGGCAGTGAGGGGCAACCAGGCTGCCAAGGGGGCAGTTGGCAGCAACCAGGCCAGCAGGGGGGCAGTGAAGGGCGACCAGGCCAGTGGGGGGGGGGTGGCAGTTAGGGACAACCAGGCCAGCAGGGGAGGGGCAGTTGGGGGCAACCAGGCTGGCAGGTTGGGCAGTTAGGGGCAATCAGCAGGCAGGCAGTTGAGCAGTTAGGAGCCAGCTATCCTGGATTGTGAGAGAGATGTCCAACTGTTGGTTTAAGACCGATTCCCATATCGGGCCTAAACCGGCAGTAGGACATCTACCAAGCAGTCCTGGATTAGAGAGGGTACAGGCTGGGCTGAGGGGAGCCCCCCCATGCACGAATTTTGTGCACCAGGCCTCTAGTACATAATAAAAGCCTAATATGCTAAGTGTCCAACCATTCATTTGACCAGTTGCTATGACGTGCACTGACCATCAGGGGGCAGACACTCCGACCAGTAGGTTAGCTTGCTGCTGAGGTCTGGCCTATTGGGATAGGGCGAGATGGGCCAGACACACCCTGAAGCTCTCCCGTGGTCCCTCCCCAGCCCCGGTCATGCACCAGTGCAAGGGACCCCACTGGTGCACAAATCTGTGCATCAAGCCTCTAGTATATTAGAGGCCAGGTGCACAAAATTTGTGCACTTGGGGGGGGTTATCCCTCAGCCCGGCTTGTGCCCTTTCACAGTCTGGGAGCCCTGCAATCAATCACCCCAAAGAGGTAGGCCCCACTCACCCAGCTGGGGCTCCGTGATGGATCACCCTCACAGAGGGAGTGCTGGCCAACCCATCACAGCACTGCCTTGGGGTAGTCTGGTCCTCCCTCTTTGGGGTAATTGATTGCACCCCACAGAGGGAGGACCTGCCCACCTGCTGCAGCCCAATTGCCAGTGGCCTGGGCCTCCCACTGCAGGGCAATCATGGGGTGATGGCTGGGCCCCCAACTAATCACATCACACCCACGTTGGCTGGCCTGGTGCCAGTGGGTGTCATAACATGATCATCCAGAAGGTTGTCCAGAAGGTCATACAGAAGGACGTCCAGAAGGTTGTTCGGCTGTCCGGTCTAATTAGTATATTATGCTTTCATTATTATATATAAACTAGAGGCTCAGTGCATGAAATTCGTGCACAGGGTGAGGGGAGGGGTCCTCAGCCCAACCTGAACCCTCTCACAATCCGAGACCCCTCAAGCGATGTCTGACTGTGGGTTTGAGACTGATCCTAGTGATTGGGCCTAAACCAGGAGTCAGACATCCCTCTAGCAATCCGCGACCGTTGGCTCTTAACTGCTCACCTACCTGCCTGATCACCCCTAACCGCCTCTGCCTCGGCCCCCGCCATGGCGGCTTCTTTGGGAAGGGCATCTGAAATGATGTCTGAAAGGTTGTTTGGCTGTCCAGTCTAATTAGCATATTACACTTTTATTATATACTAGTGGCCCAGTGCACGAAATTCATTCACGGGGGTGTGTCCCTCAGCCCAGCCTGCACCCTTCTCCAATCTGGGACCCCTCGAGGCATGTACAACTGCCCGTTTAGGCCTGATCCCGGTAATATCAGGCCTAAACGGGCATTCGGACAGCCCTCTCACAATCCAGGACTGCTGGCTCCCAACTGCTCTCCTGCCTGCCTTCCTGATTGCCCCTAATCGCTTCTGCCTGCCAGCCTGATCACCCTCTAACCACTCCCATGCCAGCCTGATTGATGTCTAACTGCTCCCCTGCCAGCCTGATTGCCCCTAACTGCCCTCCCCTACTGGCCTGGTCACCCATAACTGCCCACCCCTGCAGGCCTGGTCACCCCTAACTGTCCTCCCCTCCAGGCCTGGCCCCTCCCAACTTCTCTCCCCTGCAGGCCTTGGTCCCCCCCAACTGCCCTCCACTGCAGGCCCAGTCGCCCCCAACTTCCCTCCTCTGCTGGCCTGGTCACCCCTAACTGCCCTCCCCTGCAGGCCTGGTCCCTCCCAACTGCCCTCCCCTGCTGGCCTGATCGCCCACAACTGCCCTCCCTTGTAGGCCTGGTCCCTCCGAACTGCCCTCCTCTGCTGGCCATCTTGTGGCAGCCATATTGTGTCCACATGGGGGCAGCCATCTTTGACCACATGGGGGCAACCATCTTGTGTGTTGGAGTGATGGTCAATTTGCATATTATTCTTTTATTAGATAGGATAGAGGTCTGGTGCATGGGTGGGGCCAGCTGGTTTGCCCTGAAGAGTGTCCCAGGTCAGAGTGGGGGTTCCCTTGGGGCATGGGGCAGCCTGTGGTGTTTTGCACCAAAAGCTCAGCCTCCTAGGCAGCCATTGGCTCCTCACAGTTCACCCAGATTTGGTTCTGATTGGTCGGTTTCTATGCCAGTATGTGACTCTGGGCCTATCTCTTGGCCTGATCAGAGAGGCGGGGCTGATCATCAGCCTGCCCGCCGAGGCCCGGAGAGAAAGAGAGAGGCAAGGGCTGATCTACAGCTGCCACAGAGGTTACAGATTAGACACTGCTTCTCTCTCCAGGCCTCTCTCTGAGCCTGATCTGCAGCCCCCTCAGCAGTCAGTGCTGGGTCGCCACAGCAACCCAGCACTGACTGCAGAACTAACTTCCAGTCGTTACGGTCACTGCCTTTATATATATATATATATATAGACTAGAGGCCCCATGCACAAAATTCATGCATGGGGGGGTCCCCTCTGCCCAGCCAGCACCCTTGCCAATCCAGGACCCCTCAGGGAATGTCCAACTGCTGGTTTAGGCCCAATCCCAAGGATCCCAAGGATCAGGCTTAAACCGGCAATCAGACACCCCTCTCACAATCTGAGACCGCTGGCTCCTAACTGCTCTCCTGCCTGCCTGCTTGATCACCCCTATAACTTCCCCACCTGCCAGCTTGATCACCCCTAACCGCCTCTGCCTACCTGCCTGATCATCCCTAACTGCCCAACCTGCCGGCCTGGTCACCCCCAACTGCCCGCCCCCTGCTGGCCTGGTCACCCCCAAGTGCCCCCCCCCTGACGGCCTGGTCACCCCATACAGCCTGCTGTTCAGTCATTTGGTTGTCCCTCACTAACCCTCTTTATGGCCTTGTCACCCCATGCAGCCTGCTGTTCCATTGTCTGTCCAGTTGTTCTGGTCGTGATGGCCCCTGGCTTTTTTTAGGATATTATATATATATATATATATATATATATGTAGTGGATTATGCTTATAATCTGAATGACACTTTAGTATATGTGATAATACTAGTACATGGCACTCTACCTAAGCATGATGCAAACATCAAATAAATATGACCTCTTCTTTTTTGTAAGTGGAATTGAATAAAGGTAATTGGAAAAGTTATAAATATGATTCTATTATAATAATTCAAGGGGATAAATGGGAATGTGAAGGGTTTTAGTTGGTCTTCAGAAGGATAGATAGGTGGAGGTGATGGTGAGTGGGAAACAAGATGAATAAAGACTGTGGAGAGATGAGGAGAAACTCAAGGCACATATACACCAAGGCAAACTTCATGACACACTGATAATTCAAAATGCTTGTAGCCCCTCTCCTGTAGCTGAGTACCTCCTCCATGCCATTGTTAGATGTTCTTGTAGACTTACCTCTCTCTCTCTCTTTTTTAAATCCTCACTCTAGAATGCTTATTGATTTTAGAGAGAGAGAGAGAGAGAAACAAAACATGGATGTGAGAGAGAAACATTGATCTGTTGCCTCTGTTACACCTCCCAACCGGGGACCAAACCCACAACCTAGGTATGTGTCCTGACCAGTATTTGAACCTGTGACTTTTCAGTGTATGGGATGATACTCTAACCAACTGAGCCACACCAGCCAAGGCAACCTTATCTCTTTTATCACAATAAGAATCCTATGAAGTAGGCATCATTAATCCCCTTTGAGAGAAGAGAAAAGTGTCTCAGAGAGGGTAGTAACTTATTTATTCAAGCATGCACCCCCTAACCCCCGCACGACAAATGGGCGGTGTTGGAGTTTCAATGTGGTGTATCCACCTTAAAAGTCCTAAGTCCTTGCTCACTCAGTCCATCATGCCAAAGCACCTCACTGACCCTGCACTCCTCAGCCAAGAGCACAGCGGATTTAGCCTTGGTAAGCTCTTCTGATTATAGACACTCCAAAGATACAGCACAGCCCACAGGGAAGGGCTTCACTCCAGACCCAGTTAGCTTTACTGCCAACTTCATGATATACCCTGTAAGCAAATCCCTGCACAGGCACAGCAACTCTCTCTAGTTCCAGCCTTTTTTTAAAAGCCATGTTTATGCTCCCAGGTGGCCCTGGCATGAGTCAGCAGCCACCAGACTGGGTCAATCGAAGCTCCTGGCCCATCGTCCTTTTGATGTGCCTCACAGGCCTCTCTCTAACCCATTCTGACCCTCTACTCTGAGAGTAATGCCCACCATGTCATCTTCCCACAGCGCTTTATCCAAGTGAAGACCTTTCCCACCTCTCTGTTCACACCATGCTGACCTGAGCATAGCCACATTTTCTTTTTATGGTTAAACTCACAAAGAGTTGCCTTCAGGCTTTCTGATTGCTTATTCATTTCTAAAGACTACGGTTGGTGATTCTTTTTTTGAAATCCACAATATTGCTGAACGCTTCTTAAACATAACTATCAGTGCTTTATTTACTTAAGCACAAAAGTTAAAAGATGTCAACACAAAAAATGATAAAGAAATTACCTAAATGATTGATAACTATCCCATAGTGTGTATTACCGTGTCCAGATCATTGAAGTATGAATGTATCGATGTGTTAGTTTTCTTGTGTTGTTATAACAAATTCACACAGACTTAGTGGTTTAAAACAATACAAATTTATTATCTTGTAATTCTGGAGGTCGGAGGTCTAAAACGATTCTGGCAGGGCTGTGTTCCTAATGGAAACTGCAGGTGAGAATCCTTTTCCCTTCCAGTGTTTTCCAGCCTCAAGAAGCTGAACGCACCTCAGGCGCCTGCACTGCTCCCCTGGCCTCTGCTTCTGTTGTCACAGCCCAGTCCCTGACTCTGACCTCCTGCCTCTCTGCCACAAGGACCTGTGTGGTTACACTGGATCCACCCAGATAATCAGGAGAATTTTCTTACCTCAACATCCTAGTCTTCATCATAGAGATAAACTCCTTTTGCCACATAAACTAAGGTATTCTGGGGATTAGCATGTGGGTAATTTGCATTTGGGGGAGCCATTATTGCACCCAAAACAATCAGGGTGTTAAAAAACTTGGAGTATGAAACTAGTATAAAAATGGTTAACTAAAAAAGCCAAAACTAGAGGTTCCATTAACTCCCAACCATGCTACCACTATAGGGCAGTAGTAGAAATGCATGATGGTAAAATAGGAACTGTAAAGTATAAGGAGTTTACTTTGTGCTTGCTCAAGTTGGATTAAATAGACTAAATTACAATGTTCCCATCATGAGCTACTTTGATAAATTTGATGATAGAAACTGGACTTGAAGAGTCGGATTTATTGCTCGTGTCACATTATTATATGCTAAAAAACACATATATCACACTCACCTATACACACAAGTATGCACACATATCAACAGACACACATATATAGGTAAAAACATGTAATTAATACATATATGTGAATATATGAGTTAGGGATGTCCAAGGCAGAAATGAAACTTCAAAGATTTTCTGAATTGTCTCCACCTAAAAATATAATCAGTCGTATGTTCTTGTGATATGAGCACTATCGGATATTGCATCTGAACACAAAGGAGGGGCAGTCTTAGAAGCATTGCAGCACATCCGTCTACCTGCAGGTCTCACGTGTTCACTGAGCATGATTTACCAGCAGGTTGCTCAGTGGATGCATGTGTAACCCAGTGGACAATGCAATGTTATCAGAAACACTGGGCATTTAAAACGGTTTCAGTGGTCCAGGATTTGTTTTTCAAGTCAATGAACATGTATGCATGAAAATCTTCCGTCCCTATTTAGGGTTATAATCGGGAAGAGGGGAAGGGAAAATAAATGTGCCAGTTTTTTAGAATATGGCATATAAATACCAGAAACAAGGATTTCATAACAAAAGGGCATGTTAACCTTACTAAATGCTGATTACTCAGGGTAAAATAGAAAGGGAAATAAAAGCGTTTTTATAAAATGTATCAAATCCTAAGAGTGCTGTTAAACTCATTAAAGAAAAAATGAAGTTAGAGAAACTGGTCTTATTTTTTTTCACTCCCAGTAGAGTTCATTTCTACTTCAACAACTAAGCCAAGGTCACATTTAACTCACTTCAATTTCACCCAGTGCACAAGCTAATGTCAATAGTACAGCTGCCATGCAGAGCTAAAGACTGATGGTTAGACAAAGCCATTTACACAAGGCTGGGTCTTTCATCTTCTCTCAGCCAGTGACATAAGAAAGCACTGAGGTTATTCTCAACTAGAGACGAAAACTGGCGTATTAGAAAGAATGTTATTCTCCTTAGCTGTCACACAAAGGATCTGAAGAAATGTAGAAATGTGGGTTTTTTTTCTCCCCCCCTCTGGTCATCTGGGGAGATCACAAAGTGACTCTAATAGCCTTCACTCTGAAATTTTCACATGGTTTAAGTGATTGCCAAGTCTGATATTTTCCATTTACACTTCATTGCCATCAGAAAAAGAAAAAAAAATCAATATACCTACCTACTCAAGTGTGTCACAGGATGAGCTTATAAAAGAAGACATCAGTCTTTTTAGGGCATGAAAAATATACTTATTCAAATATATCTTATTTAAAATGACATAAATTACAGTGGTTAGTCAAGATTCGATTTCCTCTAAAATATAAGATTTAAAATATTCCTTGACTTGCCAGGAATCAGAATCCTTCAAATTGTTGATATATACAGATGTACTTGTTTTCTGATGTAAGTCATTCTGACTGTATTTTATTTCAGTGCATTAGTGACTACATTTATTAATTTCACGGGAGCCAAAGCACTGCATTTTATGAGGCTGCACTAGGTAGTACTTTTTTTTTCTCTTCTCAGAAAATAATTTTATTTTCAACCTTACTTTTCTACTGTATGGCTTCTTGCACTTTTAGCTTTATATCTTTGCCGGGGGAGGGGGGCGGAGATGAGGATGTTTCCTTATATTATTCTGATAATATTTTACATTAACAGTCTATTCTTTCTTAACTTGTTTAACTATTAAAACTTCTTTATGCAGAAAAGGTGTAATGAGTTCGATGCAACATTTCGAATGCGTTTGTTAAAATCAGAGGTAATTTTAACTGTCAAAGGAACATCCATGTCAGATTGGTCTTTCAATGAAAAGAAATCTCACGTCAAGTTTGAGTGCGATGGCTGTGTGTTCTATACATGCTCTGTGTTGCAGATATTTAGAATGCCTCCATTTCCATATTTCTTCTGAAACATGGTACGAAAGGATGTGGAGTCTACGTGCCGTAATAAAATACGGTACAAGAGGGACAGTGTTGGTTGCTGTGCCCTAGATTTCCTGACTTAACTCACCGCTTGAGTGTCTTCCTCCCAGATCTCAAGCGTGTGGATAGCATCGTTGTAGCAGGAACCAAGAAGACTAATACAATGCTTTCAAGTTTACACACAGTGTTCAAATGTCACCCGCCAAGGAGTGCTGAAACAGTGACGATATCTTTACCTTCTTGTTATTACAGTGCCAACCCGCAGGTCTGCAGGTTTTGCATTTGTTTATCTCTGTTCCCCAGCCCCATACCTCAAGGCACAAGATGAGTTGGTCAGCCAACTACCCACTAGCAAAAAAAAAAAAAAAAAGAAGAAAAATAGCAAAATTTTGTGTCTGAGGTCACTCTTGGACTCAGTTCCCCATGCGGCAATGCAACACACTAACAATTGAGTTGCTGGGCCGTCCCCCACAGTTACAAGTATTTCAAGGTCAATTTATCAATTTAACAGCTTCATCTTCTTAATCACTAAACTTCTGTCTCTTTGAGCTTGTGCTGAAAGAGTGTGGCTGCTAATTAAAATGGAGCTTTACTAGCAAGTACACAAATTAGATCCTGTCAGTAAGTTTATTCTAACTATTGGTCATTTCTAAATGCCTTTTTAATCCCCTAATTTTTACATTAAAATTCAAAAGCCTAACAATCTTAATCACCCCTACATCAAATTCATCATTAAGAACAGGAAGCCAGATGGTATAATTTTGATTTACCGGACTTCAGCGTGAATTAATGTACTGAGTGCCGATAATGAATACATCAAACCTGATATTGCAGAAACCTATGAATCTGGCATGTGAAATTAATAACACACTCTGCACAATGAAAGCATGTAAGCTCATATAAAACTGAGGAGTAATGGCCCCTTTTATTTTAAATGGTCTTTATTAGCCTTCTGTTTTGACTCTTAAGAAAAAGATGAGGCTTTTGTTTAGTAGTATACTTGTCCATTGTACAACTATTTTCCCCCAATGTAACACAACATGAACAAAATTAGGATGATTAACAACAGAGCTTGTCTCGAGAAATTTACTCACAGGGTTCTCAGAATAGCTGCTAGCTTTGCATTTATTTTGAGAATTATAACTGTACATATTAGAGAGAGTTCGGAAATTTCTGTAAAACATTGTGACCTATAAAATATTATGTTTCCTTATTACTGGATCAATGTTCATAATATACGTTATGCATAAGAACCACTCTTGTACATTAAACTTAAAAAGAGATATAGGCTATTTTATCCCTATTGTTTCATTGCCACTAAAGGTGTACTGTTTTATATACCCAGGAATTAAATAGCATCCATATCCAGTCATGCAGGTCACGTGTACAAAAGGATGCTCATAATGGGCCATCACAAAGAGTTGCTCGCTACAGAGAAATTATCGACATCTGAAATAAGTTGAAGGTACTGTTTATTACTGTCTCTGCTAATTTACTTACATGTTTTCATTAAACATATTTTTATTTTTGTTGACTTTCAGACAGTCCCAATTTTTATTAAGCACTAACAGGGATTAGAAATAAAATACATCCATAAATTAAGTGAAAAACCTGTGGTGTAAAATTAAGACCTAAAGTATAATTTTTTTTTTAGGCAACTTAAAGTTTATATAACATAAGTAGTTTCGTGTAGTGAGCAAGAAATATGTACTATTATCTGAATTTTTTAAAACACAGACTTTATTAAATCAAATTGTGACTGCTGTGTAAGAATACTCAGGTGGTTTTGCTTCGTTTTCTTCCTTTGCGCAGCAGGATCACAAATCAGCTGTCTAATGTGAGCCTGGAAATGACCCTGTGTAATCCACTTTGTAAATGATCTTCTAACTTTAATAACATTGAGGTTTTGCCTCAAATTCTGAATACATATCAATAGACAGTGTAGGGATCCAGAAATCTTTGCTTTTGCCTCAACACTCTGTATGATGGTATTTGAAGAAGGTGAAAATGCCCATTTTACTTTTAAAGCGGTCAGAGGTGACCAGATGTTGCAGGTTAACAACATGAGCTGCTTCTCTGCTGCACAGACCTTCGTTTTTCACTGCTCTGCAGGTAGAGCAAATATTTCAGCAGCCTGGCTCTGAAATGAAGGCAGTGCCACAAATAGGATAATGTTCAAAAAAATGGTACAAACCTTACACTAAGTGCTATTTTCTAGATAACATTGCTCATTGGTTCAATCTATACTCACACTTGTAAGACAGTATAGAGGATAATTTGTATCTCTTAGAGGTACAGTGCTAAGATTTATTGCAGAATAGGGAAGGGATGTATTAGTGCTTTATCTTAAGGGTAGGGAAAATAAAAGCACTTTTTGGGCTCCTGGTATTTATTTTTGTGACTTAGCCTTCAAAAATTGTGCGTTTTAATAAAGATTAGGCTTTTAAGAAGTACACCTTTAAACCTTACATCACTTTGAATGGAATAAGTCGGTTATTTCTGGCTGAAAATTTTTCTTACTCCTAAATCTCTTTAACTGAAGCTCATTTGACAAACCTATTATAAAATGAATAAATGCAGCACTGTGTGATTTGTCCACTGTCAACATGTTAACACACTTTATTTGAAGGTAGATTGATGGAGGGTGGCTGAAAGAGTTTACCCTCCTGAGTTAAAGAATAGAAAACCCTTTTTTCTTAGTTTTTTTTTCTTTTTTTTTCTTAGAAGTTCACAAGAGTAGATATACAATTATCCTCGACTTGCTGATGCAAAGGAACAGAGCATTTAGTTTCTTGTCACTGTCTCTGAAATTCCTAAAGGTACAATTAGCATTTCATTTGACATAATGTTGAAAGGTTCATAGATTGATCTTCCCTAAAATGCAGCAAGAATTTTTTGAAATGCAAATTTTGACATTTATTAACTTTTATTCCAGATCTGTTTATAGACTGTAAAACTGTGCATATATTTAACTCGAAGAAGCTAAAAGGACAATGTTTAGGTGGATACTCTGTGTTATAATAAAAGTCTATTTTATTGTTTCAACAATGAAATTTTTATTATCAGAGATTTATGATATCAGCACAGCAGTTTTTACTGCATGATTCACAGTGTTTTTATAGATGTATATTCAACAAAACAAGGAGAGAAATGGTAGCGCGGTGCTCTCTCTCAGGAGTGCATTTCCCCATTGAAATAATGTCAGCAGTTTTCCACCTTCAAAGCCCTGTGTTTTCAAATCAATTAACAATTCTAATTGTGCAGGAACAGTTGTTCACTTAGCTTGGCAAATGGGACAGGAAACATTATTTCCTTTCTTCGCCTAAAATGAAGACTTTAATCTTCTGAACCATATTTAACACAGAAAAAAAAACCCCCACACAACTGAAAAGTTAGACAGTTTTGAAACTCAGTCGGTTTGCGGGCGCCGGCTGGCTTTGCCGCGCGGCCTACATTCATTTTCCAGGCTTCCCCAAGCCTTTCCATCTCTGTGCGGACACACCATCTTCAGATTCATTTAGGCTTTTTCTTTAATCAGATTTTTATCTAGCCGGGCAGTTGTAAGAGTTATTACTTTTCGGAGGTGGAAACCAAACATGGGTGGTGACCCCAGTGGCGACACCCGAATGCAGATCTGTATCAGCGGGCGAGAAACCGCTGACACCGCACGTGCGGGAGCCAGGTCTGCGGTGCCACTTACAGTCCTAATGTCATTTCCACTTAAAAAAAAAAGTGTTATTGGGATTAAAGTGCAACTGGTAAGATATTGAACAGTGCGGCCCATAAACCAAGGAACACAGGCAGCCATAAGGTGTTATTAAGTATGTACAGTTTAACCTTTTCTTTTTTTACAAATGTATATTTGAGTTGTAGCTCATAATGTCTGCCCATGTTTATAAAAACACATAAAGGCTACGGTGAGAGCAGGAGATCTTTAGTATTTCAGCGTCAATGGAGGAATGTGCTTTCATATGTTTTCAATCGCTTCTGAGATTATTCAAATATATCCTTTCAGAAAGACAGCTTGTATTCTAGAATGAGTAAATGATCTCCAGCAAAGGATTTTTTTTTTTTTATCCTCTTTCCCACACATCTTTAATTGAGTGGACTCTCTTGCATGAGTCTCGGCATGAATGACCTATGACTCTTTATTCCATTTGAATCTTACTGTTTTCAGAGTACACTCATGCTATTTTGATCTGGTGAGGATCCTAGCATTTCTTGGCCATGTTTCCTTAAACAGAATGCCATTGCAAGGAAACATGTAGGTTATTCCGTTCCCTCAAATGAAAATTAAAGTATACTCCTGGTTTCCTCATAAAGATCAAATTTGCAGGAACACTGTGCATGAATCAGGCTGCCTGGGTGGAGACTGTTCTCTCAATGGAACTGCTTCAGCTGTTGGAAAGCAGGGAGGCGGTCCCCGGCTGATCTGGTTTAACACAGAAGTGTGATTTTGGTCAGGTGCACTGCAAATGCTTCTGAATGTAGTTCAAGATCATCAGTAGGTGTCCCTTGGGTCAACACATAGTAGAGAATTCCGAGGGAGCGATAATGGCAAATATAGGACATCTCCATCCATATTTTCTCTTAAACAACAAAAATAATTAATAGGGAAAATGTTTGTATCTATGTAGTATTTTATCATTGTAATGTAAACGACAGAAACTTGGCATTTTAAACATGTTTGTGTTTTTTATTTTTAATCCTCATCCAAGGATATATTTTATTTAGTTTAGGTTTTTTTGTTTGTTTGTTTGTTTGTTTTCAGAGAGGAAGGGAGAGGGAGAGAGAGATAGAAACATCAATGATGAGACAGAATCATTGATTGGTGTGTCCTGCATGTCCCCTGCAGGGGATTGAGCCCACAGTCAGACATGCGCCCTTGACTGGAATCGAAACCCAGGACCCTTCAGTCCATAGGCCAACACTCTATCCACTGAGCCAAACCGGCTAGGGCATATTTTTTATTGATTTTAAAGAGAGAGGAAGGGAGAGAAAAAAGAGAGAGAAATAAACATCAACCAGTTGCCTTCTATACTTACACAGGGATCAAACCCAAAACCTAAGTATGTGCCCTGACAGGGAATTGAACCCACAACCTTTTGGTGTACTGGATGATGATCCGACCAACTTAGACACCTGACCAGGGCATACTTATGTTTTTGAGAGAAAATATTTTTTGTGTAGTCACATACTTATATAATGTGGTCATATCTCCCCAACCTTAAAAATCTCATTCAAATGCCACCCCATGCCTGAAGATTTCCTTATCTCTGCCAAGTGAATAATAACAAAACAAAACAAAAATCTTTTTTCTGTATTCATGTAGCACTTTTAAAAATCATGCTAAATGTACTTATCATTTCTGAGTTTAAATTATTCCTGTTTGTGAATTACACTGAGCCCTGTGAGGAGGCAGACTATGTTGTATACTATGATGTGCCCTGCAGGGAGACCGGTATTGTGGACAGAGTGTGATGCACAATAAAGTGCGAAATGACTGAGTGCAGAAGCAGTTGGTTAACACAGGGTTATTGTGTAACAGGCTTTCTCAACCTCAGCACTGTTGACATTTTGGGCCTGATAACTCTTTGTTGTGGGGGCTGTTCCGTGCATTATAGGATGTTTAGAAGCATCCTTGACCTCAACCCACTGGATCCCTGTAGGATCCCTCCCCCAAGTTGTGACCACCAAGAAAGTCTCCCGAGGTTGTCAAATGTCTCCAGGAGGGCAAAATCGTCGCTCCCTCTCACCGTCCTCACTCCATGTTGAGAAACACTGATATATATGATAACATTCAAAATGCTGAAGGAAAAGCTACTATAGTGTTTCTGAAGGAAGCCATAAACTAGCGATATAAACACTACGAAATATTTAGCCCTAACAAATTATTGATTATGTTCACAGATCCTCAGAGCTGTATCTTTCCCTCCCCCACACCATCTTTATAAGTTTCTATTAATTATTACTTTTGTTAATCTTATTAATTTGTACGTATTCACACTAAAATTCAGGGGCTGTGAGTTTTATGCCCACATTCACTACTTCACATGTGGTTATAAGAACAGTTTCCTCACAGTAAGCTGAGTTTGGCTTGGCTGGGTATTCTGTAGTCGATGTTGTACCAGATATGTATTTCCAAGGGGAATTGAAGTTTAGCTATGTAGCCACCATGGAGTTTTATTGCATTATCTACATTTTCTTGATTTAAAGCTGAGTATGTCATAGCTGAGAGTATTTGTAATACCAAGTAAGATATTAAAGAAAGAATAAATGGAGTAGTAAATGTAGATATTTCAACAAAGAAATTGTATCTGGAAGAAAAAATAACTAAGACAAAGAGGAAATCAGGAGGAAAAGAGAACTGGAGAATGTCTCATCAATAAAAATTAGTCATGCTTTGTGTGTCCTCCATATTTTTTCACAAATTCTCTCAAGCTTGAGCCACATGCTTTTATCATTCCCTCAGCCTCCTACTTACCAAACAGAAATCTTTGCCTCTCTTTTTCTTTTATAACTTTTAACTCCACTATTAGTGCTATTATTATTTTATCAAAATATATTTAAATATCATTTTACCATGGCTCACTTTCAGAAAGGAATTGTGATTTTAAAATGGGAATATAAGAATGGAAATTTCAGAAATGATTCGAAGAAGAATAATTGTAACAAAAATCTGAGATAACTTCAAGATTATTTACCCATTCATTCATTTTCCTTTAAGCAATGTAAAGGGGGGTATAAATGTGTCTTACACAAAGATATTAACAATATGGTTTGATGTACTAATACAGACCTAAGTAGGAGAAATGTGGCAATAACAAAGGAGGGATGGGGGAGTGAGATGGATTTAGCAGAGATCATTAACAAAGTGCACCCCATTAAGTCTTATGCACTGATTGAAGATGGGAGCACAAAATTGGCTTCACTCTTTCTTACAGGTAACGTGAAGAGGGACACATGATGGGCTAAGATTCGGTGTCCTTTAGATGAAAACCAAACTATTGTTCCAAAGAGACAAAATGATATTTTACCCTAAGCTCAGGGAAACATTTTCCTTTGGGAGGGTAAACTAATCATGATGATAAAGAAATTAAATTAATTTTGTACTTTTTAATGAATAAAATGGAAAACACTTTGAATTATATAGCTTTAAATGCTCCCCCAAAAGCAGAATACAAACTGAAGAGAAAAAAAAAGTTCCCTGTCACTAAATTATAAGGGAAAATGTGTCACATGAATGCTCATATAAGAGACTTTAGGTTACATGATGTTCAAAGTCTTTCACTAGCTTTTGCAAAAGATACAGAATGGCTCTCCAAATGGATGAATGACTATTCTTCAAAAATGACCTTTTATAAAAGCTGAGGGCATAAAATTAAATCATAATTCAGCAAAGGCATTTTTCCAGAAAATAAGGTAATATGGTCCAAGTATATTACTTTCAGATGCCCTCACCTAGGTCAGTAATAGCATTTAGAGAGTTTTTGGAGGGAGAGAAAGTTAACATCCCTTAGATCAATGGTCTTCAAATATTTCTGCCCCAACTGATACTGGATAGTCCAATAGAAAAAGCATAGGAGAAAGAGGGAGAGAATATAGATTAAAAAAATCTAGAAAAATACAGTTTTAATTTTTTCATACATGTAATTCTGTCATTCTGACCAGATTCATTTTTATTTAGAATAGACAAACTATTTTAATTTGAAATAATGTAAGGACCACAATATTTTCAATGCCCTTGGCCTCTAATGGCCTCAAAAAACCTGAGGAAGAGGACTTTATTATATCAATAACAGTCATTCTGGAAGATGTGATTCTTAACTTAAGGAGTTAAGGTTAGTGTGGGTTGGGAAGTAAGAAAATGAGAAAAGAGCAGGGTTGTGAGGAATGGAATCACCTAATTATCTGATTTTTAGCAATCAGTAGAATTTGCAAAAGCACTCAAGATGATTCTCAAATGCTTTACCCTGTTGCCACCCTGCCTACCCACGTTATAATACTGCTTTTTTCTAAAACACCAGGATCTCTGCTGAGCTTCCCACAAATAGTTCATCCCAGTCAAATTAAAGCTGAATTTACCCGTGAGAGCCTCAAGTGCCCATCTTCTGAGCTATGAATTAAATAAAGGCACACATCTCTTACCAACTGTTCAAGTAGCAAATTCGATAAAGCTTTGAAAATTTAGAACTTCACAAGTATCCTTGCTCAAGCAATGAAAATTCACTGTAGTGGTGTAAAGGTACATGTCTTGAAAGGGCCATAATTTTTCTGAAAGAACAGCTTTAACTCATCTGAAACTGATCCTTCAAAAAACAAATACACTCAGATTTCTATGCCCTAACCCATAGAAACATTTTGGGCACCTCAATCACACACACACACACACACACACACACACACACACACACACAAAGGTAGAAGTGATTTTGATTGACTTCATTCTAGTTGATTTGCTAACGTGAGTCAGTGGTCAAGTTCACATTTCCTAGCAAACCAGCATCCTATGGTGGGTCTCAAGACCTAGAATAAGAACTCATGAACATAGCCAGAATTTTTTTTTTTTTTTTGTAGATAGGAAAACAATGTGTTCCTATGTATAGTTATCCCATCTTCTCTACACTAAGTAAAGCAGGATTATTAAGTAAAGCATAAGCTGCCCTAGAGTAAATCTTATATGAAGGTAGGTAGGTTTTACAATTCTGTTAACAGATTGAGAGTCTTATTTTATGTTTGCATATGTAATTGAAAAATTACTATTGTTGTTAGGGGTCTAAATTTGCATTTAACGCTCCAAAAGTCAGAATTAGATGCTGAATTTAAAATGAACAATATTAATAGAACTATTATCCTTTCCATATTATGGCTGAATTAAATAATCTCATTTATATCAATGTCTGCTACTCAATTTTCTAAAAAAGGAAATATTTGTATGGGAAAAATAAAGGGATTAAATAATTTCTGTATTTATTTTTGGTTATTTTAGCTGATATGTGGTACAATATGTATTTCTTCACATGCATCGGAGTTGGAACAAAAAGACTCTAACAATATCTCTATGATGACAGGAAGCATTGAAGAAGAGCTTGTGATTTCCATTTGTTTAAAGAGAGGTTCCACAACATCTATGCCAGACTCAGTTCCCTGTTTTTGTCCCATTTTGCTATGTTTCTGCATCTTCTCCATTCAGTCAATTTCTGGCTTCTCTTTCTCCGATTTGAGTGGAAACTTGAGGTTTTCCATCATATATTCTGCTCCTGACCTTGAACAAGACATCCTCCCACACTGTTGAATTTGACCTTGATCTAACTGTTCCTGATTAGGGAGTCCTTTCACTATGTATTCATTATCTCTATAGACCTAAGTTGTGATAATTGGCTCCTCTCAGGGCATGGGTTTCCCTGGGGCTGATTCCATATTCTTTCTCATCCTTTCCTTCTTTACCAGATTTCTCAATTCACAAACCACATTGACTAACTCCTTCCTGAGAACTGATGTTATTAAGGAAGTGAGGGAAATCTATGGGGGAAAAAATAATATACTTAAGACAGACTTGTGAAAATTAGTTGACAATAATTAGGATCTCCTAATCTTAGTGGAAAAGGAAGACCAAAGAATTTGAGAAGTTTAGAATGATCTTCAGAAGGCATGCAGAGTAAACACATAAGGTTACAGAAATATTTGTCAAAACTACAGTCAAGAATGATGATGGTAGGGTTAGCAGTTATAATAGAAATGTTTTTTTTTTTTATTGACTTACATGCATTTACTAAACAATATTTTAAAGGCAATATTTTTATCATCTACCTTTACTACCTACAGTGATTACATTTTCCTTCCTTACAATACCTGCAATTGGGGAAACTCTGTAAGTGAAGCCTGCTTTTTTTCTTGCTAGGTCAAAACAAAGCATTAGACAGTGGTAGCTTCTTCATAAATGTCAATTACTTTTCCTTTTCCCTGAGTCTGGAATTATGCTAACATCTCTCTCCCTGAATATTCATAGACTCATAGAATATTTGATCTGGAGGAAAATTGAGAGATTTTTCTCACCACCCAGTTTCCTCTAATAAATATGAAGACATTGTGGCTCAGAGACTTGAAGTGGCTTATATGAGGTTGCCCAGCAAGTTACTAGGATAGCCAAGACCAGAAGCCCAGTGTCAGCGGGAAGAAGCAGCATGAACAAAGCTCTGATTTAGGAAGACAACATAGAAGGAACTGTCTCCAGCCTGGAGAATTAGGGTCTTAAAGGCTATAATAAGGATTTGGGGAGAAATGAGACACATTAGATGTTTATAAAAAGATGGTGACATTCCATTGGCATTTTGAGAAACATGCATATAACAGACACTGTACTATGAAATTTCCTCATCAGACTGATTTGAACCAAAATGGGATTCAGAGTCTAGAGACTTCGGTAAAATGTGTGAGCTAGTGACATTCTTCTAGGTATCTTCTCATGGAAGTGAGTATGGGAGAGCACTTTTGTACTTTGGCTGAAGGCAGAGTGATGGAGATGGGGAGAAGGAAGGTGAAGAGAGGAGGAAGAAATGGACGAGGCTGGGGAATACATGGTATCTGACCTCTGCTAGGTAGAGAAACTGGTTGTGTGGGCCAAAGAAGAGATGGTTCCTAAATAATATGTGCAGAAGTTGTACTTATGAAAGAAATTGTGTTCTGAGCAGGGAACAAAAGCCTGCTTTAGAGACTTCACACAATAAAGCGTGGCTCAAAATTGGGGGAGAAGCTATTTGCTTCCCGATTCTAGCACAAACCATAGTGCCACTTGAGAAGTCAGGGAAGTTTCTAGTTGAGGAGGGCTGGGTCTGGAAGTAGCGTATTCTCACAGAGAGAAGGAAGAATAGGTCATGATGAGGTTCCATGTAAAGAACATGAGGTGAGACAGAGATGGGGCACACATAAATAACTAAGAGGATATTGAGAAAATACTCTGGTCATGCATGTGGGCTCCAGTAGCTATAAATATTAATATTATCTCAAAAGAATAAAATCAGGTGACATATACACTGAGTGGGCAGATTATTATGATCTCTGAACGCATAATAATCTGGCCACTCAATGTATATCTTATATAATAAAAGGCTAATATGCAAATTGTCCCTTCGACCAAGAGTTCGACCAGCAGGCAGGACAGCCAACTGCCCATGTCCCCTCCCCCTAGCCAGACTGGCTGGACCCCACCCATGCACGAATTCATGCACTGGGCCTCTAATATATATATACTGAGTGGCCAGATTATTATGCATTCAGAGATCATAATAATCTGCCCACTCAGTGTACATCACATGATTTAATTCCTTGAAAGGTATTTTGAGAATAGAATTATTGTCCTCATTTTCAGATGAGGAAATAAATACGTAGAGAGGTTAAATAGTTTCTTAAGGTCACAGTTAATAAAGGACAGTCCTGGAATTCAAACTCAAGCCTTGGTGACTTCTCAGACCAGTGTTCCTGAAGACCATACCACATTGCTTTTTGGATGATTGGTACATGCTTTCTGATCATTTGAGTATTCTAGGTGCAAGGTGGCCAGAATAAAGAATACCCAACAGCTCAGTTTACTCATTTACTTATTCATTTGTTTATTTAGAAAGGCATCATAGAATTGTGGGAAGAGTGTGGGCTTTGAGCTTAGGTCCCAGCATTGCCATTTCTAACTACAGGCCCACAGAAAGTCACTTCTTCTCTGTGAGCCTTGGTTTCCTTGTCTGTAAGTGGGAATCTGAATATGTTTTTTTTTTAATAGTGTTGTGAACTGTAAGTGAGTTGATAAATATAGAGCTCATATTACAATGCTGAGGACATAGTTGGTTCTGACTCAATAATAGCTATTTTTATTATTGGCAGTTCCTGAGGTTTTGCCTGAATTTCTTGCATCCAGGAGAGAAAGCATGTAGTATATGTCAGTGCAAAATACCAACAGATCGCATGTCATTGTTGTTGGTTCTTGCTTTGTCCTGCATCTTCCCTAGCTCAAAATAACACATGGCACGCCACCGTTTTGACTCCTTTTGCTAGGGCCCAAACTATGACATCTTTCTATAAAAGGAAGGGGATGGTATGGACCTACATCTTTACTCTTTGGCAAGTACCCACATTACATGTTTATTGGCAGCTAGAGTTCTTTCTTAAAGCATCTCACTCTATGGCTAGAAAGTGTTGCTTTCACTTGAAAGGAAATCAAAGAGCATTCCTGTATAAAATTCACTGAGTTTTTCTTAACTATGCATTGTCATGAGACCATATGGCTGTAAATGATTTAGTTTTTCATGAAAAATGGTTTTAAATAAAAAATGAAACCTGCTAAAAAGAATTTGCATACTTGATGAAAAATAAAGGCAATAAAATGTTTAATCTGGCTGTGAGAAATGTACTGGGATTTCATAAGCAGTCCTTTCATAATAAGGAAATACATTTTCATTATGACTGTTGCATTACCAGTGTTATGGAAACTTGGCCTCTGTAGATAAAGACACAGAAAACTGAAGCGTGAATGGCGTTCACTCTAGGATTCAACAAATCTGGCACATCTGGAAAATTGTGAGGGAAGACTTGCCTTGGTCCATGTCAATGAGGAGCTTACCTGGAAAAGACTTCGACTCAGGGAAGAAATGGGGTCGTGGGATCGGGTGGAAGGAGGGAGCTTCTGATCATAGCACTGTGCACGTGCACGCATTGATAAGAACTGAGAAGGTACATCTATAACATAAGAACAAGCACGTACTTAAAGACTAGCTTTGCTAAAATCTCCTTGGGAAATGGACAGGAAAAGGACTCAGCAGCACAGAACGCAGTAGGGCTGGCGGACTTGGGAAAAGCCATCCTAGCCCAGATGCTGGTTGGCATCAGCAACAGTGAAGTTGCCTTGAGAGAGCGTCAGCTGAGAAGGAAGTCATGCACTAGAAAGGAGCACAAGAGGAAAATGGCCACTGCTCAGTAACAGGAAACAGAAGGTTTAGAAAGCGGTGTTCACATGAAAGGTCCCCTGGGAACTCTTAGAAATATCTGGAGAGAGTTTGACATGAGGGGTTCCTAGGGAACTGATGTGGTAGAGAAAGGAACTATTATAATGACTCTAGCTTTACCCCAAGTGGGTATTGTGAGTTACATATCAGACTTCTTTCTCATTAAAAAAGCTAACAAATCATGATATAAAATGCAATCCCTGGTTGTGAGCTTCCTTTAATGGATACAATGTAGGTCAAAGCATATCTAAAGCTCATTGTGCCACCACTTTGAATTGGCATTGAAGAGGCAACATTGGGAAAACATCATGAAAAAGAAAGAGAATGCAAAAGTAAGAGCATGCCAGTATTAATTGCTAACCAACTTGGAAAGAAGCTTATTTCTCCATTTACTGCATCAATTAGATAACATCTGTTCCTCATTGAGAGATTTGTGTCATTCTAGGGCAGTGGTCGGCAAACTGCGGCTCGCGAGCCATATGCGGCTCTTTGGCCCCTTGAGTGTGGCTCTTCCACAAAATACCACGGCCTGGGCGAGTCTATTTTGAAGAAGTGGCGTTAGAAGAAGTTTAAGTTTAAAAAATTCGACTCTCAAAAGAAATTTCAATCCTTGTACTGTTGATATTTGACTCTGTTGACTAATGAGTTTGCCGACCCCGGGAGTGTCCAATGGTTACAAGCAGGACTGGGGATGACTCCACCCACACCAAGAACTCTAGGCTGGCTTCACGCTGCAGAATTCTTTAGACTTCAGCCATCCTGAAATATACTCCAGGCACCTGGGGAAACCACGCGAAATCTCAGGGGAAATGGATTATTTCTGAGTTGGCTTCTTAAGCTTCACTCTCCACATTTTTTTTTTTTTAATGGTCATAATACTTCATCCTTCCCCCACATAAATAATTCCTTTATTTGGGACTAATGCTTATTTGTTTCAATTTGTTATAGTTTTGAGGTTCTTTATACTTAAAGATATATGAAGACATGGAAGACCATGTAAGAAAGGTGTTGGCCATTAAGGATCTGGAAGGGTGGAAAGTAGTAATTTTATATTTAATGAGAGACACAACTGAGGAGACAGGCCAGTGTCTTCAGCTTGTGATCAAGATATTGAGCCCGAGTGATACCAATTCCAGTTGATGCTTTCCCAGGTTGGTGTAAGAGCATCATCTCACGCATTCTCTGTGACTTGTTGCACCTTTGGAGAAGCTTTGTAAAAGGTATTATAGATTCGTGATTAGGAGCTGGTGTGCTTTAACCCTGAGTTTATATGGTTCCTCTACGTCCTTGTTGGGTGATCATGCGTAAGTCATATAAACCTCTCTGGGCCTCAGTTTTCCACCTTCAAGGTTGGAACCATGCCTTTGTGCTAGGGTTGCAGTGAATGTTCTATAAATGTTTGACACATTGTAAGAATTCATTAATAATGGTAGGCTGTTAATATTTTGTTATGGAAACCAAAATAGCTTTCATGGCTATTCCAAAATCAGATATAGCCAAGAAGAGAAATTTGAAATAGAAAATTATAACACACAAGAGACCTTTTCGTTTTTAAGTGTTTTTACCTAGGTTAGGATTAATGGTGACAAAAATAATTTGTGTTTCAAGCTATAGAGGTCAAAGAAATTCTCTACACATATTGTCACATGTTAGATTTATAATTACAGATGGATATACATAGCATTATTGATGTTAAGTGCCAGGATTGAAGCCACACAGGTGTTAAGTGGCAGAGTTGGAAAATGTAAGGAGAGTTTCTCCTTCCAAAGCCAGAGGTTTCCGGTTTATTATGCACCTCTTAAATGAATCTGTTAAAGTTTAAAACTCTCAGCATTTGAAGTATAACTGAAAGATGAATTTTGTATCAATAAGTATTTTCAACACATCTGCTTTTACACAGACCTTGTGTCCTTCCTTGTATTAGTGAATAAAACATTTTCAGTGATGCCTAAGCAATAGGGAATCTCATGATACTATGATTTCAGGGGGCCAATAATTAAAAGGTCACTCAGTGTAAGGAGTTGGTTAGCTCAGGACATCTGGGAGTGGGGTAAGGACTGAATCTGTCAGAGCTTATGATAGTTCAGAAAAGAATAACAAAAATTACAATCTTTAACTAAAATATTACTTTTTTGCTAGAATCTTGTTGAGATTTTAGTCAAACCAGAAGTTACTAAATAGCTTCAAGTGTATAAAAAACAAAAATCTGAGACATTGCCACAGTTAAGAGGAAGCTAAGAAGACATGATAAATGTAAGGTGACATCCTGGATGGAATTCTGGAACAGAAAAAAATAGGTTAGGGAAGAACTAGTGGAATAAAAATAAACTATGGAGTGTAGTTAGTAGTAATGGACCAGTGTTGGTTTCTCAGTTATGAGAAGTGCACCATGGTCATGTAAGATGATAGAATGGGGTAAACTGGGTGAGGAATATATATGAATGCTCAGTACTAGCTTTACAACTGTTCTGTAAATATAAAATTATTCCAAATTTAAAATGTTATTAAAACTGAAAAAAAAAATCTCTTTCATAGTGTCTGAGATTAATGAATTCTGTAAAACTTCATTGTCATGTATAAGAAACTTCAGTGTACTGCCCTCTTTTCTTCTATTTCTACTTAATATTAAGGTTATACAAAGGACCCATGACTCATTCTCTCCACCCCACAAATGTTTCTAAATCTCTGACTTGCTCTTGATCTGTCTTCTGAAAATGGAAAAACAAGCATAAATGCTGTGCTTCTCAGCGGAGGCTCTTAGAACCTCCCCAATAAGGTTTTTGTTTTGTTTGTTTTCTGCTAGTACATTCATGTAGTAACTAGAGGCCCATTGCACAAAGAGATTCGTGCAATAGGCCTTCCTTCCCCTGGCTGCTGGCACCAGTTTTCCTCTGGCACCTGCAACCCAGGTGTTCATTCTGCGCCACCTTCAGTCTTCACTTCAGGCAGAGCGCCTCTCCTGTAGCTCCCTCCATCCCCCCCTCCCCCTCATAGCAGGCTACCCCCCCCCCCCCGGCCACTCCCTGCCTGCATTCATGCTGCTCAGAGGCCTGGAGTGGCTGGGGCTGCCACCATCTTAATTTGCATACTCACTCCTGATTGGCTGGTGGGCATAGCAAAGTGACGGTCAATTTGCATGTTTCTCTTTTACTAGTGTAGATAACTTATTGAGAGCCTACTATCTCTCAAGCCCAATTTGAGGTGCTGGGGACACAAATAGAAGCAACACAAAGTCCTTGCCTTTAAGAAGGGCATGCTCTTGTTGGGTAAGCAGATACGCAGTAGGGAATTACAATGCATAGAAATGAAGAAAGGCTATCAAGGGATACCAGAAAAGGGGCACAGGCACTTCATAAAGTGTGAAGGGATTCTGATGGAAGTGAACTCTGAACTGAGTCTTAATATAATGTTCCCAGAATGGAGGACAATAGCTGAGGAGGTGGACATAGGAGCAAAGACGTTTCTGGGCAGTGGACAGTGCATCCCAGAGCATTCTGGTGGGAAATGTAGAAGTATGCTGACCTTGGAGTGTGAAGGAGACAGAAAAGGGTAAACAGCCCTCCAAACCTGAAGGGGCTTAACTGCAATGGTGTACAGATTAGATTCCACCCTCTATCTAGGAAAGGAAGCAGGCTTCACCTCTGACAACTAACTTCAAACCTAATTATCATTCTTGTCCATTTTTTTTTTTTTTTGGTCGTTTTTGTTAATCCTTATCCAAGGATATTTTTTCCACTGATTTTTAGAGAGTGTGGAAGAGAGGGAGGTAGAGGGGGGGGGGGGGGAGAAAGAGAGAGAGAGAGAGAGAGAGAGAGAGAGAGAGAGAGAGAGAGATGTAAGCAAGACACATCGATTGGTTGCCCCCTGCATGTGCCCCAACCAGGCTGAGGAATGAACCCACAACCCAGGTACATGCCCTTGACCAGGAATAGAACCCATGACCCTTTGGTGAGCTGGCTGAAGTACTATACCCTGAGCCACATTTGCCAGGGCTTCTCTCTTTTTTTTTTTTTTTCAATCTTCACAGGGGGTGGGGGGCCCTCAGCCTGTCCTGTACCCTCTCCAATCCAGGACCCCTCGGGGGATGTCCGACTGCCTCTCGCAATCGGGACTGCTGTCTCCTAACTGCTTGCCTGCCTGCCTGATTGCCCCTAACTGCTCCCCTACTGGCCTGATCACCCCTAACTGCTCCCCTGATGGCCTGATCACCCCTAACTGCCTCTGCCTGGGACCCAGGATTCCCTCCTCTGGCCGGCTGCAGGCACCCAGGACCCAGGCCAGCTTTGCCCTGGCTCACTGCAGCCACAGGGGACCGTGCGTGGGCGGCTTCACATGGGCCGCAGCTGCTGGTGCCCAGGATTGTAGTGACCATGGGCCATGCTGATTGTCCCTCTCCCGGGCTGTAGGCACAGGCACAGTCACTGGTGCCCGGGACTGCGGGGCGGGCAGCTTGTCCCTCTCCCAGGCCACAGCCTGGCTGATCCCCATTCCTCTCTCGTGAGCTCATTGGTGCCTGGCTGGTCCCCATTCCTCTCTCCCCAGTGTTGTGTGTCTGAGCCATTACAGAGTGATAAATATTTGCATATTAGCTCTTTATTATATAGGATAATCAATGTTTAGTCTTAATAAAAAAGCATCTTCATTGTAGCCTCCTGGATTTTGAGATCTGGCAAATTGGTTAAGAACATGGGATTTAGAGTTACCTGTTCATAACTCTCTTCTCTAGCATATCTGTGTCCATCAAACAGTTCTCATCTGTTAAAGGGGGCTATAATAATACAATCTATTTCTCTGGGTTGCTGCGAGGATTTAATGAGATGCAGTGCATGCGTGGTGAAAGTACTCAACTTTAGCACTGCGTTGCCTAATGCATCATGTAGCTGAGCAGTTCAGAGAGCACTCTGCAACCAGATTGCCTGGAGTTATATTTTGGCTTTGTCACTTACTGGTTGTGTAACCTTGGGCAAGTTTCTTAAGTCTTTGTACTTGTCTCTTCATCAGTAAAATGGGCATTATTTTGTTAAAAGGATGGAATAAGCTGATATTTCTATAGAGTGCTGACAACAGTTCCTGGCATGGAGGTTTGTTATAAGAAGATTACATGAGTTTATGCACATACTAAGCACTCAAAGTGTCAGCTATGCTTATTATAGCCTATAACTGCAACCTAATGCTCCTTCCAGCATGCTTGGGAAAGGAATGGAAACCTAACCTTGAGGCCAGGCCCAAAATTATCAAGAATGCAGTTGTATAGACTGATGAACAAGAACAGACCCAGAAACAAGGAGGCATGGATCAGACTGTCTGGCCTCAGAGGGAGGGTAGGGGAGAGTGGGGGTAAAGGGGAGAGATCAACCAAAGGACTTGTGTGCAAACATATGAGCCTAACCAGTGGTTAAGGACAACAGGGGGTTGGGGGCATGTGTGGGGAGGGGTGTGGGATGGAAATGGGGGGATGAGGACAAATATGTGATACCTTAATCAATAAAGAAATTAAAAAAAAAAAAAAAAGAACGCGGTTGTTGTTTTTTGTGTGTGTTTTTGGCTCATGTCTGCCAGCAGAGGTCCTCAATCAAACAGATCACTTATTACCTCCTAGCCCTGCTATTTTTACCCTTGTTCCAAATAATAAGAAAAAAAGTATCCAAAAAATAAATACAAGCAATTCACCACACCCCTTCAAAAGCTTCATTCTAATTTCAAGAGAGTTTCTTGTAGTTGGGAAAGAATTTTGACATCTTCTTCCACAGATCTTCATTCACTTCTCAGTATGAGTTTACGTAAGTTACTGATTCGGGTTGTTTTCCTGAGCAGGATGCAAGGGTGATTTCTTTCCTGGGTCCTTGTCCAGATGGATTGGAAGAATGGAGCCATGGACAAAAGGTGGTAGATGAAAAGGGTGGGGATTTATTGGCAGCAAATACAGACTCCCACGTGGGGAGGGTATCCCAAGGGGGTTCCCCACAAAGCCCCTTTTTTGCTAAGGTTTTTAAAGGCTCTTGATACTGCCTTCTGATTCATCACTCCTTTTGCAGAATATCAGCTTCAAAGCTCAAACCCCACGTGGTGCCCCCTTTCGCTCCTCCTTATCTTGTAACATTTCTCTATCGCCTGTGAAAATCTGTTTTTCTCTTTCTGCCATTTGTCAGCATTTTTCTATCCTCTGTGAAAGTTTGTTTCTTTTTCCCCATACCCTGTGGCTTTTCCTTATCTTCTGTGAATGGATGCCTTCCTCCCCCCTTGTCCTGTGGCACCTTTCTATTCTCTGTGAATGTATGTCTTCTGGTGGCTCCAAGCCCTCACCTCTGCATTCCTTCCCCATGGACCTTCTTTATCCCTAAAACTCCATAAACCTGCCTATTTTATCCCTAAAACTCCTTTCATTATTGTAACAGGAGGAGGCACTCTAATATTGCAGTACCGTTATGTTATAGGATCACAAATGGCTAGGCTTACATATGCACAAAAATTGCACCTGCTTACAATTGAGATTTGAACAGGCTCAGACAAAAATGAGATGAAAAAATTTCCCGAACATATTCTCATATAATTACTAACTAAAGAGACCCCTTCAATTGCATTCCTCTATTTTTACTTGGGCCCAGGATTCAAGATAATTATTATCTGGGATATTGAGATGTACTGAACCATATAAAAAATAATTCTTCAAAGATACACTCTACAAACCATTGAGCACCATGAATAGGACTCTTGTCACAAATACAGACTGACAGGTCATTCCTTGGCATTTTCACACAATATGGAAAATCATCCTGAACTGGCAGGTGTAAAGTTTCTAGATTCTCACTTGACAGAATAATTTAGGACTGATTGTGACTGATAATAGGCAAAAGATGTACAATAGACAATAGCACCCAAAGAAAAATATAATTTTATTCAACAGTAGCTGGAAATATAAATATTTTAATAGAAAGCTCTCAACAGCTTAATGCACATAGAATTCCAAGTGCCATAATATAGTAGATTATCTTTAAAATATCACAAAGTGAAATATCAGCAATACTTTCCTCATGGTTGATGCTGTCCTCCCAACATGTCTCCTTCAGATTTCTCTGACTTCCTGGTTGACAAGTATTTATGAAGGAAAAAGCTTGCCCTTCTCTCTTTATGTAAATGCTAGCTCCTGCATTCCTCTGATGGTGTCCACTCAACAGATAAGCACAGCAGCCGTCTCTGCCATCTCTTGCGTGCTTATGATGTTCTATAATAACTCCAAATCAATAATGAACTTCATCTTCCCCTCTCTTTACTCAGCAAGAAGAGAGATTGGTACTGTTGTCACCAAAAAAATCCATTTGGTAAAACGATCTTTTTTTCTAACTAAACCCCTTGGAGCTTCGTAGGTCAAGGGTGGCCATCTGATAGCACATGATCAACAGGTGACTTAAGTACCTGTTAGTCTGACTGTGTTCTCAGGGGTATTTTACCCAATAGATCCTCCAAAGATGTGCCCTAGGACAGTGATTCTAAAACTATAATGTACAGGCAAATCACCTGGATTCTTGTTAAAATGCAGACTCTAATTCAGTAGGTCTGCAGTAGGGTTTGAGATTCTGCATTTCCATTAAGTTTCAATGAAATGTTGATGTACCTGGTCCAAAATCACCATTTGAAAAATAAGGTTCTAAAATATTCAGAACAACTCAAGATACTAGATAAGGCATTGACCTGAACTCTACCAACACAGTTATTTGCATAATAACTTGTATCCTCAATATATTAAAAACATCCAATCTTTTTAAAAAAATCTTTATTGTTGAGAGTATTACAGATGACCCTCTTTTTTCCCCCATTGCTCTCCTCCACTCAGTTCCCAGCCCACCCCAGGCCTTCACCACCCTATTGTCTGTGCCATAGGTAATACATACATGCATGTAAGATCTTTGGTTCATCTCTTCTGGCCCGCCCTTCTCCTGTCCATCTGAGATTCATCAATCTGTTCCATGTTTCCATGCCTCTAATTCTATTTTATTCATCATTTTATTTTGTTCATTAGATTTCTTGTACATTTATTTATTTTTATTTTTTTAATTTCTTTATTGATTAAGATATTACATATGTGTCCTTATTCTCCCATTACCCATCCACCTCCCATTCATGCCCCCCACCCCCTGTTGTCTGTGTCCATTGATTAGGCTTATATGCATGCATATAAGTCCTTTGGTTGATCTCTCCCTCTTACCCCCACCATCCCCTACTTTCCCTGAGGTTTGATGTTCTGATTGATGTTTCTCTGTCTTTGGATCTATTTTTGTTCATCAGTTTATGTTGTTCATTATATTCCACAAATGAGTGAGATCATGTGATATTTATCTTTCTCTGCCTGGCTTATTTCAAAACTGTGGTACATCTACCCAATGGAATACTACGCTGCGATAAAAAAGAAGGAGTTCTTACCATTTGCAACAACATGGATGGAGATGGAGAGCATTGTACATTTATTTTTAGATTCAATTGTTGATAGGTATGTATTTATTGCCATTTTATTTTTCATATTTTTAACTTCTTCTCCTTCTTCTTCTTCTTCTTCTTCTTCTTCTTCTTCTTCTTCTTCTTCTTCTTCTTCTTCTTCTTCCTCTTCTTCTTTCTTCTTCTTCATAAAGAATGCCCTTAAGCATTTTATGTAATACAGGTTTGGTGGTGATGAACTCCTTTAGCTTTTCCTTGTCTGTGAAGCTCTTTATCTGGCCTTCAATTCTAAATGATAGCTTTGCTGGGTAGAATCATCTTGGTTGTAGGTCCTTGCTATTCATCACTTTGAATATTTCTTGCCACTCCCTTCTCTCCCGCAAAGTTTCTGTTGAGAAAACAGCTGATAGTCATATGAATGCTCCCTTGTAGGTAACTAACTGCTTTTCTTTTGCTGCTTTTAAGATTCTCTCTTTGTCTTTAACCCTTGGCATTTTAATGATGATGTGTCTTGGTGTGGGCCTCTTTGGGTTCCTCTTGTTTGGGAACTCTGTGCTTCTTTGACTTGTAAGTCTATTTCTTTTACCAGGTAGAGGAAATTTTTTGTCATTATTTCTTCAAACAGGTTTTCAATATATTGCTCTCTCTCTTCTTCCGGCACTCCCATAATGTGAATGTTGGTACACTTGAAGTTGTCCCAGAGGCTCCTTACACTATCTTCATATTTTTGGATTTTTTTTTCTTTTTGCTCTTTTGATTGGGTGTTTTTTGCTTTCTCATATTCCAAATAGTTGATTTGATTCTTGGAATCCTCTACTCTACTGTTGAATCCCTATAAATTATTCTTTATTTCAGTTAGTGTATGCTTAATTTCTGACTGGTCCTTTTTCATGTCTTTGATGTTCTCACTAAGTTCCTTGAAAGTCTCACTAAGATCCTTGAAAGTCTCACTAAGTCCCCTGAAGCTCTCATTAAGATCCTTGAGTTACCTTATAACCATTGTTTTGAACTCTGTATCCAGTAGTTTGCTTGCTTCCATTTCTTTCATTTGTGACCTATTTCTTTGTCTCCACACTTTGGCTACTTTCCTTTGTTTGTTTCTATGTATTAGGTAGAGCTGCTATGTCTCCTGGACTTGGTAGAATGACCTTGTGTAGTAGATGTCCTGTAGGGTCCAGTGGCTCAGACTCCCCTGAGGCTCAGTCACTTGAACTAAGCACTCTAGGTGCACCCCAGTGTGCTGTGTGCATAGACTTGTTGTAGTTGAGCCTTGATTGCTATTGGCATGACTGTGAGGAATTGACCTCCAGACCAATTGGCTGTGAGGACCAGCTGTGACTACAATGGAAGAGCTGCTGCTCAGGAGATACCCCTGTGGAGCAGGATTTGGTTCAGTATGGCTTTGGTGCTCACTGAGTCTACACCCTGAGTGTGTCACGTTTGGATGTGTACAGTTATAATCTGGTATGGTCTGAAGCTGTCCACTGGGTGCATTGGCTTTACAGCTTCCAGGGAGATGCAAAGTCAGCCACTGCCTGGGACCACCGGGCAGGAGCTATAGAGAGGTCTGCAGATGGCTGCTATTTGTTTGGGCACAGAAGTACCCAGGCAAGGCCCAGCTATGAAGCAAGGCAGGCTTGTGCTAGTTCCAGGTCTTGGGCCTTTTACTAATAGGTTTGGGGCATGCTGATACCAGCTGCTGCTTATTTGAGAGATTTTAGTGAAGTCTGAAGCCTGAGCCAGGACAAGCAATTCATATGGAAAAGCTACTGCAAATAGCTTGGGTGGGACTGAAAATTGGATGGGGCAGGGTCTCAGGGAATCATCAGGGAGGAGCAAACAGTATACCTAGGCCATGCTGATATAAACTCAGATAAGGGTGCCAGTCAGCTCTCTGATGGGGGAAGTCCCAGCAAAACAATGTCCCCTGTGAGCACTGAGTATCTGCCCAATGCCAGATAATCCAGTTCCTCCCTGTGTGTCCCTGGTTCCCCCACCCCCACACCCCAAGCCTCTGCCCCAGCTCTGGAACTCAGAGGGAGAAAGTCCATGTCAGTTCATGTGCTGGCCCTTTAAGAGGAACTGCTGGGTCTCTAGCAGCCTTGCAGCCTCAGTGTCACTCAGCCACACTCCCTGCTGGTTTTTATAGCCTGAAATTACAAGGACTTCTTTCCCCAGCTCTGGAACCCTGGGCTAGGGGGCTGGGGGGGGCTGGTGTAGGGCTGGGACCCCTTACTTCTCAATGGAGGTCTTGAAGATATCCCTGCCAATTAAAAAAAAAAAATACCACACGTGGATGTTGGATCAGCCCATTCTGGGCCTCCACCCCTCCTACCAGTCTTGGTGTGCTTTCTTTTTTACTTCTCTAGTTGCAGGACTTCTACTCAGCCAGATTTCAGGTGGTTCTGGATGATGGTTGTTCTGTATTTTAGTTGTAATTTTGATGTGGCTGTGGGATGTGGCGAATACCAGTGTTTACCTGTGCCACCATCTAGGTTCTCCCCTCCCCTCAAAAACATCTAATCTTATAAAAGAAGAATAGAGTATAAACTCTTGCTTTTGGCAGATAGTGTGAACTGAAAAATAGTTATTTGTTTTAGAGAAAAAAGGCAAAGTAAAAAACAACGGGATTCAAAAGAGAGAATCTTCCTATACCACCTAGAGCCCATACAGGATACATTGGCAGCAGAATGTTCCTTCTCTTTGCTGGATAAAGAATGTTTCTGTTCCAGCTTGATAGGTGCCACATGACAACTCCCTCTCCTCCCCAGATGCCACAAAGACTGACACACTAATATTTACTTTAGGTAAGTATTTAATTTTGTAGGAATAAATTAAGGCACAAAATTAGGAATAGTTAGCATTGCTCTAATTAGAAATCAAATTACTTATGAAGTCATTCATAGAAAACATGTCTTTCAAATTAGGACATTCCATTAATAGGAAGAATCATTTCACTATGAAATGTATGAAGTATTAGGTAGACTCTCTAAACTGCTAATGGTACTTGATATCTACCACCTAGTTTCATTGTTCTTTAGTGGCTCCTAGTCAATTCACTCACCAGACAAGGAAATATGAAGTTTCCCCATATCTGCCATAGTTACAGTGGGGACCCCAAATTTCCACTGTGATTGTTTCTTTTTGTGGTATTCTTTTGACAATTACTTGCTCAGACTCATTTGTTTGTACTTGTTAATGTAGTCAATTCAATGCAGCAAACATTTATTGAGCATTATTATCAGGCTCTAGGGGACATAAAGATAAATAAGACTTGATTTTTATATTCACAGAGCTGATCACCATGTAGATTGTCTTATAAAGGCCATTACCATGGAATGTGTGCTATTGTAGTTTTGTTTTTCTCGCCAACTACGGTGTAGGCTCCTTGAAAGCAAAGGTCTTTTCTTAATTATCTTTGTGTGTAATACCCGTGCAATTCCTAGGCAGGAAACCACAGTAGGATTCTGGGAGAGAAGAACAAATTCACCAGCCACTTTCTCTCATGACCCAAGCATCCCTACATGGTTTTCCTACTTGGAGGAAAACATGGCATCCTCAGCTAAGATAAGGAGGTGGAAAGAGGAGCCTTGAGAAAAATGCCACACCTTCTCTCAACCTCAGGGAAAAAATGCCCACAATTTAATCTTTTATTTTCTTTGTTAAAATATAAGCCATGAATGTTTACTGTTGTTGGGTTGTTTGTTTGTTGCAGCATTTTGTCTCATGAGACAGACTGCCATGACTTCCAATTGATAACATTAGCAATAAGAACACTTACATGTATCAGGTACTATTCTCAGAAACTTACAAATATTAACTTAATATGAATAACAAGCCTATGAGGTAAGCTCTTATTTTGGATCTGAGCAAATTGAGGCACAGAGAGATTAAATAATACCCCAAAGTCACACAATCTTGAAGAAGAGTAAGTAGAGTAATGACAGTACTTCATCCTCTGGCATTGTAATTTCTTGTCTGCAAACATCATCCTTTGGGAGTTCAGGCTTCTGGGGCTCAGCCTGTAACATGTGAATCACTGACTCAATTCCATTTTTATTATAAACTATACCTTCTGAGGACAGAGGCCCTAAATAAACCAGGAATCTCCCCTGTATAACCCCTTGGTGCACTTCAATTACCATGCCAGAAGCCAATTCCAGCATGTCAGCAGGGCTGAATCATCTGGAGATGGCTGAGGGCATTTCCCCAAACCTGAAAAGGATGCATTAAATGATTGCTTGCTGCCAGACAACTAAGAGCATCTTAATCTACATGTTATTGCCTCCTACTGGCCAAACACCTGAACAGCGGAAGGCAATTCTTCCAATCTGACAGTGGATTGTGTATACAAACCCTATCCTTTGATGTGTATATCTCCACCTTGGCTTAGGACAAATTGTGTTAATAAAAAGCAAGGGGTCCTGAGACAAGGAGAACTTAGTTCCTTTAGCTAAGTCTTCTCTGACTCCCTATGATGCCTTTCAAAATTATGTTTCGTCTCTGGACTCTTGATTAATTTACGCACAGCACCTTCTCCAGGTTCCTGAACCCTTCTAGATGCTGGATCAAGATCACTGGCATTATTACCCTATTGGTGTGTGTGTGACTATTGGCTTACTATGCATGCCTAAAGTAGATGGAAGCTGCATGAGGCCAGGGCATGTGTCTTCAATGCCAACACGGTTCCTGGTCCACAGGTGACAATTGAATGAATCCCCATTCTACAAATGAGTAAACTGAGACCTGGAGAGATGGTAAATGACTTTCCCAAGCTTACACAACTCAAAGGAGATAGACTAAGGAAAGTGTTGAGTCTTGTGCTTCCCAACTTTGAAGCCCATTTTCTGTCCCCTACCACATTTTACATTATCCACTCATTAATGATAGTACTTATTTCTTAAATGGTGTCATTGCAGTCTTTACAGAATGCAAGTGACATATATATAAGATGCTAAGACACAAATTGAAGTATCTTTTGCCTTATTGAAGTTGTAGCAATATTTATATTTAGTAAATGGTCTTATATTGAAGTTCCACGAGTTTTGAAAATGCTTCCACTCAAGTACCTCAGGCTGCAGTTTTATTTAACTGTTATAGAGTTCTCTTATTCTTTATAATGTTTTTAGTTTATAACAAGGTATTTCACCTTGTAATAAGTATTTGAGGAATTGAATTAAAAAGAATACTTAGGAAGGAAGCAAAGACTTATTTATGTTTAACATGTTATTGGTGAATAAAAAGCATAATGCTGGCACTTGGGGTTGATTAATCAGTCTGGTTTTTTTTATTTTATGGGAGCCATTTTTATTTCTGAAAATTATATTCCTAATAAGGGCATAGCAAACAAACATCACCAGTCTTTCTATTAATAGCTTAGGAATAACTTAAATATACATCAGCACAGTATTACATTGCTAAACTTTATCTAACAATGACTATTTAGAAAATATGTTATTAGGTTCAGTTAAAGTCTAAGCTGAAGAATTCTCCCCTGAAAGACATTTCCTGATTAGACCTGAATTGTTTACCTATGTCACCACAAAGACAATGCAAATGCTGATTAAAGCAATTAAAACTTTCCTTTGTTTGCAGAAAGAGATGTACCCAGATATAGCTTTTTGTTTGTAGACATCTTAATAAGCACTAGCAGACTGAAATGAAATCTGTCATCAGTTATATTTTTCTCTTAGACAAACTGTCTACTTCCCATACATATTAAGCAAGATTTGTTACCAAAGCTTCCTTATATTTCTATTTGTTGTTATGAAATGGTAAGTGTAGAAATAACACTAGATCTATCAATTTGATAATATAATGCAATACATCTGGCAGCTGAACAGGGGGAAAATGTAATGACATATTTGGCAGAGTGAATGGTTTTTATTATGAGTCCTTTTATTCTTTTTTTTTTTTAAACACAATTGTGCCATTTGTTGCAGACTAATGTCAAGGAATATAAAGTATTATTGGGGATGGGGAATTTAGCTTTTGTAGAACATAAATTGACTGCCATGTAAATATAACCATCAGTTTTATTGCTTGTTAAACATATATTTACTGAAATGACTTGAATAAGAAAGCTTGCTGAAGGGAACCATGCCTAGTTTTAACTATATATTGCTGAATTCTTTTATGGATTTGGCTTTTCATACTTACAATTTTATATTAAACTCTACTGTAGAATATTGTAAATGTAAGAACTAATTCTCTAAATATGTGAGATAATCAATCCTAAAAACCAGTAGGGCAAATGAAATTTTATTTGCTTTAATAACAATAGAAAGCCACCAATTTTAAGGAGGAGAACTATTTAGTAGTGCAAAGAAACATTCTCAATTTATTCATTCACTCCTATGTTCATACAACTTTTCTTGACCACTATGTGTCAGGCATTGGGCTGGCTTCTGGGGCCATGAATTTGAGCCATGAGAAGCTTAGTCTTGCTGGAGAGACACACACAGATACTCTGCTGGGCATTAAAATAGGGAAGCTTGCAATGTATGCCCATAAAACATATATCAAAATAAGGTCAGACACTATAATAACTGTTTTGTTTTGGTTTTGTTTGTTTGTGTTTTGTTAATCCTCACCCTAGGACATTTTTTCCATTGATTTTTAGGGAGAGGAAGGTAGGAGGGGGAGGGAGGGAAGGTAGGAGGGGGAGGGAGGGAAAGAGAGAGAAACATCAATGTGAGAGATACATAGATTGGTTGCCTCCCACACCCACCCAGACCAGGGCTGGGGATCGAACCTGCAACCTAGGTACCTGCCCTTGACCTGGAATCAAACCCGAGACCCGTTGGTCCTTGGGCCGACACTTTGATGCTGAGCCAAACTGGCCAGGGCTACAATAAGTGTTTTTAATTTCATTTCCGTTTCTTGGAAATAAAAGATAATGGGTATGAATTAATACATTATAATACTAGATCTCCTATGGCTCAGAGAAGGTTAAATTGTGTTACTCAGAAAGTATCAAAGGGCTGCCTGCGTGGGGATTGGTTTTAGCTTTGGACTCAAAATAGAAGACAGTCTTCCTTATACATAGATTTTGAAACAGCCATTCTAATTTTCCCAGGGGCAGAGAGCCGGCAGAATCCAGTCACTGATAAAAATACTGAGTATAACAAGGCACAGAAAGTACCCACATTACATACTCATTTGCAGAGTTAAAAAAAATAAAAGTGACACAAGTTGGGCCTTAAAGCAAGTGGAAAGTTCAGCCTGAGAAGGATGGGATTAGTTGAAGCTCAAGAACACAATACAATCTGAGCCTGAACAGTCCACTTAGACTTGATAACCAGAAAAAGTTATCATATCTTTTCATGAGAAGAAATGAAAGATGATTATCAAAGCTCAATGGTCACCTTTCATAGTTTTCTGAGTATAATTGTGCAGAAGAGTTGTATAATAATTTCAGAATAGGAGTCCCCTCAACAATTTTTTAAATTGTCACCTGAGGATATATTTTGATGTGAAAGAGAAACATTGACCAGTTGCCTCCCATATGAAACAGGAGATGAAACCCACAACCTAAGTATGTGCCTTGACCAGGAATCAAACCCACAACCTTTTGGTGCATGAGACAAAGCTCCAACCAACTGACCACCCAGCCGGGGCTCAGCAATTATTTTGTTATCTTTATAAAATCCCAAGGGACCTAAACGATCAATGCATAGACATCTGAAGATGAGTGATCTTCCCTTGTATGAGAGTCCAGATTTCATGTGCCGGTTGTGACAAAAGGCAGAAAAATAGTCACCAGTGTAGAGTTTTGTAAAGGGCTTATTTCTATCTTAGTGTGCCACACATTTCTGTTGCATAACAGAAAATGAAGGCGATATACACTGAGTGGCCAGATTATTATGATCTCTGAACGCATAATAATCTGGCCACTCAGTGTATATCCTATATAATAAAAGGCTAATATGCAAATTGTCCCCTTGACCAGGAGTTCGACCAGCAGGCAGGCTGTCCAACCGCCCATGTCCCCTCGCCCTGGCCAGGCTGGCCGGACCCTACCCATGCACGAATTCATGCACTGGGCCTCATATATATATATATACATACATATACACATATACACACACACACAATGAGTGGCCAGATTATTATGCATTCAGAGATCATAATAATCTGGCGACTCAGTGTATAGCATTTATCTGATTTTCTTAATCATATAAATAGTCTTTCTGAAAAATTCAATTTCCCACACAAGCTTTATGATGAAATGCACATCAATAGTGCATGGAAAGCAGGATGGTGTCCCACCTGTCCCACCATTGCTTAGTCATGGACAAGGTACTTACCATCCCTCAGCCTCAAGGTGATCACCTGTAAATTAAAGCAAATAAAACTGAATTCTACCTTACATGCTGCAGTCAGGCATCAATAAAAATAACATTGGTTCATTTATTGTACTTATTTTTGAGAATAAAATGATTAAATAGTATGTAATACTATTTAAGTGAAAAAAAACATAACTTGCAAACTAAAATTATGAGTTGCTTCTACAGGAAAAATTTCAGTGTCACAGTCATTATTTCTAAAACCAGGGATAGTAGAGTTGAGTTATAAATTAGATGAAATTATATATGCAAACATCTAGGAAAGTCCCTGGAAGTTGTGCAATCTCTTTAATGCTATTGATTTAAACTGAATATAAATTTACTAGAACTATAATATACATACATCTCATTTTAAAATGCAAATTTCCCTTAGAGCATCCAAGTCATTGTTCACTGGTAAATATCTTGTGGGTTTCTATCAACATTAAAGAAGAAAGAGAAGGTAGTTAGGAGAAACAAGCTTAATATCCATTATAGGGAATGGATATTAGAGAGAATGGATACAACTTATGGTTCATATAAAAAAATACCAAACAAATGTTGAGAGTTATAATGGACATGTGATAAATATCTAAGTGGGGAAAAAGCAGGTTACAGAACAGCATGTGTCAACCGATCCCAGTTTCAGAGCAAGAAGGGATTACAAGTGTGTGTGTGTGTGTGTGTGTGTTATTTATGTATTAAAAAACATTAAAGGATATGCACAGAATATTAATAGTGGTTATTTCTGAAGGATGACTTTTATTTTATATTTATATTATCTGAAAGTTTTACAGTGAGCTTGCCCTATATTTATAATTTTTAAAAGACTTTGTATTTTTAAAAGACTTTGTACTTTTAAAAGTAGTTCTGTGATAAAATTACTATGTAACCTTCTGCAAATAAATTGTTAATACAAATAGTCTTAATTACCATCTATATAACTATATAAACAAGAAATAAAGTTATAATTTAAAATTGTGAAATACATTATCCTGGTTTATTAAATTTTATAAGCAGCTTCATTGAAGATATTTTTGAGGTAAATGGTTTGAAGAGTTTTGACTGCCAGAGTTCTAAAAAGATTTAGAATATTTAAAGATTAATTGTTTAGGTTTGTTAGACAAATAATAAAGATATTAAGAATTCTTAATATCTTTACCAGAGTTCTAAAAAGATTTAGAATATTTAAAGATTAATTGTTTAGGTTTGTTAGACAAATAATAAAGATATTAAGAATTTAAGTGTATTATTTTCCCCTGATTTAATCACAGACCTAATTTGATAAAGAGGTCAGTACTTGGAACATTTAAGCAAATATCAAAATGGTAGTGAATATTTATAGAACTAAATTAGATGTTAAACAAATGGAAATTATGATTTAGAGAACAAAAAGACAGGATATTTATAGCTTGTTGAGTACAATAGGAATCTTTTACATTTACTGGAAAGTGTTTGGTTTATTTTAATTATCTTTTTAAAATATAAGCCACTTGAGATATCTAATAAAATATTTATTTTTACTGGAATTATGGAGATTTTAGGTAAGTTTTATGAATATTATAGGCATACTATTCTGAGTTTTCTTCACCACAGGAAAAATTTGATAGGAATTGTAATGAAATGATGTTGAATTAATGAACACTGGGGTTGAATTGCTTTGTCACAGCTCCTGAGCCTAAAGTTCCATTCATTCTTCCAAGGAAAGTTCTTGGATTTGTCATAATTATCGTTGGATATTGCTGTAGTCTGAAAAAGAAGCTAGAATTTTGGGCTGTAGTTGCCAGCATTAATTTATTCTCTACTAGAGGCCCAGCACATGACATTCGTGCACTGGGGGGTGGGGGGTGGTCCCTCAGCCTGGCCTTCACCCTCTTGCAGTCTGGGACCCCAAGGGGGATGTCTGACTGCCGGCTTAGGCCCACTCCCCACTGGCCTAAGCCAGCAGTCAGATATTCCCCTCGGGGTCCTTAGCACTGCTGCAGATGTGGGAGAGGCTCCCACAACTCTCACTGCGCTCGCTAGCCATGAGCCCAGCTCTGGCTGTGCAGCACTCCCGCTGTGGGAGCTCACTGACCATCAGGGGGCAGCTCCTGCATTGAGCATCTGCTCCCTGGTGGTCAGTGTGCATCATAGAGACCTGTTGTTCTGCTGTTCAGTCGATTTACATATTAGGGTTTTGTTATATAGGATGATCAGGATAGAGAAGTCACACTGCAAGCACATTAACCCTGCACAATTTTAGTATGCAAAGCAACCACCTCGTTCAGTGTCCAACGGTATTCCAGGCTATGTATTAGACATACCATAAATTATAAAATATTCTACTTTATGGAGAATTTAAGATACTTCAAAGATAATTTAGACTATAGGCAATATTTATTGTATGTAATCCTAACATCTGAGTAAGATGTTACTCTACTGAGTAATCTCTTTGAAGCTTTGTGTTAGCCTTCAGCAAATTCTATTGCACCCAGAAAATCATTTGTCAACAATGAGACTTAACTTTCAGTATAGACAACTTGTGAGTTTCTTCTATTGAAGATAAATAGTACAAATGGAGGTAATTACTAGGAAGAGTAAAGAAAGAACAGTAGACCCCACTCAGAGGACATGGCAAAAGGTTTTGCTTTGGGAGAGAAACTAATAAAATATTATAAGTTGACTGTAATTGGAAAGTAAAAGATATTTCAATTTAAAAAAATAAGTAAAAAAAAAAAAGAAAGAAAGAAAGAAAGAAACTACTGGAACCTAATCTGGACCTTTCAAAACATTCTCCATTTATTAGGAGGAAGGGAACTGAGCTGTCTACAAAAGAGGCTTGTGTTGTTGGAAGAGTCCATCCTATGAATTGAAGACAGAAGTTGAGAAATACTTTTTTAGCATGTCAGGAAGGTTAAACAGAGGTTACTCAAAGCTTTCTTAAACCTCAAGCATTCAAGTTACTTTGCATTTCTGGGAGTTGGGAGGCAGCAGTTAATCCTTCTGAATCTTAAAACTTTCTAGTTTTAAGTGCCTTTCTAGACACTAATATTGGCTAGAGAATGAGCCTAGGTTTAAAAAAAAAATCTGTGAGATTGCAACTTCATGAACTAAATAAAGCAAAGTAATTTATCAATATTTTATGTAAGCATCTGGGGAGGTAGAAACTAGACTACTTATCAGGAGCAAGAGATGATATATTCAGTAGCCTCTATTGCTACCTTATTTGCATACACATATCAGTGTTTGTACAAATATTTATAAAAACTTTCATAGGGTCACTGTCAACCACAGCACTACATTTTCTGATCCCAAAAATATTTGTACACAAATTCTCTTACCCCAGGGGTTTAAGGAAACAAACCTGGGCACTGTGACTCCTGCACCCAAACAGGCAGCAGGAGTTTTTAAATGTGAACAAAGGAGCAGAGCATTGATTAAGAACAAATAAGGGTTAGTCAGCTACTTATGCAGCTCACTATTGGAGTGCAAGAGATGTCCAGTCAAGGCCATTTGGGCTTTCAGGGTATTCTATCAGGTCCAACCAAACTTGTCCCCATAGTTACTAGACTTATTGATCTATTTGTTTTTCAATTTTTACTTATTGATTTTAAGAAAGACAGAGAGAAACATCAACTTGTTGTTCCACTTATCTATGCATTCATTGGTTGCTTCTTATATGTGCTCTCATCAGGGATCGAACCTACAACCTTGGTGCATCAGGACGATACTCCAACCAACTGAGCTACCTGGTCAAGGTCTTGAACTTCTTAGGCTTTGTAACCTGGACCCTTTCCACCTGGCTGTCCTGAAACTGAGCTTCTTACTGCCCTTAGCCTAGTATTTTGAACTTTACTGAAGTCTCCTTCCTAGATTGTGGTGTCCCTCTGGTTGGCCCCAGTATTATATAAAAGAAGCAATAGTCCTTCTAGCACCCAATGTTCTTTCTGATTATTCTGTTTTACCATCAGTTGGTCAGGTTGGTGTGGTTGTGTGTAAACTATTTTTCCCCCTCATCCCTCCATCTATTCCAATTCAACTGCAAAATCTAGGGAAGTGTCCAGAGTAGCTATAGCCCTAGCACATTACTATTTCTTAAAATCATAATGCAATTTTTTTTTGCTGATTGAACTGGCTTCTAAGATTGACAAATTTCTCTTTTCTATAGCACAAGTTTTTTGAGAATAATAATCATGATACCTTAAAAAAGTTTTAAAATAGTATACCTTTCCCCACACATGACTATTATAGGTAGAAATTTTACATAATTTAAAAATTCCCCATTCAATATTCACTTTCTTTTTTAGTGTGTGAAATCTGAGAGGGCATAGAATTTAACAGGAAAAAAGTAAACCAGCATATATATTGATGTGATTATTAGGCACCCTCCTGTTTATTTTTCTCATTTAAAAAAATGTAAATACTAATTGAAGAAATTGTTCATGAGGCTTGAAGTCAGATAATCCTATATAATAAAAGCATAATATGCAAATTGTCCCCTCGGGCAGTTGTTCGACTGGGAGTTTGACTGGGAGATCGGGAGTTCAACCACTCGCTATGATGTGCGCTGACCACCAGGAGGTGGTGCAGAACATGGCAGGCATTGGTGACGCACTGTGACCTCTTGCCGGCTACCTAGGGGTGGGGGTGATGGGGATGGAGGTGTGGTGAAAATGCAGTGTGTCCACCAAGCTCACTCTCACTCCACCTCCTCCCTTCCCCTGGGACACCAGGGCTCATGCACTGGGGAAGCCCCTGCACTCAGGTGTTGGGTGCCTGTGAGGAGCCTGCCCCACACCCGTGCAGCCTCTTCTGGGTGAGCTGGCTGCAGCCACTGGGACCGCAGGGGCTGGTCGAGCTCCCCATGGGTTTGCACAGAAGCCAGTCTACTGGAGAGTGCACTGCTCATGCTGTGCCCCAGCCCACAGCATCCAGCCGTGCTCACCACATCTCTGCATGGGGACTCAGGCACCGTGACTCAGGCGGAGGGGGGGTGCGCAGGGACCCAGGGGCCCAGGTGCTGCCCAGGGCCTAGAGGTCAGCTGGGACCTGCCCTTCCATGCCAGATGCTCGTGCTTCAATTGCTTCCAGGCCTAGGGACTGCACCCGAGCACAAATTTCATGCACTGGGCCTCTAGTTTTGTAATAAACCTCTTATACAGCATTGACATTTTGATTCAAATATAAATTTGGCAAACAAATGATGACAGAGTAATTCTATTTTATATAGTCATTGGTGGTACCAATGATTAGAGATCAGAAGAGTCAAGATTTGAAAAAAAAAAAAAAAGATTTAAAAATTACATTAAAAGGAATCTTCAATTGGAATTGTTAGTAATAATGTTCTCCTCCTGGGCCAGCCCTCCAAGTTAGAGTGAATGCAGTGACTATCCCTAATTAGCCAATGGCTGTTCCAGAATTTGAACAAAATTATTGTTCTCTTTCCTGAGAAAGGAGCATAACAAATGGTAAACTATTCCACCCTCCCAAAGCGATTAAGCAGATACTAGCCGTGGATCACTTCTTTCTACAGTGTGGCGCACACTGCTGAGCAGTCCAGTACCCCGGGCAGGGTGACCTCGCCACATGTGACAGGGCTCTCGGCAGCAGCTTTCAGCACTGGTTTCTCTCAGTGTTTTTCTGGTCAACCATCTCAGGAAATGGTGTCTGGGAGCTTTCTTGCTGGGAGCTTTCCACTCTCCCACGCCTGGTCACACCCTGGGCAGCTGGACGTCAGTGTTCCTCACCCAGGACTGTGCTGGGGGCTTCAGAGCAAATTGTCCAATAAAATCCTCATTGGTGCTGCAACACCTTACTCTGCTCTCTCAAGGAATAACTCTTTCAAGGGACTTATTCAAATCCCCTGGGGTGTGTTAGGGAGGCAAACCTGGTAAAACTTCATTCAACACATCCGTAGCCGGTCCTCTTTGCCTGTCCTGAGGCAGGATGGGGATATCCCAGGCTGACATGTTGACTCAGGTATATTCAGGCCTCCCGGGTTAGGGGCAGGGTTGGCAGTGTTGCCATCTCGCACTGCTTGGGTCTGTTTGGCAGTTTCCAATCCCAGGGATCTGGGATCCTTGGCAACCATTGCAAATATCTCTTTGGGCCTTCTACAGGGCCTGGAAGTACCCGTGCAAATCGTTTTGCTTCCCCTCAGGCAAATGTGTCAAGCTAAGTCTAATTAGTAAAGGCTCTGGCTTTATTATCAAGGCAACAGGAAGCACGTGATGATGGTAAGAAGATAATTCTGAAAAATGAAGTTGCTTTTGGTTACTGTTTTTGTCTAAGATAAAACACCTGTGTGTTAGAGGTCTGGGTCGAGCTTTTCCAGCTCCAGCAGTTACAGACACGTTTGAGCAAGAAGGAACAGAGCGCTACAGTATCACCTCCCTGCTCTCGGTGGCTCCACTCCCAGACTTCCAGCCTGGCAGCCAGGTTTACCCTCAGCTAAGTCAGAGGCGTCTGTGGATCTCCCGATGTAGACTATTAATCATTAGTGAGGGCCTGCTGCATGTGGAGAAGTTACTCGGACAGTGTCTGAAGAGGGGCTCAAGGATCAACAGTATACATACATGTATCCATTTGCTGAGAGGGAGACCACTCTGTAAAGGATGAGATGACTTTCCCCAAAGTGAAGTTTTCCAATCTTTTTATCATGTTCCTAATTTTTAGGTAAATTATTTTAAATTTTTGTAATTTGGACACTGTAGCCTTTTGAGCTTCAGCAAAATGCGCTGCTGCTTGGAAAAGCTAATCTCTATTGGAACAGTACTGCTTTCTCTTCTGAAATGTGGGCAGTGCTGAAATCTCATATCAAAAGGTTATTGTGAGGAATAAGTGAAATAATGTATATAGCAATATCCCACAGTGCAGAGTGAAAATAAAAATGATAACTGGTTCTGAGTGTTGCTTCTTTGCCAACTTCTAAAAGGCAGAAGTTTACATATTGTCTTATCTATACTAATAAAAGGGTAATATGCTAATTAGACCGGACATGCATCCGGACGTCCTTCCAGACAAAGCCATGGTGGCAGGGGCTGAGGCAGAGGCAGTTAGGGGCAATCAGGCCAGCAGGGGAAGGCAGTTAGGGGCGACGAGGTTGGCAGGGGAGGGCAGTTAGGGGCGATCAGGCTGGCAGGCAGGTGAGTGGTTAGGAGCCAGCGGTCCCGGGTTGCGAGGGTTCGGGCCTAAACCAGCAGCCGGACATCCCCCGAGGGGTGCTGGATTGGAGAGGGTGCAGGCCAGGCTGAGGGAACCCCCTCCCTGTGCATGAATTTCGTGCACCAGGCCTCTAGTACCATATAATATGCAATCAGCATGTGCTAAAATATTTACTAACCTGAAAGACTGGCACTTCATCTGTACACATATTTTATTAATGGATAAAAGAATGAGGGGATAGTCCTACTGCATTTCCCCTAGACAATTCCAAATTCTGTGGGGTTTTTGTTCCAGTGTATGTAAGAATTCAACTATTACTATTCTGTTCTTTGCTTTTCATTTTCTTTTCTCTTCCCCAGAGCAAGTGACTCAGCTAAAAGACCCAGGCAAGTTAAAAATATACTGACTCAGAACTATTGGTGACAACATTTCTACCTCCTATGGCTAGATACTTCTCAGGAAATCCCTAAACCCCAAGGAAACTTCTTGATAAAGTAATAAACCTGAAGGATGTGTGTGTACAAACAATTATTCTGAGTCAATAGTTTTATGGTGCATAGGAGTTGGACTTTTTGCATGAATCACATACCCCTTGGAATAGAAGACAAAAATGAAAACAAGTGGTGAGATTATAATAGTGGGAATTCTTAGGTAAACTAACTTTTAAAAATATCTGTAGGCAATTTAGAATAAGCTAACAATAAATCTATTGAGGTATACTCTTTTATCTTCTTTCTTTATAGTGGTCAACATAAAATATGGCAAAATCAATCAATTTGGATCTGACTATGCATATATGAATGCACATACAAATATAGGAAAATGGAACAATTCCTACCAGGTCACGAAACAGCTGGAATATAGCTTTAACCTGTTTGTAAAGGGGAGCTTATGTGTTAAAAAATTAGACACATCTCCACAATAGATTTTTATTATATATAAAAACGAAGGCTAGTAACTCCCTTTCAATGCATGTTCTCTGTGCTTGCACCTGATGACACACTTATTGCACAATCTCTGTGAAGAGTTTCACGAGGTCTTTTTGACAGATAGCCAAGCCTTTTCTTCTTTGTTTAATGTATGGCATCCTTGTGAATTTATTTAACTATTTCCAACTTAGGTAACAGACACATTCGGGGCTTAATCTGGCCCTATCACTCTAATACACTATCAATATTGTCATTATTTTCTAGGATGAATTTTTTTTTTAGGTATTTTTTTCCTGGTTTATTCAACCTTACAGCTATTCTCAGGGAACAGAGACCGTCCTGGGTAATAATTACTGCAATTCAGTTCCAAATAACTTGTGATAAGATCATAACACTAATTGGCTAAGGAATGTAGACTCCAATGCAAATGTGTGCTTGGGATATTGTGCACATACATTGTGCACACTGAGAGAGAGAAGAGAGCCCTTCTGGCTGGGAAGGAAATAGAGCAATAGGTGACCAATACAAGACCCAGCCCAGCTGTTGTTATTCTTCTGATTTCCTAATTCCGTTTCTGGCAGTTACTACAGTGGGCCTCTATTGTTTGTCTCCAGGTAGCATTATTATAACTGGCTTTCTTTCCATGAAGGGGAAGTCATTCTCTTACGGACCATGCAAGCACCATTGGCCTCGGTCCCATCTTTCCTGCTCTGTCTCTCCCTTTGAGAAACAGGTCTAGGCTTGGTAAAAGTTCATTTACAAATGAAACAAATGGCTCAGGTTACTATTGTGTAAGACTAGAAACAATTTCTCCATGAAGGAAAATATTTTAAATAGATATCACCTTACGCGTTACGTGTTGCAGCCCAGTTTTAGGATGGTGACTTGGCAGAAAATGGAGCATATTAACTATTTCCTTCTACTATACTATATTGACTATTTACTTTCTCCTCTGATTTTTAACTCAGTTATATATTTTTCTATTACTTTCTTTATAACCTAAGAACAATTGGTATTTATTTAAATCACAAAATGTGGTGATTGGTAAAACATAAAGACCAAGTAATAATTTATTATTGAATTTACTTTGGTCTTCTTCTTCTTCTTCTTCTTCTTCTTCTTCTTCTTCTTCTTCTTCTTCTTCTTCTTCTTCGTCGTCGTCTTCTTACTCAGTGAGTATACTGAATACCAAATCTTAAAAAGTGGTTGGTGGGTAAGAGTATCAGTTTTCTTAGTAACTGGTTACTGATACTGATAAATCCTCCTTAGCTCAATGCTATCTCAGAAAAGTATTGAATGCATCATCAGAAAAAAGAGAAGGGGCAAAAAAAATGTCTTTAACCACCATTTCTATGAAAACAGAAAAGGACTTCTTAAAGCTTTCTAGAAGCCTGACCTCTGAATTGTGAATCAAAGAATAAGGCTGACTACCCGCAGTAACATTTCAATGCCACAAAACCTTTTAATAAGTGTATAACAAACCAACTGCTTCTAAATCTGCTCTTGAGGAAGGAAGTTCAGATTTGTTGAGCCCTCGTTATTATAGGCTTGAACGGCCTCTCAGATAGAAGCCAGATCTGCATGGTTATGCTGCCAAGCACGAGCTGAGTTGGGCTGAATGCTCTTCCCCGGAAGCCTAATTGACAATTTTGTTGCCCTTCTCTGACTATTTAAGAAGAGTTGTGAGGTCAATGGCAATGATACTTCTCTGAGTCATAAATGCCATCCAGCAGGACTTTTTTTTTTTAACCTGTTCTTTCAGAAAGCTCCTGTGTCACATATTTAAAAATAAAATGTTTTACAGGAGAGAAGGAACCTGACAACATTGCTGACCCACATTTCAGAGGGAAAATGAGAAATATAGGGGTCAGATCCCAGCCAGTGGAAGCACAATGAGCACTTACGCTATAAATGAAGTAGTGAAATCGCCCACTGGAACAAGCAATTTTCATAACCAGTACACTTCAGTAAAATGAATTTTATCATATCCTGTGACCTCCCCGAGTTCCCCAACCAAAAGTCTTCAGGGCACATTAGACGGGCAAAAAATACACAGTCACCTTAGTAAGTGGCACAATAAGGGGTATCTAAATACCGACTCGCAAAAGTTAAACCAAGTAACATATCATGATGGATACATAGGGGAGTTGAATTTGTTAAATGATTGTTTATTTTCATAGTTTTCTTTTTCTGTAAGAAAAAGTTGGGCATCATGTTTTCAAAATCTCTAAGTTGAAATATTATAACCAGAAGATTAAACAGAAATGGCAGAATTAAGATGTAGAATCCAAATATCTAATGGTAAAGTCAATGTTAAGATTAAAAGCATATCATAATAGTTAATGGTTATATTTAATATTTTATTTTGCTTTTAATGTATAAGAAAATGTATTTCACTTATTTTCCCACTGGACAGTTCAATATTTGAAAAACATTGAGACATTAAGAAGCAGTTTCAATACTTCCCCATACATTTTAAAGAAATAAATATCTATTTGAACAGCCATTATTTTTCATAATTATTTGTGAAGTGTCTTATAATTCAAAATATAGAACTCATTAATATTTCACATTTTCATAGTTTTAAAATGAGAGAAAAATAGGTATGTTTATATAAAAGCATAATTTCCCTTAAGCCATTATAGCAAATATATTTCAAAATTATATCAATATGGATCATATAAGCAGATCCCTTTAAAATCCTGATGTGAATAATGCAGTTTGATTATAGTGTAATTGTTGAATAAAAATAACAACTATCTTATAACTTGTAGTTCATAAATTTAATGAAAGGGACAATGAAAGGGACTAAAATTAAATAAACCAAGCCCAAATTTCATGGATCATTGTAAAGAATCCTGCTTACATATAATGCTTTTCATAGCATATTACTTTTCACAGTATAACACTTTTCATATACTACAGGAACTACTATTTGATATACTAGTATTTAGAACAATACAGGGCAAATATCATCGCATTACAGTAGACATTCTTTTTTCAAGTCTAATACAGATTCACTGTTATGCCACTGTTTAATCTTATTGACATATTTTCTGGGATTATCTTGGTACAGACCTTATTTTGTACTTCAGCAATGGTGGATCAAATTCCTTAAATGATAATAAAATTGAGAGTCATAAAAGAGATGGTCAATAAGTTACAGGGTTTTTTTCCACCTCCCAATTCTAGCTTCTCATTCTGACAGCACTTCCCAAAATACACTGGTGTGTGTACTAAAAGAAAATGTAGTTGATAGGTGATCTTAATTTTTCTGAGGAATTTGTAGCTGTATTTTGCTTCTCTATAAGCATATGAATACTACATGATTAACAATAGTATAATAATAAGTTTATTTTGAATTTCATCTTTATAGTCTCATAAGAACCTCAACTTATTTCAGAATTTATACCTAAGGCATGTGTTAACTAAAACTAAAAAATATATAGTCTATACATATTATTTTATTGTTTAAATGGTTCTCATTCATGTTTCATTTCAATAATATTTCTCCAGCTTGTAAAGCTTATGTTACATTGAGCTCCTCTTTAAATTCACAATGCATAAAACTGCCAGGTGGCCTAATAACAGGGTGCATTAACAGATTGAACTATAAATCAGATGGTTGTGTTCACATACTGTAAAAATACCACCGATTTCTTTCCGATTATAGTTTGTACACTGGTTCTACAGAGTGATCACAAATGCTTTGGGAAGTTTAAAATGAATAAAGAGGTCATATAATCCAATCTAAAAATAATATTATCATAATTTTCACCTTATCATTTTTGCCTACCTTTTATGATTGTTGTGAAATTAAATCAGGTAATGATTGTAATACTTATGGGACACTGCCTAGCCCAAAACTATTATTATCAACCCTAGAGGCCTGGTGCATGAAATTCGTGCATGGTGGGGGGAGGGTGGTGTCCCTCAGCCCAGCCTGCACCCTCTCCAATCTGGGACCCCTTGAGGGATGTCCGACTGCCCTTTTAGGCCAGATCCTACCGAGCCTAAACGGCAGTCAGACATCCCTCTCACAATCCAGGACTGCTGGCTCCCAACTGCTCGCCTGCCTGCCTTCCTGATTGCCCCTAACCGCTTCTGCCTGCCAGCCTGATCACCCCCTAACCACTCCCCTGATAGCCTGATTGATGCCTAACTGCTCCCTTGCCAGCCTGTTTGCCCCTAACTGCTCTCCCCTGCAGGCCTGGTTGCCCCCAACTTCCCTCCTCTGCCAGCCTGGTTACCCCTAATTGCCCTCCCCTGCATGCTTGATTGCCCCCAACTGCCCTCCCTTGCAGGCCTGGTCCCTCCCAACTACCCTCCCCTGCTGGCCATCTTATGGCGGCCATCTTGTGTTCACATGGGGGCAGGATCTTTGACCACATGGGGGCAGCCATCTTGTGTTGGAGTGACAGTCAATTTGCATATTACTCTTTTATTAGATAGGGCAGAGGCCTGGTGCATGGGTGGGGGCCAGCTGGTTTGCCCTGAAGGGTGTCCCAGATCAGGGTGGGGGTTCCCTTGGCATGTGGGGCGGCCTGGGCGAGGGGCCTGTGGTGGTTTGCAGGCCGGCCATGCCCCCCGGCGACCCAAGCAGAGGTCCTGGTATCTGGGATTTATTTATCTTCTATAATTGAAACTTTGTAATCTTGAGTGGAGCCAAGCCTCCTGCTCGCTCCATGGCTGCAGCCATTTTTGTTGGGATTTATTTATCTTCTATAATTGAAACTTTGTAGCCTTGAGTGCAGGCCTAGGTCAGCCAGGAAGCTTGGCTTCCTCCATTGCCAGGGGCAACTCAAGCCTCCTGCTCTCTCCAGCTCCATGGCTGCCGCCATTTTTGTTGGCATTTTTTTTATCTTCTATAATTGAAACTTTGTACCCTTGAGTGGAGGCCTGGGCCCGCCAGGGTGTGCGGAAAGTTTGGCTTTCTCCATTGCAGGGGAAACCCAAGCCTCCTGCTCACTCTGTGGCTGCAGCCATCTTGGTTGGGGTTGATTTGCATACTCACTCCTTATTGGCTGGTGGGCGTGGCTTGTGGGTGTAGTGGAGTGATGGTTAATTTCAATATTACTCTTTTATTAGATAGGATTATTGTTTAATACTACTAAATTGATGTTACAAATGAGTTATTTCTAATTAGTGATTTGATACTGTGGTAAATAGTTATTCATCTCAACATTTATTAAAAACAAATAGTGAGTCATGCATTGTGTTATATAAAATAGTAAAAATTAGAAATGACTTATCTATAAGATATTTGAATCATTTTAAAAATAAGGGAATAATTCACATTTTTTTCAAGAGGATGGAAATTTTGCAAAGCATTTAAATTAAGAATAATTTGTCACATATAGAAACCTGGACTTTTAATATTTGGGAAAAAAAAATAGAAAACAACTATTATAAGTCTAGTGTATGAGTAAAGAAACTGAAAACCAAAAGGTCAACTTACTTACATGGTTGTGGAGTTCAGTGGCTACAGAGTCAGAGCAAGAGACCTGTGAGCAACCTACTAATAAATTTCCTTAGCATAGTGTACAATGGTTTACAAAGTGTGTGTATAGACTTTATCTATCTTATAGCAATCAATTGGCAGAGCTGCACTGGGACCCAATTTTTCTACCTTTAGGTACAAAGCTCTATGTGCGCTACCTCATTACCCCTGGGCAGTGCACTTTCTATAATTTTATGGTACTTCTATGTCCCATGAGTGGTTCGTGTTAATAGAATATATTTTACAAACTAACAGAAACAAATAGAACTTGATTCATGTTTCATATTGAAATAAATATAGTTCAATTGAAAACATGCATAAACTACAATTGTCTAAGAAAGGTAAAGTCAATATTATAGCCCTAAGTAGTAAAGCAAAAATTCAAAAGCAGAATAAAGATTGATTTAGGAATGCTTTAAAAAATTGTTTATTTCAAAAATTTGTTGATTTATCAGCAAAATGAACCCAGGAACAGGTTCATGTCAGAGATGGTAGGTCTCTAAGCTGCCATAATAACACTGAAGTTTTAAGAGAAATCATACTGACATAAGTTAGCATTTTAGGAGTGAGCAGAATTTTACATGAGTTTTTACATTTAATTTATTGAGGTGACTGGTTAACAAGATTATAAGGTTTAGGTGCACAATTCTACAAGACATGATCTGTACACTGTATTGTGTGTTCTTCCATCACCACTTATTCCCCTATATCCTTCTCCACATTCCCCACTTCCCCCTCCCCTCAGAAATATTTATATGCCTATAGCACTGAAGAACTGGTTGGTTAAACGATGATCTCTTGCTCACATTACATACCTTTGTATTCATATGTTTGTAGGATACCTTGGATGCAGGCTGATTTCAGCAGCTGGAAGAATAGGGAACCGCAGGGTCTCACACCAGCAATTAAACACTATGGCACAGAAATGACTCAAGTCACTTCCACTTACAATATAATGTCCAGAAGTAACTGTCACACTCAACTGTGATGGAATGGGAAGTATTGTGCTCTCGTGGGCCTGAGAAGGAGGAAACTATGGGCATACATTAGAAGACACCACCATGACTATTACTAAAAATTAATTTCTCCTTTCTAACAATATTACCTGGTGACTCTTTCAGACATTTCTGAAGCCTAGTCTTTACCTAATATTGAGTATATTACTGACTGCAGAGCATTATGGTTGGCAGTCTGTGGTGAGAAATGAGAGGAAAAATTGTTCTCACTCTGGCCTTCAGACTCCACTTTAACACCATTAACATTTTGGGCTGCTGAATTCTTGGTTGTGGTGGCTGTCTGTGCGTTGTAGGATATTGACAGCATCCCTGGTTCTACCCACCAGATGCCAGCAGCAGTCCCTTACCTACCCCAGATTTTGACAATCAAAATTATCTCCAAACATTGCCAACTGTTTCCAGGGAGAGTTGGGGAGACAGCAAAGTCATTAACGCATGCTTTATAGAGATAAAGATACAAAGCATGGCAAGATAAGCATTTGATGTTCATACTCTTAGTTTGGAGAGGGAGGGATGAATTTTGATTGGGAGAATCTGGGAAACCTTTTGGAGAAGATGCAATTGGCTGAGGACATTGAAGGAAGGACACAGTTTTGACAGGATGGAAGTGGGTTGGCCAAGAAGGTAAAAAACTTGAAGCAAAATCTTTAAATTAGAATAAAAGAGGATGAGTACATAGAGTGGGCAGAGATGTGGTGCTGAGAACTGCCCTGAAATTACCATTAGTTATAGATTGTGAAAAGGTAAAGCCAGAGAAAATGAAAATAATTACATTGACATTTTTCTTGCATCTCTTGCAGAACCAATGTAATTTTTTGCTTCCATTTATGAGTAGAATAGGTATTAATTGAAGAGGGTTTCGAAAATATACCCACATAATTATTTAATTATTTAACGTTGGGACATCAAATCTGAAAATTTAATTTTTGAAGAAATTTCAGTTTTAAGAAACAAAAGGTAGGGGAAATCTTATGATGCGCCTTCAGTGGGTGTACCTCCCATATTGAAGGGTGTGGCAGAGACAGTGGAACTCACCAAACGTTCCATTTGTTCCCCTGTGTTTTACACCCCTCTGCAGGTTGGAGGGCCGTGTGACCTGGCCAGTAGATGTGGGAAAGCGATGTGCCAAAGCATGAAGGGCCAGTGTGTGACCCCACACCTGAATCTTCCTTTGCTCCAATAGCCTACGAAATCAAGTGTTCCACAATATACCACTTAGCAATAAGGTTGCCTCAGTTATCTTGGATCTCCGAGTGATCGTGTGGAGGAGAGGCTCTCGTCAGCCCACATTACACACTTATTCTGCTGTGATTAACAAATACGCCTTTGTTGTATTAATGTCTAACATTTGGGAGGTTGTCTTTTTACCACAGCATTAATTAATTATTTTGACTAATGCAAAGCCCTCAATAAAGAGATTTCCATTCAGCACTGACAAAGAAAATAAATCCAAATAGAAGTAAGAGAAATTCCGAAGTGAGACAGTTAATATAGTCCCCAATTCCATAAAAACTCAAGAATGGGATAAATTGTTCACCTAATCCAGCTTTTAAAAGCATGGTCTTGGAACAACAGTTAAGTATTGAGAAATTTTTCTTTTTTATTTCTTTTAAATGAACTCTTTTTTTATCTCCTTTTGCTCTAAGATTTGGCTTTTGGTCCTCATCTTGCTTTCTAAGTCTATTTCCTAAAATTTATCCACATGGACCATCATCTCCAATCAAATAAGTTTAGAACTTCTTTACCTCCAAGTATGTTCATACCTTCTTTTACTCTCAAAATCCCTCCTCTTTATCTCTACTTATCCAATTTTTATCTGCCTTTCAGGGGTTAACCCATCTACTCCCACATAAGACCTTTCCAGACCCTGACTTGATATAGCTCTTCTTCTGAACCATTAGCCTTAGAATTTCATTACTTAATATTTGTGAAAATCATTTATTTCTGGCTTACTCTGTATTTTTTTTATTTCCATGTCATCTCCAGAAATGTGTTAAAAATTCCTGACAGTTTCAATTGCTCATATCCCCATAGCAGTGGATATTGTGTTTTGCACATAGTAAATACTTAATAAAGATATAATGATTGCTACTGCTTGTGGTTTTAAAACTGAACTATCCAATTTGCATTCTATTTTTAAAATCAAGTATATTCACTTGCTTTTGTTATCTACATAACTAATGTTATAACAATGTTTTATTTAACATCAAAGGGCAGGTCAGAAAGAGCTTTAACAGAAAATGTTCCATATGCAACTACTGCCACGGAGATGGAATTGAAATATATGTAGCCTGGACAGTGCATCTTTGTATCACTTGTTTGCTCTTTATGTCTTAACAGACCCATCTCAAATAAACTTACTTTTAATATAAAAGTCTGACTACCCATATACTCTTTGCATTCACTGACAGAACGTATTAAGAAAAGTATTAATGACCATAACACAGAGGATAGAGAGAAGATCCATGGAGAAGCGGGAATGCCCAGCTCTAAGCAGAAACTAGGGTAGAAAAGAAAGGACTGCAGATGAAGAACAATGTGATTACTGTGTGATCTATTATATCTTGTGATGTATCAGGGAATAATTAGAAGTCTGTTCCAACCAACAAACCCAACTCTGGCAGGCCAAATCACTATCCTCTCTGCTTCTAAACAAAGGGGTTTTCAGGAGCTGAACGATATTTGCCCACCCATCACTGGCAACATAGGTAACAGTAAGAGAAAAGTTAGAACATGTTAAAAGAAGCAATCCTTTTACAATGCTTTTGCCCTAATTCTTCAGGTATCTGCGGGGTTCAGGGTTAATTTCTACTACACAGCCTTTATTTGTACTGATTTCAGTGATGCACACGTGAATAAATCCTAGATATTCTTACCTGAAAGTCCAGGTTTTGTTAAATATAATCATATAAAGAAATGTTCACCTTTCAATAACTTTTTGTCCAAAAATGCAAATCACCAAATGAACATATTTTTATGAATGGTTCGTAAGTTTTATTTTTAAATTCTTGTTATTTTCAAGGCAATGCAATTCTAGATTTGTTTTTTTTTTTTTTAATCTGAACAATAAAGATTTATTAAAACATATTTTAAAAAATAAGTAGCTGCCAGTGTCACAAATAATATCAGTGAATTTTGTGCCTTGGAAAGCGTCGCGGTAAAAAAGATCAGTGAATTTGGAATACTAGTTGAAAAAGAAAAATGTATGACTCATCTTTAAGAAGAACCACTCTTTTCCCACAAAGTAACCAAAAAGCTTGTGATTCAAAAGGTTTTAATAGCCACTCCCTTTCTCTTTACAACGTTTGGGAAGATTCTATTATTAAATCCTTGTTTTTCTCAAATTAATCCCATTAATTGCCTCCACTAGCATGCTGTACTCCTCTGACTTCAATTCTTTTTTTTTTTTTTTTTTTTAATTTCTTTATTGATTAAGGTGTCACATATTTGTCCTCATCCCCCCATTCCCATCCCACCCCTCTCCCCACGCATGCCCCAATCCCCTGTTGAACTTAACCATTGGATAGGCTTATATGCATGCATACAGGTCCTTTGGTTGAACTCTCCCCCTCCCCCCCACCCTCCCCCTACCCTCCCCTATCCTCCCTCTGAGGCCCGATAGTCCAATCGATGCCTCCTTGCTTCTGGTTCTGTTCTTGTTCCTCAGTCTATGTTGTTCATCATTTCCTCTAGATGAACGAGATCATATGTCACTAGATATATACTAATAAGAACTGAATGTGAGACGAGCAATAATATTTATGCTGACAGGCAAATGAATCAATCTGTAGCGAGCTTCCCCCTGGACCAACAGTTCTTTTGAGACCCAATTTCGATGTCCAGTAGTTCCTTATGTGTACATGTCAGCACTGACCCCTCAGCTCTGGATGGTGGACAAATGGTGGTAATGGAGGTCCGACTCCCTCTGTTTTGGTCTCGGCCGAACCCAGGGGCATGGCGTCACCTAGACTAAGGGGCACGTGGCCTCACCCCTACCCAAGGGGCGCGTGGTCTCACCCGGGCCTGGGACCCAGCCTCACCCGGATGGATCCAGGGGCGCACGGCCTCACCCGGACCCAGGATGTGGCTTCACCCGTACCCAGGGACGCTTGGCCTCTCCCAGACCCAGGAGCACGTGGCCTCACCCGGGCTTAGTTGCACAAGGCCTCACCTGGATCCAGGGACACATGGTCTCTCCCGGACCCAGGGACGCTTGGCCTCTCCCAGACCCAGGGCCACTTGGGCTCACCCGGGCCTAGGTGCACGAGGCCTCATCCTGATCCAGGGACACATGGTCTCACCCGGACCCAGGGACGCTTGGCCTCTCCCAGACCCAGGGGCACGTGGCCTCACCCGGGCCTAGGTTCACGAGGCCTCACCCGGATCCAGGGACACATGGTCTCACCCAGACCTAGGAACGTTTGGCCACTCCCAGACCCAGGGCCACTTGGGCTCACCCGGGCCTAGGTGCACGAGGCCTCACCCAGATCCAGGGACACATGGTCTCACCCGGACCCAGGGACGCTTGGCCTCTCCCAGACCCAGGGCCACTTGGGCTCACCCGGGCCTAGGTGCACGAGGCCTCATCCGGATCCAGGGACGCATTGTCTCACCCGGACCCAGGGACGCTTGGCCTCTCCCAGACCCAGGGCCACTTGGGCTCACCCGGGCCTAGGTGCACGAGGCCTCACCCGGATCCTGGGACACATGGTCTCACCTGGACCCAGGGATACTTGGCCTCTCCCAGACCCAGGGCCACTTGGGCTCACCCGGGCCTAGGTGCACGAGGCCTCACCCGGATCCAGGGACACATGGTCTCACCCGGACCCAGGGACGCTTGGCCTCTCCCAGACCCAGGGCCACTTGGGCTCACCCGGGCCTAGGTGCACGAGGCCTCACCCGGATCCAGGGACATATGGTCTCACCCGGACCCAGGGACGCTTGGCCTCTCCCCGACCCAGGGCCACTTGGGCTCACCCGGGCCTAGGTGCACGAGGCCTCACCCGGATCCAGGGACACATGGTCTCACCCGGACCCAGGGATGCTTGGCCTCTCCCAGACCCAGGGCCACTTGGGCTCACCCGGGCCTAGGTGCACGAGGCCTCACCCGGATCCTGGGACACATGGTCTCACCCGGACCCAGGGACGCTTGGCCTCTCCCAGACCCAGGGCCACTTGGGCTCACCCGGGCCTAGGTGCACGAGGCCTCATCCGGAACCAGGGACGCATGGTCTCACCCGGACCCAGGGACGCTTGGCCTCTCCCAGACCCAGGGCCACTTGGGCTCACCCGGACCTAGGTGCACGAGGCCTCACCTGGATCAAGGGACACATGGTCTCACCCGGACCCAGGGACGCTTGGCCTCTCCCAGACCCAGGGCCACTTGGGCTCACCCGGGCCTAGGTGCACGAGGCCTCATCCGGAACCAGGGACGCATGGTCTCACCCGGACCCAGGGACGCTTGGCCTCTCCCAGACCCAGGGCCACTTGGGCTCACCCGGGCCTAGGTGCACGAGGCCTCACCCGGATCCTGGGACACATGGTCTCACCCGGACCCAGGGACGCTTGGCCTCTCCCAGACCCAGGGCCACTTGGGCTCACCCGGGCCTAGGTGCACGAGGCCTCATCCGGAACCAGGGACGCATGGTCTCACCCGGACCCAGGGACGCTTGGCCTCTCCCAGACCCAGGGCCACTTGGGCTCACCCGGGCCTAGGTGCACGAGGCCTCACCTGGATCAAGGGACACATGGTCTCACCCGGACCCAGGGACGCTTGGCCTCTCCCAGACCCAGGGCCACTTGGGCTCACCCGGGCCTAGGTGCACGAGGCCTCACCCGGATCCAGGAACATATGGTCTCACCCGGACCCAGGGACGCTTGGCCTCTCCCCGACCCAGGGCCACTTGGGCTCACCCGGGCCTAGGTGCACGAGGCCTCACCCGGATCCAGGGACACATGGTCTCACCCGGACCCAGGGATGCTTGGCCTCTCCCAGACCCAGGGCCACTTGGGCTCACCCGGGCCTAGGTGCACGAGGCCTCACCCGGATCCTGGGACACATGGTCTCACCCGGACCCAGGGATGCTTGGCCTCTCCCAGACCCAGGGCCACTTGGGCTCACCCGGGCCTAGGTGCCCGAGGCCTCACCCGTATCCAGGGACACATGGTCTCACCCGGACCCAGGGACGCTTGGCCTCTCCCAGACCCAGGGCCACTTGGGCTCACCCGGGCCTAGGTGCACGAGGCCTCACCCGGATCCAGGAACATATGGTCTCACCCGGACCCAGGGACGCTTGGCCTCTCCCCGACCCAGGGCCACTTGGGCTCACCCGGGCCTAGGTGCACGAGGCCTCACCCGGATCCAGGGACACATGGTCTCACCCGGACCCAGGGATGCTTGGCCTCTCCCAGACCCAGGGCCACTTGGGCTCACCCGGGCCTAGGTGCACGAGGCCTCACCCGGATCCTGGGACACATGGTCTCACCCGGACCCAGGGATGCTTGGCCTCTCCCAGACCCAGGGCCACTTGGGCTCACCCGGGCCTAGGTGCCCGAGGCCTCACCCGTATCCAGGGACACATGGTCTCACCCGGACCCAGGGACGCTTGGCCTCTCCCAGACCCAGGGCCACTTGGGCTCACCCGGGCCTAGGTGCACGAGGCCTCACCCGGATCCTGGGACGCATGGTCTCACCCGGACCCAGGGACGCTTGGCCTCTCCCAGACCCAGGGCCACTTGGGCTCACCCGGGCCTAGGTGCACGAGGCCTCACCCGGATCCAGGGACACATGGTCTCACCCGGACCCAGGGACGCTTGGCCTCTCCCAGACCCAGGGCCACTTGGGCTCACCCGGGCCTAGGTGCACGAGGCCTCACCCGGATCCTGGGACACATGGTCTCACCCGGACCCAGGGACGCTTGGCCTCTCCCAGACCCAGGGCCACTTGGGCTCACCCGGGCCTAGGTGCACGAGGCCTCATCCGGAACCAGGGACGCATGGTCTCACCCGGACCCAGGGACGCTTGGCCTCTCCCAGACCCAGGGCCACGTGGGCTCACCCGGACCTAGGTGCACGAGGCCTCACCTGGATCAAGGGACACATGGTCTCACCCGGACCCAGGGACGCTTGGCCTCTCCCAGACCCAGGGCCACTTGGGCTCACCCGGGCCTAGGTGCACGAGGCCTCACCCGGATCCAGGGACACATGGTCTCACCCGGACCCAGGGACGCTTGGCCTCTCCCAGACCCAGGGCCACTTGGGCTCACCCGGGCCTAGGTGCACGAGGCCTCACCCGGATCCAGGGACACATGGTCTCACCCGGACCCAGGGACGCTTGGCCTCTCCCAGACCCAGGGCCACTTGGGCTCACCCGGGCCTAGGTGCACGAGGCCTCATCCAGATCCAGGGACGCATGGTCTCGCCTGGACCCAGGGGTGTGTGGGCTCTCCCAGACCCAGGGGCGCTTGGCCTCGCCCGGGCACGGGATCCAGCGTCATCCAGGTCCAGGGGCACTTGGCCTCACCTGGACCCGGAGTCCGGCCTCACCTGGACCCAGGGGCATGTGGCCTCATCTAGACCCAGGGACTTGAGACCTCACTTATACCCAGAGGCGTGTGACCACACCCGAGCCCAGAGGCGCGCAACCCCGCCCGCACCCGGGTCTCAGCGGGGCCCCGTCTTCCCGATCCCAATTCCTGCCGGTCAATCCCCCCTCAGCAATTCCCCTGGCCATCCTTCCAGAGCTTCAGTATGGCTGCTGCAGAACTCGTCGGGCGGCGGCTCGGCGAAGCTCCGGTGCACCCGGTGCATGGCGGTGGGCCAGTCTGGCGTCGCTGCGTTGGCCCTTGGGTCTGCATCGGTGGCCGGTCGCCGAGCATGCGCACCTGGCCGCTTCCGGGGCGTTGAGATTCTTGACGGACTCAGAGGTCAGCAAGCGCGGAGTCTCCCACCCCATGTCTCATAGGGGCTCGTCTGTCCGTGCTTGGCTGCCAGTGGAGCCGTCCCCTCAGCCAGAGACCGCCGGGGGAACTGCGCCGAGCACGTTCCAGGCCGCTGTTGTATCGCCTGAGCCATAGTTCTTTTGTGTGGCCTGAGCCGTAGTTCTTAAAGTGTGGTCTTTGGGTCACCGGCATCAGCATCATCCCACATACCCCTCTTTTATTCTAGTTGTAGAGCATCTACTCAGCCAGCCCTATGGTGGTCTTGGATGGTGTCTGCTCTGCTCTCTTGTCGTAGTCTCAAAGTTGTTGTGGTAGGCAACAATCAGGCTTCCGCCCTATGCCTCCATCTTGGTCCTCCTTTGTATAGTTAAGTCTTGATTGTTGTTGGTGTCACTGGGGGGGCTCTCTTTGTCTATAAAGGAAGAGTTGCTGTGCAGGAGACACGTTTATGGGCCGGGTCTTGGTGCAGCAAAGCTTTGGCGCTCACTGAATATTCCCGTTGAATGTGTCCCTTATGCACGTGGTTGAAATCTGGTGTCATCTCCCACAGACCACTAGATGCCCTCGTTTCTGGGTCTCCAATGGGGTGTAGATCAGCTACTGCCTTAGGCACTCAGCAAGGATTACAGCAAAAACTGTAGTTTCTTCCTCCTGTCTGAGTGGCCCTGGAGCAGTCCGACTAGAACAGCAGATCATCTGGTCCGCTGCCAGAGGGCAGGCCACCCACATGCATAAGCCGTCGCTTGGGGCGCAGGTGTGCCTGCAAGACTTGCGGGGCGGGTCTTCAAAACGTGCGGGGCGGGTCCCAGGGCGGGGCGGGGTCTCAGGGCGCCAACAGGCCATGGTGTGGCGAGCCTCGATGGCTGTGAGTCTGGTCCTTCTGCCTTCCACGTATCTAAGTCCCCTCGTTCCGCACTCCAGCGCAGCAAACACTGATTGCTGGGCGCACCTCCGCAAAAGTCCCGCCTCTCCCCGCAGGCATCTGGGTCTCCCGGGGTTCGCCAGAAGATGGGTTTCAGGGTGATGGAGAGCTAATCTCCCTTAGGTTTGGAACAAAAGCCCCTTTCCCCCGCCACCAGCCAGACCCACGCACCTCCACACCTCATCCCCTCCGATTTCGCTGGGTGCGAGGCAACAGAACAGCCTTTAACCTCCGCCGCCATCTTTTTCAAACTTCTCAATTTGTGCTTCTTAATCCCTTCATTTCAGTCAACTCTACTGAAGTCTAGCGCCGCTGGGAGGTGCACGGAAAGGGCGCCCGGGCCTCCGTCCGGTGTGCGGTGCGCGCGTCCCGCGGAACCAGGCGCGCGAGGGCCGCGCGGCTGGGACGGGCGCTGGGCGGCCGCCGAGCTCCAGGCACCGCCATCGCCGCGTTCCGGACGTCGCCGCCGCGGCGTCCCCCCAATTTATACTTCTTAATCCCTTGAATTCAGTCAACTCTACTGAAGTCTAGCGCCGCCGGGAGGTGCATGGAAAGGGCGCCCGGGCCTCCGTCCGGTGTGCGGTGCGCGCGTCCCGCGGAACCAGGCGCGCGAGGGCCGCGCGGCTGGGACGGGCGCTGGGCGGCCGCTGAGCTCCAGGCACCGCCATCGCCGCGTTCCGGACGTCGCCGCCGCGGCGTCCCCCCAATTTATACTTCTTAATCCCTTGAATTCAGTCAACTCTACTGAAGTCTAGCGCCGCCGGGAGGTGCACGGAGAGGGCGCCCGGGCCTCCGTCCGGTGTGCGCGGCGCGCGGCCCTCGGCACCAGGCGCGCGGGGGCTGCGCGGCGGCTGCGCGGCGGGGACGGGTGCTGGGAGGCCGCCGGGCTCCGGGCGCCGCCGCTGCGGCGGCGGCCCCAGCGTCCCGGGCCGGGCGGCCTGCGGGGGCGGCGGAGTTGCGAAAGTGAGTGAGTTTCCCAGGGTTTCGCCCGGAATGGGGTTCAGTGCAATCGGAGCCGGTGCTCAGCGCACTCCGGAGCCTTTATCTCCTTCCTGCCAGTGAACTCCGGCCAGGTCATCAGCCGCCCCCTCCTCTCCGGTTCCATCCTCCCCGCAGGCGCGTGTGCTCGTGTCTCCGCCCGTTTCTCCATACCTCAGGCTTTTACGGCTTCCCCGACTGTCCCCGTGGCCTTCTCCTTCCCCCCAGCTGTGGGCATTTCAGTCCACCATCTTTCCTGTGGTTCTGGACGATGTCCGTTCTGACCTCTAGTTGTATTTTTGAAATTGTTGTGCCCGGCTGCAGGTTAGGTGTTTAACCTATGCCGCCATCTTGGTTTCTCCTAGATTTGTTGATTCATGTCGGATGTTGTTGTTTATCTGAGTCTACCTAAATGTGGGCATTGCATATATACCTTTTTTTTTTTTGCATATATACCTTTTGTATTTCACCAAAAAGAAGAAAGACATCACTGTACACTATGAAAGTGACATGCCACTGTAGTTTAATAGTATTAAGGAGTTAGATAGCAGATGCTGCCATATCAATGATTTAGAAATAAATTTTCTGTCAATAAAATAAATTCAGGAAAATATACTAATAGTTTAATATTTTCCATGTTAATTATCCTTCACCTGAATCTGCTTCTGAGAGTAAACAGAATATATGTGAAAGGATCACTGGAGAAACATTTATTATTTCAAACTTTGAAATCATATAGAGACTTTATTTTCAAGCATGAACTTAAATGTGAGATTCTTAGTACAAAGTCCAGATTTTCATGTTTATTCCCTCAGAAACAGGTCAATTCACTATTAAAACTATGCCAATGTGTGATATATGGCAATCTTTTTTAGTTTAAGAAGTAAAACACAGCATACATGTGTGCTTTATCATGACTGCAGGTAATTTCTTTGACTGTGGCTTCTTGGTTTTCTCAACTTTGTAGTTTTCTCTGAAAACCTAAAGATTAAATAAAGTTTGAAACAAAACAAAAATAATAGTGACATAAAAATAGTACTATTCCCCTTGCTCTTAGGCAATCACCCCAAAATAATGACAGAAACTGAAAAAAGAAAACCTCCCATCTTTAACGTAATTACAAGACCTCTGTAACCTTAGCCACAATGTCTGTGGAACTGCTGCCAGGTACACAGAAGGTCAAACCAGAGTGCAGGAAAATGCTAAGAAATGATGCCCATAGCTACAGATATTAGATGAAGACAATAGGCACAATTCTTTAAAAAATAAAGTATTCTACTCTGTGGGGACAAAAGTGAGTGACAATGTGTTGTTTGAAAACATAGGAACAAGGTCTTGAGTTGGTCCTCATTGTTTCCCAAGACCCAGTCTGGTACAAAGGAAGAGCAGGGGAGGTGAATCTCATGGAGGAACCACACAAATTGCTCTTTTTGCAGAAAGCTGTGTATTGGTGAGATCACCCAGAAGAGAGACACTGACGTCAATCTTGGTTGGTTAAGAAAAGAAAAAAAAGTGTGTGTTCCCATACACAACCCTTTGTCAACAAGGGCAGTACTTCTAATGCTTGGAACATGGTCCTGATCACCCTCAATCTCCAATACAAACGTCACTCAAGTAGCGGGCACAGGAAGAAGTCATCTTATTGAAAGGTGAATAATTATATAAAATAGTAGTACAACATCTCCACAAAAATACTGGTAAGTAAAACAAGATATAGATATATAGAAAGGAAGAAGACAAAACAAACAAACAAAAAAACACAACTCTCCTTAGCAATACTTGCAATGGAGTATATGAAAATTATGGTTAAGCTATGGGACACAAATTTTTAAAAACCTAATGAAACAAATCATCTCTGTAAATCAGGATCTCAGTGTCTCAGTGCAGAGAACAAAGGTAAAATGTAATAAGGTATCAGAAGCAAATAAAACGTAAGCTGACAGAACTGAGAGAAAAAGCAGAAAACAAAACAACCACAGAAGTGAAGATCATATCAGAAGCAGTACAAAAGAGAGTAATGATTGCTAAGGCCACACAATGGCACATGGATTCAAGATCTGAGGAAATGTGAATGAACCAGGAATTAAAATTGACTAGAGAAGTAAAAGACAGGAAACACAGACAAGGGAGTTACAATATATTCATGATTAGTGTCCCTCAGGAAGAAAACAAATAATTTATTATAGAAAATAATAACAATCCTATCTAATGAAAGAGTAATGTGCAAATTGACCATCACTCCAACACACAAGATGGCCACCCCCATGTGGACACAAGATGGTCACCATAAGATGGCCTGCAGGGAAGGGTAGTTAGGGTTGACTGGGCTGGCAGAGGGGGGCAGTTGGGGGAGACCAGGCCAGCAGGGAAGGGGAGTTGGGAGGGACCAGACCTGCAAGGGAGGGCAGTTGGGGGAGACTAGGCCTGCAGGCGAGGACAGTTGGTGGGGACTCAGGCCTGCAGGGGAGGGCAGTGGGGGGGACCAGGCCTGCAGGGGAGGGCAGTTAAGGGTGACCAGGCCAGCAGGGGAGAACAGTTGGGGGCAACCAGGCCTGCAGGAGAGGGCAGTTGGGAGGGACCAGGCCTGAAAGGGAGGGCAGTTGGAGGGGATCCAGGCCTGCAGGGAAGGGCCGTTGGGGGGAACCAGGACTGCAGGGGAGGGCAGTTGGGGGTGACCAGGCTGTCAGGGGAGGGCCATTAGGGGTGACCAGGCCAGCAGGGGAGGGCAGTTAGGGGCAATCGGGCTGGCAGGGGAGCAATTAGGTGTCAATCAGGCTGGCAGGGGAGTGGTTAGGTGGTGATCAGGCTGGCAGGCAGAAGTGGTTAAGGGCAATCAGGCAGGCAGGCAAGCAAGCGGTTGGGAGCCAGTAGTCCTGGATTGTGAGACCTAAATGGGTAGTCGGACATCCCTCAAGGGATCCCAGATTGGAGAGGGTGCAGGCTGAGCTGAGGGACACCCCCCCCCCCCCCATGCACGAATTTCATGCACTGGGCCTCTAGTAATTTAATAAAATTTCCTAGAAATAATGATAAGCTATAGGTGTCCCAAAAAATGAATGAAGAAACTAGTGAAAATGCCTGGTAGTTATTTGTGAATGTGTTTAAATGTAGGACTAAGTCTAAAACAAAAAGAATTACAAAGCAAGTTGTTAAAGTTACACACCCTGTCAATGTAGATGTAAGTAACAAAAGTTGAGAGGAAAGAGAGAAAAATGAAGCAGTAGTATAAGTATGCTGAATACTTCATCTATTACAAATTGAGATCAAAAGACTTCACTAATGTTAATAAATCAAGAAATAGAGGCATAAGTGTATTAAAAGGTATAAAGAACAATAAAAATATAATAATAAATTAAAATCTGATGGTGAATTAGAGGGAACAGAGGAGAGGAAAGTGGAGATTCACGCTACCTTTATTGCTTGTAATAAGTAGTCATTAGATACCTCCTAAAGTAATGGATTATGTCCATTATGTATAGTATTTAAAAATATAAGCACTAGAAAAAAAGACAAATTATTCAGTCCATTAGAAGAAACTCAAATATGCACAAGAAAACATAGAACACAAATAAAATATTATATAAATAAAGTAAAAAAAAATTCTTTAACAACAACAGCACATGCACACACACTCTAGTTTGCTCTTTAAATCATAAAAACTCAGAATGTTCTTCTGGAAGACTTTAGCAAGAGTTGTAGAGGGCCAAGACCAGGTCTTAGAAAACCTTAGGCAGAGTTTATTTAGATAGTGAGGGGTTAGGAATGGGCCCCCAGAATGGTGTGGTTTCACCAAATAAATAATTCATGAGGAGAAACTTGCTGTGACAATGTTTTGAGCTGAACTGTGTCCGCCCAAAAAAATGTTGGAATCTGTGGTAGTTAAATTTATGTCAACTTGACTGAGCCTAGATGAAACATTATTCCTGAATGTGTTTGTGAGTGTTTCTAATGAAATTAGCATTTGAATTGGTGGATTAAGTAAAATAAATTACCCTCCCCAACTTGGTGAGCATTATCTAATCCTTTAAGGGCCTGAACAGAACAAAAAGCAGAGAGAGGATTCCTTCCCTTCCCGCTTGCCTGCCTGAGTTGAGACATTCGTCTTTTCCTGCGCTTGGACTGGGATTTATACCATTGGCTTCCCCATGTCTCAGGCCTTTAGACTCAGACTGAAATTACATCACTGGCTTTTCTGGATCTTCAACTTTCAGACAGCAGACTGGGAAACTTCTCAGCCTCCATAGTCACATAAGCCAATTTCTCATTCTCTCACTCTCTCTTATTGCTTTGATTTCTTTAGAGAACCCTGACTTCTACAGACCCCTAATTTGCAGAAGGTGGCCTTATTTGGAAATAATTACAGATGTAATTAGCTATTATAAAATGATGTAATACTGGGGTTAGTTGAGCTCTTGATCTAATATGAAGAGGTGCTCTTACAAGAAGAGGAAAATTTAGACACAAAGACAAGAACTCCATGTAAAGACAGAGACACCCAGGTAGAACACCATGTGGCAATGGAGGAAGATTATGGAATTGTGCACCTACAAGCCAAGGAAGGCAAGGATTGACAGCCACCAACCAAAGCTAAGATGAGGCAAGGAAGGATTTTTTCCTAAAAGTTCCTTCCAGAGAATGGCCCAGCTAACACTTTGATTTTGGACTTAAAGCCTCCAAAGCTGAGAGACAATACATTTCTATTATTTTAAGCAACCCAATTTGTGGTGCTTTGTTACAGCAGCCCTCAGAAGCCAATAAAGACAGAGAACAATCATGAGACTTTAAATCCAGCAATTTTCAATGTTCTGTCACCATCACTGGTTAGCCCCATACTTTTACTAAATTTTGGTCACATGCAGCAGTGTACTGTGAATGAAAAAGGGAGAGTCCTCAGCTAGGTCTGTAGTCAGATCACCACACAAGGGAGCCAAAAGTTGGATATCAAGTATTCCTCAGGGTGGGGAATGGGAGTTATGGTGGGAGGACCTAAGGGACACCGGACAAACTGGGGGATGAGCCCCAGGCATCCTGCTCTAAGTGGGATGGGTACCTGGCATGGGTACCTGAGGATTTTAATTGGACACTAAGTAAAAAGCAACATTTTAAAAGACTGGGGAGCTAGGAAATACATTTTTTTAAAAAGCTCAGAGAAATGTGTGTATTTCAGAGATTATAATAAGGAAGATATTGTAAGGACTTCTGGTTGAAAGTTAAGAGTAGGAATAGCTCCCCCCACCCCCCGCCACAGGAAAGAAAGAAGAAAACGTTCCTTGGTACTTAGGAAAAAAATAATGAGAGTAATAAAGAATCACCTTAAGATGGAGAGTCTAGCCCTAACTAGTTTGGCTCAGTAAATAGAGCATTGGCCTGCGGACTCAAGGGTCCCGGGTTCAATTCCGATCAGGGGCATGTACCTTGGTTGCGGGCACATCCCCAGTAGTGGGTGTGCAGGAGGCAGCTGATGGATGTTTCTCTCTCATTGATGTTTCTAACTCTCTTTCCCTCTCCCTTCCTCTCTGTAAAAAAATCAATAAAATATATATTTTTTAAAAAGATGGAGAGTCTAAGAAAATCTGAAGGAAGTGTGAACTCTTCACAGAGATTCCTTGGAGTTCTCGCCCAAAGACCACCTCTGTGCTGGAGTTCGGGTGGACTCATTTCCCACTGTCCATGAGTGGGGGAGAATTTGATCTTCTGCACTGAGTACGGTATACCCTGGTGCCCCAAAGGAGGCCTCTAAATGCATTTTTTTCAGGAACATCACTTTCAATATGAATGGAACTATATCTTCCATGAATATTCTTCTTCTGAATAAATGTACTGCCCATAATTTTTGAGAAAGCCAATTTTCATCACAGTGGTAAAAATGTCATCCCTTGCTAGTGCATCCTTGTGACATGACATGCTCATAAACTGAGAATTTTCTTTGCATATGAATATGTTTGAGGTTGAATAAGCACGTTTCATGAGCTCAACTCAGATGACCTAGGTTTTAGGCCTGGTACTGGCTTTGGATAAAATACCTTGATTTTCCTATCCCCTGAAATGGGCGTGGTAATCAAGCTGTCTGTTTCTAGGACTGAGGCATTTGTCAAATGCAAACCTGTTTTAAGTACTTCACAGTTATATTAAGATTTTTTTTTTGAGAGGATATTTTATAACCAAAATTTTCTGGATTGCTCTGAGGAATTTACGAACATCACTGTCAAAATCTGACTAATTTCAACTGGTGCTTTTGTGTGTGTGTGTGTGGTGTTTTTTTGTTTTGTGTGTGTGTGTGTGTGTATTTTTGTTTGTTTTGTTTTTCAGCAAGTCAGTGGTACTTTAACAGAGCAAACTTCCAAATTCTAAGCTGGATCTGCACAAGCTTGTGTTTTGTTGCCTTTGGATAAATGAGAAGCAGTTTTCACAGTCCAAACACACCTTCAGTCTTTCTAATAACAAATGTAATCGGATGTGGTACTAACAGTATGAAGGCATGGAGGCTCCTGGAATATTGAGGTAATGCTGGACTGCTAGAAAGAACAGCACAGAATCTGTGAGATTTAATATCAGATGAGGTTAACAAATAAGGAACTCCAGGAGTCACCTTGATAAACATGCTCATGGTCACAGTACACTGATTTATATTAATTTCTATTTTAATCACTCTATGCTCATAAACAAAATTGCAAAAACTGTTTACACTGGAAGTTTCCAGAGATGACATCAAAGTTAAAATTACACTACCTTATTCCTTCTAGTTCATAAACGTTGGGTTTCATTGAGAAGTTTTTAAAAAGTAAGATAGATAAAGCTCCAGAAATACAAAAGTAGAGAGAAATCTATTCAAATTAAATAGCAAAAAAGAAACAAACCTGGATTCAGGCTGATTTTACATTCCAATTTAGAATCACGAACCTCAAAAATAACAATGTTTCTTTCATAGGATGACCTTTTGATCTATGTCTTGTTTTCTTTTGGTTATTTTTCACTAAATATAGTTTTGATGTCTAGCCCTCAGTACAGGTATTTATTCAGCTTCATTTAATTTCTTATTATGTCCAGCTTTTCTGTCAATACTGCATTTGGAGAACAGATTTTCAGGATTGTGTACAATAGCCTTCCTATTGCTGATGTCTGGGCCGAAATTGGGATATTGGTGTCAGATTGTTCCCATTGATTCATGTTTGTTTCTTTTCAAACTAGGCATCAGCCACATCTATGCTTTTATTTATTAACTATGTCTCCTCAGGGTTGATGGCGTGAGGTGGTAAGTCAAATGACAGAACTGAGCTCTGAAATCTTGTAACCAATCACAAGCTTTCTAACATCTGGTGGGGTACAGCCTAGAAGATGGCTCTGAAATTTCTGTTGCAATGGAGCTAAACTCCCAAGAGTTCTAGCCATACTTTTGTAACCTTCAGTAGCTTCTGTGTTTTTGACCTTACCGAACAGCTGTTAAAGGAATTATTCTTTCATGCTTGGCAGTTTTGTTTTGTGACTATCTTAAAATTCCCCGTAAACAGAGAGATATATATATAGTGATCTGCATGAGCCCATTTCAGGAGAGTGAAGTCTGACTTTTTATTGCAGACATAGTATTTTATTGTATTGTCCTAGCTTCTGTTATCATCCACCTTTGTAAAAAGATTGTAAATGGAATGCTATGCTCTGTCTGTCATAAAATTATAACTTAGTATACTTTCAAAAATATGCAGGTGTCTCTATGCATAGATTTTCCTACTGAAATGGAAGAATGTTTATTTCAGCTCAATTATTAGACTATATATTTATATCCTCAGATTTGAGAATGAAAGGCTGAGGTGGTTCAGAACAAACGTATCTTATCAGATTGTAAGAGATAAGTGGAATAGAGATGACCAAGGGAACATAGAAATAGAAATAACTTTGAAAGCATTGTATATAAGACTGGAATAGGAGTATTGCGTATTGTGTCTATATTGTGTGTATGTACTGTGTATATCTGTGTATAAAACTGGTGAACTGGTAATATAATAGAAGCTTCTGGAATTCTGGTTGCAGATATTACCATTAAGGATCAGAAATGTGCTACACTTTCTAGAAAGTACGAGGATAAAGTCTTGGCCAATAATTTATTTGCCCTCAGAGTCCCCTCAAGTTGAAGACCTTTTAAAAACCCAAAAACTACTGAATTTAGAGATTCTTAGAAGTCATTTATTTTACCCCAGTGCTCACACAGAAAGTACCTGACACCTCATTGCTAGGTAATAGGCAATCCTCGGGGCCTCGGAGGAAGGGGTTTCTGCAGTGAAATACTCTGTGCCAACACACAGCAGCCGCCTTCACTACCCCCGCATCTCATTGCTCAAACTTCCCTAGATCTGGACACCATCGCTCTCCACATAAAATCTTTCATATACTTAAAGATGGTTAAATTATCTCTGACTTCTCATTTAGAGGAGAAATAATTCTTGTTCTTTTAGCCTTCCCTCAAAGGTATTAGCCTTCAAATCTTTTATCATTTTCATTGCTCTCCCTTGGAACCTGTCCAAGTATTTCACAGCTTGCAAAGTTTTGAAACTTTGGACAAGAAGCCATGTCCTGACAAGTGAGCGGATGACCTCAAATTTAACATAACGTACATTTCATACATTCCTGAAGTACTGTGTTTGCTCTTGTAAACTATAGTTGATGCAAAGCAAATAATCTGTTTTTCTCTATGACCCTTTGTTAATCTCTGATGTTTCTAAAATGTAGCAGACAGACGATTCCCACCTCAGAGTTGTGTGCCATATTTGTGTTTTTTTTTTTTTCTATCCAAAAAGATAGGATTAGACAACAAACATCCAGTGTCACCAAGAAAGGAGCCAATACAGTCTATTTATAGGCTACACAGCAAAACAATAGAATATGAAACAAGCCAGACAGGGTCTGCTTTTATACAGAATGGGAAAAAAAAAAAAAAAAGGTAGAATAAGAGAGTGACTGATTGAAGGGTTTTTAGACATTATTAATGATAAAAATTTTAACATCATATTCAAGAGTCTGATGTGATGACATGGTCCATTGTTTGCCATGCAATTCCATCCTTGGAGGTTGGAGCCCAACCAGTGGTGGGAGGTGGTTATCAGAGTGTCCAACCGGGAGTGCCATGCTGGGTTCGGAACTTGGAAAGCTGGCGATCTGCCCAAAGGAAATTTCTTGAAATACAGCTTGAGAAGTGTAAGCAGATCTAAATAAAGGTTAAGTTATTTGCACTAAAGAACAAGAATGATTCACAACATTTTTATTCATTTAATTCAGTGACCCTTGACTGTTTTGCCCCCCCCTAAATTCCTGCACATGCTGGTCTCTGTCTACCTCTCCACGCATTGTCAGCACCTCCCCACTCACATGGCACGACTGCCAGCCGTGCTGACCTCCCTTCGGCTCCTTGGACTCACTATGCTCATTTCTCTCCACTTCCTTCCCCTCTGGCAATGCCCGTCTCTCTGGGCTATTTTTCCTTTCCATGCTCGCACAGCTGACTCTCTCACCCTTCCATTTCCGTTCAGTCTTAGTTCTCTTGGAAAGCCTTTTCTGAACTCCCTGGACTAGTCCAAGAATTCAGCTGTGTGCTCCAATAGCACCTCTATTTGTCATCCTAAAACGTACCCCAGCTTATTGAAAGGGCTTGTGAATTTTTTTCTTCCGTAGGCTGTGAGACCTGAGGAGGCAGGATCATCTTGTTCATCTTGCTTTTCCCAAGATCCCCAAGAACTAACGTAGTGCTTGGCACAAAGGAAAGTCCCACACACTTGTCAAATAGTTACCGACACCAGCGCTATGCCACTAAGCCACAAACATAATTAAAAACTCTGACTATTCTTAGTTGACTACAGAATCAAGCACAAGAGTTTTACAGAGCATTTCTGTCCTTCACACTATACCCACAACCTAAGTTTTTTTTATGTTTTTCTCCATTTTATTTTACATCCAAATAGTGTCTCTCTATAGCGAACAACTTATTCTTACGTTATATATTGACACATACCTACTCAGCCTCATACCCTGTAGCTCTAACATTTTGCTCCAGCCTCTAGTGCAGCATCCAGCTGTGCTTTGTGCTGTCATTCCCTGACATCTCACTTCCACTGCACAGCAAATCTCTTACCTCCCCCGCCCCAGGGCCTTCTCTGCCACCTGCACTTGAGACACCGTAGGAATCTGCTCAGCCAAGGGAGTTAACACACCTGGGCCGCCTGTAACCACTGGGGGCAGTGAATAGACCTGTTACATGTCCTGAGAAGACAAGCCTGGACCACACTCTCCAGGATCCTCTGAGGATTACAAAGGGTCTTGACCACCAGTTGATCACAGTGGTAAGTAGCTCAGGAATGCATCTTTGGAGTGGAGTTTCCTCCTTCCCACGTTACACTTCCTTTTCTTCCACTACTGTTCCATGTAATGGCTTTACTAAATAAACTAGCTGCAGGCATGTCTTTATCTGGTTTTGGAAGGTCCCAGGATTAAGAAATCTTAATATGCCATGTGTACCTTTACGCCTATTGTTTCCTCCTCCTGGGATTCTTCCTAGCCCATCTACCCAGAGACCTTTGTCCTCTGAAATTTCTAGTTAGCATCTAAACCCTAACACAAATGGGATCTTTATGGTGACACATTCCTCAGCTGTCAGACATAACTACTCCTTTTAGTTCTGATTGCAATTGCACACATATTTTTTTTATATCTAGCATTTGTACTCACATTAAACAAAGCTATAAGAATGTGAGAATGAAATATATTCAGTCATTTAATTTACATTTATTTATAAAATATTTTAATAAATATGTGCATGCATAGGTATTTTAAAGTGATTTAAGTAAATAAAATTTTCTACTATTAATATTCAGAATTCAATGTGGTATTAACTGAACTCTACCTGTAAAATTCCCTTTGACTCAAGTTGTACTTAGACAGAGCACCTGTTCTAGTACAGTGATTATTGAGCAGCATCCAAAGTAGATTATTTTGTGGGTAGTTCCTCTAAGACAGTGGTTCTCAACCTTTCTAATGACGCGACCCTTTAATACAGTTCCTCATGTTGTGGTGACCCCCAACCATAAAATTATTTTCATTGCTACTTCATAACTGTAATGTTGCTACTGTTAATGAATCATAATGTAAATATCTGTGTTTTCCAGTGGTCTTAGGCTCTTCAAGCAGCGGTTCTCAACCTGTGGGTCACGACCCACAGGTTGAGAACCACTAGCAGGATCACCTAAGACAATCGGAAAACACAGATATTTACATTACGATTCATAACAGTAGCAAAATTACAGTTATGAAGTAGCAACGAAAATAATTTTATGGTTGGGGGTCACCACAACATGAGGAACTGTATTAAAGGGTCGCGGCATTAGAAAGGTTGAGAATCACTGCTCTAAGAGGTCATTTTGTTAGCATGTAATTTTTTTCCCTCCCAACTGAAGGAAAGAGGAATCAAGCATTTGTGGGAGTCCCAAGGGCCTTGAAGGAGAGCAGGGAGTGAAGATGGCAGAACTAGGGGTAGATGAAGTATGGCCCTAGTACTGGACACTGGACCCAGGAATAAGCTGAGGAGTTGATTTTATGTCACTTGAAAATGTTCTGGCAATGCTGAGCAGGTCTCCACATAACCTTGTGTGACAGAGTGGAACATGTGAGTATCTTCACCTCTGCACTGCTCTGACTCTCTCTGTGGAGCAGGACAGAACAAAAACACAGACAATAGACCTGGCAGAAGAGATCTATGCTTGGCAACCTGAAGACTGCTCTGGGTGTTGAGAGCTGATTTGTTGGGGTGACAGAATCAGTTCAATGTTTGTGACGCTGTGGGTACCCAGTCTGAAGAGGTCCAGAGAAACTCTGGGTACAAATTTATTGATGTTTACTACCCAGAGGTCTTGCTTTGGTGGTAGGAGAGGAGAGAGATATGTCCTGGCTGGTGTTGCTCAGTTGGTTAAGTGCCGCCCAATGCACCAAAAGGTCTCTGGTTTGATTCCCGGTCAGGGCACATGCCCTGGCTGTGGGTTCAATCCCCAGTTGGGGTGCGTACAGAAGGCAACTGATCCATGTTTCTCTCACATCAATGTTTTTCTCTCTCTCCCCCTCTCCCTTCCTCTTTCTCTAAAAATAAAAATACTTTTTCTCAAAATCTAACTATGTGAGAAATAACATAAGGATTATGTGTTATTTTCTTAATTCTAAATTGAATGTGAAAATTGTTTTGGCCTAGGACTGGGCATACTACTTTTAACCTTAAAATGTTAATATACGATGATTCCTTCTGGGCATATAGTGTGAGTATATGGATGTGTCTTCTTTTACTGTCGCTGTTAATTGGTACTTTTTAACTTCTCATGTAAAACCACTTGTGAGGCTACATTTAATGCAGAAAACCTGCATGACTCCTTAAATTATGAAAATCTTATTCCTCAAAAGTCAATAATCTCAGGGCCCTATGAATTTATTATAAACATTAAGCTTTGAATAATGGAAGCTGATCCTACCTGACGGAATTTCACTCCTGTCTTCCTCTCACAACATATTAGAACCACCAGTGATCCTCTGGAATAAGCCCCAGTGGATGAAAGAGGCTTGAAGGTAGTAGTGGTAGGGGAGGAGGGTGTAGATACCTCAGTGGAACTTGAGTCCTCTCCAGCTCATCAGGCTCATCTACTGAAGTGACCTTGATCGTTGAATGTGGGAGTTTTAAATCACTTGTTCGCATGGGTTGTAGAAATGACATTATATTAATTATTTGTGTATATCACTTATTTAAGGTTTCTATCATATATTGTACCTTTGCTAAGATAGTTTGAGATCTATGAATACTAAAATATTATCACAATAATAAATACCTCATTATAGACGCTCAGACACACATATATTATCTAAAACAAGAAAGTATTTTAATGCTGTATTTTTTTCCTTTAATTGTCATTTTTTCAAATCCAAAATATATTGATTTTTACAGAATAATAATACACTCTTAAACTCCAGGTTGGGAGAGAGTGTTTATTTTAATTTTTTGTAAGTAGTATAGTAGAGCATATAAAAGCTACAAAATAATCCTTTTATTTTTTAAATGTGTTTTTATTAATTTTAGAGAGGAAGGAAGAGGGAGAGAGAGATAGGAACATTACTGATGAGAGAGAATCATTGATCAGCTGCTTCCTGAATGCCCCACACTGGGGGATTGAGCCATGACCTTCTGGTTCATAGGTCGATGCTCAACCACTGAGCCACGCTGGCTGGGCCAAAATAATCCTTTCATATTCCCCAGGCTTACTGTAGTAGAGTATTCAGCTAAAACTTCAAAGCTGTCTATGGACATTTGGGTTTTTAATGAAGTGATAGCAAAACTAAATAAAACAGCACAAGTTGAAATAGTTGATAAAGTTTGCCTATGAAAATAAAGGCTCCTAGACAATGATGCTGATTGTTCTTTCTACTGCAGAGTATTGCCTGCTCACAGGCATGGCCACTGTTCTTTGCACAGCTTTCTAGTCTCCAAAAAATGATGTGGTAAAGCGCAGAAGCTGACAGCTCTGGAATTCTTCAGCAGGAGCTGACCCAGGAACAAGCTTTAGAAGCATCTGGTGAACTTTTGTATGGGAGTATGTTCAGTGAGAACAAACCCTGACCTACTGAATTTGAATTGCTTTGTACAGCCAGTAAGGAGATGGCCATCTCACAAACACTCTTTAGTCCCTTGGATGAGACCACTTAGTTAATAATGGTTGCCTTAGGGCTGCACTTCCCAAACTGTAGTGGACAAAGAAAATTATCCAGAGAGCTCTTTGAAGTGTGGCTCCCCTACATACCAGTATTCTAACTCATAAACGTGGGATAGGGCCCAATAACCTAAATATTAACAAACACACTTCAGCTGATTCTGAAACAAGTGCTCAGAAGCTACACTTTGAGGAAGAAGGCTGTACCTTTAACAGAGGAGTGATTTAAAGTGACCTCCTGTGGGCACATTACCCATCCAATTCATCTTTACATGCCTCTGTGTCTCAACTGCAATCTGAGGACTCATTCCTGGGCACTCAGGAGTTATTGTCAAAGATTCAATGGACATTTTTCATTCTTTCTTCACCCTTTCTTGTTTTCTGTTTTTATTTTGATCAAGGGATTTAAAGATTCAAAGAGTTCTACAGAATTTGTTATAGAGAGAAAAGGAGCATAAAAGGACAGTCTTCCACACCCATTTCCCCATCTGTGGAGAGCAGCTACAGCGTTTGGACAGGATCAAGCCTCGGACTGACAGAGAGGGCACGGTCTGCTTGTGGTAAAGCCACATACAAGTCCCAGCTTGGAGGGCAAAGCCCTCCCAGCACAATTATAGCCAAAGGCTATGGTTGTATGTAAGCTTCACCTTATAGTCCAACCTTGTAGTCCTAGGTAGCTGAAGGATGTGGGCTGTGGAAGGTACAGCAAGTGCTGCCAAAACAAAGCTTGATAGAGTTCAGAGAATTGCAATAACAGGAAAGAAGCAGATTTGAAACTCACAAGAAGATTGTAAATATCTTGACCACTCCCTTGTTTTGCTTTGTGTGATCTGACTATAAAATAAAAATATGGCTTATAGGTGGGGTCACTGTATCATCATCCAGGCCCAGTGATCCACCTGGCCCCAACTATATTCTCTTGTCTGTTTTCTTTAATCCTTCACCACCCCTCCTCAGGTTCACCACTGGCCGTGCTGGACATGGTTCACCCATCTCCATTTTTTCTTGCATCAAAGGCAACCATTTTCAGCTAGCTATGCTACATCTATGATTGTGCCATTAAATAATATTCTTGTATTTCCATCTGTGGCTTTTTTTAGTTTTAGACATTATTTGTTGACTTTGTTTCCTCCTGGTTCCCTCCTCACATGTGCAACTTTTCAATACTCTCACCCCCATTCTTCCAATATTGTTGTATCATAATTTAAATTCAATAAATATCCCTGCAGTTTTTTCCTGAACCTGATAATTGACTTATATTTTTTGCTTTATTTGTTATATTTTTATCACTAATTCCACTCCAAACACTTTACCTGTTGTAATTTCTTCTCAATCTATTTCAATGCATCTGGGACATTATCAATTTTAACTTCTCTCTCCAGGAGCTTTATGACCTGCCCACATTTGAGGGTATTTAAATTTGGTTAACTCTATTGTCATTTGGTACTCTTAAGAGCAATGAGTACAAGTGGTTCAACAGTTTTTCTGGTGTCCTACAAAGGAGCTATGCTTCTAGGTGACTTTCTATTTAAGTTAGAATCATATAAATACTACCTCTTGGCTAAAAGAAAATAATAATTAAAGCTGTATTTCAAAACTGGGCTGAAGCTTACAGGTTATATTAGTTTCCTAGGGATGCCATAACAAATTAAGATAAACTGGGAGGCTTATAACAACAGAAATTGTATTCCCTCACAGCTGTGGAGGCCGAAAGTCTGAAATCAAGGTGTCAGTAGCACCACACTCTTTGAAGGCTCTAGGGGAGAATCCTACCTTGCCTCTTCCAGCTTTGGTATTCTTGTGTCAACATCACTCCAATCTCTGCTGCCCTCTTTTCATGACCTTCTCCTCTCTGTGCCTTCTTATTTTCTGTCTCTCACAAGGAAACTTGTCCTGGGATTTAGGTTCTACTCAAATAATCCAGGATGGTTTTTGCTTGATATATTTAATGTAACTATATCCATAAAGACCCTTTTCTGAATAAGGTCACATCTCTAGTGGACATATCTTTTGGGGACCACCATTCAACTTGCTACACTGGTCAATAGGATGGTAGCCTGAGTAAATAAACTCTAAAACTGTAGTTCTTAAGGGGTGGGGGGGGGGGGCAGTCCATGGAGAAAGGGTGAAGATAGGGAAAAAGTCAGTTGTCCATTAGAATCTGATGAGAGGTGGTGGTAAGAGAGAAGGGATGTGTGTGAGTGTGTGTGTGTGTGTGTGGGGGGGGTAATTTGAATAAAGATCCTAAGGTAATTCTATTCCTCCAAGTTGAGAAACTCTGTCATATAGAATGGGTCCCAAACAGACTTATTCTCCTCAGGGTTTAGTGCAAATTATAATTGCTCCATTTTATTAATTTTTTATTTCTTAAACATCACAGATAATGTCTAAAATTAAAGAAGTTTTTCCACCTTGCCACACATAAATGTGGCCTTTAGACTCCAAAGGACTAGAAACTAAGCAAAGGTTGTTGTAGAAGACAGATGGTCACACTAAAGAACGGGAGAAAGATCTTGGGTAGAAAGCAGGAGAAATGGCTGTAAGCCATTACATGGAAGATTTAGTTAAACTATAAGAAAGAATTTCATCCTCAGTAAATGTTTATTGATTTGAATTTAATTGTTAGTGGAAAATGTTGAATATGTAAACAAATGTCCTTTAAATCGAGGTGGGTTTTCATCTAGCCAGTGTGGCAAAGTTTGTGGTCTTGCCTAAAAATAGGAAAAAGACTAAAGTGGTGCTGGGTCCATTGACCAAGAGCATCAACATAACCTAGAAGTGTATGAGAAGTTCAGAATCTCAGGCCCATCACAGATCTCCTGAATCGAAATTTGCAGGTGATTCTATATACATTAACCTTCGAGAAGCTCAGAACTAAATTAATGTTCCATCCCCGTGCTTTTGTGAAAAAACAAAGCAGGTTTTACATGGGCCACTCTGTGGCTCACGTAGATGCCAGCTGGGTGAAAGCCTGCTCCTTGATCAGGAACATCAACATTCATTTCTTCCCCAGGTTGGCGCAGAATGGTCCCGCTGGGGTTTTGCACTGCCATCAGCTGCTAGGAGGAATGCTGCCCCGAGGAATGGGGAGAACCCTTCAGAAGGGGAGCAGTAAGGTTTTCTACTTTGTGGAGAGTTTCATAGAGTAAAAAACAGGAGCCCCTTCTTATTGAGAAACGGTAACAGTGGCTTCTTCGTGAAGCTCCTTTTGATCATCCACATGCTGTATTACACTCCTCAGTAACCTGGCTTCCATCCGGGGTCTCTCCAGTGCTTCTGAGTGCAGGCTGCGGACACTGTGACCCACGTGATCACGTCACCTCTTCCTTTCAAAAATAGTTGTAGGTGATAACAAAGGCCTACTCTTTCTCAGAATGATGGCTGTGGAAGAAAGTTATAGGATTGATTCTAGAATAACTCCACAGACCAACCTGGCTGAACTTGTTTTGTTTAAGAGCTAATCAAATCTGTATCATCGTACAAACTTTTCTGCTTGCTTGGCCTTGTTTTAAAAACAATACCTTCTAACTGCTGGGACTAAATCCAATATTACACAACACGAAGGTGAACCTTTTAGAAAATATTGCTCAGTATAAACATGAACGGTGGAATTAGGCTTCCTACACTAAGCATTTTCATCCTGAAGAATTGCTCAATAATTTTTCTGTAGTAGTCATAATTTTAATTAAAACATTTTAATCAGCATGTGCTTTGAAACAGAGGTAGAAAGCCATTCTAAACAAATCCATAGGGGAGAAACAGTAACAGAGGTCTATTGAAGATAGGATTCAAGGATGTTTCATGGTTTGTTGAGATGAGAAATGCTGCAATAGTAAAAACCAGAAAGCAATGTTTCTAGCCTTTTGACTTTGAAAATTTTCTATTCTAAGTCTTTACTTTGTATGAGAATGATAAGAATAAAGTGTGTTGTCACCATGAATTGTTCTTTAAATGTTTCTGAAAGAAAGAAAAACTTTTATTACAAAATGAGTAATGCTTACTGAGAAACTAGTTAATAATTTTATTTAATGCCACTTCTAGAAATACTATAAATAAACTATGCTCACAAAACATATTTTAGTCCTCTGATTATGTGGGTTAAACATTACAGAGGAAGGATTCATTTTTAAAATGATTTTAAATTACCATATATTTCATCTTTTCAAAATATCTCGGCTTATTAAAATGGGGCCCAGAAACTGCCCTTGCAGGAAAGCTAAGAACCCAGACTTTATCATCAGATAAAACTTGTTTGAGTTCTCATTAAACCATTTGCTAACTAGGTGACCCTGGAAAAAGACGAAACCACTCTGTGCTCACTGACCTTGTTTAAAAAACAGAGAAAAAAATAATAATATTGTGATTTTCATAAGACAAGGGTACTGCTTTACAGATTAGATTAGAAAACGTATATAATGTGCTTGGTAGAATGGTACTTAGTATGTGAACAATATTATCTAATTACTATGATTTTAATCACTCACAATACTTAAGATAATAGACACAAAATGTTTTCTTTAAGTATACAAAAAAGTTCATTAACATATTTACATTAATAAATTCTATATTTTAATTTCTGATGAAGAAGCTATGTAATAAAGTAATTCCTTTTAGACCTTTGCAGAAAAAAAAGCATTTTTTCATTAAAAAAATCAAAACAGAATAGCTTCCTTAAATGTTAATAAGTGACTTTAAGATAAAATAAAATTTGATAATTTCATTATATTTATTGTAGTTATATTTAATACTAGTGGCCCAGTGCACAAAATTTGTGCACTGTGTGGGGGGCGGGGGTGGCCTCAGCCCGGCCTGCACCCTCTCTCAATCCAGGATGAGTCAGAGATGTATTACCACCAGATTAGGCCTGATCCTTCAGCAATCTGGGACCACTGGCTCCTAACTGCTCACCTGCCTGCTTGCCTGATCACCCCTAACCTCTCTGCCTGCCTGCCTGATTGCCCCTAACTGCTCTCCCCTGCCGGCCTGAGCTCATCCCCAACTGCCCTCCCCTGCTGGCCTGGTTGCCCCCAACTTCCCTCCCCTGCCAGCCTGGTTGCCCCCAACTGCCCTCCCCTGCCAGCCTGGTTGCCCCCAACTGCCCTCCCCTGCCAGCCTGATCTTGCCCCTAACTTCCCCCCGCTGCCAGCCTGATCGCCCCTAACGTCCTCTGCCTTGGCCCCCACCACCATGGCTTTGTCTGGAAGGAAGTCAGACATCTGGAAGATGGCCAGTTGACCTGGTATAATTAGCATATTACCTTTTCAGCAGTATAGATAGATTATATAGGATAGAATTGCTTAAGTGGGCAGGGGGGGAAGCCTTTTTCTGCAGGAGGAGATGCTGTTGGCAGACAAAAATACATAATCCCTATATCTGGATGATAGCCAGCCATATGCACTATACTGCCAAACCGGTCATTAAAAAATTGAACCACTTTCTTACACCTTACACCAATCAGCTGTTGCCCTTAAAACCCCTCCTCAGCCCCCACCTTAGGTTCTGCCTTCTCAGTTCACCCAGATTAGGTTCTGATTGGTCAGTTTCTATGCCAGTCAGCATCAAAAGCTCCACCTCCTAGGAAGCCATTGGTTCCTCACACTTCACCCAGATTTGGTTCTGATTGGTTGGTTTCTATGCCAGTCAGCATCTCTGGGCCTATCAACAGACCTGATCAGAGAGGCAGGGCTGATCAGCAGCCCCAGTGGAGGCCTGAGAGAAAGAGAGGAGTGGCTGCAGGCCAGGCCTGGAGCAAAAGAGAGAGGCAAGTGCTAATCAATAGCTGCCACAGAGACTACAAATCAGACCTTGCCTCTCTCTCCCTGGGCCTCTCTCTGGGCCTGATCCACAGCCCCCTTGGCAGTCAGTGCTGGGTCACCACAGCAACCCAACATTGACTTCCGTTGGTCAAGGCTTCGGTCATTTTGGATGTTACAGACCCTGGGTTTTTATATATTAGGATAATTCAAGAATTTATTTACTAAAATGAGGCACTTGGTATATAAAAATAAAAATATATAGATAGTTGATATATTTTCAATACTCTCTCTGTGCCAGATACAGATTATTCAGGTTAACTCAGTTAATCTTTGCAACCGCCATATGAGGTAGGTGCTCATTTTATCAATAAGCAAACAAGGTTTAAGTATATGTGGACCACAAAGAAACAAAAGCTTCAATTTTCATAGAAACATGGGTTTATTTTGATAGAGACATGCTGAATACAGGGTCTGAAATAAATGAGTAATCATTAACATAAAATAATAGAACATTTTAATAAAAATTAATATTTTTTCTTGAACATTAACTTACCAGATACTGAATAACTGCACAAATTAATAAGTGAAATGCAAATAAACCTATTTTTCTTGTTCTTTGAAAGCAAAATATTTCCTGTTGCGCACACCAAACAAGTAAGTCAGTACAAGACTAATGACATGGCAATCAGCTGCTAAAATATTTGCTGCTAGTATTAGTGGAGAGAAATGGTGTGCCTGTGGGTAAGGCACGTAAGGGAAATGAATGCAACACGATTATAGTAATCAGTCATTAGTGAACATTGTAGTTCGTTATTAATAACTACATATAACAGGATATTGTAAAAGCTAAGTTACAAAATTTTTTATTAAAATGTTTCTTACATACTGTTATATTGTCTGGGCCACAAAAATATTCATTGTCAGCTTCATGTGGCTCGCAAGCCTCGAGTTTGACATGCTTGGTGTAGGGGAAGGTTTTCCCCACAAGTCCAATAATTCTTGGAACACCAGCTGGGTGGCAAACAACTCAACTCAATTTTGGTGCTACCTACTCAGAAATAGCATCAGATCTCACAGGTTAAGGGTTTAGTCTCACACTTATGCCCACTTCAGACACCAGTCACAAGCCCAGGTTATCATCTATGCTTCTCAGTCATCCATCATAGATCAGAGGTTCCCACAATCCCCTCCTTGGACTTAATTAATTTGCTAGAGTGGCTCACAGAATTCAGGGAAATATTTTACCTACTAGACCACAAATTTATTATAAAAGAGTATAACTCAGGAACCACCAGATGGAAGAGATGCACAGACAAGGTATGGGGACAGATCTTGGAGCTTCCCTACTCTTCTGGGCATACCATTCCCCCCAGAGTTTCCCATGTACTCCAAACAGGAAGCTCTCCAAATTCTGTCCTTTTGGGGGGTTGATGAAGGCTTTTTTTTTTTTTTTTTTACATTGTAATGATTAATTAAATCACTGGCCATTGGCACCTGCTACATCTCTTCTCCCCTTCCAAGAGGTTAGAAAATGGGACTACAAGTTCCAAACCTCTAATGAGAAGGCTAGGTCCCAGGCAACCAGCCTCCATTCTTAGGTGCAGTTCAAAAATCATCTCATTAACACAAGAGACAGCTTTACCTCTCTCGTTAGGAATCCATTTTAGGAGCTTTATGCCAGAAACTGGATCAAAGACCAAAAATGTATATTTCTTATTATAAATCATAATATCATAGGTCATACTGAATAGAATATATATACTAGAGGCCCGGTGCACAAAATTTGTGCATGGTGGGGATGTCCCTCAGCCCAGCCTGCACCCTCTCCAATCTGGGACCCCTCAAGGGATGTCCCACTGCCTGTTTAGGCCCAATTCCAATAAGATCGGGCCTAAACAGGCAGTCGGACATCCCTCTCCCAATCCAGGACTGCTGGCTCCCAACTGCTCACCTGCCTGCCTTCCTGATTGCCCCTAACTGCTCCTGCCTGCCAGCCTGATCACCCCCTAACCACTCCCCTGCCAGCCTGATTGCCCCTAACTGCCCTCCCCTGCCAGCCTGGTCATCCTTATTTGCCCTTCCCTGAAGGGCTGGTCACCCCTAACTGCCCTCCCCTGCAGGCCTGGTCCCCCCTAACTGCCCTCCCCTGCAGGCTTGGTCCCCCCCAACTGCTCTCCCCTGCAGGCTTGGTCCCCCCAACTGCTCTCCCCTGCAGGCCCGGTCACACCCAGCTTCCCTCCTCTGCTGGCCTGATCATCCACAACTGCCCTCCCTTGCAGGCCTGGTCCCTCCCAACTGCCCTCCCCTGCTGGCCATCTTGTGGTGGCCATCTTGTGTCCACATGGGGGCAGCCATCTTTGACCACATGGGGGCAGCCATCTCGTGTGTTGGAGTGATGGTCAATTTGCATGTTACTCTTTTATTAGATAGGATACATATATATATATATATATATATATATATATATATATATATAAAATGGTTGACCTGTAATAAGAGGGAAATTTGGACTCAGACACAGAGACTCAGAGTGAGGATGCCATGTCATCACAGAGGCAGGGATTAGAGTGACACAGCTGCAAATTGAGGAAAGTCCAGGATTGACAGCCTCCACCAGAAGAAGCTGGGAGAGGAAAGAAAGGATTTTACTGAGAGTCTCAGAGGAACCATACCTGCCGACACCTTAGTTTTGGACTTTCAGTCTCCAGAACTGTGAGACAACACATTTCTGCTGTTTTATGCCACCCAGTTTGTGGTATTTTGTTATGGCAGCCCTAGAAAACTAATACAAATGCATCCAAGTGTGTGTGTTTTTTTTTTTCTTCTCCTCTCATTTATTGTATTCCTCCCATGCCAACACCGATATCTCATTACTTTGGATCTAGGATCTTCAAACTTCCCAAATTGAAGATGAGCTAACCTGAGAGTTAGCATAAAAAGGGTAGAAGGCAATCTAAATACAATACTCTCTATCTTTCCAGGTAATGTAGTTGATTTTTAACAAGTCTTTTTGGTGAGACGATTTACTGATGGATGTGTTCTCTGATCTAAAAACAACACAACTCTGCTGTCAAGAATCTCAGGCTGATGGGAAAGAGGGCAGCAACAGAGGCAGCAGGTAGAAAATGTCTTGGAGCTGACAAAATCACTGATATCTCTACTTCTCTAGAATCATTCTTTTAAGTTCACACGATCCATTTATAATGTACTTTCCTGGCCCTTTTTGTGGTTAAGTACCAGGATCTGGGATGAACCACTAATGTCTTACATCACAGCAGGGCCTGGATTATAGTTTTCCCTACCCATCTTGCCTCAACACCATCTTCAATATACACATTGTAAGCATTTCCAACAGCTGGGCTCACGCTTCCTTCACTTCCTTAACTTTAGCCACTCTCACTTCTCTTCTATGTTAGTTGTTGCTAGGCAAGGCCACAGTTTTGATTTTTTCAAAATCTTACATTTTAAAATAACACCTCTCTTGAATTCTCCAAATCCCATATTCAGAAAATGTGCAAATGTGTGTTATCCTGATTTCTTGCCCCACTCCCTCTCCTAGAATATTTAAGATCATCACCCTTCCCTGAACGGTGGCTTTCCTTGCTTTTACTGAGTTATGGTCCATCCTTTACAAGATGCTTAACCTTTGTCCATGATGACCTCACTCCCTTAGCTTTTGTACTGGTATCTGCCTTGTTTGACTACAACACTGTTTTTTCTGCCCATGCTTTCAGGCAGTTGACTGTTTCTGGAGAAAGCGGTCTATTATTTCCTGTATGAACTGATGTTTAGCCGATTAAAACTGGGTCCTTACACTTCACATTACCTTATATCATGATTTGATTTCAAGTCATGCTCTTATCGGATCCTGAGAAATTTCTAGAATTGAACTTGAAGCAAGTGCAACCTACTTTCATGTTTGACCAGGCATGCCTCATCTTTTGATTTACATATCCTCAGTTTCCCTATTTTTTCTGTTAAAGACTTTAAATTATACACATATAACAAATACATCCACACAGTGAAATGGACTCTGTGAGAAAGTATGGACCTTTGTATTTTAATTCAGAGTTGTTTTGGTAAGTTTGGAAGTGGTAAAAATGAAATAAAAATGACTATAATTAATATTTTCAAGAAATTAATTTTAAACAGCATTTTTTTTTGTAACTAAAAAAGTTCTCTTAAAAGGCTTCAGGGACAATAAGGGAAACACAAAAGGCAAAGTAATACCGCCTATTGTTCTTCAGATTCTCCTGTTGGGATTATGGTCAAGGTAGGTTGGCCATCTATCTTGCCCACACCCGATGGACACTAGTTAGAAAATTAAGGGCTACACTGTATCAGCACTGGTATGTGGCTTGGCACACCTTTAACCAAAACCTGCCTGCTTGGTAATTAAAAGAGCAATGTTTATTTATCTATCTATCTATTTATTTATTTTGCTACAATACTGCTTTACAGAACTGGCAGCCAAAGACAGCACCTGGAATCTTACCTCATTCTCCCTAGGCTCCCAGCCTCCACAGCTGTCCTAAATTTTTCTTATATTGAAAAACATTGAATAATTCTCCTAGAGCTTTTTAAAAAGCACTAAATACCATTTCACAGAAAGATGGGCTGGGAGAACTGAGAGTTAGTATGCTAATTAGAAAAGAGAACTCTGGTTTTATTTTTTCCTTCTTATATATTTATATACTTGGGACGGAGGGAGTAAAAAGCATTAGTTAATGTCCAAAGTAACAGGGGAGAACAGAAAATTTGAAAAAGAACTAATTATTAATTTTAGAATAAATGAATAACCACTAAAATTAAAAACTCAAAGAAAGGATTTAAGTAGCATATAGATTATGGGACAATTTGTAAACTGGGAGATATTATAGCTAATCAGTCAGAAATAATTTCTTCTGAGAACAGGAAAATAGCAGATGTTCCTGTCCTTTTTCAATGCCTTTCCTGTGCAGTTTGATTTTCTTAATTCGTAATCTAGGCATTTCATTAGTATATTTGTCATTATGAGGCCACACATGAGAATAATCTATGTCTGCTTAAGTCAATCTGTAATGTCGAATACATATCTTAATTGTACACATTTTTTACTTTGATTTTTTTTTTTTACATTGGAGAATTTTGTTTTATTTTATTCAAGTATGGATTGAATATTGGTTTCATTGTTTATGATGGGCATAAATAATAACAGTTATTATTTATTAAGCATTTAGTTTTATGAGGTCCTCTGTGAGGTACAGTGATCACCTAATTCTTCAACAAATCTATGTTAGTATATTAATTTCCCCTTTAACAGATGAGGAAACCGAGTCCTATGCCAAATTTCCCAAGATACCTAGCCAGCAAGTGTTGGAATTTGAACCAACATAGCCTATGTCTGAAGCACATACTCTCAACAACAATGTTATCCTACCTCCCTGATGTGGACAGAGAGCTAAAGCAATGAGTTTGGATTCAGTGAGGAACTGTCAAGTTTTATCTGCATGAAACCAAGCAACTGATTTATTTAATATTTTCCCCCAATTGAATTGATGACATTTTTCATTCAACTATTTGCTCCTTGCATACCTATTGCTGGATCCTACACATAGAACAGTCTCTCTTTTTTTTTTTCTCTCTCTCTCTCTCTCTCCTGCTTTTCTTTTTTTTTAAATGTTATTCTAGAACATTCAAAAACTTAGTTTTTAAATTTTCTTCAAAATGCCTTGACATATTAAGAGCTCTAAAAAACATCAAAGTGTAAAGGTTAAACCAATATTACCTGGAGCCAGAACTTGAAGGTGGAGAAAGGAATGCATTTTTCAGTCTCCTGGATTTACAAACAAACAATTGTTTTTCTCATCCCCTTTTATTAGTCTACAGGCTTGACAATATGTTGCTGAGAGAGCAGAATCTGAGAGAAATGTTGAGCTTTAAATCATCAATGAAGATCTTTGACTGCTATCGGATTTCCCTAGTGCAGGTAGATCTAGCTTCAGGTTAATTTTAGGTTTTTACCATTGTGCTGACTCTTCAAAATGGTCTACAATTTACATGTCTTTTGTGTTTACATGAATGCTTCCAGAGTATAATCATCAGTATCCTGAGCTTCCTACAAGCCAGTTGCAAGACATTTTATGACTTTTATAACCTCTTAAATAAAGAAGTTTTCTGAAAGATTGAAAATTCAGCCAAATAGTAGCTTATTGGTTCCTATTTCACCTAATGCTTATCTTTCTTTGGAAATGGTTTGAGCATTGTTTATCTTATACTATCAAATAAGGCTTAGCTACAGGGTAAAAAATCAACTGTGTACCTGTCGGAGAAGATGGTAGCCAACAGTTCAGTATGTACTGGCTGAATAATTAACACAGGGAGACCCTGAAGCTTGACAAATATAATGTGGTAGGTAAAATATATTTTTACTAAGTCTTTATAAGCGCTAAACTTTGCATTGTGTTTTAGCAGAGATATTATACAGTAGTATTTAGTGACTTGCTTTTAAAATAATGTGATTTAAATTTGTCTTCAGTCTTCATGGTACAATAATGATACTTTAAGACTAATGCTTTAATTTTTCTACAAACTTACTAAAGTAATAATCTCCTGAATGCTTGCTATTTTTGGCTGGTATAATATTTCCCAATTATCAGTAAAATATTTTCCCATGTAATTTTATCATCTTTGTCACATATACCCCTATGCTTAGAAAAAGTAATTAGTGCTTAATGAAAACAATTGGCTCATTAAGAAAAGAGAAATTCCCTCTAAGGGAGTTTTATAAAACATGCAAAGATTTTTAAGTCTAACAAATTCATGCATTTGCCTTAGTGTAGACTTCCTGTGCAATACATTTTTGGTAATAAGACATCCTTGCTGCTACATAGAGGGAAAAGAGTGAGGCTGGGTGGGGAGAAGAGGATGCAAAAAGAGTAATTTACATACATAATGTAGAGAAATGTAATAACAAAAATTATTGTGTCCCAAGCATAACATTGATTGGAAAATTATATAAGAGGAAGCATAGCTAACCCTGGTTTTGTTCAGTGGTTGAGTGTCAACCCATGAACTAGGAGGTCATGGTTGGATTCCCAGTCAGGGCACATGACTGGGTTTCAGGCTGAATCCATAGCGGGCATGTAGGAGGCAGCCGATCAATGATTCTCTCTCATCATGGATGTTTCTATTTCTCTCTCCCTCACCCTTCCTCTCTCTGAAATCAATTAAAACGAAGGAACAAAAAAAGCAGGGTCTCAGGTGGCCATCTCTCTGGTTTTAAATATTAAAAAAAAAAAAAAAAGAGGCAGCATAGATTTTTTTTTTCTGACACAACATGACAATATAATCTACTGTATTGTCATGTCATCACTATGACATCATAATGTCATTATTATGACTAACAAAAACTGGCTTTCTTATATAAAACTTTTATTCTTTCTATGGTATTTGTATTAGTTTGCTAGAGCTATCATAATACAGCACCAGACTGTGTGGTTTCAGCAACAGAATTTTATTTTCCCATCATTCTGGAAACTAGAAGTCTGAGACAGAGGTGTTAGTAGGGTTGCTTACATCTGAGGCCTCTCTGCTTGGCTTGTGGAAGGGCATCCTTCCCCTGTGCTTTGAAAGCTCTTTCCTGTCTTCAAAGCTTTTCTTTGTATTAGAACACCAGTCACATAGGATTAGTACCCACCCTAATTGACCTCATATAGCCTTTATTATCCCTTTAAAGACAATATCTATCCAAATACAGTTACATTCTGAGATACTAGGAGTTAGTAGTCAACATATAAATTTGAGGAGACATAATTCAGCCTGTAACAATATTTAAATGTTTTTTTTTTACTAATTTTGTATATAGGCTTTTGTTTGTAAAGCCTTCTGTATTACTTATATTTTCTGTGTATTGCATATTTCAGTACACATGATGTGTTGAGTTCCTGGTTTCATAGAAAATCCATTTTATACATAACAGATGTTTAATCATAAAGAGAAATATTTGTTATATTATCCCTTCAATCACCTATTGAGTATTTAAAATATCCTCCCAGGTGTATTTTAATTATTTAATTTACTTTTAGGTGTTTAAACCAAATGTTTTACTCAAGTCCTCAAAAATATAATGCTAGCCAATCATACATACTTCAGTATATTGGTACCAACTAGCATTTGTGTCCTAATATTAAGATGCTTAATATTAAGATAATTTAAAAAGTAAAATTATAGAAAACCTCCCTTCAATTCTAGAATCAACCTGAACATGTTCAAAAAGTAAGTAGAATAGTTATATATTGGACCTCTGTGTGTGTGTGTGTGTGTGTGTGTGTGTGTGTGTGTGTGTACAGGCATACCTTGGTGTGACTATAAAATGGTGATTGGCAATTTACAATAGCTAAGATTTGGAAACAGCGTAAATGCCCATCAGCAGATTAGTGGATTAGAAAACTGTGGTACATCTACACAGTGGAATACTACGCTGCTATAAAAAAAGAAGGAATTCTTACCATTTGCAACAGCATGGTTGGAACTGGAGAGCATAATGCTAAGTGAAATAAGCCAGTTAGTGAAAGAAAAATACCACATGATCTCACTCATTTATGGATAATAAAGAACATTATAAACTGATGAACAAAAATAGATACAGAGGCAGAGAAGCAACAAACAGACTATCAAACTACAGCGGGAAGGATGGGGAGGGTTGGGAAGGTGGTAAAAGATCAACTGAAGAACTTGTATGCATGCATATAAGCATAACCAATGGATGTAAGACACGGGGGGGGGGGCGGGGAGACGGGGAGGAGGGCATGTTCTGGGGGGTAGGGGAGGCCGGGGGAAGGTCAATGAGGATAAAAAGGAGACATATGTATTACTTATTTGTAATACTTTAAAAAATAAAATTAAATAAAATATAAAATGGTGATTGGATTTCTAGATTCTCAATCAAAAAGTTGATTAACATATTTTAAATTAATCTTATATGTATAAAAATATTGATTTTAAATAAGTTTATTTTTTATATAACAATGACATTTAGACACATAATAGTAAACATTTCAAAGAGTATAATTTAGAAAAAGTAAACTTCTAAACTACTTTTAAAAAGTGTTGTCTTTTTTAATGTAATATTTTATTCAATGTTGCAAACAACTTAAAAAATTTTGTTGTAAATGTGCACACTGTACAAATTCTATAAAGATAATATATTGCTTTGAGCAGGTCCTGAAAAATTTCTGCACAAATCTTGCTTTCCAAAATATCTCTTCTTTTCTAACTAATTCTTAGCTCTTCCATAAAAAAGTGTTTATAAAATATTAATGGAAAATTTAACTTCAGTTTCCAGAGAGAGATTTCTGCTGCATCAGATCTTATATTTGCAGCAATACAGTGTTCTCTTTCACAATACCTGTACTTATTTCCCAGTAGGTCTCACCATCTGCTATTGATGCTTGTCTGAAATAGGAAAGTCCTCCTTAAGCAATTCTTGTTCCAATATTACTCTTTAATACTACCACCTTCTGAGGTTACAAATTATTCCTGTACCCCAAAGTCAAATCTGCAGGTAACTATCTTCAAAGGTATTTAATGAGCAAGTGCCTTTTAATTTGTTGAACCCAAAAGCAAAAAGGAAGAGTATTGGAAATTTCAAAACTCTAAAGAGGAAAGCCACCTTGTATTTTACATATCATACACTGTTTCTTAAACAGACCCCTCAAAAAAAAAAAAATTCCATAAGGTCCTCAAGGAATTTGTATTGTTTCTATGCAAACTTTTGTAATTTGACTTCTTTTGGGAAGTCGTGGTACTATATTAGATTTTTAAATCTCTCATTTCTATCTATCCTTAAATTATATTAGACATTCTTAAATCCTCAATATGAAACATGTTTATATATTTTTCTCATTTTAACAATATAGGATTTGACCTTTGACCTTCACTTTTGTGGATGTAGAAAAAGGAAACCTGTCATTTCAGGGACTACTAGAAAGGCTATAATAGGCTTAACTTGTGGACATTTGCTCAAGCAACAGGACAAATACCCACTGTTATCTTTTTTAAATTTATCTTTATTGTTGAAAGTATTATTGATGTCTCCCCTCCCCCACCACTTTCCCCTTCCAGCTCACATCCACTGGCCCCCCAGGCCTTTACCACACTATTGTCTTTGTCCATTGGTTATGCACATATGCATACAACTTATTTGGTTAATCTGTTCCCACCTGCCCCATGCATCTAGAGATATGTGTTTATAGGTATACTAAAGGCCCGTTGCAGGAAGATTCCTGCAAGAATAGGGCTTCCTTGAGCCTATTCCTGCAAGAATAGGGCTTCCTGCAGCTAGAGAGAAGCAGAGAAAGGAGCGAAGCCCACTGAGGTGGGCTTCCCTCCCGTCTCCGCTGCCTCGCTCCCTTCTCCGCAGCTTCGCTCCCTTCTGCAGCACTTGGCTTCCTTCTACACTGTCTTCAGTCTTTGCTCTGTGCCTGCGTATGCAAATTAACTGCCATCTTTGTTGAATTAATTTGCATACTCGCTCTGATTGGCTGGTGGGCATAGCTGAGGAGGTCAATTTGCAAGTTTCTCTTTTATTAGTGTAGATTGTGAGATTCCATACAAATGCACAGTATTACTCTTGGATGAAATGAAACTTGAACACAGGTATCAAATTGTAACAATTGAAATAACCAAATAAATATTTTACAAAGGATAAATTTGTTTCATTACTGGAAATAAGGGAATAATACTGCTTTGATCTGAATGTTTGCATCCTCTTCAAATTCATATGTTGAAATCTTAACCCCCAAGGTGATGGATTTAGGAGGTGAAGCCTTTTGGAAACTATTAGGCCTTAACACAGAGCCACCATGATTAATATTAGTTCCCTTATGAAAAAGACACAGAGAGCTAACTCATCTCTTCTACCATGTGAGGACTCAGTGAGAAATTGGTTGTCTTCAACGCACAAGAATACTTTCACGAGAACCCAGACATTTTGGCACCCTGGTCTTGGAATTCCAGCTTCCAGAACTGTGAGAAGTAAGTTGCAATTGTTCATAAGTCACCCAATCTGTGGCATTTTGTTGTAGCAGTCCAAATGAACCAAGAAAAAAAAAATTAACTGCATATGTATCAGTTATCAATTGCCACAACCTATATATATATAAAAGCCTAAACTACTGGCTGACTGGCCAACTGATACCTATGAGGCACACTGACCACCAGGGGGCAGACACTCAATGTAGGAGTGGAAACCACAGGCATGGAAACATAGAACAGACTGATGATTCACAGAGGGAAGGGGATAGGGGGAGGGCGGGAAGAGATTAACCAAAGATCTTATATGCATACTAGAGGCCCGGTGCACGAATCTGTGGGGTCCCTTGGCCTGGCCTATGGGATCGGGTTGAAACTGGCTCTCCGACATCCTCTGAGGGGTCCCAGATTGCGAGAGGGCACAGGCCAGGCTGAGGGACCCCACCAGTGCATGAATCCGTGCACCAGTTCTCTAGTAATGTATAATAGCAAACAACCCCAAACCTTTTTTTTTTTCTTTTATAAAAAGAAGATAGTGCTTCTGTTAGTTTGACTTGAAACTGTGTATATATAGAATTTTATCTGGCTCCCCTGATCTTGGCTGGGCTTACTCACTTCTTTGGGGATCCACTGGCTGTTGGCTTATCCAGGCTGTTCTCAATTTAGGAACTTAGGTGACTAAACTCTGCTCCATGTTTTTATCCTGTCAGCATGCTACCTAGAGCATGTTGTCATGATGATGTAGAACCCAAGAGGAGACACAAAAACACATAAGGGCTTTTCAGCTTCAGTTCAGAACTGGTACTCTTTTATTTCTGCCTCATTGCCCCAAGCAGCTTGCTGGGCCTAGCCTAGAGTCTGAGTGTATGGGCCCTTGGAAAGTTACATTTTAAATTTACACAGCAAAGAGTATTAGTACAGCAAGGATTGAGGAACTGGCACTGTGTTCAAGCTAGCAAAATATGAAAGAACATGCAAGAAGTTTCTGAAAGCATTCTATGTTGAATAATCTCATGGAATGTCATCTACAACAGAACTGGGAACTTGAAACCATGTATGTATAGAATTTCTGAAAAATGGTGCAAACATGGCTATAAAGCAGAATATGCCATAGAAATAATCACTTGCCTTCTAATATTCATTCTTTCCTTTTTCCTTATTAACAAAACCATAGCGATATTTCCAGTGAAAGGATTATATCACTTAAAAGAAATTTACACCAAGAAGCATCATAATCAACCTTTTGAAAACGGAAGACAAAGAAAAATATCTTGAAAGAACCAAGAGACAGAAAATGAATTAGACATTTAACAGATTTTTCATGGGACTCATGAAAACCAGAAAGAAGTGGCACAAAAATTTTTTAACAACTAAAAGAAAAGAACTATGGCTCAGAATCCTATATTCAGAAAAAAAAAAAAAATCTCTTTAGGAATAAAGGGTAACTACTAGTAACATTGGTTTTTTTCCTTCTTGCATCTCTAGAGATTTTTATTAGTCCTAAAAAATAATAAGTAGCCTATAGTTTTAAAATTCTCAAAGTTATAGATTAATTCAATCCTGAAGAAAGCCAGAATAAAGTATGACATATTAATTATAAATTGTGGGGAGGTGGGGAAGAAGTTACCCAATAGAGAAAGGACAGTGAGGAAAACTCCAGGTTTTTCTTTAGCTCTAGAGGAGTGTGAGGGAAAAGTAAAATTTATGTGCATTGAGTTATAGATACTATTTCCTTATCCTTTTAATGTTTGTGGTGTCTGTAGTGATAAGCCTTCTTTCTCTATAGTTTGGTTTCTCTCTCTCTCTCTCTCTCTCTCTCTCTCTCTCTCTCTTTTTTTTTTTTTGGTTGTAGTCTAGCTATTATCATAATGTCCTCTTTAAAGCTTTCTTCTCACATTAGCATATCAGAGTTTTGTGAAATTCTTTAGTGCAATCCCTCTTTAATACAGTCCAGCATTTTAGTCCTCAGGACTCTTTCAATTAACTCTCAGAACTCAACTGACTTGTTGAGGACTGGCCTCTGCAAGACAGACTTAAGCCCAGAGTGGTTGAGGCAGTCAACCCAGCCACGGGCAAGGCTTAAAGTGCATCTCTCTCTCCCCATCATGTCAGGGAGGGGTAGCTGCTTGTAATCATGAACAAAAATGTGACTCCTGCTCATGCCTTGTCTCTTCCTATAGCTATAAACACAGGATTAGACTCTCGGGTATGTGATTGAGCCAGGAAAGGGGATAGAGTCCCTTCACATTCGAACGCTGAGCTGGCAGGAGAGGATCTGGCTACGCTTCCTTCCAAGTCCTATGTCATACCCTAGGCTCTGGTTATGCCAGGGGTGAGCAGAGCTCCCTTAATCAGATAATGTAAGACGTTGGCTCTGAGTCTGACACATTTCTGGTGCTGACCCAGAATGCTGTGGGTGATGGGAGTGTAAGCACTGCTGCTTCTCTGTGTCCCTGTGAGGTCAGGTGGACTTCTAAACAAGTTCTTTAACATTTTCTAGAAAAACGTAATTCCTATGTGAATAAACTCTACTTTGGAAAGAAAAAAATATATAAATCTTCTTAATTCATTTCAAAAAACAGGACTTTCCTGGGTTTTCTCTTTCATCATCCCCCAGTGGAACACCTCTCCTGAATCCAGCAACTCAGCAAGTTCCAACCTTTTCTTCTCATGAGTTCCCTTCTCCTTTCATAAGGCACTTTCCCTAAGAAATCTTTCTAATCTCCAGGATAGGGTTTTGTTTTGTTTTGTTTTCTGTCCATGTGGCATTCTTCTTTTATAATTAGCACTCCTTCAACTGGTGCTTAAATGCTATTCTGAGACCTAGCCTTTTCTGACATAATAAATATAGGTTTAATAAATGAATGCACAGCCCTAACCGGTTTGGCTCAGTGGATAGAGCGTCGGCCTGCAGACTCAAGGGTCCCAGGTTCGATTCTGGTCAAGGGCATGTACCTTGGTTGTGGGCACATACCCAGTGGGGAGTGTGCAGGAGGCAGCTGATTGATGTTTCTTTCTCATTGGTGTTTCTAATTCTCTATCCCTCTCCCTTCCTCTCTGTAAAAAATCAATAAAATATATTAAAAATAAAATAAATGAATGCACAAATTCATGAAGTAACTTAGTTAATATCCTCTTAGACCCGGGAGATCACAGCTTTCAAGTATACCTAATATTTCAAAAAATTAGATCAAGATATAAGGAAGTTTGATTTTAGGGAAAATAGGAAAGCAATATACAAAACAAAATACAAAACCAATCTATATTTGAAATATAAGTACTTTCTATATATATATTTTAGAGAGGAAGGGAGGGGGAGAGAGAGATAGAAACATCAATGATGAGAGAGAATCAATGATCGGCTACCTCCTGCATGCCCCCTACTGAGAGAATGGAATGTTAATTTGGGCATATGCCCCAACCAGGAATCGAGCCATTTATAGGTCGACACTCAACCATTGAGCAACCCTTGCTGGCGAAATAGAAGTACTTTCTCAAAAGATTGTCTTGAAGTTATTAGCAAGTGCTAGAAGTTTGATTCTGAAGCTTGAAGACCAGCATCCAGGTGATCAAGAAACACTTTGTCTTCTCTCTGGCTGGAATTTATTTTTTGTGCCTCTGGAAAGTGATGAAATACCTATTTCTCTGAGTCACTTAAACTCCCTAGGGAAAAAGTTAACCTAACCCTAGACAAAACTTTAGAAGAAGAGATTCTAATATATTTTTAAAACACTATTTTTCACTTGATGATCAAAAGGTTATTTTTACACCCAATCTAAACCCCATCTGTTATTACACCTGTCATCCCGTCAATAAAATAAAAAAGGTACACGGTGAGTTGGCAACCAGAATTTACAAACTTTATGAAACATATACTGTAAAACTAAGTAAGTTACAGTGGGAGGCCAAAGATACAACCTTGTCACTACATGGCCTATCTGTACCTTCCCCTCCACCATCAGTGGAATGTGATGCAAGTAGGTTGACTTTGGAAGGACTTTAATACTTGGAACAATCGCCATCAGAGCTTTCTGTGCCACAAGTGATACAATCAGAACCTATTCTACCAGACAAAGCTTGCTCTGTTTCCTAAGCTTGGGGGCAAACCTTTAGGCGCCCAGAAAAGGATTTATCAATTCGCCTCCCACTCAGTGTAGAGCACTGCCACGAAGTCCCCGTGCCCAGAGCCTGTCGTGAGTGGTTCCAAATCCTCCAGCCCTCGTCTAATGAAATGCACAGTCTCTCCAGTGAGTCCCAGCTAAGCTGTTCCTCCTGCAAACACTGATCATTCCCAGCCATGTTGAAGCTGTGGCCCACCATAATAACAGGATTTGGGATAGTCTATTTGTAATGACTTCCTCTCCCAAAAGTGATATGTGGAGGATATGTATTCCATAGTCAACATTATTTTCAGAAAACATAATAAGGCAGCAGTTTTTATTTTATGACGTGGGGAATTATTAAAAGGTATAATATAAATATGTAGTATATGAAAAAAATAAGAAAGCCAATAAAAGCCACACTTTAGAGATTTATACATGAAATGTTATAGGTAGCTTTCAATAGAAAGCAAGTAGATTCAGCCAAAATGTCCTGAGAAGAAATACATTAATCTTACACTCAAAATTATGGAACCAGTAAGATAATGGATCTAGACATTAAAGCAACGTCTGGATATACTCTCCAGAAGGTATTGCTAATAAACATGAGTACTAAAACTGACTCCATGCATAACATGTTTCTTAGAAGTAACTATTCTAATCAGGCTGGTACTTTATCTCTATATAGTCTATATATATAAAAGCCTAAGCGACCAAATGACTGAATAACCAGAACAACTGGAACGACTGCTCGCTATGACATGCACTGACCACCAGGGGACAGATGCTCAATGCAGGAGCTGTCTCCTGGTGGTCAGTGCATTCCCACAGCCAACCTCCTATGCTGGCCAACCTCCACCATCCCTCCCTGTGGCCAGCCAACTTCCCGTGGCCCCTCCCCTCTAGCTTCTGACCAACCTCCTGCAGCCCCTCCCCCCCATCAGGCAGCCAACCTCTGCGGCCCCTCCCCCCGGTCAGCAGGCCCCCATTGCCCTTCCCCCAGCCTCTGGAAAACCTCCTGGCCCCCCCCCCCCGGCCCGCCGACCCAATGGCCACAATTGGGGTGGCAAACCTCTCACAGCCCCTCCCTCTGACCAGCCAACCTTCTGCGGCCCCTCCCCCGCCACTATCTGCCAACCTCCCACAGACCCTTCCTCTGGCCAGCTGGCCCTGATCAGCCAGCAGCCAACCTCCTGCAGCCCCTCACCCTGGCAGGCCAACCTCCTGCAGCCCCAATCGGCCAGATTGCTGGCCAGGCCAAAGGACCCCACCCACAAATTCATGCACTGGGCCTCTAGTTAAGCAATAATATTCTATGTTTCCTTTCAATAGAAAATGGATATTTTTTTTTCACACAAAAATTGGAAATAAAGTATGATATTTTCAGTCTAATTAATTATGTCTCTTTTGGAAGTTTTATTATTACTTTAAAACATTATTTACTGCTTTGAACCTAAAATTTGAAACTTGGTTGCCCTTAATTTGTAAAGACTGTCATTTCAAATCCAGCAAATACAGGTCTTTTTTAGAGGAAAGATTGTTTTGTTTTGTTTTGTTTTGTTTTTTTCACCTATGTCTTCATGTTCTTTTATTATTTCAATAGACTTTAACATATTTACTTTAAAAGCATCCTAATTGCTATCAAATGTACATTCAATGTGACTTTCTAAAATGCAATCTGGGGATATGCAGCTGGCTACATATATGAGTAAACAGTTGCTTAAGTATACACAAAATAATAATTATGCATCTAATAATCTTTTAGTTTTAGTGATTAGACACATATTCAAAATGCTCAAAGAGAAGAGTTGTGCATGTTATTCTAAGCAGGGAAATCTACTGAATTCCTAGTGCATGCTACAAAGTAAATCAGTGACATAAACTTTATATTTTTAGCCCTCACTGAATGTAATTAGAAATTGAGGGTCATGAACTTAAATTGTTATACATTATACAACTACCTATATCTATAAAATAATGTGTAACTCCATACATTATAAATGTGTATCCTAATATATAAAAACTCAGGGTCCGTAACATCCAAAATGACCCAAGGCTCGACCGACCGGAAGTCAGTACTGGGTTGCGTGGTGACCCAGCACTGACTGCCCACTGCTATGGGCACCACAACCCAGCACTGACTGCTGAGAGGCCTGCAGATCAGGCCTGAAGAGAGGCCTGGACAGAGAAGCAGGGTCTGATCCCCAGCCTCCATGGCAGATGTTGATCATGCCTCTCTCTTTTTCTCAGAGCCTGGCCAGTAGCTGCGCCTCTCTTTCTCTTAGGCCTCCACTGGGACTGCTGATCAGCCCCACATCTCTGATCAGGCCTGTTAATAGGCAAGGAGATGCTGACTGGCATAGAAACCGACCAATCAGAACCAAATCTGGGTGAAGTGTGAGAAGCCAATGTCTGCCTAGGAGGCAGAGCTTTTGACACTGACTGGCATAGAAACCAACCAATCAGAACATAATCTGGGTGAACTGCGAAGGCAGAACCTAAGGTAGGGACTGAGGAGGGATTTTAAGGGCAATAGCTTTTGGTGTAAGGTGTAAGAAAGCAGTTCAAATTTTGACTGGTTTGGCAGTATAGTGCATATGCCTGGTTATCAGTCCAGATATAGGGATTATGTATTTTTGTCTCCCAAGAGCATCTCCTCCTGATGAAAAAGGCTTTTCCCTCCCATTTAAGCAATCCTATCCTATATAATCTATCTATACTACTAAAAGGGTAATATGCTAATTAGACCAGGTTGACCAGTCATCTTCTGGACATCGACTTCCTTCCGGACAAAGCCATGGTGGTGGGGACCAAGGCAGAGGCTATTGGGGTGATCAGGCCACCAGGGGATGGCAGTTGGGGGCGAGATCAGGCTGGCAGGGGAGGGCAGTTGGGGGCAATCAGGCAAGCAGAGGCAGTTAGGGTCATCAGGCAGGCAAGCAGAGGCAGTTAGGGGTGATCAGGCAGGCAGACAGGTGAGTGGTTAGGAGCCAGCGGTCCCAGATTGCGAGAGGGATTTCCAATTGGGACGGTCCAGGCTGGGCTGAGGGGAACCCCCCCCCCCCGCCATGCATGAATTTCGTGCACTGGGCCACTAGTATATACATAAAAATATATTTTTATGTATATACAAAGAGAATTAAAAAAATTCTAGTTATCTGCTGCTTTATCAAAAACTATATTAAAATTTTATACTATAAAACAATACATTTTATTGTGCATGTGATTTTATGGGTCTGGAATTGGGGTAAGGCACTTCAGAAATGACTAATTCTTGCTCCTTGATGACTAGGACCTCAGATGGAGAGGAACAAATGGCTGAGTTGGATGTGTGTGTCAGAGAAAAATTGTACCAGACAGAGTCATATATGCAAGGAGGATTTCATTCAAGACAATTGCAGCAAGGGAGAGAAACTGAACTCAACTCCACTGAAATGAAAGGTGGAAAGGTTTTTAAATGCTGAAGTGAGCAAACAAAAAGGCCAGAGAACATTAAAAGGAAGGTAAGTTAATATGATTAGGCCTCCTGTGTTTGCTGCCTTAGGCTATTACCCTTACACAGCGATTGGAAGATCAGAGGCCTGCCATTCTCCATGTTTACATTTCAAAGGGATGACTCCTTGGTTCTTGAGTAAGGCATTCTGGGTTGGCAAGAAGCTGGGAGATTTACAATCCAAAGGGGCAGACAATTTATTTTTGCAAGTTTTGTAAAGTAAAGGCTCTAAGAAAGGGAGCTCAGGGGTTCATAGTTAGGAATAAACCCTTGTAAAATTTAGTCAAGCTGAGGGAGCATTAAGGTCATCTTGGTCAGTTGTCAAAATTTGACTGGAGCCATATGTGTAAGGCTTTGATTCTGATGTCAGCTGGTTTCCTTAGTCCTCCTCCACATCTTGCCTAAGATGCCTTCGTCATTCACATACTGTTCTTGATCTGGGATGGTTTGAACAGTTGAGGTGTTTGGGCTTCTCTCTATATACATGGCTTCTCTCTCTTCAAAAAGGCTTCACTTTTTTCATAACATAATGGACTCTGGGTGGTCATGTTATCCATGGAGTGCTCTCTGTGCCCCCACCTGTGGCGGTGGAAGTGGGCTTCTTGGTGATACTGGAATTTTTGGACTGGAACATGTGATGTTCCCCTGGGCAGGATGGCTACACCGGGCTCTTTGTCTGTGGGAGTCAAAGAATGAAACCACAGACGGAAGATGGTATAGCAAAGGTGGAAATTTATTGAAGAACAAGCACAGACTCCCAAGTGGGAAGGAGGAGAGTCCCACTGAGTTCCTTTTTCCAAGGTTTTAGTTTTTTTGTGCCTTGATATCCCCTCTGATTGGTCACTATTCCCCTCTGATTTGGTCACTATAGCAACTCCTGGCTCAAAGGTCAAATCTCACATGGGACATGTGGGCCTTCCTTCCTCATTGTCCTCCTATTCCCTCTGGGCTTTCTTCCTCCTTTATTTTGTAAATATAGACCTTTTGCTACTCCCAGTTCCCTTATCTTATGGAAATGTAACTGCTGCCTCTCCCAAATCCCTCATCTTATGGAAATGTAACCACTGCCTCTCCTTTGTCTTAGGAAATGTAACTTTTTGCAGCTCAGTAACGCCTGTGCATTTTCCATGGCCCCACCCCCTTAATTTAAAAAATTCCCTAAACCTGCCTATTTCACCCCTAAAAATTTCTACTTCATTGCGGTGCCAGGGGAATAACAATTTACCGAGGCCCCCATGCTAGGAAGAAGGATCATGGAAAGTTTTATTTCTGCAAATTAAACCCCTGGGTTTCCAAGGTCCCATCTCCCTCCACTTCGCCATAGAAAAAGTCCCGTTTTATCTTCAGCAGGACTTGGGCTAACACCAGTGCCCAGAGTTTCTGCCCCAGAGTTGCACAGTCCCATCCAGCATCTGGCTAGGTTAGCCTGTGTTCCCAGTTGCAATACATTGCATGTAGGGTCCACATGGCCATGGAGAGAATTACAGACAAGTGCAATGAAGCAGGAGTGAAGTAAGAGGAACAAGAGAGAGAGAGAGAACTCCTTTGTCCATAGATTATCTATTCCCAATTTTCATGGGCTTGCATTGGGGTCCACCCTCCTAGCCAATGATCTGTGTTCCCAGGCTAGACTGACCAGCAACTGCTTTCCTTATGAAGCAGGAATTTTAGGGAGATATAGGCAGGCTTAGGGATTTTTTAGAATTGGGGTCCATGGAAAAAGCACCGGGCTGCAGACTGGGAGAAAGTACATTTCCATAACACATGAAAGCCAGGTGCAATTACATCTCCATAAGACAAGGAGGCAGCAACAGGTATATTTCCATAAGACAAGGCAACTGGAAGTAGCCAAGAAAGGTCACATTTACAAAATAAAGAGAAGGAAGCCCTTCATTGAGAAGGAGGAGAAGAAAGCCCAAAGGGAATATTGACCCATCAGAGGGGATATCAAGGCACCAGGATTTGCAGCCTTTATAAGCTGGAGGGAAGAGGAATTCTGGGGGACTCTTCCCCCTCCCCACGTGGGAGTCAATTCAGGGACTCTTCTCCCCCTCTCTGCCTGCAAGTCCATTGGACTCTTCCCTCTTCCCACATGCGAGTCTGTACTTGTTCTTCAATAAATCACCACCTTTGCTATACCACTTTCTGTCCGTGGATTCATTCTTCGATTCCAGTGGACAAAGAATCCAGGTTCCAGTCCAAAAATTCGGTATCACTTATGTCATCTCAACTTCCCTGCACATGCATCCACCTTCCTTTTTGTTGGACCCCTTTCCCCAGTGATCTGCAGGGAATGGACTGGTGGTTCCCTGGGGAGTGCAAAGTTGCACCTACCTGGTGAAGCTGCCTAGATGACCATGCTTACAATGTCTGGCCTTCCCTTTGCTCTCTTTCTACTATTAATACTAATAACTAGCAGTTATGACAGTAAAAGTCACACTTCTTACACGGCAATTAACTTCCCCCAGAGCAAGTGTCCCAAGAAGCATGGACAAAAATTGCAATAACTATGACCTAGCATCTCAAATCCCAAAATATCACTTCTACCACATTTTATTGGACAAGTCACTGAGTTAGCTTAGATTTAAGGGGAGGGGAATTACACTCCATCTCTCAATGATATAAATAACAAAGAACCCATGACCATCTTTAATCTACTACCATTATGTAGATGGAGCAACACAGCTATACTTGCACAGCTCATTACATGTTATAGGTTATATGACATCAGTACATTACATGAGTCTTGTATATAGATATGGAATCAAGTAAAAAATCATAACTCAAAATGAACTATACTTCAGAAGTGACAAACGCACCAAGTATTGAGTGCACAATCCTAGTGCAGCATTTGTTACAAGTAGTTGTCTGACCTTAAATAAATCAGTTAATTTTGGAGGCTCCTTTCTAGTCTAAAATTCTGTTACTTCAATGAGCAGTATTGCCTTGATTTGTTGCTATGCATGCACTTAGAACACATATAAAAGGCCCAGTAACCACCCTTATTAATTCACCATTAAAACTTTGATCATGGTAATTTAAGTACTTTGAAACCCTAGGAAGAAAAACAACACATCACAGATAGATGTGGCTATTTTAAATAGTAATAGAAAATACATTTCTTCTTAATGAATTGTTCCAGATTATTTTCATCAGTAATCTCCTGTTCCTCTGTACAATGGGGAGGTTTCTCTTTGGTTTTGACTTTATCAGACTCCCAGGTAGAGCATTCTCACCTCTGTAGGAGTCATCTCATTGATTGTCTTGAGTAAAAGGAAATGGCTCATGCATCTTTTCTACATTATAACAAATGTCCTTTTGCATTATAATTGAATGGTGATTGTTGTGTTCAATCAATGGGAAAGGTTAAAGGAGCTCTTCTGCCAGCATTTTTAATGGAGAAGTCGATTAAGATTCAGTTTAATCATTCTAGCTGCCTCAGAATTAAAGCAACAAAGACCATCAATGGCACTATAATTACTAGTCTTTCTGTAAGTTTACACTGCTATTTATGCAGCTATAAATTTTATTATAATGCACAATGCATTTAGGTTAACTTGCTTTATTTGCAATGTAAACTATTTGCTTTATTTGTATGAAGAAAATTGTTCTGATAAAATATATAAAATTCAGTCCAATCATTTTTTTAAAAGCCTTAGAGTCTAAGTGAATCAGTATGATACTCTGTGTTAAATAGTTTAAAGTCATGGCCTTAACCTTGAGACACTTGAGACATATTTCAGTTTATTGAACATGGAGACTAACATCTCTCCCAGGTGACTGTAAAGGGTCAAATGTATTATTCTAATCCCTGTTCCAAACAGAGAAAAGGTCATTATACAGTACCTAGTGCATGTTGTAAAGAATGAAAAATTCACACCGGGGGCGTGGGTGCAAATCTATTTTAGACTTGGCCTTTAAAATGTTTTTTAAATTGAATGATTAAGTGGTGATGAACCAGAAAAAATACCTTGAAATTGATCCCATTTATTAATTAGTTTGCACATGTAAAGGTCTTTCTATAAATAGTCAGAAGACTAGAGGAAATTGTTCTTCTTGAATGGAGGAATGACTTTCAAATTAACCTTTTTTCAATACAGAAATAATGCTTATAAATGTACTGATTACCATCCAATACTTCACCTTATTCAATATACATACAGAAGCCTGTGGAGAAGTTTGTGTCTTAAAATTTATACCTGTCCCAGGTTTAACAAGCCGGCTCTAAGGAACAACATAGGGAGAAAATTAACTGAAGCAGTACCATATATTGAATTTGTATCCTTTTCTTTAAAAAAAATCAGCTCTGCCATGATCTTTATAGAGGTATAAAAAGCAATTCTTTTGTGAATCTGGGATAGTAAAAACTCAATTAAATAGCCCAAAGATCAAATGAGAAGGATATTTGTGAGGTGAGGAGGAACATTATTATCCTATCTAATAATAGAGTAATATGCAAATTAACCATCACTCCATGACAAAAATGGCGGCCCCCATAGCTACAAGATGGCGGTGCCCAGTCCGCTTAGCTCCGCTGCTGCAGTGTCCAGCCTGTCGGCAGGAGCAGCGAAGCTGGATCCACCTCCAGAGGGGTTTTTGAGCAGCCCCCAGACAAGGCAGTCAGAGCCTGGACAGCAGGGCATGGTGGCTTCCACGGCAGTGAGGAAACCCCAGGCCCTGCAAACAGAGCCGGGCCAGGACAGCAGGGCATGGCGGCTTCCGCGACAGCGGGGAAGCCCCAGGCCCTGCAGACAGAGCCCGGACAGCAGGGCATGGAGGCTTCCCTGGCAGCTGGGAAGCTCCAGGCCCTGCAAACAGAGCCCAGACAGCAGGGCATGGAGGCTTCCCTGGCAGCTGGGAAGCCCCAGGCCCTGCAAACAGAGCCTGGACAGCAGGGCATGGAGGCTTCCCTGGCAGTGGGGAAGCCCCAGGCCCTGCAAACAGAGCCTGGACAGCAGGGCATGGGGGCTTCCTTAGTGTGTCGGTGTCCTCAAAGCCCCCAGGCCTGGCATACAGAGCACACTGCAGGGCATTGGGGTTTCCTTCGCATGGCACATGAGGAGGCCAGCAGAAAGTGGAGAGTAGGGCATGTGGGCTTCATCTCCATGGCTGCAGCAAAACCTCCAGGCCCGCAGAGAGCAGAGAACCATGGGGAGTGGGCCTAAGCCATCAGTAGGACATCCCCTGAGAGCTCCTGGATTGTAGAGGGTGCAGGTTGGGCTGAGGGACTCCCATGCACAAATTTCATGCACCAGGCCTCTAGTTTAATATAAGCATGTTGAAAGAGGATGCACAAAAAGAAAATTTATCAGAAAAAAAAAATCATACCTTTCTAGTTATTCAGGTTTTCCAGAACTTTCTTCTGAAAAAAGAACAATAAAAATGAAAATTTTAATTTTTAATGCTAGAAGAGGAGCTTCATTCCCAAGACCTTCATTCTATTGTGCTATAGTTGAAAAAAACCCATAGCCTGTGAAAGGTACCACTTTTCTGTAAGTTACAAATCCAACTCATAGAAATTTAGGTCTGTAACCCATGTGTCTCTTTCTAGTTTCTCTACTTTGTCATACTGTTACCAATTTAAATAGTCCAGGTCCCTACTGGGGAGACCCAATCTCAGAAGGACCCTTGGTCCTTCTTAGGGTTCTTTCTCTGTTCAATATCTTGGAGCCAAAAACAAAACCTAAGTTGAGTGTTTAGCAGTGGTACCATGTAATTAACCTAGTTATTAATAATAAGAAAGGAGCAAAGGGAAAGCCAAATGTTATAGGCATGTCATTTGGGCAGTTTCCCTAGAAAGCTATAGCTTTACACACCCCAGGGGTCCAGCAAAGGGGAGAGAAACAGGCCCAGTAAAGTTGAGGGGAGTAGCAAAGTTGCTTACTGTCAGTCACACCTGGGAATAGGTCATTGGCCATAACAGGCATTGCCACTGCAAGGGCATGAAATTTGCAATATTTAATCCCCTAAACAAAGGAGTTCACTCTCCTGTGCTCTTTGTTTCTCTCGGTTGCTCTTGTGCTTTTGGCCTGCCCTTGGGACTCTTGGTGTAGAGGGTGCACTTTCTTGGCTCCCTGCATTTGCCCACAAGGCCCAGTGCCATGTGGACCTCACACACAATGGTCTAATGGACTGAAACTAGCTTGATGCTGAACTGGACCTGGCTGCAACATGGAACGGAAACTCTGGACACTGGCTTTGCTTCTAGCTTTCCTGAAGTCCCACCTACATTTCTTCTATAACTGGACTAAGGGAAATGGGACTTTAGAAACCCCAAGATATGATTCCACAAAAATAAAAATCACTCATTCTCCCATGTGAGTTTCAAAAAAATTATTTTTCTCAAGATTTCATAAGGACTCCATCCCCCAGCACTCAGTGGGGAAAGGAATACCTCAATATTCCAGATAACAGCAACACAAGCTTTAATTCAATGGCAGAGAATGGAGAAGCGGGAGTTAAATTCACAGGTCAATTTCTCATTCTAGAAAAGTCTGGGAGAAGTTATGGGGTGGGGGCAACATAATAAGGAGGAGGCATATGCATTGATTTTCTAGGAATGGGCCCATCTCTTCCCAGAATTGGGGTACCACCCCTTTTCTTCCCTATAGCCCAAGTCAGGTCTGTCATGGCACCAGTGGGGTGTCAGTTAGCATGCTGCTGGATTATAATCAGGGTAAAATGAGGTTTGGGGTCTCCTGGAAGTCAGATTCAGCACCATCTTGGTTCAACTGGCTCAGGTCAATTTTTTGTTATTTTAATCTTCTTCCTTCTTTTGTGTTATTCCAGTAACTGAAATGGTAAGCTAAGCACACAAGGTTTCAACAGCCAGGTGCCTATGGCCATGATAACAAACCTGGTTGGTGTCAATCTATACTGTAGAGTCTATGTTTGACGTCCATATGCACCAAGTTCTAAATCTATCTATATTTTTACTTTGCATATATCCAATCATTACTCCTTTTAAAAGACAACTACTGCCTTTTATTATTATTACTAGAGGCCTGGTGCATGAAATTCTCGCATGGGACAGCGGGAAGGTCCCTCAGCCTGGCCTGCACCCTCTCGCAATCCAGGACCCCTCGGAGAATGTCCAACTGCCAGTTTAGGCCAAATCAGGCCTAAACTGGCAGTTGGACATCCCTCTCGCAATCTGGGACCACTGGTTCCTAACCGCTCTCCTGTCTGCCTGCCTGATTGCCCCTAGCCACTCTGCCTGCCTGCCTGATTGCCCCTAACTGCTCGCCTGCCTGCCTCATTGCCCCTAACCGCCTCTGCCTCAGCCCCTGTCACCGTGGCTTCATCAGGAAGGACATCCAGAATTATGTCCAGAAGGTCGTTCGGCTGTCCAGTCTAATTAGCATATTATGCTTTTATTATTATAGGGTTTTTTTTTTGTTTGTTTGTTTGTTTACGAAAAACCAAGAGAAGGGGACTAATGTTTTCTGTGGAAGTTCTATATGCTTATGGATATGTGAGGTGTTTTAATTACTTTGGAACTTTAAATATTAATAGCTCTATCCAGTAGGTATGATTGACTCAGTTTTTAACATAAAAACAGGTTCAGAGGGGTAAACAACTTGCCCAAGTTTATGAATTTTATAGCTGCAAGGTTATGGTTTTTCTGACTTAAAAATCCATGTTGTTTCTGAGACAACATGGTATGTCCTTGGTAACAGTGGTTATTATATCCTCAAGTTTAAACAATAAAGTATTCATACTATACCTTTGATTGTCAGAGAAATCCATATCAATTGATTTTTAAAATTATGCATGCATTTTTATGTTTTTTTTTCTCTCATTTGTGAACATACAATGCATTTCAATTTCACTAATAAAGTCAATGTTTTTTTTCCTCTTGAAATTATGAAAATTGGATTTCATTGTAAAATGTATTAGGAAAGAGACAATCAGAGTCATGGAAAAGCTCCTATAATAACAGATTTGTTGGGAGCATATAAACATTTTTATACTACATCTAAATAACTTTCTTCTAATATCTAAATGACATTTCAAATGAACACAATTTCTACTATAATGCTCTAGGAATTGTATGTACATGATATATTATAAATAATCTTGACTAGTAGATTGGGTCAACTTTATTTAAAAATGAGTCTCTAAATGCAAAGTTCATGAAAGCCAAAGAGCATGGAAAAATGAAAAATTTTTGGCTCATGAAAAATCAAACACAATGTATTATTTAGCCTATGCTAATTCAAGCTCCCATCCTATACAAAATATGTTTTAAATTTTCAAAGCTGGCCTATCACTCAGTTGGAAGTTAATACATCTACTCATACCTAAATAAAAGTAATCCTACTTACAGTGACTGTATAATGGACACTCTAATTAGGGCATTCTAGTATATAAGTATAAAATTAAGTCTAATAGAAACAAAAATGTATTCCTTCTTATGTATAATATTTTGTAAACATTATATTGTGTGTGTGTGTGTGTGTGTGTGTGTGTGTGTGTGTGTGTGAATGGGGCATAGAATTCCAATAGGAATATATTTCCTGTTGTCATTTGTTTATCACTTGACTTTTTCATCAGTTTTGAATTAAATATCACAGGGCCATTATGAAACACTTCCCTTCCCACTATAGATTTAAGTACATTCAATACTTTCTCACTCATAGGAGATCATCGTTCCATAATAACATTCTGAGATATGTGACAACATCAGCCTAATCCTGGCTAACTCAGAACATTTGTTTTCTAGAAATATTCAAGTTCAACAGATATTTTTTAAATATATTTTTATTGATTTCAGAGAGGAAAGGAAAGGGAGAGAGAGATAAGACATGAATTATGAGAGAGAATCACTGATTGGCTGCCTCCTTCACCCTCCCCCCGTCACACACACACACACACACACACACACACACACACACACACACACACACTGGAGATTGAGCCCATAACCCAGGCATGTGCCCTGACTAGGAATTGAACCATGACCTCCTGGTTCATAGGTCAACGCTCAACCACTGAACCACACCAGCCAGGCCAACAGATATTTGAAGCAACCAATTGACAATAGATACAATGTGAATGATAAAAATACTCTAGAGTTTTTAAGGATATTGATAAGTATATTTACAAAATACCTGGTGGTTACTGGGTTTTGTCCACCATATTAAGACTTTGGACTTTCTTCTGCAAGCCAAGAGAAGTATTGAGTTTTAAGGAGTACAAGACCAGATCTGTGTTTAGAAAGACAACTCTGAAAGCATTATTAAGATGTTTTTATTGAAAGGAGTTACCCAAGTCAGAGAGATAATGTGTGAAGTTATTGCCAGAGCAAGGTGAAAAAGAGAGGGATAGAAAGCAATAGAGTTGGAAAAGGTAAAAGACAGTGGGGACAGGGTGGGGGAGCAGAGGAAGAGGGTGTGTAGAGAACTGACCAACTGGAGAATAGGGGTTAAGAAGAGGTATATGATTCCAAAGGTTCTAACTCAGAAAACAAGTGGATTAAACTATCATTTCAATGAATAGTGAGGGCTTGCTATATTATTTTTCTCTTTAATCATAATATTATTTGAACATGTTTCCTGCATTCAAACAATATATCATTTTAATAAAATACCAAAAATAGGCCTTAACTCTTATTACTTAGATTACTCTGATTATAACTAGTAGCCACGTTAATGAGAAATAATTATCTGGTAAAGCTTATCCTTTTAGGTTTATCCAATGGACTGACTGCTTATGCTTTGGTGTTTAACTTCAAATTCAATCTAACAAACTATAATTAATGATAGCCATGCTGAAGTGTTTAGAGTCATCTATACTGATGTCTCCAACATATTTTAATTGGATCAAAAATAAAATTGATAGTTATATGGCAAAACAGAGTAACATGTTAACCATTAATAAAATTTAGGAGGTGGGTCTATGAGTGTTTACTGTGTAATTCCTTCACCTTTATATTTGAAAGTATTTGTAATATTTTATTGGGGGGAAAATTACCAGACTTCCTTCTTCCCAACTCTGTTTCTAGCTCATTTCATATTCCGGGAACTAGTACACTTCCTCTCCTCCAACCCCAGGCATGGGCTTGGGTATGTGATCTTGGCTAAGTCAATCATAATACTCTATTGACCTGACCAGAGTTACTGTCTATGAGTAGCCACATAATCTACTACAAACCAACTGGAGACCTTTTCAAACATGTTTCTTCTGGAAATAGTGGGGAAGAGTCTGTATCCTTCACAGAGGAAGTGCAAGATTATAAACCTTAAAGCAGGCACTTCCCAGGTTTCAATGAGAAGCATGAGAGGTTAAATCTAATGCCAAGAAAAAGGCAAAGCTGGCTCATAGGAAACTGAGTCTCCTTCTATGCTGAGACATTATGTCTCCAGGGGTCATATGACTCAGGTTCTTATAGTCACTGGTGCTCCCCAGATTCCTGCAGTCCTTTCTTAAATCCTATGAACATTCCAGAATAGTTTCAATGAATCCTCCCTTTTGCTTTGTCTAATCTACTTTAAGTTGAGTGTCTGTTTTTCTTGTAGCAAAAAAGTATTTGAGTAATACCAGAGCTAACACATATATAGTGATAGAAATCTAAGATGACTCCCAATGGCCCACACTCTGATATAATCCCCTCCTCTTGAATGTGGAATTACAGAACCTAAACTTGTTTCAAGCCATTTGAATGTATCAAAGGCTATGGGACAATCACTCCTTTGATTTCATCACACCACATGGGACTCTGTCTTACTGACCTGGACAAAGATATTCTCTAGCTGGCCTTGAGGAATTAAGCTGCCATGATGTGAGAAGCCCTGTGAGGTGACCACTTGGCAAGGAACTGTGGGCAGCCTCTAGAAGCTGAGTGGCTCCCTCTGATAGTCACCAAGAAAATGGAGATCTTAGTCTGTAATTTCAAGGAGCTGAACTCTGCCAACAACCAAGTGAGCTTTGATGAGGACCCTAAAGCTCCAAAGAGCAATGATGCCTGGCTGACAACTGGATTGCAACCCATGAGGACATTGAGCAGAAGTCTGCTCAGCTGTATCCAGACTTCTGCTACAAAAAAAATTGTGAGATAAATATGTGCATTGTGAGCTGCTGATTTTGTGGCCATTTGTTATGTGGCAAGAGAAAACTAACACAGATTTTAAACATATATCACATGCCAGGAATTATGTTAGAAGATTTAGTCCACTATCTCATATACTAGTAACCTTTGCAACAATTTTAAATCTTAGATCCTAATATTATAGCCATTTTACAGGTGATAAATCTGATGAAAACAGAGATTTGAAGAGATTTATTTTTCATATCAACACAGCAATACAAGGTAAACTCTGACCAAACTCAAAATTGCCTGGCCCTGGAGCCTATAGGCCACTCTGCCTCATAGTATCTTCCTCAGACTCTTTCCTCATTTGTGAGTCGCCATCATACTATTTTCATACAAGTCTGGACAATTGCAAAACCCTCTTCATCGTTTTTGTATCACACTCTTTTCACTGTTCCCTTATCCCAAACTTTCACCAAATCATGTCACTGCATTGTCTTCAGATTCTTTGACAGCTCCAAGATGCCTGTGGAGGAAAGGCTAAACCAGTTGGTGGTGTGTTCAAAACTTTCCGTAATTTGGCTACGAAGGTTTAGCCAAAGGAAATTTAGATGTGAAATTAAACCTTTACTGTCTTTGTCTCGGCGGGGTAAAAACTGTAAGGGGATGTTCCTTCACAGCAATGCTTCTTCCGGTTTAGTAGATACAGCTAAACTGTGGCTGTTCTATTCATTGTAAGAATAAGATTGAGTAATATATCTAAATGCTAACTGGCTTGTAAGTACTAAGGAGATGAGTATGACAGAATGGAAATCATATGGGCTGGGAATTCCCCTTCTGTTGACCACAGAAGGTATAGGCATAATCTATCAAGAACAGAATGCATGCCATACTTTGTTCATTAGCATTTAAAGAGGATGTTTGGCATCATCAGACAACAAATACAATACTTGCAAGATCTTGGCAGCAGAATATTTCGTCAGTTAATGATAATCCACAGCTTTTAAGAAAAAGACTAATGCCCAATGTTCTGTTGAAATTGTTTCATTTTCACTAAGTAAAATAAAATGAAATAAAACCCTGTCTCTTCCAAATACCACACTTCCACTATGGCAATTAAACAGAAAAAAAAGAATATTCTCTAAATAGAAGCGAGAAAATATGCTTCAGAAACTCTCAAGAGCCGATAAATCATTCAATAACTTGCAAATCAACCAACACAGGCAAAACAAGGTGGTAAAAGTTCCAGTCAAAGGGTTGGATTGTGTGGTCGGCTGAGAAACAGATGAGAAACAGGATAGGAGCAGGTACCATATTGATTAGATTACAATATATAACCTAATTATATATTTCTCTTTATCTTTTTAAAATCATAATGTTCATATTTGCACATATCAGAAACTCAGCAAAATTCTTAATACAGTCAGCTCTTTGTATTCTTGGGGCCTGCATCTGTGGGTTCAACCAACTGATAAAAAATATTTGGGAAAAAATGCTATGCTGTTGCTGATGTGTACTATGTACATCAATTTATTTGTGTTTAATCTACAATGGTGTGTCTGAACTGAACATGTATAGATTTATTTTTTGTCTTTTTTTCCCACAGTACAACATCTTACATTGTATTAGGTATTATAAGTAATCTAGAGATGGTTTAAAGTATATAGGAGGATGTGAATAGGTTATATACAAATACTACATCATTTTCTATAAGGAACTTGAATATCCATAAATTTTAGTATCCCTATGGATGCTGAGAGATGACTGTAGTATGATTTATACACACACACACACACACACACACACACACACACACACAAGTATATACACATACATATATATTTTTTACTATGTTCAATACTGCTTCCTTCAAAACTGATATGATTTGAAAATAAACATTAGTTCCTAAAATTTATTTCTTAAATATGCAGTCAAAAATAAAATTTAAGATAATGTGATGATTTTATTTAATATGTATGTATACATAATTACAAACATCATTTGTGAATCACATTAACATGTACATGTATAAAGAAAAACATCTTGCTCTGACTGATGTGACTCAGTTGGTTGGGCATTGTCCCATGCAACTAAAGATTGTTGGTTCAATTCTGGTCAGGACCCAGATTGAGTGCTTGATCCCTAGGTCCTGGTAAGGGGTGTGCAGGAAGCAGCCAATCAATATTCCACTCTCCCATCTATGTTTATCTTTATCTCTATCTCTTCCTCTCTCTCTAAAAATCAATAAAATATCTTTAAATAAGAAAACCTCTTGCATTATACATTTAAAATTATAATGTATGCATTATACATTCAAAACAATATTGGCAGGGGTGAAGAGAAACTGAAACTCATCACACATTGCTAGGAATGCAAAATGATGCAGACTTTTTGGTAAACAATTGTGTTATGGATAATATTCATGCCTCTTAATTCAGTAATTCCTCTTCTACTACACAATCAGAAAAATGTACAAAGATGTCAATTTACACATAAAATATCTCCTGTCACTGTTATTTATAACAATAATTTGATATAACATCAGTATTCCAATGAATGGAGAATAATGAATTCTTTGTTATATTCCTATGACAGAATATTATCAACCTATTAATATTGTGTCTACAAAGAGATATTTATCCAGTGGCTAAAATAATTATGATTAATTATTCATGTATTTATTCAGCTTACTGAATAAAAGCCTAAAATGTACCAGACCCTGGGCTTGGTACTTATATTGAAAATTATTCCAATCTTTAAGAGGAAGACACGTACATAGTTAAATAGACTGACTAAATTATTATGTAGTTTTTGATAGAAGAATGTACTTTGAACAATTTTGGGACAAAGGTAGTTTTAGTGACTCTACCTGGGGTGGAGGTGAGAAGCACACAGGGCAAGTTTTTAGAGAAGACAAGGCTTACAGTAAACCTTGAAAAAGTCCTATAATGTTAAGTGGCATGGCAAACAAAAAAATCATAAATAAAATCAAGCTAATTGTGTAAGTGTATAGCTATATCTGTGTCATAGAATCATGAGGGGCTGTTAGTTTCTTTATTATATTTCTTTCTGTATTTCCATTATTTTCACAATGAACAGACATCATTTTTTTATTAAAATACTAGAGGCTCAGTGCATGAAAATTCATGCACTGGGAGGGGGGGCGTCCCTCAGCCTAGCTTCTGGCTGAGAAGGAGCCTGGCTTCTGGCTGAGCGATGCTCCCCCTCTGGGAGCACACTGACCAGCAGGGGGCAGCTTCTGCATTGAGCATCTGCCCCCTGGTGGTCAGTGCACGTCATAGCTACCAGTCGTTCTGGTCGTTCCACTGTTAGGGTCAATTTGCATAACCCTTTTATTATATAGGATTTTAAGAAATACATATAAAGGAACCTATAGATACTTGTTTGGCATCTGGAGCTGGTGTTTGTGCCAAGAATGCTGGTGCCGTGATGCAAACACAAGAAGTGCTCCGCTCCCAGCAGCCCTGGCTGCCCACAGCAAGCCAAGCCCTGTGGTGACACAGGTACAAAGCAGCATTTTTGTTGTCCTCCTGTCTCAGAGACCCGCGGGGAAACGTTTTCTTCTGTCAAGAACCCTCCTCTCTATGGAAATTTCAGATTAAGATATAGATTTTGTATGAACCAAAATATCAACTAGACTTCATGTTTTCCTCCACAACCCTTATAACTCTCCTTATATGAATAACAAGACCACTCTTCATTCTTCTTTGATAAACACACAAATGACAAAGGCACTGTGAATGTCTTAGGTATGGTTAAACTTCAGGTTCAGGCTAGGACTCCTGCTTGACAGTTTCAGGATGAAAAGATTAAAGCCAAGAATGAGACAAATCACACAGAAACTCAAAAAGACAAGTAAAGACAATGAAAGTTTAAGAAACAAAAGTTTCAGTAGGAAGAACTAAGAGGTTGCTCAGATCTTGTATCAATGATGACAATTTTCATAATGCTAACTTAAACTTATTTATCCATTTGTTCTTGGTTGGATCCAAGTGGCATTTGCTTTGGGGGATGCACAGTGTGACTGGTTCTGGGAACCAAGAGTCATGAAGTGTTCTTGCCTATGGGAAAGGGCAACTGGAAGAATAAACAGACAGGACAGCAAGATTGACTATGACAAGGAAGAACTGATGGATGAACATTTTAACGTGCCTCAGCAGGGACAGCAAAACCTCTCTGGGTCTTGAGAAAGCAGAGGGCTAAAGAGAGATGACATTAATCCCCACCTCACTCTTTGTTATAACACGGTAACTGCTGACCTTATCAATCTGGAAAATCAAATAATCATTCAAAGGGGTGGGCAAGGAAGTGGTAAGCATTTACTTTGAACTCATAAACTCTCAGGTGGGCCTGGGTATCTTTGCATTATTAAAATGATCTCTATTGAGACTGAGAAACTATGATGGACCACACACTGTTCCAGGGCTAGATATGCCAAGTTGAATGGGAAACAGTCCCCAGTCAGATCAGGGAGACAAACAGGCAGAAACATAATTACATTACCATGTGGTACATGCTTTGGGGTGGTAATGTTATTCATGACATGAGTTGGAATCAGAGGAGAAAGAAATTTCTTGGGAGTGGTTGAGGAGACTTCATACAAGAGGGGACATTTCACCTGTGTCTCCAAAGATAATTTGTAATTTCCAAAAGAAGGAAGACAGTAAAGGGCCTGCCAGGCAGAGGGAAGATCATGAATAAAGGCACCAGAGGAATGAAAAAGATGGTAGTTTTTATAAAAGGGTTCAATTGATTAGATCATACGTTGAGCACAGCACAGGACCTGATAGTTGTGGAGCTCATTTTATGAGACAAATGTAGCTGTGTTAACATATGTAGCACAGCATCCTACCTAATAATAGACAAATATGCAAATTGACCATACCTCCAACACACCCACAAGCCACACCCACCATCCAATCAGAGAGAGTATGCAAATTGACCCAACCAAGATGGCTACAGCCACAGAGAGCAAGGTTTCCTAAGTAACAGAGGAAGCCAAGCTTTCCGCCTGCCCTTGCCAGGCCTAAGCCTCCACTCAAGCTACAAAGTTTCAATTATAGAAGGTAAAAAAATTCAAACAGAAATGGCAGCAGAATGGAGCTTGAGAGAGCAGGCCAGGGTTGCCCCTGGCAACAGGGGAAGCAAAGCTTTCCACACACCCTGGCCAGGCCCACCCGCTTAAGGTTACAAAGTTTCAATTATAACCCCAACACAAATGGCTGCCAGCCTCGGAGGGAGCCCCAGGCTTGGCTCCGCTCCAGGCTACAAAGTTTCAATTGTAGAAGGAAAATAAATTCCAGATACCAGGACCTCCGCTTGGGTTGCCAGGGGGCATGGCTGGCCTGCAAACCACCACAGGCCCCTCGCTCAGCCAGCGACACTCCCCAAGGGAACCCCACACTGATCAGGGACACCCTTCAGGGCAAACCAGCTGGCCCCCACCCCTGTACCAGGCCTCTTTCCTATCTAATAAAAGAGTAATATGCAGATTGATCATCACTGCAACACACAATATAGCTGCCCCCATGTGGTCAAAGATCCTGCCCCCATGTGGACACAAGATGGCCACCACAAGATGGCCAGCAGGAGAGGGCAGTTGGGAGGCACCCTGCCTGCAAGGGAGGGTAGTTGAGAAGGACCATGTCTGCAAGGGAGGGCAGTTTGAGATGATCAACCCTGCAGGAGAGGGCAGTTAGGGGTGACCAGGCCGGCAGAGGAGGGAAGTTGGGGGCAAACAGGCTGGCAGCAGAGTGGTTAGGGGGTGATCAGGCTGGCAGGCAGAATCGGTTAGGGGCAATCAGGAAGGCAGGCAGGCGAACAGTTGGGAGCCAGCAGTCCTGGATTGTGAGAGGGATGTCCGACTGCCCATTTACTGGGATCGGGCCTAAACGGGCAGTTGGACATTCCTCCAGGGGTCCCAGATTGGATAGGGTACAGGCTGGGCTGAGGGACACCCCCCCCTCCATGCATGAATTTCATGCACGGGGCCTCTAGTGTGAAAATAAAAGAGAAAAGCTGGAGAGTAATTCTACTTATGAACATAGATGAAACTGTTACAGAAGCTCAGAGAAAAACCAAGCAGCACTTAGAGAGGTGGAGTTACATTTTATTATAATTATGTGCAGGCCCAGAGAAAAATGTGTCTTTCAAATTCTGAGCACCCCAACATGGAGGAAACTTTCTCTATTTATGCATATTTTTTAGCTCTTTGTCTCACAAATTTGGAATGAGACTTCCGGGCCTTCTGGGAAAGAAGGCCTGTGTGCTGGGAAGGGGCCATGAGACCATATCTCAAGGCCTGGCCTGGTGTCAGCACTGACAACTCTGTCTGGGGCATAGTTTATGGCCTCTTTGGAATGGGAGTAGTCTTATTTTCCTTATTATTTAAGCAAGCAAGCGTTTACAGAAGCCAAAATAGCAGGGTTAAAATTTCAAACAGCAGTTTTTATATAAGTTGGATGTTTCAAAACAACCTGAAAGAGTTATCTGCACATAGATTTCAGTAGTGTATAAAAAAATACAGTATTTTGATTTTAATTTCCCAGATTACTAGTGAGATTGAGCATTTTCCCTATATTTATTATAACTTGTAAATATTTACTGTGAATTATTCATTTTTATTCTTTGCTCATTTTTCCATTAGATTGCTTATCTTATAGGTCCATTTCCAGAAGCTATAAATGTTGTATGGTTGTATGTGGGATATTGAATTGAAACTAGTTAACTGAATCTTGTCGATATAATGGTCCTGACTTTGACTTCCTTCAATATGGTGAGAATATCAAGAACCCGTTAGGAAAAGCTACTAGAGTTAATTATATCATCTCATTCTAATCTATCTTCATCTATGTGGCCTACCATTTATAAGATGGAAGAGAAAAATAGGTAAAGAACACTGAGCAGAACAATAAAAATTGTAGGCCTTCAGATATATGGATAAGATGACAGTCTGTTGATGATCCATATTACAATTCAGCTCTATTCAATGTAAACTAGCACTAATTTTAATCATCCGGTGAACTTTATGAAACAAGCATATAAAATATTTTATTACAAAACATAAATTGGGAGGAATTATTTACATTGTATCATGTGTATAGATGATTATGACTTTGTTACAGTAAGATTCAATGTACTAAAGAGTTACTTTATCAAGGGGGCACACCTATTGTATAAGTGACATGGAACTGGATGAAACATTACTTTTATTTTAAATTTGGTGTACATTTTCAAAAAAAAAAAATACTGGATAAAGATGGGTATATATCTTGGTATCCTTTCAACAATGCTTCTAAATATCTGGCTAAATTGTGCGTGTCTTTTCTGTATGAATTCCTGAACTTGAAAAAAGAATTTTCACATGATCTCACTTACATGTGAAATCTAATGAACAAAATAAACTGATGAACAAATTAGGTCCAGAGACATGGAAGTATGCAACAGACTGATTAATCTCAGAGGGAAGAGGATGGGGGTGGAAGAGATTAGCCAAAAAACTTATGTGCATAACCCATGCACACAGACAATAGTGCACTGAAGGCCTGGGAAGTAGGTGGGAGCAGGGTGGAGGGAGTCAATGGGGGAAAATGGGGGGACATCTGTAATACTTTCAACAATAAAGATACATTTTTTAAATATCACTTTTTCCTCTAAAATATTCATGCAGATACTCTGTTGTTTTCATGTACTCTTTATTATTTCCTCATCAGATTTTAGTGCTACCTAATACGATCCTGGTACTCAGATTCTACAATGGCATGACCTGTGTCATTCTTGTGCCTGTTCATCACCACTAACTGGTCAAAACCATGAACTCACAATTTAAAAGGAATGTTCTACTTTGAAAAATATATTGTCTCTTATGCATGGGGTTGGTTTCCAGATGATGTCTTTAATCATGGTTCTCGGGGGGTGAGTCTCATATCAACCATGACAGTACCATCAGTAATATCTGGACTTGTCTTGGAACACTGCCCATGTCCACTGGGCAGCCAGCTCCACATGCTTCTTTTACTTGTTTAGGGAATCAAAGAGAAGGCAGATAGGCAAAGCACTAGGACTGCATAAAAGATCTTAATGAAGATGGGAAATATCAGGATAATAATAGTAACCAATTACTGACCCTACAAGGTAGGTTTTAATAGGGAGATAATTTTTAAGATGAAGAAGTTTCCAAAGAAACAATTTGCTAAAGGCCATGGAACTCAGAGGTGTCACAGTAAGGATTCAAATCTGCCATTTTGCTGCTTCTCATGAATTCTAACCCTCAAGAGAGTTTGGCAAGATAAAAATTTATCTAATTTTTGATCCTTACTCAAATGAACATATTGCAAATTTTAGGGTAAGAAACTTCTAAAATTACCCTTATTCCAAGTTTTAAGAGATCCAGTTGTGTTAAAAGCTTGAATTACAAAACAGATGAATTAGGGTTTATTTTTGTTGTACATTTCACAGCCTTGTGAGGGAACAAGAAAATATCTGCGAGGAAGAGATTTGAGCAGTGAGTCAGAACACCTGAATCATGGCATCTCCACCGTGAACCAGGGGAATAAACATATAGAGATTAAGTTCCTATGGGTTTCGCTCTACATTTGTTAATTTCTAACTTTCAAAATAATTGTATTCTTCCATCTATGTTAAAAGACCTAATTGGAATTCTATATTCATTTTCATTATATCCAGTCATCAATGCTTTCATTCAACCAATATTTATTGAGCAGCTACTCAAAGTCAGGCACTTTTCAAATATACATCAATGAATTAATAGCTTCCCATCATCATTTGTATTTTTCATCATATTAAAAACTGAATCAACTCAATTCATGATAAAAAAATAGAGAAATATGGGAAAAGTAAGCCTATTCTTACTTCTCAAACGCTAAACTGTCTGTAATGAAAACCAAGACAATCCTTTTCTCATCTTTCCAAGCCATTTATAATAAGGAGTGAGAAATGGGAATGAGAAGTTTTCAAAAATAATTTTAAAATGAGAAAGAGCAAAAAAGTAAGAATGGAGAAATCCGAATGAGTTCTATAAACTAATTTCTACCTCCTTAGGTGAATTCAAATAGAAATCTTATATGATAAAACCCTATTATGCAAATTGACCAAACAGCAGAACAACCGGTTGCTATGACACACACTGACCACCAGGGGGCAGATGATCAATGCAGGAGCTGTCCCCCAGTGGTCAATGTGCTCTCATAGGAGGAGCGCCACTCAGCCAGAAGCCAGGCTCATGACTGGTGAAGGCAGCAGCGGTGGCAGGAGCCTCTCCTGCTTAAACAGCAGGCAGACATCCCCCAAGGGGTCCTGGACTGTGAGAGGGCTCACGCTGGGCTGAGGGACACCCCCCTCCCACCCCCAGTGCATGAATGTCGTGCACTGGGCCTCTAGTTAAGTCATAAAAAACAAAAATGGTGAAACTATTTTCTTCTCCTCCCATGTCTTCAGGACCACCAGTACCATATCCAACCAATAAAGATGATACAAAATGATAGAGGTAGCTTGGTTGGGGTCAGTGTTTAAAAACATATATTCAATAAGACAAGAAATAGCAAGTGTTGGAGAAGATATAGAGATAAAAGAAACTTCATGCACTGCTGGAGGGAATGTAAATTTATAAACCACTATGGAAAACAGTATGTCAATTCATTAACAATATTTAAGAATTTAAGAATAGAGCTACATATTATCTAGCAATTCTTCCTCTGGGTATCTAGTCTAAAGAAAAAAGAAGACATCTATACTAATAAAATGTAATAACTAAATTGCTCAGGACGCCCTCACAGTAACAACGAAATAGCAGGCTGCGTGGGGTGACAAGGCCAATAGGGGGGTTAGTGAGGGATGACCAAACCACTGAACAAGCAGGCTGCGTGGGATGACCAGACCGGCAGGGGGGTTAGTAAGGGATGACCAAACGACTGAACAGCAGGCTATGTGGGGAGACCAGGCTGGCAGAGGGGGCAGTGAGGGGCGACCAGGCCAGCAGGAGGGGCAATTGGGAGCAACCAGGCCAGCAGGGGGGGCCGGGAAGGGTGACCAGGACAGCAGGGGGGCAGTTAGGGGCAACCAGGCCAGCAGAAGGGGGCAGTTGGGGGTGACCAGGCTGGCAGGAGGGGCAGTTAGGGGCAACCAGGCCAGCAGAAGGGGGCAGTAAGGGGCGACCAAGCTTGTGGGGGGGGGCAGTTAGGGGCAACGAGGCCAGTGGGGGGGGCAGTTGGGGGTGATCAGGCCAGCAGGCAGAGGCGGTTAAAGGTGATCAGGCTGGCAGGGGGCGCAGTTAGGGGTTATCAGGCAGGCAGGCAGGGGAGCAGTTAGGAGCCAGCGGTCCCGGATTGTGAGAGGGATGTCCGACTGCTGGTCCAAAACCAGCAGTCAGACATCCCCCAAGGGGTCTCAGATTGGAGAGGGTGCAGGCTGGGCTTTGGGGCCCCCACCCCCGTGCACCGGGCATCTAGTCTTACCTTATAATAGACAAATATGCAAATTGACCGCACCTTCGCTATGCCCAAGCCATGCCCACCAACCAAGCCACGCCCATCAACCACGCCCACCAGGAAACCGTTGCAGGGAAGCTGGGGTGCGGCGGAGCTCAAGGCCCGGAAAGCTGCCAGAGGCTTTCCAGGCCTTGGGCGCCAGCGGGGTGCCTTCGCAGATCACAGGAGCGAGCCGACCTGGGGGTCAGCTCGCTCCTGAGATCAGGTAGCAGGGACGCTGGGTGCAGCCGAGCCCAAGGCCACCGCCCAGGGCCAAGCCGGGACCCTGAAAGAAGGTAGAAGGCGGTGGCCACAGCCAAGGCCTGGGTCCCTGGTGCTGGCAGAAAACTGGTGCAGGCAGCCAGGTGAATGAAGGTCTATTGCACGAATCTTCGTGCAAACGGGCTACTAGTTTATTCATAAAGACATATGTTCCCCTTTATCTATTGCAACATTATTCAAGGTGGCCAAGTCATGGAAACATACTAAGTGTCCTTCAATAGATGATTGTATAAAAAAGGTAGTACATATATACAACGGAATACTACTCAGCCATAAGAAAAGATGAAATATTGCCATTTGTGACAATATGGATGAACCTTGAAAGTATCATGCTAAGCAAAATAAGTCATATGAAAAACAATAAGAAGCATATGATTTCACTCATATGTGAGTTATAAAACTGAAACCAACAAACAAACTCATAGACACAGACAACAGTACAGTGGTTATTAGAGGGGTAGGGAGAGGATTAAAATGGTAAAGGGGGTCAAATATATGATGATGGAGGGAGACTAGATTTTGGTTTTAGCACAATGCAAGATGATGTATTATAGAATTGTACAGTGAAAATTATATGTTGTTAACAAATGTCACTCAAAAAATTTTAATAAAAAACAACAACTATAGAAACACTAGAGGCCCAGTGCATGAAATTCATACATGGGGGGCATTGGGTGTCCCTCAGCCCAGCCTGCACCCTCTCCAATTTGGGAACCCTTGAGGGATGTCCGACTGTCCATTTAGGCCCGATCCCAGTCGAACATCCCTCTCACAATCCAGGACTGCTGGCTCCCAACTGCTCGCCTGCCTACCTTCCTGATTGCCCCTAACCGCTTCTGCCTGCCAGCCTGATCACCCCCTAACGAGTCCCCTGCCAGCCTGATTGATGCCTAAAAGCTCCCCTGCCAGCCTGTTTGCCCCTAACTTCCCTCCCTTGCAGGCCTGGTCACCCCTTACTGCCTTCCCCTGCAGGCCTGGGTCCCCTCCAACTGCCCTTCCCTGCAGGCCCGGTCGCCCACAACTTCCCTCCTCTGTCAGCCTGGTCACCCCTAACTGCCCTCTCCTGCAGGCTTGATCGCCCCCAACTGCCTTCCCTTGTGGGCCTGGTCCCTCCCAACTGTCCTCCCCTGCTGGCCATCTTGTGGTGGCCATCTTGTGTCCACATGGGGGCAGTCATCTTTGACCAAATGGGGCAGCCATCTTGTGTGTTGGAGTGACGATCCATTTGCATATTATTCTTTTATTAGATAGGATTAGATAGGATAGAGGCCTGGTGCATGTGTGAGGGCCAGCTGGTTTGCCCTGAAGGGTGTCTCGGATCAGGGTGGGGGTTCCCTTGGGCGTGGGGCAGCCTGGGCGAGGAGCCTGTGGTGGTTTGCAGGCCAGCCACACTCCATGGTGACCCAAGCGAAGGCCCTGGTATCTGGGATTTATTTATCTTCTATAATTAAAACTTTGTAGCCTTGAGCGGAGACCAAGGCAGGCCAGGGCAGGTGAAAAGCTTGGCTTCCTCCATCTCTGGGGGCAACTCAAGCCTCCTGCTCTCTCCAGCTCCGTGGCTGCCGCCATTTTTGTTGGGATTTATTTAACTTCTATCATTGAAACTTTGCAGCATTGAGTGGAGGCCTGGGCCAGCCAGGGCAGGCGGAAAGCTTGGCTTCCTCCATTGCCGGGGAAACCCAAGCCTCCCTCCTGCTCTCTGTGGCTGCAGCCATCTTGGTTGGGTTTATTTACATATTTGCTCCTGATTGGCTGGTGGGTGTGGCTTGTGGTTGTAGTGGAAGTACGGTCAATTTGCATATTACTCTTTTATTGGATAGGATAGGCTGAAATAAGGTATAAGCAAATACCTTCCCCCTTCTTTTATATTGCACACTGGGTATCATAGTGTGAGTTTTTCTGTGCATGATTAAAGTCGAGGAATGCTGAGGAAATCACGTTGGAAACGTGATTCTGAAACTGTCATGCATCCAAAACACATGAAATAATGGAACCTATCAGGCCACACACTATTTTTAAATCTCTATTGACCAAAAAAAAATGGAAAAATACTATTGACAAAAGCCATGTTTTAACCAATCTAAAAGCTCCTACTATGGAACAAAGAAGAAGCAGCCACTGAAAAGGGTGCTTTGTATCAGTAAGTTTCTTAAATAAGAACTGGCAGTCCTGGCTAAAAGAAGACTGTCCATCCAATTAAATTACAGAATATTAAAAAGGTCAAAGCAATACAGAAGTCCTCTAATTCATAGAAAACACTAAAATTATGATTTCTCATACTTCTGACAAAGATTGTAATTGCAACTTGAAAAGGGTAAAATATTTATCTAGTCCTTTGACAAAGATTGAAATGAGAAAGTGACTGGTCACAAATGTAACCTCACAAATGTAATATGAAACTATTTTTTAAAAATAAAGCTGAATCAATATACCCATTTCCTTTTGTCTCTGCAAGGAGGAATACAAAAATGGTTATAACAAAACCATGTACTTATTAACCTTTTAATGCAAATTTGAAGTTGTCTTCTTATGTATTACATTATATATCTCAAGTCTTCATAAGCTTCTGTATCAAATAAGCATTAACTTTTCATCTATCTGTGGGTCGTTTTGTGGTTTTCTGTTAATATTTAGTTTACTTCATGCATTGTTAAAGGCCTTTAAGAGTGGGAGCCCTGTATGTGCATAAAATATTTCTAAAGGATACAGAGTATAAACTGCAATGTGTGCACAATAATGGTGTGACTTTGTTTGCAGTAAACATTTAAACTGACCGACTTTCTCATAAATACACTAAGTAGGATGATCTATGAGATTTCTAATTTATTCTTGTTTAAAATTTAACCATGCTTTTTTAAAGCATATCAATTTTGTTAATACCATGTAATTAAAACATGTCAGTGCACAGCAAGTTTTAGTCTAAATTAATGACTATGAGAATTATTTTAATTAAATAACCAATTATAGAAAAATCGCAAGCATGAGAGCTGACATTTAAATGAATTTCATTTAAATTGCTTCTTAACATTGTCCCATCTAGGACACTAATGCAAAATGAACTATTGTATCAACTTAGATTATCACTATTTTTGTATGCACCTAATGTATTCACATTCAATCACTGGAACAGAGAAGAATATTTGGTATTGATCTAAAACCTCTATTAATACAAAACAACAGAATGAGCCAAGTAAAACCAAACTATCTTTCTTTTTTTCTTTTTTTTTTTTGTTTCCTTTTTTTATTTCTTTTTATGTTTTTATATGGGCTTCTAAATGCTTTCATAATTTTCATAGAAAAAATGTTTATGCATTTTGAAATTGTACCTAATTATGTCAGAAGACTTGAATTCATTCACTTTAAGAGGATAGTCATATATGACTTCAAAACCCTGCACATAGTGGGCTCAATAAATTCTGGTTATCAGTGATAATATATTTATTTCTTTGTCCTTTTTTTATTCATCAAATATTCTGGTGTATTATATAGCTTCCTCTGAGGAACTGGAAATTTCAAGACTTTTATCTATTTAAGAGGTTGCCACCTGTACTATGAGAATCCAGCTGGATATCTATTTATATGTTTACTAGAGGCCCAGTGCATGAAAATTCATGCACTGGAGGGGGTGTCCCTCAGCCCGGCCTGCACCCTCTCACAGTCCCGGAGCCCTCAGGGGCGGGAGGCGACCTGGCAATCAGGGGAAGGCGACGCCCCATCACACCTCTGCTATTGCCACTGCCAGCAGCACAAGCCTCAGCTGGCCCTGGTTACCTGAGCCTCGGGTGGCCCTGGGTGGCTGGGGGGCTGAGCACCACCATCTTGTGGGTGCCTCCATCTTTGAGGGCATGGCAGTCAATTAGCATATTCCCTCCTTATTGGCTGTGGGCGCAGCCATCTTTGCGATGGTGTGAGGGTCAGTTAGCATATTCCTTCTTTATTAGATAGGATTTTTATTTAGCTTAAACAATACAATGTCATATTTTTCTACTTAAATAATTGTTATTTTTCATATTATGTAATTAAGTTTTACTATTCATTTCATATTTACCCTTTCTCAAGTAAATATATATTTTTAAAGTTAACCAATCAATGATAAACTTTCCCACTAAAAATGTTTAACTTTCTAATACTATTTCTGATGGAAGAGAATGCCTGAACACAGGCAAATTTACCCCAAATATGCAGTCTTATTTATCACAAAATGTAAGTGTGGAAGGAACTATAAAAAGAGCTAAGGTTTTATCTATATATGAGTGAAGTTTAATACATTTTAATTAATTGCCAAACTATCAGTAAAAATTTAAAGGTGTTTTTATCTATGTACTAGAGGCCCGGTGAACAACATTTGTGCATTGGCGGGGAGGCAGTCCCTCAGCCTGGCCTGTGCCCTCTCATAGTCTGGGAACCCTTGGAAGAGGTCCGCCTGCTGGCTTAGGCCTGCTCCCTGGCAGTTGGACATACCCCAAGGGGTCCTTAGTGCTGCCTTGGAGGCAGGAGAGGTTCCTGCCACATTGCTGGGCTTACCAGCCATGAGCCCAGCTTCTGGCTGAGCGGCGCTCCCCGTGTGGAAGCGCACTGACTACCAGGGGGCAGCTCCTGTGTTAAGTGTCTCTCCCCTGGTGGTCAGGGTGCATCATAGCAACTGGTCCTTCCGCCGTTTGGTCAATTTGCATATGAGCCTTTTATTATATAGTATACCTATTCCTCATTTGTTTGCCATCATATCACACACAGTTTGTCCAGCAATTTCTATTCTAAATGGACTATCAATGACCTTTTAAATTATTTTCTTCTAAAAGAATGTATTTTTTGTGTATAAGACACCCCCATTTTTAAGATGTCCCCCACTTTTACAACCCCAAATTAAGAAATCAATATTTTAAACATTTTGCTGGTTTTCCTCTTAAGGCCTTCTTTTTATGGCATCTTAAGGAGTTGTTCTTCCTGTTTTATCCACTGTCTGATCATACACTCAATGGGAGGAGGTCCAAGTTGTCTCTCTGCAGCTCTATTTCCATGCTCTTTTGCATAGCTGATTACAATCAGTTTGAATTTTGCAGAGTAAGATGATTATTTATTTATCTTACTGGTATTTATCTTTTTATTTTTTGACATCTTTATGGGCTCAGAATGCTCTGGTCCCTGTTGCATCTGTGCACTCTCCACCTCCACCTCCAATTATGGCATCAGCTGACGTCAGTAACAATAAGTCTCGTGATTGGAGGAAGCCTGTTTGACAAGATATGGGCAGCTACACACCTGCAGGGCTCCCTCCTCGACTGACTTCTGTGTATAAGATGCCCCTTGATTTTCAGTCTAATGAATGATTTTAGAAAAATATAGTGTCTTATACAAGGAAAAATACAGTAAATTTTATATTTCTCTTGGGGGAAAATATTACTTTTTAAATAATTTACAACCTATAGTAAAAGGTTCTTACTTTGTGTTTTGCTAGAAAAAGAAGCAACCATATTTAGATTTGACTAGTTAATTGTTTTGCTTTATTGGAATGCCTTAAGGTATATGGTTTCATTATTATGTTCATATTTGTAGACTACTTTCTTAACCATAATATTTTATTCAATTTTAGAAATGAATATTTTTCTATGTATTTCATTTTGGTATCACTTTAAAAATAAAGAAAAGAAAAGACTACTGCATTTTTTTGTTCATTGATTAACCAGTAATGTTATGTATAAATAATGTATCTGACAGTATGGTAGCCCACTTGGGACATTATGCCATTTACAACAAATAGGATGCAACATACAACTGAGCAGTGCGAACAAATTAAACATCTTTCCTTGGTAACTTTAGCATTTTTATTAGGTGATAAACATCATGGTGAGAGGAAAGCAGATGTAGTTATTTTAGTAATATTAACCTTAATCGAAAGCTAACTTGACATACAGCATACTTTTGCATTATAAAAGTTTATCCAATAACAATGGAAACCAAATTTTCCAAGGTCATTATGAGATGACATCTGTAAAAATTAATGACTATCTTGTGTTAAACTTCATCATAGCTACTAAATTGTTTTATTAATATTGATGAAAAATTTAAATGTAAATCTCGTGTTTATAAGCATGAAAATGCCTCAATATTTTCTATGTTGTATTACTTTTGCCTTAACAACTTTGTCCTGTGGTGTTATATCACTGTGTGTGAATTTTATTTCTTCAGGGCTGTGTTAATATAATCCCTTAACTCTTTCGGAAGCATTCAAATAGTGAATAAAGTTGAGAACAATTATGTAATTAGCAAAATAAATCCATCATCCCTCCTTTCTTGTTTTACTCTGACATTTACTCATGGAGATACAGAGATGAAAAACCCATGTCCTTAAAGGAATTAACTATTGAGTGGTTGAGAACAACTGTTAAAGTCCATTTAATATACAGATTGGATTGCTATAACAAATCCTTCTTTCCTTGGCTTTATTCAAAAATAATTATTGTGTGCTTGCTATGTGTCAGGCACCATTCTAGGATCTTAACCCTTTGCACTCGCTTGCTTTTTTCTCGATTCCTTTATTCTAATGCTAACCGTGTCGAGTCACACTCGACATCCGAGTGCAAAAGGTTAAGTACACAGTAGTGAATAAAACAGACAAAGATTTTGCTCTACATCATGTTTATATTCAAATGGGGAAATAGTCAATAAACATAATAAACACATACCTTTTATTGCATAATATAAAAAGTGCTATTAAAAAAGGAAAAGAAAGAAGATGAAGGTAAAGAGGGTGGAATGAGTAGTCATAAGAGTGGTTGTCGGCAGACACCCAGGAGAAACCAAGATGGCGGCACAGGTAAACACCTGAACTTGCTGCCTCACACAACCACTTCAAATCTACAACTAAAAGACAAAATGGATATCATCCAGAACCAAGGAAAGGCTGGCTGAGTGAAAATACTACAACTAGAAGGAAAGAGAAAAGCACACTGAAACGAGGAGGAGGTGCGGAAGTGCAGAAGTGAAATGGGGAGGTACGGAAGCGTGCGCAGAAAGGGGCTGGCAACTGAGTACTCTGTTGTCTCTTTCAATTGGGAGGGAGATACAAGCTCCCAACTGCTCTGAACTCCAGGTCCGGGCAAGACTCTGGGGACCCAGACTCATACGGGTAGAAACTGGACTGTCTGGCATCGGGCCGGAACACAAGGGCGGCTTTCTCTCAGAAGTGCTTGCAGCAATCATTGTTTATGCACGGTGCTGCAGGACACAGAGACCCGGGAACCTCTTTGGGGCAGGGCTGACTGGCAGCCATTGCTGTTTGCTCCACCCTGGTGATTCCTGAGCCCCGCCCCACCCAATTTACAACCCCACCCAAGCTGTGCACAGAGGATTTTGCATATGAATGGTTTGTCCCTTTGAAATCTGAAACCTAATGTACTGTAGCTGGGTCAAAGAGCCCCAGAGCCTCCAAAACAAGACCCAAGGCTTGACAGCAGCTTGCATTGCTTCACAGCTGGGCCTCATCTGGGCACCTCCAAACCACAAACAAAGAGAAGGAATCTGCAGATCTCTTTGTAGCTCCTGCTGGGTGGCCTCAGGCAGTGGATGACTTTGCACCTCTTTGGAGATCCAAGAGCCAGTGTACCCAGTGGTCAGAGTGAGACCATCCAGACTACAACTTTTCAGATCCATAAGAGACACACTCAGGGAGCAGACTCAGTGAGCATCAAAGCCCCACTGAAGCAAGTTCTGCCCCATAAGGGTATCTCCAGCACAGAAGTTCTCCATCATAGACACAAGTGATCCTCACAGCCAATTGGCCTGGAGGTCAATTCCTCCCAGTGATACCAACAACAATCAAGGCTTAACTACAACAAGACTGTGCACACAGCCCACAAAGGGGTGCACCAAGAGTGTCCACCTCAGGTAATTAGGGAGGCTGAGCCACTGGGCCCTATAGGATATATAGCACACAAAGCCATGCTATCAACACAGGGAAGCAGCCAAAATGCGGAGACAAAGACACATGTCACAAATGAAAGAAATGGAGGAAAGCAAACTACTGGATATGGAGTTCAAAACCAAGGTTATAAGGTTACTCAAGAATCTTCTAGAAACCTCTGATAAATTTAGTGAGACTCTCAAGGATATGAAAAAAGACCAACTAGAAATAAAGACCAACTAGGAAAAAAGACCAACTAGAAATGAAGCATACACTGACTGAAATAAAGAATAAAGTGATCCAACAGCAGACTAGAGGATCCCAAGAATCAAGTCAAAAATTTGAAATATGAAGAAGCAAAAAACACCCAACTGGAAAAGAAAAAAGAAAAAGAATCCAAAAATATGAAGATACTGTAAGGAGCCTCTGGGACAACTTCAAGCGTACCAACATCCGAATTATGGGGGTGCAAGAAGAAGAGAGAGAGCAAGATATTGAAAATCTATTTGAAGAAATAATGACAGAAAACTTCCCCTATCTGGTGAAACAAATAGACCTACAAGTCCAGGAAGCACAGAGAACCCCAAACAAGAGGAATCCAAAGAGGACCACACCAAGACACATCATAATTAAAATGCCAAGGGCAAAAGACAAAGAGAATATTAACCTTTTGCACTCGGATGTCGAGTGTGACTTGACACGGTTAGCATTAGAATAAAGGAATCGAGAAAAAAGCAAGCGAGTGTAAAGGGTTAAAAGCAGCAAGAGAAAAACAGTTAGTTACCTACAAGGGAGTACCCATACGACTATCAGCTGATTTCTCAAAAGAAACTATGCAGGCCAGAAGGGAGTGGCAAGAAATATTCAAAGTGATGAATAGCAAGAACCTACAACCAAGATTACTTTACCCAGCAAAACTATCATTTAGAATTGAAGGTCAGATAAAGAGCTTCACAGATAAGAAAAAGCTAAAGGAGTTCATCACCACCAAACCAGTATTACATGAAATGCTGAAGGGTATTCTTTAAGAAGAGGAAGAAGAAGAAAAAGGTAAAGATAAAAATTATGAACAACAAAGTGACAACAAATATGTATCTGTCAACAAGTGAATATAAAAATCAAGTGAATAAAAAGTTTGATGAACAGAATAAACTGGTGAATGTAATAGAATCAGGGTCATAGAAAGGGAGTGGACTGACAATTCTCAGGGGGAAGGGGGTGTGGGGGAGTGCGGGAAGAGACTGGACAAAAATCATACACCTATGGATGAGGACAGTGGGGGGGGGGTTGGGTAAGGACAGAGTGTGGGAACCGGGTGGAGGGGAGCTATGGGGGGAAAAAAGAGGAACAACTATAATAATCTGAACAATAAAGTTTTATTAATAAAAAAATAAAAAAAGAGTGGTTGTCAAGGATAAGCATCGTTAGTGAGAGAATATTTGAGCAAAGTTTGAAGAAGAGAAGAAGTGAATCTTATCTGGGAGAAAAGTAAACCGGGTAGAGGGAACAACCAGGTTCTGAATTGAGATGCTTCCTGGCATAACCAGGAACTGCAAAGAAGTCAGTGTGACTGGAACAGAGTAGGCAAGGTCAGAGGAGAGCTCAGAGAGGAGCTGGGATGCCAGATTATATAGGTGTCATAGCTAAGGAACTTGGCCTTTGTAAAAAAAAAAAAAAAAAAAATGCAGGGTTGTAAGTATGGGCTTGCCAGGATCTGCCTTCTCTGTTTGTAATACACTGTAGGACATCAAGGGTAAAAGAAATTAAACCAGGTAGGATATTATTACAGCGAATCGGGCAAGAAATAATGGTGGTTCAAATCAGGATGGTGGCAGAGCAGGGGTGAAAAGCGACTAAACGCTAACAATATTTTGAAGGTAGATCTGAAAGGATTTCTTGTTTCATTGGGAGTAAAGCATATGTGAGAGAAGGGAAAGAAGGAAAACTTCAAGGTTTGGGGCCTGAACAACTAGAAGAATAGAGGTGCCATTACTTGAGACTTAGGCTGCTGAAGGAACACATATGGAGAAGGAAGTACAGTGATCAAGTTCTGAACTGGACCTGTGGAGTTTGAGACCTCTATTACAAGCCCTAGTGGAAATGTCAAGGAGACTTGGATTTGCCAGTCTGGACAGAGGTGTGGAGTGGGAATAGAAATCTGGAAGTCTTTGGTGGTATTCAAAACTCATGAAATGAGAAATAAAAAAAAAATAAAAAAAATAATAAAAAAGTGTGTGTAGGTGGAAAAGAGATAAGTTTAAAAACCAGTGGTCCAAAAACCAGTGGTTCTTCAGAGGTCTGGGGAAAAGAACCAGAAAAGGCGAGTGAGAAGGCAAGAGACCAGGAGAATAGAAGGAAAACCAGTTCAAAGTACAGAAAGACAAGGGAAAGAAGTACATTAAGGAAGAGGGAGGGATCAATTGTGTCAAATGTCGTGAACAGTTCAGAAAGATGGAAGCTGAGAATTGACCACCAGGTTAGCAACACGGCCTTTAACCAGAGTGGTTTCACTAGCTAAGCGTCAGCGTGTAGTGAGTGTAAGAGAGACTGGGAGGAGAGCGATTGGAAAGTAAAATAAAAAACAGACTTTTCCCAAAGAGTTTTGCCTCCAGCAGAGCAGAGAAATGGGGTGGCTGCTAAGGGCAGGGAAGATCAAGCGAATGGTACATTTTTAGAATAAGAGAAATTACATCTGGGTGTTTACTTGCTGATGGGGATAAGTGAGTGGGGGTGAAATACTGAGGATGGAAAGAGGCTGTGTTCCTAGAGTGTCATTGTGAGCAACATGAGAGGGGTGGGATCTAGGCACAGGTGAGGGGGCAGGCTTTAGGCTGAAGTAGAGACAGTTGAGTCTGTGGTAACAGCAGGAAGCAGAATGTGTGCGTACATTGGTGGCCAATGTGGTAAAGTCTAAGGAAGGTTCCTTCTGATGGCTTCAATTTTCTCAGCGAAGTAGGAAACAATGGGCATAAATTTGAGCCCTAACTTCGGATGCACTTGCTCTTGGGTTTAGAATGGTCTGTTGGTGTTGGCCAGGAGGAGAAAGAATGGGAGAGTGGGCAGCCGGTGTTAACAGGGAGAGGAGAGCATGTGTGTATAGCACTTTATTATTGACAAAATGCAGTAGCATCCATTTTATCATTTATTTTCACAACAGCCTTTTGAAAAAGTTATCACTGCTTCCATTTCACAAAAGAGGACATTGAACCTCAGAAAAATACCATTTGCCAAAAAAATCAGGCACCTGAAATCTGAACTGCTAGGAGGAATTCTTTCTAAAAGATCTATTAAAATATTAAAGTTTCTTAAGATGTTGACCAAACATAGTAGTGTTTATCAGAACAAGAGTCACTATTATAATAAAAACAAAAGAAGTATTACAAATGGGAGGATAGTTATTATCAATCACTATTGTTTTATTGATAATTATTTCCTTGCCTAATACACTCTGATAGCTCCTGGGAATTTTCTTTTTCAGCAAGAGAAATGGCAACGGAAAAGAATGACCCTGAGGAGACATTTTGAAGGCTTCTTTAGGAGCTGCCACTGAGCAGTTCATCTCACAAGTCCTCAGGCTCAGATCTGAGAGGCAGCTGATGAAGGGCCAATAAATAAATAAATAAATAAATAATAAATAAATAAATAAAATAATCAGGAGAAAGTAGCAGTGATGTGACTCAAGTTTCTTCTGACCCTCTTTTGAATCCTCTCATGATGATAAAACAGACCATTTTCCAATTTTCTTCTTTTTTTTTTTTTCTTTGTCCCATTCTAGAAGACCTTATTTAAGGAAGAGAGAGATAGCCAAGACAATCTATGGTATTCACCTTGATAACAATCCTCAGCACAGGAAGCAATTCAATCAATGTAATTAAGAAATTAAGATCGTTCTCCCCACCCTCCCCCACCCCCCTTCCGCTGTAGTAACTGGTACTCTTTCTGATACTCAGCTAGGGTATTCTTTTCCATAATCAATCCCCAAACACCAAGCATTTCCCTAAGGGTAACGCTCCTCAGGTTGTAAAGTGTGCTCATGCCCATTTTCTCAGTTCATTCTCACCACAGCAGTGACCGCAACTTTACTGGCAATTGGTTGGGTCCCCAGTTGGCGTAGTTGGGTGAGTGGAGAGACCGCACCTGTCCTGTTCCTCGGTGCAATGCCAGCACAGAGCCTGGTGCAGACCAGAGGTCCATCCAACAGTGAGTAGGACTGCAGTAACCTGCAAGCGTCCTTCCATTGTACAGAGCACAGAACTAAAGCTCTAAGATGTTAGAGCTGGTAAGTGGCAGTTGGAAGTAAGCCCCGTGATTCTTAATTCAGTGTTATTCACACCTGTACTGGGTCTCACTGTCTAGCACCTCCCAGGCCCTCCCCTTTTCCGCAGAAGGCTGAAAGTCTGTAAGAAAGCAATATGTGAACTAGACATGCTTGGTTTAAACTGTATTTGAAAATGAGGGTCTGTGCTAGATTATGGTATCGCACTCTACATGAAATGACTGTACTCCCTGTTAGACTTGAAATGTAATTAAATAGACATTGCACTAGTAAAACATATGTGTATATCAAGGCAAGTGTTAGATGATTTATTACCTTTGGAAATCATATGCATAGATATGATTCTTTGGGTAATAGGTCTTATTATACAATTGATATAACCTAAATAAATCTTTTAAAACTTTCAGTTAATAAAATTGCCATTATAATAATCTCACAAAATAGTTACATCTTTTTTAGATTAAAGTATAGTATGATTCTGTACTAACTATTCTTTGAATTCTTTTTAAAATATGCTTATAATTTTATATTTTATCCAAGGATAAAAAGCCAGTTTGTACCTAAAAGAAGTGAAAATAATTTTAAAAATATACGAATTGTACCTATATTTGTACTTCCATATACAAAGATAAAAATCCCTGTTAATATTTTCTATTGGAATTGCAGCTTTTGAAATTTAAAATCCAAGCTGGGACTAAACACTAAGGTATACTAAAACCATGAAATTGAAATGAAATCACAGAAACTTTATGTTAAACACACTTTTTAGATTAGAGTTGTTAACATAAACATACTGCAATGTTTTTCTTTTTTAAGTATTGACCAAAATTTGGTATTTTGTCATCATTCTTTCAGCATTCCAACTTGCATTCCACTCATCACTTATGATAACTGACAACATCAGACACAGACTCTACATACGTGTGTCACCCAGATGTCCAGTGTGTCTTCTCCATCTCTGGTTGTAGTTTCAGATCCTACCACTTGATGGCAGATACAGTAAAAGTCAGGAAAGGGGGAAAGCAGATCCCAGAGAGCACAGAACCCTGATGAAATGCGGAGCCCCTAGACCTGTGGATCTCTACGTGTGCCCCTGCAGGGATGCAGAATTGAGATGCCTCCCAGAACAGGGTGGAGCTGGGGAGCACGGCCATGTTGGGAGGCCCAGGGGAGAAGTGGAGGAGGAAGGAAGGAAGAAAAGGTGAAGGAATGGAAGAACAGATCTTGAATTCAGAGACAAATTCTGATATGACATTCATAATGAAATAATCAGCACTGGACATTCTGTGTTTTAGTTTTGTGATAGATCATCTATACACAAAAGGGAGAAACAGTTTAGCTTCCAAATATCTATCTATAGCACTGTCTGTCTCTGGAGGCGAGAAATCCAAAATCAAGGTAGACAAGGGTTGGTTCCTTCAGGAAGCTGAGGGAGAATCTGTTCCCTCTCTCCGAGCCTCTGGAGGCAAGCAGTCCTGATGATCTTTGACTTGTAGGCATATCATTCTAATCTCTAAGTCCATCTTTATCTTCTTTATGTGTCTGCATCTCAATTTTCCCTCTGCCTTGCTCTCATAAGGACATATGTCATTAGATTAAGGTTTGTCCTAAATTTTGGATGATCTAAAGATTTTTAACTTCATTATATCATCAAAGATTTCCCAAATGAAGTTACATTCACAGATTCGAAGTCGAGGACTACAATTCAACTACACACACTCACACACACACACACACACACACACACACACATGTGCTCGCACACACACATAGCGAGAGGGAGAGAGAGAATAATACTAGTATACAGTAATATATATACATACATATATGCACATAAATTTATATATGCCAAAAGAGGGTGATATTTTTATAAATAAGTATTATTGTTTTATGTATTTTTAGAACAGTTACAAATTTTGTAATACGTCATATTATAAACAATTTTTATGCCTATATTTATTTGCAGAGTTACTTTATAAGTGATAAAGTCTCCATTCCTTGAGTTTAGTCGATTTGTTGTTGGTTTTGTTTCTTGCGCTCATTAGAATAACTTTTACTTGGTAAAATTAGAGATAGAGAAAAATGAAATGGAAATAGAAACATTTGAACTTGAAGTTTCCTTATTTGAGAAAGAGAGAGAAAACCATCAATGTGAGAGAGGCACATAGATTGGTTGCCTTCCACACGTGCCCCCAAGAGAGCAGGGGACCAAATCTAAAACCTAGGTGCACGCCCTTGATGGGGAATCAAACGCTTGATCCTTTGGTGCATGGGCCAATGCTCTAACCACTGAGTCATACAGCCCAGGGCAACAAGGCAAATTTTTAATAGAAAATGAATGACTTTTATTTTAAGAATGTGATACTGTTGAAAAATAACTTCATTCCACTCTTTCATTTTTTTTTATATTTTATTTTATTTTATTAAAATTTCTTTATTGATTAAGGTGTCACATATTTGTCCTCATCCCCCCATTCCCATCCCACACCCCTTCCCATGGATGCCCCCACCCCCCTGTTGTCCTTAACCATTGGTTAGGCTCATATGCATGCATACAAGTCCTTTGGTTGATCTCTCCCCCCTACCCCACCCTCCCCTACCCTCCCTCTGAGGCCCGACAGTCCGATCGATGCCTCCTTGTTTCTGGGTCTGTTCTTGTTCATCAGTCTATGTTGTTCATCATTTCCCCTAGATGAATGAGATCATGTGTTACTAGAAATATACTTTTAAGAACCGAATGTGAGACGAGCAATAATAGTTATGCTGACAGGCAAATGAATCAGTCTGTAGTGAGTTTCTTTATGGACCAACAGTTCTTTTGAGACCCAATTTCAATGTCCACCAGTTCCTATGTGTACATGTCGGCACTAACTTTTCAGTTCTGGATGGTGGACAAATGGTGGTAATGCAGGTCCGACTCCTTCTGGTTTGGTCTCGCCCGGACCCAGGGGCGCGGCCTCACCTGGACCTGGGACCCAGCATCACCCGGGCCCCGGGGCGCGTGGCCTCACCCGGACCCAGGGGCACGCGGCCTCACCCGAACCCGGGATCCAGCCTCACCTGGACCCAGGGACGTGTGGCCTCACCCGAACCCAGGGGCGCGTGGCCTCAACCGGTCCAGGGGGAGTGTGGCCTCACCCGATCCCAGGGCCGCGCAGCCTCCCCCAGACCCAGGGGCGCGTGGTTTCACCCGGACCCGGGCCCGGGATCCAGCCTCTCCCGGACCCAGGGGTGTGTGGCCTCACCCGGGCCCGGGACCCAGCCTCATCCGGACCCAGGGGCGCATGGCCTTCCCCGGATCCAGGGGTGCGCGGCCTCCCCCGGACCCAGGGGCGCGCGGTTTCACCTGGACCCGGGGGCGTGCGGCCTCACCCGGGCCCGGGATCCAGCCTCACCCGGACGCAGGGGCGCATGGCCTCACCCAAACCCAGGGGCGCGCCGCCTCACCCGGTCCCAGGGGCGCGTGGCTTCCCCCGGACCCAGGGACGTGCGGTTTCACCCGGACCCGGGGGCGTGCAGCCTCACCCGGGCCCGGGACCCAGCCTTGACCGGACCCAGGGGCGCGTGGCCTCACCCGGTCCCAGGGGCGCACGGCTTCCCCCGGACCCAGGGGCGCGCGGTTTCACTCGGACCCAGGGGTGCGTGGCCTCACCCGGACCCAGGGGCGCGCGGCCTCACCCGGACCTGGATCCAGCCTCACCCGGACCCAGGGGCGTGCGGCCTCACCCAGATCCAGGGGTGTGTGGCCTCGCCCGGACCCAGGGGTGTGCAGCCTCACCCAGACCCGGGACTCAGCCTCACCCTGGCCTGGGTCCCAGCCTCGCCCAGACCCAGGGGCGCGCAGCCTCACCTGGACCCGGGACCCAGCGGGGCTTCGTCTTCTTGACCCCAATTCCTGTCGGTCAATTCCCTCTCAGCAATTCCTTCGGCCATTTTCTCAAAGCTCCGGGGCAGCTGCCGCGGAACTCGCTGGGCGGCAGGCTCGGCGAAGCTCCGGTGCACCCGGTGTGCGGTGGTGGGCTGGTCCAAGGTCGCTGCGGCGGCACTCGGGTCTACAGCGGCGACCAGTCGCCGGGCGAGTGCCCCTGGATCCGTGACCCAGCGGGGCCTCGTCTTCCTGATCCCAACTCCCATCGGTCAATTCCTTCTCAGCAATTCCTTCGGCCATTTTCTCAAAGCTCCGGGGTGGCTGCCGCGGAACTCACTGGACGGCGGGCTCGGCGAGGTTCCGGTGCGCCCGGTGCGCGGCGGCGGGCTGGTCCAAGGTCACTGCGACAGCGCTTGGGTCTGCAGCGGCGGGTGGTCGCCGGGTGTGCACACCTGGCCACTTTCGGGGTGCAGAGATTCTCGAATGACTCGGAGGTCAGCAAGCGCAGAGTCTCCCACCCTATGTCCCTCAGGGGCTGTCTGTCCGTGCTTGGCAGCGAGCAGAGCCGTCCCCTCAGCTGGAGACCGCCGGGGGAACCGCGCCGAGCACGTTCCAGGCTGCCATTGTGTCGCCAGAGCCGTAGTTCTTAAAGTGTGATCTTTGGCTCACCGGCATCAGCATCATCCCATGTCCCCCTCTCTTTTATTCTAGTTGTAGAGCATCCGCTCAGCCAGCCCTCCAGTGGTTCTGGATGGTGCCTGCTCTGTTTTCCAGTTGTAGTTTCAAAATTGTTGTGGTAGGCAACAATCAAGCGTCTGCCCTATGCTGCCATCTTGGTCCTCCAGAAGATTCTTAAGTAACCTTATAAATGTGGTTCTGAACACTGTGTCGTCCATTAGTTTACTTTCCTCCATCCCTTCTATTCGTGACCTGCCTCGGTGTCTCCACATTTTGGCTGCCTCCTTATGTTGATGGAGTGGCTTTGTGTTGTCAGTGACCTATAGGGGCCGGTAGCTCAGCTTCCCCAATCTCCCTAGGTGGCTGCTCTTGGTACCCCGCTTTGTGGGCTGAGTGCAAAGTCTTGGTGTTGTTAAGCCTTGATTGCTGTTGGTACACTGGGAGGATTTGACCTCCAGTCCAATTGGCTGTGAGGATCAGCTGTGTCTATGCCAGGAGACAGCCTTATTCAACTAGACTTGCAAAATTGTAAAAGCCTCTGTGCTCAGCTTGGATGGGGCGGAGTTTCAGGGTGGAGCCTACAGCTTTGGCTTCCCATCAGCCCTGCCCCATGAGGTTCCTGGGTCTCAGTGTCCCTCTGTACTCCCTGCAAACACCTCTGAGAGAAAAGCGCCCTGGAGTTTCGCCCGCTGCCAAACAGTCTAGTCTCTCCCGCAATGAATCTGGATTCCCAGATTCTCGCCTGGAACTGGGTTTCAGTGTAGTCGGAACTGGGGCTCAGCGCAGTCTGGAGCTTTTGTCTCCTTCCCGCCAGGGCAATTCAGCAGCACAGTCAACAGACCATCCTCTGCACGCATTCCCGTGCGTGCCTCCGGAGCTCTGCCTTTCGCCGCTCCTCTGCATTTCCGCCTTACAGCCCAGATTCCCCCAGTATGAGCCTGGCTTCCCAGGGTCTCACCCAGAACTGGGGTTCAGTGCAGTCGGAGCTGGGGTTCAGCGCAATCTGGAGCTATTATCTCCTTTCCGCTAGAGAACGCCGGCCAGGCACTCAGCCGCCCTGTCCTCTCCGGCTCCGTCCTCCCCGCACGCATGCGCGCCTGTGTCTCCATACCTCAGGCTTTTACGGCTCCTCTGATTTTCCTTGTGGTTTTCTCTTTTCTTCTATTTGTGGGCATTTCAGTCAGCCAGCTTTCCTGTGGTTCTGGATGATGTCCGTTTTGACTTTTAGTTGTATTTTTGAAATTGTTGTGCCAGGCTGCAGGTTAGGTGTTTAACCTATGCCGCCATCTTGGTTTCTCCCACTCTTTCATTTTATAAGTAAAAATATGGTGAACTTTGCTTACTACCTACATAAAGAAGTAGATGGAAAAGGCTGTTTTGCAGTACTAATGTTCAAGACCAGCTAAGTAATTTTTGGGGCTAGTGAGAAATAAAATGTGGACCCATTGTTCTGAAAGCAGGAAAAAGGTAATATTGAAGTTATTAAAATATAGAGCTTTTTTATTTATTCCAGTCGCCCTCTTGACTTACCATGTTTTATTAAATTTCTTATTTAATGTAATTTTACTAGTAAGTAAAGGCAAATTAACATTTTAAATTATTAGCATGAATTTTACTATTCAAATTTATATTTCTCACAATGACAATTTTATATGCAAATATAAAAGCATTTAACTTGTATGCTGAATCATTGGAATGATACAATTTGTATTTTGTAGCTCACATATACAGTACATAGAAATTTTGTTCTTACCAGACTAGAAGAAAACTGTGCAAAATTAATTCAACTATTTTTGTTTCACTGTTTTGTTTTGATATGCACACACTTTCTACCTTTGGCTTACAAATGAGTAAGGAAAGATTCAAAGAAAAGGAACTGTGGATGGTTGCCCTATCTTTTCCTTTTCCTTCAATGTCATCATTTTATTCATAGAAATTATACAGATTCTGGCATTTTGTTGACTATAACATAATTTTAGTTCAGGAAGTTAAATATGTATTAAATTCTCAGAAACAAATCTCACTCTTTTTTTTTTTTTTTGGCTTAATAGTACACATGTGATTCCTTTATCTTTTAGACTTAGGTTGTTTGTTAATTGAACACATTCTTTATATCTAAAGCTGCTAATCTAAAAATGTAAATTAGAAAAGTTTCTAGCTAAAATCATCTTGCCTTTAGAATTATTAAAGTTATATATTCACTAATAGGTAATCATCCTTAATCTTTTTTTCCAGTTTTGTTTTGTTTTTTCACCTGATGGCTACAGTCTCATGCAGCTGAGCCTAATGTACAAATCTGTCTTATCCTTTAAAGGACAATTATTTACTATTCTTCTGAAATTAAAAAAAAAAAAAGCTTATGTTAAATTCCTTCTATAATATGTTATTCCACTATTCTCTTTGATGATAAACTACAAATCTAAGTTTCTCCAGATAATATTGTACATAATAATAAATGACCTTCAGACGCAGTAATCCACAATTTATCACAGAGCTCATCTTGTAATCAACTAAGTAAGATTGACACCTGACACCTACCACATGCCAGATGTTTTGCAAAGCACTGGCATAGTCATGCAATAGTGGTAACACTGAGTTTTGTGGCCCGGAATGTAGAGAGCTAAATGACCTAAGAATGTTTGCAGCTTTTATGGACCATTCTTTCCTTTTTAAGTCAGTGAACAAGTTAAGCTACAGATGCACGTGGTATAGGAACTGTTTTATTTTGTTGTTGTTGCTCATAAAGATTTTCCATCTTAATGTCTCTCAAGTGACAATGTCTATAGGCATGGTCTCTTGAGAAAGAAGAAAAAAGATTTCAAATGAAATAAAAACAACATGATTTAGATTCTTTCCTTTGTAATCTAGCGACTTGAATCTGTTTTTGGTTGAGATATCTACAAACCACCCTGATATTAAGAATGAGGGGTGGGAAGGATGTATTATTTTCTACATTGATGAAATAGTTTGATTGTCATGTACTAGGAATGACCTCAACACATAATTGATCCTGCCTTTTAATTATTGTCAGAAATAGTGGCATAGGATCAACTATTCAAAACTCAAATCATAAGTTTTGGCAGATGTCCTCCAACAGTTATTGGCTTATACCCAACACTTCTATGTAACAGGTCAAATCATTCAGTTATCTATGGAAACATTTTGCCAATTAATCTATCTTGAGGTTCACTAGGAGTTACATTGTTTAAAATGAGATATGTTTTATAGATACTTTGGGTGAGATGTTTTATGACCACAGTGGGAGAGGGTGGGTGTGGGGAATTAGTAGCTATGGCCTGGGCAATCATCTAAGCTGTATGTCTATTTGTTGAAGAAGAGATAGAAATATTTTTTGAGAAGATCTTAACCCTCCTCATAGTCACTCCTTTGGCCTTCTTCCAAGCAAAGGTGGCATGGCTAGCGTTCAAAAAATATATTTCAAGTCTATCTTCTGTTAGTCAAGCGTCAAGCATATAACTCCACTTCAAACTGCAACAAAGAATTCTCATATTTCTCTCTCTCTCTTTTCTCTTTTTTCTTTCTTTTTTTTTTGTGTGTGTGTCAAACAATATTAACCTTGAACTCTCCAGTGTCCAAATCTTCTCAAGGAGTCATTTCAATAAATAATATTCATGAGAGATATATGATCCACAGATTATTCTAAGCTTTCTCAATTTTATTCTGGGGTCAGTCCAGCTGCATATTTATAACACATTGTTTTGGGATAATGATTGCTTTTACTGCATGTTCTCAAGAGAATGGCACTGACATCATTAGGGGATATAATAAAAAACATAATAAGAAACAACAATCATTAGCAGGGCTAACCCTAGGGATTGTGAGGACATTTTCACTTCTATCACACACAAAGAAGATCAAATAATGCTGTGCTTCCCTTTCAGAAATTGTGTTTCCTTTACAGGAACTGTGCTCAAATTTCCCTCTTTGTTTTGGGAATCAGTTCACCTCTAGCAACTAGAATTTTTGGTATATATTCTTGTCTACTTATCTTGCTACTGGCTTTATTTTCATTTATTTTTTTTAGTTCATTTCCTGTTTTCTTTTTTATCCCATTCTGTTTCATATGCTGTAGTAATCTGATAATATATAAGTAAGTAAATTCTAAGTAAAATATTTTCATAACTGTATTTGAAAGTGTGAGGATTAATAAGGAGAAATCTCATTTAAACTGGAGTTGGAAGTGTCTGTAGGTAGGGCTCTCATGCTCTAACAGCCATTGGTCAGTTGCCCCAAACAGGAAAAGATGCACCTTCCATCTCCAACAGAAAGATGTTTTATACTCTACTATTCCAGCAGGAAGAATGAAGATCTTCTTACTTGCAACCATTCAACAATGAGAGACTATTACAACTCAGCCAATGAAAAGCCACTGAACTTCAAACTCCCAGTTTTTTCCAATGGATTCTTTGTTAACAATAACCCCTAAGAAATCTCGCTTTCTTCTATAAAAGAACATTCCTCTCCTTTGTTGTCTGGACTTGCACGTGGTTCATTAGACTGTATGTTCCAAATTGCAATTTGCTGCTGTTCTTGAATAAACTCATTTTGCTGCAGAGATATCTATTTTTCTAAGGTCAACAAAGTAAACAAATAATTCAAGACTTCATGAATGAGGCTATTTCCTCTGTGGTCAAATTCCTAAATGTGAGCATAGGATTGGATTGTTGACAAAGAGTAGAGCTGAAGGTCCTTAGAGGGTCAAGAAACACTGGGGCTAGAGCTTTGGCATTATTATGCAGGAAACTGAAATTACTTATGATGGTAATGACAGGTAGAGTGGAAGACCACTGCTGATCACTGAGTGCCTGGGAAGTAATAACAAGGAAAATGAAAGTGTTGTAAGTGCAAAGAGTGGCCCATGAAATGGGCAAGTTTTATGTGCAAGAAGATGAAAAAGTATTTTGAAAACAAATCTTTAGGCTATAGGGGTTTTTCAGCGGTAACAGCAAAAGAATTGATATAGGTAATAAGTACAGGAGATGCAGAGCATATCATAAAGGGAATGGGAGTTGGAAAGAAGATTCATGCTTGTGTGTGGAGGACATGAGGATCTAGGACTTGGATGGTCCTAAAGGAAGGAGGTCTGCATAGAACTAACAAATCTCTGGTTCCAAATGGAACTTATTCAAGCATGCTAGATTCTGGCACTTACAGGCCACTATCTTTTGTTGTTTTTTTTTAAATAAATCTTGATTGTTCAGATTATTATAGTTGTTCCTCTTTTTTCCCCCCATAGCTCCCCTCCACCCGGTTCCCATCCCACCCTCTGCCCTTACCCTCTGCCACTGTCCTTATCCATAGGTATATGATTTTTGTTCAGTCTCTTCCCGAAGCCCCCACACCCCCTTCCCCCTGACAATTGTCATTCCACACCCTTTCTATGCCCCTGATTCTATTATATTCACCAGTTTATTCTGTTCATCAGGTTTTTTATTCACTTGATTTTTAGATTCACTTGTTGACAGATACGTATTTGTTGTCACTTTGTTGTTCATAATTTTTATCTTTACCTTTTTCTTCTTCTTCCTCTTCTTAAAGAATACCCTCCAGCATTTCATATAACACTGGTTTGGTGGTGATGAACTCCTTTATCTTTTTCTTATCTGTGAAGCTCTTTATTTGACCTTAAATTCTAAATGAAAGCTTTGCTGGGTAAAGTAATCTTGGTTTTAGGTTCTTGCTATTCATCACTTTGAATATTTCTTGCCACTCCCTTCTGGCTTGCATAGTTTCTGTTGAGAAATCAGCTGACAGTCGTATGAGTAGTCCCATGTAGGTAACTGTTTTTCTCTTGCTGCTTTTAAGATTCTCTCTTTGTCTTTTGCCCTTGGCATTTTAATTATGATGTGTCTTGGTGTGGTCCTCTTTGGATTCATTTTGTTTGGGGTTCTCTGCACTTCTTGGACTTGTAAGTCTATTTCTTTCACCAGGTAGGGGAAGTTTTCTGTCATTGTTTCTTCAAATAGGTTTTCAATATCTTGCTCTCTCTCTTCTTCTGGTACTCTTATACTTCAGATGTTGGTACGCTTGAAGTTGTCCCAGAGGCTCCTTACACTATCTTCATATTTTTGGATTATTTTTTCTTTTCTGGTTGGGTGTTTTTTGCTTCTTCATATTTCAAGTTTTTGACTTGATTCTTGGGATCCTCTAGTCTGCTGTTGGATCTCTGTATATTATACTTTATTTCAGTCAGTGTATGCTTAATTTCTAATTGGTCCTTTTTCATATCCTTGAGGGTCTCACTATATTTCTTGGAGGTTTCTAGAAGATTCTTGAGTAAACTTATAATTGTGGTTTTGAACTCTATATCCAGTAGTTTGCTTTCCTCCATTTCTTTCATTTGTGACCTGTCTCTTTGTCTCTGCATTTTGGTTGCTTCCCTGTGTTGATAGAGTGGCTTTGTGTGGTAGGTGACCTATAGGGCCCAGTGGCTCAGCCTCCCTAATTACCTGAGGTAGACACTCTTGGTGCACCCCTTTGTAGGCTGTGTGCACAGTCTTGTTGTAGTTAAACCTTGATTGTTGTTGGTATCTCTGGGAGGAATTGTCCTCCAGGCCAATTGGCTGTGAGGATCAGTTGTATCTACAATGGGAGAACTTCTGTGCTGGAGACACCCTTATGGGGCAGGACTTGCTTCAGTGGGGCTTTGGCACTCACTGAGTCTGCCCCCAAATGTGTCTCTTATGGATGTGAAGAGTTGTAATCTGGATGGTCTCACTCTGACTACTGGCTCTTGGATCTCCAAGGAGGTGCAAAGTCATCCACTGCCTGAAGCCACCCAGCAGGAGCTACAGAGAGATCTGCAGATTCCTCCTCTTTGTTTGTGGTTTGGAGGTGCCCAGATGAGGCCCAGCTGTGAAGCAATGCAAGCTGCTGTGGAGCCTTGGGGCTTCTTTTGGTGGCTCTGAGGCTCTCTGACCCAGCTGCAGTTTGTTAGGTTCAGATTGAAAAAGGCCAGGCCATTCATATGCAAAATCCTCTGCGCACAGTTTGCGTGGGATTGTAAATTGGATGGGGTGGGGTCTCAGAGAATCACCAGGGTGGAGCAAACAACAATGGCTGCCAGTCAGCCGTGCCCCGGAGAGGTTCCCGGTCTCTGTGTCCCGCTGCACCATGCTGGAACAATGATTGCTGCAAGCACCTCTGAGAGAAAGCCGCCCTCACATTCTGGCCTGATGCCAGACAGTCTAGTTTCTACGTATGAATCTGGGTCCCCAGAGTGTCGCCCAGAACTGGAGTTCAGAGCAGTCAGGAGTTTGTATCCCCCTCCCGATTGAAAAAGAGAACAGCATACTCAGTTGTCAGCCCCTTTCGCATGCACCTCCATACCTCCACACTTCACTTCTGCACATCCTACCAGACTCAATGAGCTTTTATCTTTACTTCTAATTGTAGAATTTCCACTCAGCCAGCCTTTCCATGGTTCTGGATGATATTCATTTTGACTTTTAGTTGTAGTTTTGATATGATTGTGCTCGGCAGCAAGTTTAGGTGTTTACCTATGCTGCCATCTTGGTTCTGAATCCCACTATCTTAAATCTTGATCAACATCAAATTTGGTATAACCAAAGTCCTATTTCCTACTTAATCTGTGCTTCCAAAAGCAGTAGCATATTGGCTATCTTAATCAACTCCCTTATACCTCTCATTCTCTCCCATAAATTCACAAATATAGAATCAAAATCAAGGAGAAAAATGCAACTTGTGTTGAATGCAAAATTTATAAAAGCAAAATACTTATATCAGTTTTGTGTGCATCCACACTCTCTTACCCAGTCAGACCCATTCATGCATCTTGCAGACAGCACCAGTCAGAGGAGCTCTGTGCATCATCCAGGCTTGTGCTCAGCCAGTTCTATGTTATGTCACCTCATTTTTACCCTATTCCATACATCTAAGTCCACTCCTGAGTTTGTCAAGCTCCTGACCTTTTAGATTTCATCTTCACTCCAGACTCTAAATTTATTCCTTTGAGCTGATGACAGATTTAGTGTTTTTAGTATGATCTTTTGTATTTCCATCTCAACTAGGATTTTATGCTGATCTCTGCCTACACATGCTTCTAGCCACCACACACACACACACACACACACACACACACACACACACACACACTCCAAGTAGCTACCCTTCAGATTAAATCTGCTCCTGGGCGCTTACTGGGCCACTGTGGTCAGAGTTAAACACTTCACCATCCTAAAGGCTTACTAAACAAGTCCCCTCCATTCCGGATCTAATCTTTCGTATTTGACACCATATTCCATCAACACGCTGCTCTTCTCTAAGTGAGGATGTGCTAATCTAATATCGCAATCTACCTCAAGGTGTCAGTAATTCAAGTGTGCAAATAAAATTTCTCTTAAGGGTTACATATATATTTTAATTTTTTTCTCTGGATTTTTGTCATAAAGTGTTCAAAGTGGCAATAGGACAAGTAATTTGGTAGTAAACAGGGCCTTTGGGGCTATTAAACCTTTGAAGATGGAGAGCCACCCACTCCACATATTTGGTGAGTCCTTTGTTTTTCACATGTTTCACCACCTGCCGTCTTAGAGGACTGAAGTAATCCACAGGCAGGAAAGCAGATGGAGAGTAGAAATAATAAAAGGGGACACATGACTAGAAAGCAACAATATTGTTAAAATAACTGCTGTATTCTTGCAAACATCAGGTATATGAGTCTGAAAGTTGGGGAGCCTTCAGATAACAATTAAATTAATAACATGCCTATACTTTTTATACAATTAAAAAAAGTAATTAGTATGCATATCCAGAAGTTACAACTAGAAAACTGATATTGCAAACATTTAAATAAACTGCTTAAGTCGCATACTCTACTAAACAGTAGGTACAATTTATTTCGCATCTACCTTCCCAGGACTTAACTGCTTTAACCCATTTAATTGTTACATTTCAATTAGGTACTTACTTAGCTATCCCCATCCACCCATAAGTAAGTGAAGGAAGAGAGAAGTTAAATAACTTGCCCATGACACACAGGTAATAAATAACAGGGCAGGGCTCAACTTCAGGAAGTTTTACTCAGAGGCTGCATTGACATTTTCTTACTAAGCTGCCTGTACAAGGGGCAATGAGAATGGGAGACTTTCCAATGCCAACCTCCTGCTCCTTCTAGCAAGAAAGAGATATAATAGCAGTACATCTGTTTATATTTCTCCTTGGAGGGAAGCCCCACTATGAACTATGAAAGGAAAGGTGCCTTGTTGGTACTCAGATAAAATGCAGAAAAGAGTGAAAAATGACTACTAATAACATTTAATCCCAGGAAATGCCAGTTGTCTGGTGTAAGTGTGTGTAGCTCCTCAGTATCACTGGAAGGCGAACACATAGCCTTCACAGGAAGCTATTTGGTTTGGATAGCAATGATTTTTGACATTCAGGAAACTTGCAGTGCAACCAGAAACATAAAGAGCTTCTATTGTACTTCTCAGCAGTGATAAAATGTTCCATAAATAACTATTTCACTTTGTTTCCTTCTTAGTAAAATGATCTTTGCTGCTTCGATAGATTTTTCTACCATTTAGGGCAAGCTGTCCTATCCTCTGTCAGAAGAAAATGAGAAGTACTCTCGGTGTACAAGATAAGACAAATCTAATAGTTGTGTTTGCAAACATCAAATAGCAGTGGGCTCAAGAAGTGTGATATAAAGCTATCAATTAATTTAGTTGTAACTGTATGCACCTGCGAACAACTGCTTAATTAAAGAGGCAAACAGAAATCTCTCACAATAATACCTCACATTACTTGCACTTATGTGACTGTCAATTAGCTGGAGTGGATAAACAGAATTGGAAGCGTGCCATGCGGACTTCTGGTAAAGGAGAGAAAACAGATACAACCAGGAGGTGTGTGAACAGAGAAGGGAGAATCCACAGACAAATATGGACAATTCTCTATGGGATAAATATCCGTTTCAATAAGGGAAATGAAAGCAAATGCTTTATCCTAAAAGGACCAAGCTCCCTCAATCACCGGAACAAAGAAAATGAAGCTTTCAGACACAAATATACATCAAAAGGAAAAAGAGCCGGAGCATCTGGGCTGCTTGCGCACACAAGCCCAGCGCTGGTGTTTTATTTCTATATAAAAGAAAGCGAGGTGAATCCCTCGGCTACTTGTCTTCCGAGATAATATTCTACCTCAAGGTCTCTCCTCACCGGTTTACTTTGTCCACAGTTCTTCAGTCTGTCAAAAACAAAAACAAACAAAAAAACCCACACACACTTTGGCAAAGGACTGAGGGAGACAAGCTTAAACTGTGTGCAAAGAGTATGTCAAGGTTCCCTCTGGAAGGAGATGGGTTATACAAGTTGGAAATTTTCAGTTGTCAGCTTTGGGTTTCCAATGATTTATTTTGCTAATTGAAGGGAAAGGACTGTGGAGTTATGAGACTGAAAATTGAACGGGCAACATTTGAATTATGATGAAATTATAGCCCACCACTAAAAGCCTCCTTCAACCTTTGTCATCGAAGAGGAGAGTGAAATCGCCACTGCTTTTAGCCAGGGGCTCTTGAGGAAAGTTTCAATGGTTTCTTAAGAAACCGGACAAAACATTTTGCTCTGTGACTACAGAACAACCACTGCAGCCCTCTGAACCCACGGAGGGCTGGCGGCTCCTGAGGCCTGGGCTTGCGTCTTACTCCTGGTTTCACGAGTGCCTCTGAGAGTGCCCAGCACTCAGTTGAAATACACTTAAGAGTAAATTACACTTTTTAAAGATCCCTTCCCCACCTTCACCCTGCTAGTGCTTGAACTTTTGAGGCAGGAACTAGGATTTATTTTGTGAGTGAAAACACAAGGATTTAACTGGGAGGAAACCAGGCTCATTTAACTAGAGGTCTGCTGCTAAGCCTTTGCTTGTCCGAAGACATAAATTCAGAGGAGGAAGCATTTGAGGAGTTGACCATTCACAGGTGTGGCCCATGTGTGTGCCAGAAATAACCACATGACTATATACTTTTCCTAACTTTAAAGCAAAGGCAAAGGTACAATTCATTTTCTCTCTCTCTCTCTCTTTCTCTCTTTCTCTCTCTCTCTCTCTGTCATATACTTTGGCCCCTTTAACCAATTTTACCTATCCCAACTCCTGCCTTAGGCAACTACCAATCTGTTCTTTATAACATAAGCTCATTTTTTATTTCTTCTTTCTTTCACTTTCATTTTTTAGATTCCACATGTAAATGAGGTCTAATGGTATTTGTCATTTTCCTGTCTGACCCATTTCACGTAGCAAAATGCCCTCAAGGTCCATCATGTTGTTACAAATGGCAGGTTTTATTCCTTTTTTAAAATGGCTAGTAATAGTATATATAGGACACATTTTCTTTGTCCATTCATCCATTGCTGGACATTTAGGTTGTTTCCATGTCTTAACTATTGTGAATAATGCTGCAATGAACAGGGGGTGTACATATATACACTGAGTGGCCAGATTATTATGATCTCTGAACACATAATAATCTGGCCACCCAGTGTACATCCTATATAATAAAAGGCTAATATGCAAATTGTCCCCTTGACCAGGAGTTCGACCAGCAGGCAGGCTGGCCACCCGCCCATGTCCCCTCCCCCTGACCAGGCTGGCCGGACCCGATCCATGCATGAATTCATGCACCGGGCATAATATATATATTATGCCTTCAGAGATCATAATAATCTGGCCACTCAGTGTATTTTCAAATTAGTGTTTTCAGATAAATACTGATAATTAAAATTGCTGGAACACATGATAGTTCTATTTTTAATTTCTTGAAGAACTTCAAACCATTTTGCATAATGGCTGCACCAATTTACATTCCCATCAACAGTGCACAGGGGCTCCCTTTTCATATCTTCACCAACACTTGTTGTTTCTTATCTTTTTGAAAATAGCCATTCTAATAGGTGATATCTCATTGTAGTTTGGATTTGAAATTCCCTGGTGATTAGTGATGTTGACCATCTTTTCATGCACCTATTGGCCATCCGTATATCTTCTTTGGAAAAGAGTCTATTCAGATCCTCGGACTCGTTTTTGATTGGAGTTTTTGTTGCGTTTTATGAGTTCTTTATATATATTTTGCATATTAACCCCTTAGCAGATATATGATTTGCAAATATTTTCTGAAATTCATTATGTTGCCTTTTGTTTGTTGATGATGTAATATACATTTCTAAGACAAATACAGAGAAATCTCTCAAAATAATGCATAATATTACTTGCACTTATGTCTCTGTGATACTACACTGTCAAATCTGGCCAATCATCTGTTTTTGTAAATAAAGTTTTTGAAATACAGCATGCGAATTTATTTATACATTGTCTATGGCTGACTTCACACTACAATAGCTGAGTTGATTAGTGACCACAGAGGCAATATGGCCTGTAATGCCTGTCTTATTTTCAGAAAAAGTCTGCTGACCTCTGATTTAGTTGATGTGATTATAATTCTTTGTACATTTACCAAATGTCAGTATTGCAGTCTATCTCGTTATTTTATTTATATGGTGTATCTCATTAAATTGACAACAAATATTTGCAGTTGATTTAATTTTTATCTTCATTTTCACAATGACGTTTAGAGAGGTTAAGTAACTAGTCTGTTGTTCAGAAGTCAACCACTCTTATAAACCTTCTGTGAGGCTGTGCTGCTGGGATGTTAGGTAAAGATTCTGTTTACGCCCCTTGTGTATCAATAACAAGCTGTAATTTTACCTGTGAGGACAGTTATCACACAGTCACTATTGTTGATTATTTGTCCTGTTACCTGCCCACTAGACAGGCCTGTGTCTTGTTCATCTCAATCCCAGAATGCATCGCAACGATTTCAACATTATAGGTGTACTAAATTCTTGTTAATGATTAAGTGAATGCCCAGATCTGTATGTGCTGGGCTGCCCTAACAAAACACCTTAGATTGAGTGTTTATTTTATGAGAAAATTTATTTTCCCATAGCTCTGGAGGCTAAAAAGTCCAAGCCCAAGGTTGTGATATGCTTTGATTCCTGGCTTGCCAACAGCTTCCTTCTCACTGTGTCCTTACATGGCAGGAAGAGTTCTAGTGCCGCTTCCTTTTCTTACAAGGGCAGCAGTTCCATTGGACCAGGGCTCACCCTTATGGCTTCATTGAACCTTAAACCTCTTCTTAAAGGCACTATCTCCAATACAGTCACACGGGAGTTTAGCATTTCAACATATGCATTTTGGGGGGGACACAATTTAGTCCTAGCAGGAAGTATGGCAGACATTATTAGTTGATTACCCAACCGCCATTTTATATCCGCTTCTGTCCTGTTGTCTCTATCACAGGCTTTAAAAGATGAAAGTTTTCCATTGAAACCAGAGGAGGCCATATGACTGAGATCTGACAAAAAGTTGACACCACTAGTTCAGCCCATTTCCTTCTTCCTTCTTGCTGTCTATAGAACACAGGCATGATAACTGAAGGGGCAGAAGCCTTCTTTCTATTAGAAGGTCCAGAGCGTCATGTTATCATGGGAAAGCTGGAGGGGCCTGGGTCCTCAAGCGTGTTAATGACCTGCATCCAGTGTAGAACTGCATATTTCCGGACTTCTTGGTAGATAATGCAATACTTGCATCAAATGCAGTCCTAAGGGATTTGATTTGGCAAAACTAGTTGTTAGAAATACCAGAACCATTTCTACCACTAACTAGCTCTATGATATCGAGTATGATATGATTTGATGGTTTAGACAGTGACTAAGTCAGCAATGAGCCAGGCTATTCCCAAATAATACAATATTAATAATCTTAAAGAAGAGGGTTACTAGAAGAGTTCATATGAGATTAATAGTACTATTTTTAAAAATACTTTTAGTTAATCTTGCTTGTAAAAACCTTTTGACCTGATGTTTTCTCTGTGAGAATTATTGTAAATATGTGATGACTTATTTCCTTAGAGAAAGAGACAATTTGCTTGAACTAATAGGAACTGACAAAGAATGTCACATCTCTCTCCTGTCTTGCTTGTAGATGCTGCTGCACTCTCATATGTGTCCCTGTGACTCCAATTGACCCTTAAATATACTGTTAAGCACATATTTTAAACATGACAAGATAATCAATAAATCTCATAAATATTGATGTCTTACAGAGGAAATGCATCTTCTACTTGAGATCAGCATATGGAGTGCAGCACCATACAGTCATTCTTCATGCGTCCTATAGAAAGTCATTGTCACATTATTTTTGCTTTCTTACTATGTCATTATAGAGTGTGTCAAGGATGCCTGTCAGGCGCTTGTACCAACAATGTTTTGAAGCCATGACATCATTTTGACACTAATTTCCATTTTTCCATCATCCCATAAGGAGCCCCTAACATCTATTTTATGGCAAGCTTTTTACTGTCTAAGAACTAAGATATCAACTGTGAATATTGCTCCCATGGAAAATAAAATAAAAAGACAGGTTGGTTGTTAATTGATGTGCTAAGGATTAGAGTAATTGTTGTGTATCCTGGTAATATGATATACAGTGATTGGACTGATCCCCGTACTTTGAGTTTCTGCCTAATGACATCCCCATTTTTCAATTTCTTAATAGCCCCAAGCCTGGTGGAAGGAAATCCTTGGCCTCACCAAGTACTTTTATTTTCAAGAATAACTCCAGTGTGAGTGAGATAAAACAGTGGGAACCAGTGATTTTTCAAAGTATTTTACACTGTCACCTACCTCATCCAAGTCCGTCGCACTTACAGTAAGTGGTTTCACTAAAATCCTTTAGCTTATTGATGCCTCCCTCATTGCCAGTTTGCATCTAGCTCTGTCATGATGGACTTTATGTCATACAAAGTGCTCCATACCCTGCAGGGAGCCAGGTCTGAGGCAGGGGCATGTGAGCTGTGCATGTCTTGGAGACCGGCAATGTGACAGGCTTGTCCTGGTCTTTGAGAAAGCACTTCCCTAACCAAATAGGCTCACTGTGCCCAGATAGGTGACAGAATAGAACAGTCCATAGTTTGAAAAAAAAAAAAAAAGAAAAAGTAGAGGTGCTGAGTAGAAAAGTAAAGACGAGTTCTTATCCTAATTGGACCTTTTATTATGTAAGCAATAAGCTGAATAAGTACTGCAGTCCCAAGAATTAGAGCTGAGTTTGGACATTTAAATTTTTGTGTGACAGAACTTAAAAATTCCGGATTTTTGGTGCGTTAGCACTGTGGTAAAGATTATGAACTCTGCAGCTAGGTTCTCTGTTGAAAAACAACAAGCTGTGTGACCTTGGACAAATTACTTAACCTACCTATGCCACAGTACCCCTATATGAAAATGGGGATAATAATAGTACCTTCTTTCCTAAGGCTACTATGAAGATTGGATTAATACGCCTAATGTGTTAAAATAATACTTTACAGACTAAGTACTTATTAAATAAATATTAGTGAGAATAAACGAATCACCATTTTTTTCATCACTTTTATGAACATTGGATTGTTAAGGATAAATCACAAAGCACCAAACACTCTCAGTAAGCTACAAAGTATCACGTGGTCTAACCTATTCCTATTGACTATGATGGCTTTGAGATGTGTCTTCTTGCTCTGGCTGAAGGACAGTCCTCAGAATTTGCTTTCAGGTATATTGTTTCCAGCCAGGGCGGACTAAGAAGGATATTCTCTCAGAAGAGCTGAAGGACAGAAAGGAAGCAACAGCCATTTGGTAGCGTACAGACCCAGGTATTCAGTTACATACTAACCCAGGCACTGCCCTGAAGGGCTTTTGTAGATGTAATGAAGAGATCCTAATCCATTGACTAAGTTGATTAAAAGGGTGGATTGAATTTTGGGGTTTCTTCATTCTGAGCTTCTCTCCTTTTATTTTTTGATATAATATCCCATCATTTGTCTTCTAGTTTTCATTTTCCTACGGGTATCCTATCTGGCATGGCTTTTTTACTACTAGACCAGTGTTCCAATAAAGTGAAGCCCTTTAGAAAAGGTCTTTGTGCTTCCCTGAGCCTGGGCTCCAAGCTGGAGCTCGGGCTCCGGGAACTCCATTCTGGTCGTGTAGCAGCTGGGAGTTAACCGAAGGGAAGGGAGCTGGAGTGGCTGGGCCTGGAGGAGACACTCACAGGCTAAGGTCTGGAAGTGACCGCTTCAGACGCCGCCAAGGACAGCCGAATCCCCACCAACGGGAGTAACACCCCTCTCCCTCTCTCCTGCCTCTGCCCCCATGTAGGGAGGAAGGACTGGCTTTCCAATCTCCCCACAGATTTCCTGGGAAGGAAGATCCAGTAACGGGGCAAGTCCTCTGCTGGGCGCAAGCTCAGTAGGAGCCAAGATGGTGAGCATAAAGGGGAGAAGGGGAGGAGTCTAGCCTGGGGAAGCATGTGATTGGATAAGAGGCACATACCCCGCCCCCAGAAGATCTAGGAAAGGGATTGGATAGGAGAGGACCCCCCCACCTCCAAGAGCCCCCAAAGAGCCAGGGAAGAGATTAGCTCCTTTGAAATAAAGCGTACCCTTCCCTAAACCCAAGGAGATATAACGAAGGCCTGTCTCAGGAGCACATGTTCGCCTGCTGCCCGTTTGCATGCATTTTTCTCTCCTTAGCAGCCACTTGGGCCCAAGCACGGGCCTGGGTGCAGCGCTGCAGGGCGGGGTAGAGCACAGCGGGAGCAGAGGCTAGGCTAGCTGCACGGGGATAGAGACTGAGCTGGACTAAGCTTGGGCATGGACTCACCTGAACTACCACAGCTTCGGATGCCTCGCCGGCGCCAGGTAATGCCACACCATCTCTGGACCCTTCTTCTGGGCTTGGTGAAGACAAGACTGGACTTCCTCCACAGCAGGAGGGAGCTGAGCCACCTGGTCACGGATGAGACACCAAACACCTGGAGGCAATCCTTTGTCTTTGCTCCAGCTTCAAAAAAATCTCACCACTACACCTCCCCCTCCCCTGTGTGAGTCCCCAAAATGCTTTCTCCTTACCCTATGGGAGAGCCCTATTTCCACCGGCAACAATTCTACCTGCCCTACAGACTTCAGGCTTGCGTAGCCAGTCTACACATTTTAGTGATAAATCTACTCTTGTAATAAATCTATCATCTATCTACCTATCTATTTTCCTATTTATAGTAATCTATTTCTTACTAGTTCTGTTTCTCTGGCTGAACCCTGACTGATACGTAGGCTTACCAGAATAGAATTTGGACCAAGAATTTTACATATTTGAACTTCCTTAAAATTCAAATCCAGTCTTTGAGATACCTGAAATAATTAACAGTGTGGGTAATAATGATAAAATGTTATTAGAAGAATTGTGTGAAGGAGAGAGAAGTTAGTTACCACATTAGACGTGACTTAAAATTCAGTAATATCAAGGTTAATTATTTGAACATTGGAGACTAATAGTGAGAAAGCTATGAGAGGGAGGATAAATGTAAGGAAATAAAAATTTGAAAAATATATGGAATATTGTGACAAAAATTATGAGAGTAAGGCAGAAAAAAACAGATGGTAAGATTTCAAGAAGAGTCAAGTTTGGGTAGAACAAAATTTAATGTAAATGAAAAGAAGGCAAAAACAAACAAACAAAAAAACACCTGGAAATTTTAAAAACAGTATAACTAAAAACAGGTGAGACAAAAATGACCAGGGGTATCCTATCGAATAAAGAGGGAATATGCAAATTGACCATCACACTGTGACAAAGATGGTGGTGCCCATAGCCACAAGATGGCGGCACCCAGTCCCCTCAGCCCCACCAGAGTCCCCCAGTCCTTTCAACCCCATGAGGGGTTGGAGGGGTAGCAGGCACACGGTGCAGCCAGACCCACCCTCAGCCCCCCAGCCGCCCAGGGCTGCCCGAGGCTCAGGTAACGAGGGCCGGCCGAGGCTTGTGCTGCCGGCAGTGGCAGCAGCAGAGGTGTGATGGGGGCATCGCCTTCCCCTGATTGCCAGGTTGCCTCCTGCCCCTGAGGGCTCCCAGACTGTGAGAGGGGGCAGGCCGGGCTGAGGGACATCTCTCTCCAGTGCATGAATTTTCATGCACCAGGCCTCTAGTATTTAATATGAATCCTCAGTGAAGTAAGGAATTCCTACCATATAATACTTCTGTATTGTGTTGAATGAAAACACTCACAATTAAATAAAATGCATCTATACATTTATCTTTACTGCTTTCTAGAATTCTTTTTTCTTTTTTGCTTTTAATTTAGTCTAGTACTCACAGAATATAAATTACTCCCTGGAAACAAGTTGGGTACTTTCAGAAGTTGAATTAACTCTCTCAGTGCAGGTTAGTAGAATTTAGAATATTATAGCCTTATAATTTTATCCCTATAACCTCAGACACTAAAAAAACTTCAAAGTTAATAAAGTAAGTTTTTTAAAATTTGCCTCTTTCCCTTTCTGAGTATTTTGTGTAAAATCTGCTTCACATCTTTCTGGAAGAAGGGAGAATGATAAAATCTTTAAGTACAACTTAGACAAGCTGAAACAATGAGTTCACTGATGAACATATGGGAAACCAAAGGAGAAAGACATTCAATGGAAATAGTATGCTGGTGTGCTTTGTAAGATCACAGTCAAGGACAAAGCCTGATTAAACAAGGAAAGTAGGTGAGATAATTGTATCTTCTTTTCATTATAATTTTTTAAAAATATATATTTTTATTGATTTCAGAGAGGAAGGGAGAGGGAGAGAGATAGAAACATGGATGAGAGAGAATCATTGATTGGCTGCCTCCCGCATGCCCCCCAATGGAGATTGAGCCCACAATCCGGGCATGTGCCCTTGACTGGAATCAAACCTAGGACTCCCCAGTCCATTGGCCACTGAGCCAAACCAGCTAGGGCTCATTATAATTTTTTATTATAAAGAAATATCACAATATTAAGAAAGTTTGAACAAAACAATTCCCTATGACCAGGATGTACTTTTATCATTTTCTTGCTTTCTATTTGATTTTTATGTTTAAAAATGAATTATTTTAAATTTGAAGATAGAGAAATAACATACATTTCTTCCCCCTTTGTATTCTTTAGTAATTGAAAGAAGGACAATAGAAAACCTGCTCTTGTCCTAAACCTCTACAACTCTGGCTGGCTGCAGACTGGATCTCATGAAAATATGAGAGTCATGAAGGGAGAGTTTCCCCCAAGAATGAGAATACTATAGAAGATTTACTGACAAATGCTAGTTATCCATAATCGCCAGTCAGTAGGAAACTTTCTTATCATCAAAGCATATGCTTCTGTTTTACATACCAAAAGCAAATGCAACTTTAACTCCTTCACTGGTGCAAGTTTATACTCTGGTGTATGTGTCTTCCTTTAATTAACTTTTTATTCTTTGGGAGAAGTAGTATGTGTGGTAAAATACAACAGAATGCACCCTGATAGGTCAGAGAGAATAGTGGAGGACTGAGACTCATGAGTTCATTTTTAGTTGAATAAAAAGTTTACTTGCCTGTTGAAGTGATAGTCAAGCAAATTGTCAAGAAGAATCATTCATTATTCAATACCAAAAACGTAAAACAATCTTAATCACACTGCTGCTGGGTCAATAAACAAATTGAATATGCAAACCATTGTTCATCCTATACTAGAGTCTGTGCAGAGATAACAAAATAATAGTTATTAATGACTAAACTTTGAATGCTGTTTTATAATTTTTAAAAGACTTTGGTATCCATTATCTAATTTAATCCTCAAAACAGCATATGAACTATCTATACTTAAGCTGCAAACCTTTGATGAGGATTTACAAGATGTACAGTAAATAAATTAAATCTTCTAAAAGCAACAGACAAATATAAGATAAATTGTACAATAACTGGTTTCACTGGACAGATGTTAGGAAAGAGGCACATCATCAATCTGAAATATATGGAGAAAGGGAAACTATATTTACATTGCGTTAGCTGAAAACATTACAAAATACCTGAAGGTGGCATATATTTGACTGCACCTGTTTGGGTCTCTTTTTTTCTTTGCCCTCAATGCCAGGTTAACTTCTGCTTTAACTTCACAGGAGCCTGATACTAACTGATGGAATTGAATGCAATTAATAATAAATGGACTTAATGCCACTTAATGCCATGCTTGTGGAAGTTGGCAAGTAGATTGGATGAAATTAAGAATATTAAGATGATAGCAAGAAACACAATTTGTATATTCAGTCATTTAGCAAATATCTATATCTATATCTATCTATCTATCTATCTATCTATATCTATCTATCTATATAAAGCCCTAATATGCAAATAGACCAAATGGTGGAACAATGGAACAACCGGTCACTATGATATGCGTTGACCACCAGGGGGCATGTGTGGAACATGATGGGCATTGGCAGTAGGTGGCAGAGTGTGAAACATGGTGGGCATCAGCTGCAGTGAGATGGTGGAGCAGGTGAGCGGGGGAGCCAGACCAAGGTGGGGCACCAGTCGCTATCATCAGAGTGATCCTCTGGTGGTTACTGAAAATTCTTTGCTTCCACATGCCGTGGTCCCGCCCAGTGCTCACACCCACTGCCAGTGCCCCGCGCTGGCCCAGATCGCTTGGTGCCGTCAGCTGGTGTGAGCGGCGGCTGCTGCCAGCCCTAATAGCCCCTGAGGGCTTCTCTACCTCCCCCTGCTCCTGAGGGGCGATTAGGGCAGCAGTCGCCACTTGCATCTGCTGACAGTGCCGGCCTCACTCGCACCCGCTGCTGACGCCAGCCCCAATCACTCCACACCATCAGTGGGTGCGAGCAGGGCTGGCACCATCAGCACATGGGGGCGGCAACGGCGGGAGCTGGGCTGTAGGCAGAGAAGGGATCAGGGGCCGTGGTGGGAGGGACCAGGCGGGGGTGCAGAGGATGGGCCAAGCCCGCTCCTGTGCCCACCGCAGCCTCACGGCCCACAATTCCTTTCAAGGTGCACAAATTCATGCACTGGACCCCTAGTATTTATATATTTGTACATAGCATTTACCTGGCACTTTCCTGCACAGTGAAGAGAAAGGTGAATGAGAAAATCAGGGGCTCTGCCCTTCTCAAATCTTGTCTGGTGGGTAAGGCACAAGGCAAGTGCTCAATAAATGTTACAAGAAAAGTGTCTGTAAGGAAAGTGTTTATAAAAGCACAATTTAGAGTAGACTGGAGTAGGTAGGTTTGCAGAGAGTTTCAAAAATGTTAGGATTTTTTTAGTGTTAATTTCTAGATATTTACTCAAATATTTAGCCCAAAGACCTAGAAGTTATTAATAAGTTAGTATGAAGGATGTGAAGGATATTAACTAGAATCATTATAGTGATCATTTTACAATATATACAAATATCAAATCATTATGTTGTACCCCGAAACTAATTTTATATATCAATTATATCTCAATGTAAGAAATATTTTAGCAAAAAAAAAAAAAAATGGAGAAAATGGGAGAATTACTTTTGGGAAGAGAATGGATGAAATGGAAATGCCTTTTCACACATCTTTCTGTGCAATAGCAAACAGAAACGTGGAAGTAGTAGAGGGAAGGTTAGAGGACAAGTATATAGAACAGTACTAAATTCAATTATCCAGACAGAAGAAAATCCCCTCAGATCATCAAGAAAATAACCAAATGAAGCAAAAAGAAACACTTTTCACCGAAATATGTACTTACTCAGAAAGGCTAATTTTGCCACTTGAGTACAAAGCATTTACCTTGTCAATATACATACTTGATTTCTTTTGCAAATAGTAAATAGCAAAAGCCAGGAAGGCCAAATACAGAAATCTTGTTTCTCCTAGATTCTTTGACTTTGTTAATTAAGAAGTTAAGATAGATAATGAAGCTCAATTTTCCCTATCCCCATGCAAGTCGGTGTGAAAACATTTGGGCCACTGGAAGTATTGAACAGGATCTGTTGCTTATTATTCACCAAGGGAAAATTCCATTTTAAACATTGATTTCCGCAGCCCAGTTCAGATTGCCGCCTCTGAATTATCACTGCTTCCATAGTCAGGAAACTGAGATACGTGAATCAGAACTGTGCAAAAAGCAAATTCTCCATCTTGCAAGGACACAAGGAGTGCTACTGCCAATGCAGGTCAATCAAGTTATAATGGGCTCTAATTAGCACTCCACAAGCTGTTAAATTCTTCACCTGCAGCTCAATGGCAGTTGAAAAGGTGTGAAATTCTTTCTTTGCTTTGAAAACATCAGAGTTTACATTTCCCCCTATCTCTTCCTTACATCTTAATGTCCATAGAAAGAACCAAAATAGAAAGAGAAAAGGTGGTTAAGATTCAAAAGGCTGTTATTATTTTTTAATTTTGGGGGATCATAGGATACTAACTTAATTGGCTTCTACCCCTCAGTTTTCAGGTCTGTAAAATGGGATGGGAATAAAACACCAGCCTTGCAGAACATTGTGAGGAATAATTATTTAATGTTCATAATGTTCTTTGAAGATGAAGAAAATGATTCATGTGCTAAGTGTTATAATCACCAACCTAAGCCGAATCAGACATATCAGAAAAATTAAAGCTAGCTTTGAATGAAGAGGAAACTTATTCTTGACATCTGTAGTTTTGTATTTCTGACACTAACTCAAACTTCACAATATTAGAGACTTAAGCAAAATTATAAAGAGAAAATTTATGCTGCTTTATCTCATATCCCTTCTAATACTGAACTAGATAGTATGAAGGAATCTAGGCTTGAATTGGAAGAGCATTTCTCAGATGGTATTCCTCATTCTGTATTCATCAACATGGAAAAATTAATTTAGCACATGCAGGTGTAAGTGTAATTGTGCATGAAAAATTATTTACAAAGAAAACAAAATGATCCACTAATCATATTTGTGTTTGGTGTCTTATTTCACTTTCTTGTTATGCTATATAATTACAATCTTTGAATATTTAAGTCATATTGTGTTCCTTCTGGTGTCTATTTCAACTTGCAAACACCTCTACATTAAAAGTGTTATCAATAAACATGTGAATGCCCATTAAGTGTTTTAAACCTCAATAGATCCTATTTGGAACTAAATAAGAAAAGTCCCAACTTTCATGGACCTCAAATTTAATTTAGAGACAATGTGATACAGTAAAGAATGTTGAACCTTGCCAAATATTGAAAATAATAGACATATTCTGAGAGAAAAATGATATTAGCCAGGAGAGGAGGAAAGGAAATGAATTTTTTCTAATCTGCCTTTGCATTATTTATTCTATGGAGATTATGCATATGAAATTATATGGAAGTGTTGATATTTGTAAGCATCTATTAAAAAAAGCTACTAAGGAAAAATAAGTAATTGAAAACCCAATAGATAAAGAGAGGACTATTAAGAACAGAAAGTGCCAGGTCATAGGGTCCGTGTGCTACAATTGTGATACTAGCAGTCTGCGTCTTAAAGTATCAGCCTCTATAGATCAACAACTCCCACATATGTGTTCTCCCACCCAGGCTCCTGTCCTGAACTTCAGACACATATTCAAATGTTTATGGGTCACCTTCAATCGGATGTCCTGCAGGCACTTCAAATTCATTTGTCTGACACTGAATGCAATAGATTCAGTCTGACATTCTCATGCTGTGTCTTATCTCAGTGAAAAGTTCGGCTAGTTCTGCTAGTCACCTGTATTGTTGCATTTGAACCCTGAGCTTCAACATTGACTCCCTCCCTAACAACCCACATCTAATCTATCACCAAGGCAAATCTGTGCTACTTCCTAAAAGTTACTCACATTTGTCCACACTACTTCAGTCTCCCACCCTAGTTTATGTCACTATCATCCCTTGGCTAATACTAGGGTATTTTTATTGAGAGCAATATAAATGACTTCAACTTTCCTAAGCAAAGATTGTGAGTTTATGGAGAGGATCTAACTCTCAGAATCACAAGGCTGACTGAATAATTTGGATTGAGAAAGAACAGAAAGGTGGACAGAGGTTGCAGGAATAATTGGTGCTTCTGTTGATTCTAGTGAACAGCAATATTTTGAAATGTTTTGTCATTTATCTCAAGGCTAATACGACATGAATTGAGTATGTGATTGTCCTAACTTGCACCCTTTGCCTTAGCCTTGGCCAGGTCTGGGTACAACACTTTGAGGGGAGATTAGATGCTGAGCAGGGAGCCACTATAAGGTATAATATACTCCTTCCTAAATTATTTTGTTTCCAAGCTTACCTCTCTCCTTTCCTCCCTGCTCCCCCCACCCCCACCCGCCACCCTGCACACAGCAAAAGCAATCTTCCTGAAATGCAAGGATAGCCCACTTAAAACCTGCAATAGCTGCCTATTTATCTCAGGAAAAAATATCCTCACAGCTTCATGAACTGGCTCTTTCTTTTGAAAACACACACACACACACACACACACACACACACACACACACACACACACACACACACACAACACTTCACTTTTTGTCATTCTAATTCCTCCCTCCCTGTGTACTCTCATGAGTTCCCACCACACTGAAATTCTTCAGAACCACTCCACATTTTTTCCTTTGGGTCTTTCAAAATGCTTTGCCTAAAATCTTCTTCACTTTCCTCCTTCCCTGTCTCCTGTGACCATTTCACTTCTCCCAGCATTATTCTGCGCTAAAACTACTTCTGTACTTGTTTATATTGCTTCCTTCATGTAGTGAGGTGAGCAGTGTCCTCTAAAAATTCATCCTTTCTCAGGACCTCAGAATGTGATCATTTTTGAAATAGGGTGTTTGCATATGCAATTAGTTAAGGATCTGGAAAGGAACTCATGTTAGATTTAGAGTGAGCCCTATATCCAATGACTGGCATCCTTATAAGAAGAGAGGTCACAGAGACAGAGGAAAGACGGAGTCAAATGGAATAACAAAGGTCATGTGCAGATGGAAGCAGAGAATGGATTCATGCTGCCATAAACTAAGGAATGCCTGGGGCTACTAGATACTGGACAAGACTGGAAGGAATCTTTCCTTAGAGCAAGCGTGTCTAACTCGCAGCCCGCGGGCCACATGCCTCCTTTATTTGGCCCGTGTTAGCCTTTGAGTTTGACATGCTTGCCCTAGAGATTTCAGAGAGAGTATGGCTCTGGGGACATCTTGATTTCAGATTTCTGGCCTCCAGAAGTGTGAGACAATAAATTTCTAAGTTACCAAGTTTGGAGTAATTTTTTATGGCAGCCTCAGGAAACTAATATACTTGACAATATGCTCTTTTTTAGGAACAGGAAAATCATTTATTTCGATTATTTTTGTATCCCAAGAGCTTAGCATAATGCCTGTCACATAATAGGCTTTCATAAATATTTAGAGAATGAGTGAATAAAGGCAGGTCAGCCATGTCTTTCCCAATTTCCTAGTACACCAAATCTTGGCTATATCCCAACCCATCCCCATCCATCTGGTGGGTGTTATTCTCTGCCTTAGCAATCCACAGACATAGTGAATTAATACTTATTAATAACTACTCTAAAAATTGTATCTCAGGATTATTTAAGCTGAAGTACATGTGGAAGAATATATATATATATATATATATATATATATATATATATACACACACACATATATATACACATATATATATGTGTATATATATGTGTGTATATATATATATATATATATATATATATATATATATATATATATATATATTCCTTAAATAAAATTTACATTTTACTTGCCCCCCAAAAATCCTTAAACTAAAGAATAATTCTTGCTGTAGAATTTCACATCTCAATAGAAAACACAAGAGATATTGTCTTAGGCAGGCGTCCTCAAACTATGGCCCACGGGCCACATGCGGGTGTTTTTGCCGCAACAATCAAAATAAGATATGTGCAGTGTGCATAGGAATTTGTTCATAGTTTTTTTTAAACTATAGTCTGAGGGACAGTGAACTGGCCCCTGTTTAAAAAGTTTGAGGACCCCTGGTCTTAGGCAAAGGAGATAACCTGGGGTTTCTGAAGTTGTCACCATTTTCAGGTTCTATAGATTATATGACCTTGTCTGACCCCAATTTTTTGCACATAGATATTTTAGTTTAAAATGTTAAGATTTTATCAAGCAAACACAAATATCTCAAATTCCAGCACATTATCTTCTGGGTAAAAGAATATTAATTTGATTAAATGAAAATTTGAAACAGAAAACAGTGCCAATCTAGTCTCGAGCACGAGGTAAATAACTAATTATAGACTCTGCCCCAGCACTAAACAGAGCCTCTATTTTGAATGTCTCTTTACATTTGGCAATACTGGACATGAGCCATATTGATTATATCAATCTGCTTTCAATATTCGTATACTAAATGGACCTCAGTTTATTTTGAAGCAACAATCACATAAGCAAACCAAAATAACAAAGACTTGCATATGGGTACACACACACACACACACACACACACACACACACACACACTTATACACATACATACACAAACACACACTAAATATTATAATAAGGTATTTCACTCTATGCACATCAGTTAGGATTAAGAAAGGAGCTGAACTTCCAGGGTTATTAAGAGCTCTTTACTCACCAGCTCAATCAGTCATTGTCCAATTTCACAAATGGAATAACAAAACCTTGTGAAGGCATTAGCACTCACCCTGAAGAGCTATATGCGATCTGTCTTATTATTCTAATTTTGAAGAATTCTTAGATGGTACATTTCAAGATTGCTTTCCATGAAGAGTTTATGTTGAAGCTCTCTAACACCTCCTAACAAAAATTATATTTCTCATCATTTATTATTATACAGAAAAAAAAGTCTGAAAATTGCAAGAGTTGGCATTTAGAAATGTAGTCTATGATATGCAGGCAACACACTTGCAAACTGGGTAAAAGTGCTTTATAACTTCTGTAAATTAATGATACACCTGGGTATAAAAATGTGGACTACAATTGCCTTCTCTATGCCAGAAACAGTTTCTGGAACTCACACTATATAATACAATAAATAAATTAAAATTTTGGATACAAAGAAAATATAAATTTTGATCATCATTTGAAAAATAAGAAATATAATTTATCATTCAGTTGTTTTACAAGTGATGCTTAATTTAAGAAACTTAAAATATATTGCCAATGACTGTGAAAGAAAGCTGATTGACCTAGAACGTTGATTGAGTACTTGTGAGTATTACAAAGGAATAATGTTTCTTATGTACCCTGCTAATGGAATGAGCACATTGTAAGGTATTGAGCAATGATATTCTGTGTATGCCAAAGAAACGGCAGACACAGACTTTCCTGCGGGAGGTTTAGAATATTGAGGTTTGAAGAAAGAGGAAGACACAGGAGCCTTCTTCTGATTCCTGGCTGAAGCAATGGAGGCATCTCTCTCTGGCTTCCTCCTCCCCCATGTTTACTATGTCACGCGATGTTTCTGGGCTCATTAGGTAAATTCACTGAAAAATAGAGTGAAGGCTAAGGAAAGAATGGTCTTTTAACTTTATCCATGTGGGCACAGCTGCTAAAGGGTGTTGCCACAGTGCATCGGGGGATATATGATAGCCACAACTTAGATAATCTCTCTCAATTTTTGGGCCCTGTTCTTAGAAGCTTAGTCCTCTCTTGTCTCTGTTGATTGCTCATACACCCTCTGTACTCAAGGCCCCCTCTCTCCTAGATTTTATTTTGAATAAAGATCCTTTTCTTGGGATACTATCTCAGCCCCCATTATGTTTACTGTTATATCTTCTATCCTTCACAGGCATCCACTTAATTAGTTTACCAAATGAAAATTTCTGGATAATTCAAATGACTTGCTAGTATTTCACACTCAACAATCCACACTTGTACACCATGTTTTCACAGCAATTCTGGTTTGGAGTCATTATAAAATGTTCTGGTTATAAAAGCAGGGGAAGAGAAGGTGACAGTTGAGGGCCACAATTTCTGGGTCACTTAGTCCAAATGCCCTAGAGAAAACCTGATTAGCTCAGCTCAACCTTTAGATTGAATGTCTTGAGCCATGTTTTTAATCCCTGATCCAGTAAATTATGGTTGGGAAAGATAAGGCAGGATCATTCTGTAAAACTAGAAAGTAGGGGCTGAATTTTAAAGGATTATCTTTTATTGGGGTAAATGAGCAGAGAAACAAAGACTTTAACTCGGATTCAAACCAAAATCCAACTGGCACCAAATCCCATGCTCCCTCTATTATATCCTGTTGGTTGTTCTTGGCTGATTATTTTTTTTAATTTCACATATATTTTTTGGTAATTGCATTGACTCTCATGGTTATTAACTACCAGTTACACTCATTGTCAACTCTGAGAATCTAACTGTCTGTGGTATATAGTCATTAGGATGTCCCAGAAATCACATCAAACGGAACATGCACTTAGGTTAAAAATGTACTCAGAGAATCAGCACTGCTCCATTTAAAGCCTTCACACATTGCATGGAGTAAAATAGATGCTCAGTAAAAGGAAGTGTTTATTTTTACTATTAATATAACGAAGCTCAACACTCCCTCTCTACCAAATCTGTTCTTCCTTCTAGTCCTCTCATCTCCAGTAACTTACTGCCATTCACCCTGTTGCCTAAACTTGGGAGTCATGCTGAAACCTCTCCTCTCTGCCACCCCACACAGCTTATCAATTGTGTCTACCAAATATTTCTTGAATTTTCACATTTCTACTTATCACCATCTTTGCTGTTCTAAAACTAGAGATGGAAAATAAGCATTTCTGAGAAGAAAGAAAAACAGTAGCATCAACAATTCCACTGCGAACAGCAGTGAGGAAAGCATTGGTGAAAAAGAGAGTGGAAGAAAGTATCCCAGAACTAGGAAGGTGCTGTGTCTGTTAGGCAGGCAATGATTGAAGCTGGGGTCTGCACATGGAGGATAGATGAGCACAACTTTATTTAATCGTTTTATTGCTTTTTTTTTTTTTTTTTTTTTTTTTGAGAGAGAGAAAGGGAGAGGGAGAGAGAGAAAGGAAGAGAGAGAGAAACATTGACGTGAGAGAGACATTTTGATCAGTGCCTCCTATATGCACCCTGACTGGGGACCAAACCTACAACCTGAGCATGGGACCTGACCAAGAATTCAACCAGGTGCACAGGATGATGCTCAACCAACTGAGCCACACCAGTCATAGCAAAATGAATGCAACTTGGTCAAATACTGGATGCCCATGAGAAACATGGAGCATGGTGATGGGAGGAGGAGGGAGGAGTATTGACAAATAATGTGATGCTTTTAAAAAGAGATCCTGACTTTGGAACTCTTAGTTTCATTTTCTTGTTATAATTTTTATTTTGGTATCATAAACAACATCAGACCTCATCCAAAGAATTATGCTGCCTCCCCTTAATCGTTGGACCAAGTGTAGCAAAAGGAAACAAATGAAATCTCCCTTGGTTCTCATTCACATCGCTGGAATACTGTAACTTCATGAGGAACTTACCACATGCTAAGGAGAAACAAAATGAAAATGATTAGAGAAAATTCAAACATGTTCATCACAATTACTTTTTTTAATTATAGGGTTTTAATGCCTCAATTATTAAATTTAGGACTCAAAATACCGGTAGAGCATGACTTCTTTCCAAAACTCAGCCTGTCTTCTATTAAGAGATGCAATCTTACCTTCCACCTGTCTAGGGTCAGTCTCCCAGAAAGATTGAATTCTTGTTTCTTGTGTGTATGTTGTGTGTGTGTGTGCGTGTGTTTCTGATTTAAGCAAAACACAAATTCTAGAAAAACTATTCCAGGTCTCCCCCTTCCTTTTGAGTTCCTGAGCCATGTACCCAACTCTTCAGAGATAATTAGCAGGATTCCTATGCCATAAATGAGGCTGCTTTTCCAAGATCAAGAAGAATGCTGACTCCCCTTTTCACCTGAGGCCCTGTACACCTTATACCATGTGGAGCCTCTTCAACTTTTCCTATTTTGAAATATGCATGTAACTTAGCCTTAATGTTGTAATTCACAGAAACTAATTAAACAAAAAGAGTTCACTGATATAGTATCTTCACAAACACTCTATAGACCTACAGTTGGATCATTTCCATGAAATCCTTCTGTAGCAAATTATATGTTACAGTTGAAAGCAATCTTAAAAGCCAATTGGTTCAAACTACTTATCATAAAAACTAGAATTCTCAAATCCAAGAAGGTGGGCCAGTTTACCCCACCCCAGTATCCCCCTACCCTTGCTAACTGGTGCTTGGGCCATATCTTTAGTATCCATTAGAGAGAGTGTGAGCAACTCAGATCTGTTGACATTTTATATCCCAGGCTCTTTCAGCTAATATTCTTTTATCCTCTCCATTATTATAGTTCTATCTCTTCACATATTAATTATGTCTTTGTCTTTTTTTTCTGGATCATCATTTACTTCTTGGACCTACTTCTCTAACATGAAGTTTGTGTCAGACTGAACAACTACCATCCTAGTCAAGTGCTCCCATGACATACTCCTTTGTATAATTCTGTGTCTTCCAAATCTAATTTCGAGTTATATATATATATATATATATATATATATATATATATATATATATTCACTAACTGTGAAGGGAAAAAAAGAGCTCAAGACATATGAAACAAAACTTTAATGTCTGTTAAGCTCAACTATATGCTATTATCCTTTACTTAAAGGGAGTGGATATATAATAGCAATTAAGAATACAGGCTCAGTGTGAAACTGGGAAATATATGTTTGGTCTTTAACCCTGCTTCCTAGCACAAGGCTCCTAAAATCATCAGAATATTTAAGTGATGAATGCTTTTTATATGCTAATAAGATGACTGGTGGCTAAGAGCCCCTATAGTTTTAAGGTAGGGCTCTATCACCAGAAAGAACAAGGCATGATTACATGATCTGATCTTGCAGGCCCACTGCTGACCTCCAGGGAGGGGAGAAGGCCTGGAGATTGAGTTAATCACCAATGGCCAGTGATTTAACAATTTGTACCCGTGTAATGATACCTCCAAAGAACCCTAGGCAATTGGGGTTTAGAGAGCTTCTGTGTTGGTGAATACATTGAGGTGCTGGGAGGGTGGCACACCTGGAGAAGGCATGGCAGCTCAGCACCTCTCCCCCATTTCTTGCCTTAGGCATCACTTTCATTCAGCTGTTCTTAGGTGCATCCTTTATAGTAAACTGGTAATCCTATATAATAAAAAGGTAATATGCAAGTTGACTGTCACTCCAACACACAAGATGGCCACCCCCATGTGGTCAAAGATGGCCACCACAAGATGGTCCGCAGGGAAGGGCAGTTGTGGGTGATCAGGCCAGCAGGGGAGGGCAGTTGGGGGGAACTAGGCCTGAAAGGGAGGGCAGTTGGGGACGACCAGGCCAGCAGGAGAGAGCAGTTAAGGGGTGACCAGGCTGACAGGGGAAGGCAGTTAGGGATGACCAGGCCTGCAGGGAAGGGCAGTTGGAAGTGATCAGGCCTGCAAGGGAGGGCAGTTGCGGGGGACCAGGCCTGCCTGGGAGGGCAGTTGGGAGCAACCAGGCCAGCAGGGGAGGGCAGTTAGGGGTGACCAGGCCTGCAAGGGAGAGCAGTTGAGGGGGACCAAGCCTGCAGAGGAGGACAGTTAGGGGCAACCAGGCTGGCAAAGGAGGGAAGTTAGTGGTGACCAAGCCAGCAGGGGAGGACAGGGGTGACCAGGCTGGCAAGGGAAGGAAGTTAGGGGTGACCGAGCCAGCAGGGGAGGGCAGTTGGGGGCAACCAGGCCAGCAGGGGAGGGGAGTTAAGGGCAATCGGGCTGGCAAAGGAGCAGTTAGGTGTCGATCAGGCTGGCCAGGGAGTGGTTAGGGGTGATCAGGCTGGCAGGCAGAAGCAGTTAGGGGCAATCAGGCAGACAGGCAGGCAAGTGGTTGGGAGCCAGCAGTCCTGGATTGTGAGAGGCCCAATAGGATCGGGCCTAAACGGGCAGTCGGACATCCCTTGAGGGGTCCCAGATTGGAGAGGGTGCAGGCTGGGCTGAGGGACACACACACACACACACACACACACACACACACACACCCATGCACGGATTTTGTGCACCAGGCCTCTAATAGTAAATAAACCACCTTCCTGAATTATGTGAGGAAATTATCAAGGCTGGAGGGGGAGGTTGTTGAAGAAACACCCAATTTTCAGCAAAGTCAGATAGGAAAGTGGGTAACCCCAGGGACTTAAGACTTGCAACTAGTATCAGAAGTGAGGGCAGTTTTATGGGACAGAGCCTTTAAACCTGAGGAGTCTAAGGCAAACTGGGTAGTATCAGAATTGAACTGAACTGTAGGATATCCACTTGGCATTCAGAGAACTGATTAATTGAATAATTGGTTGGTGTAAGGAAAAATCCATACATTGTAGTCAGGAGTGTTTTGAGTCAAAACTGGCTTACCCAGACAGCCATGAATCAAATGCAGGTTCAACCAATTATCAGCCTTGGACAAGTTACTTAAATCTTTGACTGCACTTTGTATAAAATGGAGTTGACAAAAATAGTAGAATGTCACGGATTAATATATAAAAGTTATTTAAAACACTGCATGGTATTCAATAAATATCATTGATAAAGCCTTCATGTTTATATTCACATTATTATTATTGCTACTGTTATTAAACTATTGGTCTTCATTGCTTCTTACAGCTCAGAACTTCCATCTGTGATGTTTTTTTTCTAAAAAAGCTTGCTAATAATTTTCTTTAAAGAGGGCTTGATTGTGGTATACACACTTATTTTTGGTTTGTCTGAAAATATATTTATTTTGTCTTATTTTAAAGATATTTTCACTTGAATAGATTTCTAATTTGACACTTGTTATCTTTTATCATATTGAAAATATTATTTCAGTCATCCAATTTGATGCTGTTGAGAATTTCCTGCTTGTCTCTTTGATCTTGGATTATGCAGCATCACTGGGGTATACCTGGGTGTGTAGTTCTTTTTACCCTTCCTGGCATTTATTGAACTTCTTGAATATTCATCACTTATGAAGAGATCTCATTCACTATCTCTTCATTACTCATGTTCTAATCTCTCTCTTATTTGATGAAATCTGGTTAAATGTATAGTAAACCCTTGAATTTGATCTCTTTCATATTGTCTCTGTACTATATTCTGAAAAAAATCTTTACTTATCTTTCTTTCTACCATATTTCTCCCCTTCTGTGTCTAATCTACTATGAAACTTAATCATTGAGTTTTTTGTTTCAATTATATTTTTTATTAATAGGAATTCTGTTTGGCTTTTTTTGAAATCTCTAGTTCACAGTTTTATTTTTTAATTTACTGTTGCCTGTAGATATTTTAATATTTTACTTTTAAGTCCAATAAACATAATTGTTACAATATATAAGGTCTTGGCGAGATTCATTCTATTGTCTTTATTTCTCTCTGTTGATTCTTAGTCTCAGTGTCATGCTTCCTGTCTTAGATTATCTTTTATAGGGAATTTGTTTTTCTTGTTTTTTAAATCATTGTAAGAATTCTTTGAAACCTTGAAAGAAGATTTATTTCTTCATAGATTTTTTTTTTCTTTTCTGAGACAGCTATGGGTACTACTAATCATGTTTAAGTAAAAGTCAAAGCTTGAGGGTTTTTTTGTTTGTTTTTTGATCATCTAAATGTGTGATGGCTTGAGGCTTCAACCCCTTTGAGGGCTTCTTATGATTAGAACTTCTGAGGAATAATCTTCTCACTCTCCTCTCTTGCTTTGCTCTGCTCACCTGCAAGGGAACATTTCTCTATGACTTTTGGGAAGAGGGGTTTATATAATGTTTAACTTATCTCCTGAGGATATTGTCTGTTAGGGTCCCTACTTTGTCAGGTGAAAGTCTCCTGTTAGAGCACTACCTTGAGAGGGCTTTGGGCTTTGATTTTTGACCCCACATGCAAGAAACTGAAAATCACAGATCAAGTATCTGCTTAGATAAATGCCAACAGAGGGAAAAGAGATGAGTAATGATAAAGTGTGGAGTGGCATGCAGAAGGGAAGGGTCTTTCTACTTATTTGGGCTCCTGCAATCACTTGTTTTTGGCCTGATAATGCCTTACAATTATGTCATCTTTTCAATGATGAAAAGAAGCTTTAAAAATATGTTATCCAGAATTTTATTTTATTTTTCTTCACCAGGAAGGAGGATTGCTATCACCCAGGATGGAGAATTATAGGACTATCAAATTATAGGACACATTAGTCATTCCATTTTAATTTCTGCAGGACCCAGCTCATTGTAAGCATTAACAAGTATCTGCTGACTAAACTTGCTTACTGATTTATATATTAATTGGAAGTCAAACAATGTTGCTTTCTTACAAGGGCATAACTTTGGAAGAATGCTCTTGGACAAATGACTGAATAGGGCCAGATTAAGCCATTTAGAGATCTAAACACTGAAAAAAAAGTTTGTGTCCCCTTCTAGTGGGACTTCAACTAAAAACAACTCTTAACCATTAAAATAGCCACAAACAAACAAAGGGGACATCTGTAATACTTTCAACAATAAAGATTTAAAGAAATAAAGTAGCTCTAAAGATAATTCAAATGCATTTAAAGAAAATAAAATTCCTTTTTTTTTTTTTCTAATGGCTTGTCCTTGTATTCATTTCCTTGGATTGTGTTATAAGCATGTTCTCATTTGTACTACTGGGTCTGAGGCTTCCAAATTAAGTCCTACAATTAAGAACCATTTACAAAAATATTTTTTCACATTCTACTGATTCCTATGTTCTATACCCCTTTGTCCTCTCACCACCTTTCACCTTGGCTTTACCACCATTGTAGTTGGATTCTTTCATGTAACCCACATATAGCTGATCTTTTTAAAAAAATATGTTTTTATTGCTTTTTGAGAGACAGGAAGAGAGAGGGAGAGAGAGATAGAAACATCGATGAAAGAGAAACATGGATCAGCTGCCTCCTGCATGCCCTCTACTGGGGATTGAGCCCAAAACCTGGACATGTGCCCTGACAGAATACAACTGGTGACCTCTCAATGCGTGGAAAATGCTCAAGCAGCTGAGCCACATCAGCCAGGGCTATTTGATCTTTCTTTAATGCTGCTTTCCAGTATTTTGATTTTGGCTATGTCCTAGTTTTTCAAGTGCTAGATTTTATCTCTCATACTAACTGCCAAACTATCTTTGATTTTGTGTTTCCTGCTTCCATTTAGAACTAAGAGATTATAGCAACAGTATTCTTTTGTTTGGCTAAATTTGCAAATCTACAGTGAATCAAAGCCATGTCTTTGTGAAGTAAATACATTGCTATAGCCTACTGATTAAGATATTTTGTGGCATGGACTTGCCAACATGAAGATACTTCCTGGATATTTAAGAATTTATTGACTTCTAAGCTTCTGTTCCCACATTAAGATGAAAATTGAATTTGGCATCTGTTGCTATTGCTTACTCAGCTCTCTACAAATTCTTGAGGTAGCACTGGGACTGTCAAATCCAGTCTTGCCCAACTCCCTCTCCCAGCCTTAGTTAAGGGATAAGCCAATCAAATTCGTTCCCAGGAATATGAATTTGTAATGAAGTTACAAATGATAAAATATATTCCATTATCAGTTTGTAAAAAAGCTATGTGTGAGTTCCTAACTGAGGTCTCCAATGCTGCTTGTTTGATTCAGTAATCAATTGTTAAGCTTTTCCTCTTCTTATATGAGTTACCCGGCATCCTTTCAATAAAGCCCTTTGCATTTGTCTTTCTGTTGCAGGCAACCAAAGAATTCTAACTTAAACAAAAAGTTTTTCATTAATTTTTACCACTGCCATATCTCCTAGCTATGCTCAAACTGCAGATGCCAATGAGCATTGCGAACAGTTTCACATTCAGAACAGGTCAATGCATATATTGACAAAGGAGACTTTGTAGTTATTTCAGGAGTGGACATGTTTCAAGATCACTCCTATGCTTTGTCTGTGTCATATATTCATAGACAACAATCAAAAGTCTTTTTGGGGATCCTTCTCTATACATAATGTTGCATTTCTAACTATATAATCCAATGATGGATGTACTAATATATTAGTAATTGGTACAGGTACAGTGCAAGATTTATTTCTATGCTTTTGAAAGTCCTATACTATCAACAATATGCTAAATTATAATATTTATTAGAAGCATAGAAGCAATGGAAGTAATAATAATGGAAAAGATAATCAGATTTAATTATTTTTTAAAAATAATTCTGAATGACAAAAGAATATTTAAACCTTTTGATTTGGTACTTTCTCTCTTGGAAGTCTTATTTCTGATCATATTTCCAAATTTTAGGTAGAGTCTGCAAACAACCTAATTATTCAATAGTAAGGAGCATGGTGGTGTCATTCAGTAAAATGTATAGCCACTAAAAATGTTGATATTCTGCCATAGAGATTAAGAAAACAGCTGTAGTTAACATCCTCACCCTATCACTTTTTTTGAAAGACCTTGGGCAAGTTACTTGACCAATCTGTGCCTCAGTGCTTTCATTCGTAAAATGTAAATTAAAAAATATATATATATAATATTATAATATTATGTTATGAGATTTGAATGTTACTATACATAAAAATTTTAAAATAGTGCCTGGAAAAAGTGTTAAGGAAGACACAAAATTGGGTATATTGTGTAATCATGAATTTGTTTAAATAAGAAATAGAATACATTTAAAACCCTAGAGAGATTCATTAAGGTTTAACAACTTTTTAATGGGATAGTGGAATTGTGGTTGATTTTTTCCAACAGGATTCTTGATTTTTTTAAGACATTTTATAATGAAAAATAATACTTCAAAATAAGGCTCCCTTGAGTCACTTTTATACTAATCAAATCATCTGATTAACTGCACAAAATTACATATATGTTCATGTAGCTTCATTGGGAGTAAAGACAATGTCAATCAGAGAAACTTAGAATTCAAGCCATTCCTAATCTGTCAAAATGATTTATCTTTACAGAAGAGTTTTTTATGAGAAAATCATATTTTTATTATTCCCCAGAATAATTATGTCCTTTTGTTCATTTTATTCTCAGTTCATATGTTTACATTCAGGCATTGGTTAAAATCAACATTTTATAACTTTAAATTAATTTTAATTAAAAAAAAAAAACATGTTAAAGGAGCATACGCATGCCAGGCTACTCAGCATAATTTAATGCTGATAACACTTCCTTGGGAAAAGACCAATCATCCTTGGTCAAGATCCATGTTAATTTTCAGAGAAGCTTTTAAGAGAAAGATTTTCCGATTTGGAAAACACTTCAAAAGAACTTAAAGTGCTCTTGGGTCTAGTTGAAACCTCATTTGCAATGATCAGAGCTGTGTACCAGCTATACTATGATTTCTGATAATGGGTTCTGCATTAATTTCTGTTGTTTCAGGAATTTATGTAGATAAAACTCATCTAAGCTTGTCAGTCTTATCACCCTGAAATGGTTAGAGGGTTAGGTGCAGACTAATTGAGATGGCTTAGGATAGGCTATAAGAGGAGAAAATCCTACACAACTTACCCAATAAAAATAACTACCACTCATGAGTGCTTAGAAAGTGTTCATTATCTACTTTGTTAAAACATCTAATAAAGCTTTACTAATATCCTTTGTTTCAATCAGTTTGCCACAAGACTTCTCAGAGACCAAGAAGACACAGTTGGTGCTTTTTTCAAAGGTTGTTTGCTTCTTCCCTATTTCTTCTCCTACAGAAATATCAATAATAAGAGATGAAAACCAGGGAGTAGGGATCATTGAGATTCTTGGCTCAAGAGCAGAGATTCCCATAGATTAAAGAGGCTATTGAAGAATTGCCTGGGAGGCAGACAATGTTGACCACCAGCTCCTTCTGATATTCTTCTGGAGGACAGGATAGTGGACCTTGAATAACATGGGAGTTAGGGTCACAGATCCCTGTGAAGTAGAAAATTAGTGCATAATTTTGACTCCCCCCAATTTTAACTAGCTTTGGTATCCATGAATAATTGGTTTCAAGACCCCAGTGGATATCAAAATCTGCTGATACTCAAGTCCCCTGTATAAAAGCATATCAATGCATAAAGTAGGCCCTCTGCATCCACTGACTACCAACCTTGGATAGAAAACAATACAGGTATTTTTTGAAAAAGCATATAAGTAGACACATGCAATTCAAATCCATCTTGTTCAAGACAACTGTTCTCCATTTTGATGCTATCACTAAAATCCAGGATCCTTACCTCACATGAGCCTCCCTTTCTCTATATGCCTCAAATCATACTCTTGGATTTTTTTATTCTTACTTCAAAAACCACTTCCATGTCAATTATACCTCAACAGCACCACCACCACCAATAATAATAAAACTTGTGAATATGCCCAATAGCCCATTCCTTTCCTAGGGATGGGAAATGCTGAAGAGAGACTACTATTCATTATATTCATAAGATTATGATCCTGCTCTCTCTTTTTTTGTGTGTCTTCTGATCTTACCTCACCCCTTTTCTGTAAGGGATCTTTCCCTTCCCCACAGAATGGCATTCCTAGCCTGTTGATTGACATTTCCTAATATAGACCAAACTAAGTATCACCTGCCTTTCTAGAGTCCCATTAATATCATTGGCTCACTGATCCCTTTTATTTAATTGTCTTTTATCATTTCAGTTTTTTTTTTTTTTTGAATTAAAAATGTCTGGGTAATGCTATCCCCATGGAACAGCTTGCTTTTACACTAAATAGGACTTTATTTCATAGCCCCTAATTTGGGCCAGTCTTTCTGTACTATCAAGCTGATCTAGGGAAGCATCTTAGCTCCTCTTCAGCAACTTGTAAGCAGCTAAACATCAAATCCTGACATTAATACAATGTTATATGCAAAACTGATTTTTACAATAAATTTAAAGAAATGGAACTTAATATATCTTAATAGCTTCTCTTAATATTATACCTTCAATTGTTAACATGCCACATCACTAAGGAAATTATTTCAAAGATTAATATATATCTTCTAACTAAATTTTAATTTGTTGAAATCCATAAATAAGAACCTTTAAAAAATATAAATAACAGCTTCTGAAGTAGTCATGCATTCCTTTTAAATCAGAAGAATAGAATTATTGAAATATGTGCATGTAATTTAGAGCACATTTTAACAAATTAAATATACTCATTATAGGAAATATTGAATTATTTTATATCCTTCAGTAGAAATTTGTTAATAGATCTCCACTTAACAAATTCCCAAGCAATAGAATTAATGCTGGCTAATTTAAAGAGCAAAGCAATTTATTGGAAGAATATCAAGTAAAAACTTGAATAGCCAGGCTCTACATTTATATAATAAAAGGAAGCTTGAAATCCAATCAACCAAACTAGAATAATATTTCAGACATTTGAAATGCTGTAATTTCTAAGAAATCTATCATACTAATCATAAAAGAATATACAACTTCCAAACAAATGAGAAGATGGTAAATGAAGTAATGAGGCAAAATTAGTTCAAAAAGGAAGCAAATAAGAATGCCTAGCATTGGTGGGAAAATAAAAATAATTGAGTATGATTATTTAAACTCAATTATAGCAGTAATTATATTAAATATGTATGGTTCTAAATACTCTAGCAATAAAGAGAGACATAGTGGAAGCAAAACAATCTCAACCATGTGCTATTTACAGAGACAAATTGAAATAAAAGTACAAAAAATGTTTGAAAACAAAAGATGTGAAAGATATATGATATAGAATTCCAATGAAAGCTAGAGTAGCTATATTAATATCAGACAAAGTGGACTTTTAAAAAATTGATGATAGATACTTTATAATAACAAAATATGAAAGTCATTAGGAAAATGTCTATTTTATTTTATAAATCTAGTACATAATCTGAATGACAAAATTAATATGATACAATGCAAAATAGAAAAATGCAAAATTATGAGAGATTTGTACAAAATTCTTTCAGTAACTGGTTTAATAAGCAGTCACATGTCAGTAAGGTCTAGAAAGTTTCAACAATTTAAACATTGGCGTTAGCGAATGTGACTTACTAGATATCTTTAGAACCTTGTGTCTAACATCTGTAGATAATATCTTCTTTTCAGGCTTGGGTAACATTTAAAAAAATTGACCATAATTTAGCAATGAAGAAAATCTTAACAAATATTCCATTTGTTCTTTGATAGACAAAGTAGACTTAATCTACAAGTCATTTTAAACAAAAAGTAACTGAAATATCTCATATGTTCAATTATTAAGGAATATTCTTATAACAAATTCTGTGACTTCAATAAGGAAATCATAATGTACATTAGAGGATAAAAAAATATATATCAAGTCTTGGTTGATGCAGCCAAAGTTTAGAGGGATACTGACAGCTTTAAGTGTAGAAATGAATAAATAATTATACAGGCAAGAAAAGCCTAATTAAAAAAAAAAAAAACATGAACAACTTCACTCTAACAAAGCTGAAAATATGACTTAAATGTACAAATTCTTAGAAAAATACAATTTATAAAAAGTAGCAAAAATATACTAAAGGTATGACATATGCCATCTATTTATAAACATTGTTCACTAAGAAAATTCTAGGTCCAGATGGCTTCATATTGAATACTAAAAAATATTTTATGAAGAAATTATGTCAATCACCCAAGATGTTTTCTACAGGATGGAAAAGAAGTCTACAAAGCAGGTATTCCCTAAATTTATATGAGGCTAGTATAATTTTTATTGTAAATTTAGGATGATAAAAGTAGGGAGAATTACAGGAAAATTTCATTTAATAACATAAAAGCAAAACTGCTTAACAAAACAAACCAATCCAGAAATACATAGAAAAGATAATATATCATGACCAAGTTGGGTTTATTCCTGGAATGTAACGTTGATGTAACATTTGAAAGTTAATCAATTTATTTCATCACATTAACAGAATAAAGGAGAAAATTATTAGATTGTTGTGATAAATGCAGAAATACACTTGACAAAATTTTAAAAATCATTCATGATGAAAAATGATAGAGCAACTACTCTTAATAATCAAATATGGCAAGGTTTCCCTATGAAATTGGGACACTGGGGACAAAATAAAAATGTCCACTATCACCATTCAGTGATATTCATCATTGTCCCAGATATTTCCATCAGGGATGTCAAGCCAGAAAAAGTAATAAAACATAAATGGTGTAGAGAGGAAGACATAAAATTGTCATTTTAATATGATGATTATATTTGTAGAAAATCCAAAAGATTATAGAGATAAATTATTAGAATTAATAAGTGAGTTTAGCAAGACAAAGTCATATAAAAATCAATTGCATTGCTATAAATCAACAACAAATGGAATATAAAAATTTTAAATATAGATATAATTTATAAACTTTCAAACACCTAGGAACAAAATATGTGCAAGACCTTTATACAGGAAGCCATAAATATTATTAGAGAAATTAAATGGAAAGAAATACCCTGTCCAGACCCTTCTACCAAAGTGTTGCCCACTGACCAGCAGCATCAGCATTATCTTGGCACTCATTAAGAAAATCAGAATCTTGGGCTCCATCCAGGCTTACTAAATCATGAATTGTATTCTAACAAGATTTCCTTGTGAATTGTACGTATATCTGAAAGCCTGAGAATTGTAGGTTTAGAAATCTCATTATATAAAGATCTCAGTTCTCTCTATACTGATATATGGATTTGTGCAATCTCAAAATTCCAATAGATAGGTGTGCAAGTTTGAACATGTGTGTATGTGTATATGAAAGTTGATAAATTAATTCTAAAATATACATAAAAAATGTTAAGAGACAGGAGAGCTGAAATATTCTTGAAGAAAAAGATAGAGAACTTAGTATACTGAAATAAGACCATATTAGTAAGGGTTCAGTCTGAGAAGCAGAAGCGCAAAGATGTAGATATATAGAGATATAAGTAGGTGTGTGTGTGTGTGAATGTGTGTGTGTGTGTGTATTTGGTTCAGAGATTTCAAATTGCACAATTATGGGACCCGGTTAAGGCTCTGCAAAGCTGTTGTCTTTGCATCTAATGTGGGAGCTTGGAGTCTGCTGGGCCAACAGTTGGAAGGTAAATGTGATGTAAAATAAGGTAAAGGAACCCATGAGCATGACCTGGGTTTCTCAAAAAGTAAACGACACCTCTGTCAGTTCACATGGCATCCAACCTAAAATGGGAGTCCTGCAGGAGAAGCTGGCACCCTTTAGCATGGACATAAACTCACTGTGACCCAGAAAGGCTGGAGAGGGTCCCAGGAAGGAAAAGTTGTACTGCAGGTTGCTGCCCCACAGCAGTGAGCCAGAGCCACAAACGTGCCCGGGGAATCCTGCCTCTAAGCATAGAAATAATATAGCTGCTGCTTACATCTCACCCTCCACATCACCCCAAAACATCCCCTGTGGACCACATTAACCTGAAACACACAGGAAAGGGAGTTCTGAAGAATTTAGCCTAGCCAAGTTGAGACATCAAAAAGCCATCACTAGGTGGGTATCCATACAAAGGTAAGACGCCAAACGGAAGAGAACTGGGAGCCTAGAAACAGATCCACATATGTATGATGCTTGGTTTACAACAAAGGTAACCAAATAAAAAGAATACATTTCTGAGTGTTCTAGATATAGTTTTTCTTCACCTTGACTCTTTATTCCTCCTCATGCTAAAAGGAGAAGACTTCTTCCAGTAAAATTGATGCTGCCTGTTGCCCTGGACTCCAGAAACCATCTCTATTTGCAGCTTCAATGAGTAAAACCTAACTCCAATCCAAAGCTCATTTTTATGGCTCAGATATAATGTGAAACTCCGTTCCCTCTTTGTTGGAGAAGGGGGCGATTAGGCAGAGACCTAGTTGTCCTACAGTTGGGCAGGAAAGGTGAATTTCTCCTGTCTTCTCTGTGATATAAGATGGTTATCACTCTAGGCCCCTCCCCTGGGTGGGGCTGCCACATCAGCCATCTATTCTGAAGACCTACTTTCAATTTTGTTAAATGCAGAAGGAGGTCAAAACTCAAAATCTTAACTTATAACTAAGCATGGTTAAAGAACAATAGATATTATTTGTATATCATTCTCTTTGGAAAGAGGATGACAGATTAAGTTATAATGCAGCTCCTTAATACATGGATTTACGTATGCTGAAAGTCACAGAGGCATGCTGAAGCTAATGAAGGGCCGGACAGGCTGCTACTACCTCAGTTGCCTGAGTATCCAGAGCACAGTTTATTAGGGATATTCTTGGTTTATTTTTGTGTAGAGTTCATTTTATTATCATCCTTAGGATTCTCACTGCTCTTTATTTAACCTTTTCAAATTGCAAAATCTACTAAAATAAAAACGTTGTGTTCAAACTAATTTTTTACCTGCACTCACCCACCAGCCAGATGCATTCTGTCACACGGTGCTAGGATATGCTGTTTGATGTTGTTTACCATGGTATTTTTAAAAATTATTCACATATTGAATTTAAATTTATGCACTAATATGAAGTAGAGAAAATGCTCTCTTAGTTTGCTTTCCTTTGCCTCTATTTATCCATATTGTTCTTTTGATTCAATGGCAAATCTCCAATTTTGAAGATTTATGCTAGTGCCTGAAATCCAAGGAGGGTGAGTGTTATTTGCATTGTTTGGGAAACAAAAATGTACCTCTGATAATTTTTGTCTTTGATTACTGCTTCTTCAAAGGATTTAAACCAGAATGAAAGCCTTTGAAATCTTCAGAGATAAGGAGACATGAGAGTTATTCCGTATGCGCTGGATAAACAGATGTCTTAGTTTTTCAAACCAAACCTGAAAAATATAATCACAAGCTTCATCAGAAACAGAGGACTTTTTTTTGCAGACGCACAGTGTTTTATATTTTACTAATGTAAAATGGGAGAAATAATGTCATTTCACTCCTTTTTCTTGTCTAAGAATTTAGTTTCAATTAACATTTCAGAAAAACTTTCTTTTCTCTTTATCTCAGCAAGATACATTCCATAGGAGGGAAAAGAAATCTCTTTTCCTTGTCATTTTGGGCACAAATAAACATCATTAGAAACATATCTACAAATTGCTTGGGAAGTTAAGCTCTTAATTGAGAAATTCCAAATTAATAAAAACCAAATTTCATTCATTTACTCAATGGACCAAATCTTATAATCAAATTTATTCTGAGATACCCATTGACTTCAGTGAGGGCTTCTCATATGGAATAATTGTAGAATCAAGCTCAGTGCTAATAACAGGAAAAAAAACACACCCACTATTACACTGTTCAATGTGATACCTCATAGACTAAACTGTATAACCTATTCTTTGAATATCAATGGTGTAGTTGCTCACTGATTCACAGAAGTACCAAATGATGCAAAGAAACATATGATCACTCTCCATTTTGCTTTGAGCCTTTCCAAAATAAAATTACTTACTTATATACTTATGATGACAAAAGAGGAAAAGAGAATCATGTTGTCCATTGATCAGACTGTTTTCTTGTGTCAAATATGGGTAGTTTTGAAGTTTAAATTTTGTTGTTGTTTTGTTTGCTTGTTTTTTTTGTACAATTGTTTATACAAATTCAACCAAGGTAAAACCGAGTCAGGGAAGGTCTAGGAAAAGAACCCCTTACAACAATGGCACTTATGAATGCATAACTTTACAACTGGGAAATAGCCATGTTATAAACCTAAAACAAGAACTCTGCTCAAACTTCAAAGGAGAGAGAAAAGGAAAAGAAAGGCTATGTTGATTCATTTACTCTACTTCTTGATTCACTGTATAAAGAGTCCAAGAGCTAAAATTTGAATATGGTGAGTGAGGTAAGCCCCACATTGGCAAAAATGTGCTTCAGAGAACCAAAATGGCCCTCAAAAATTGCCTGTAGATTGTTATAACTGAAATGGATAGTAGAGATAATGAAATATAATTGTGTTATTTTAACCAGTAAAGAAATTAATGATTAACAAGGGGTTAAGTGACTCATAAAAGTTCTCATATTTCTTAGGGGTGGGGTCTGGCTCTGTTAAAGCTCCTGTGATGTGCTACTAAGGGTTGACTCTTTTGCCCTTACTGACTTCCCCTGGCTGCCAATATGGCTAGTTGCTGCTAGTCGGTCTTGCTGTTGATTCAGATACCACCTGGGGCCTGGATCATCCATCTCTTCCTCAACCTCCCAATCCAACTGATCAATGTGATTTCAGGGGCAAAGGAAAAGCGCCACTATCTCTTCTCCCTCAAGATACCTCCCTATCAGCAAGTGCTAATTTAAGTAGCAATGTTGTCCGAACTCATTGATGGGGTTTACATGGGGAAAAATACTGTATGTGTATGTGGATAAGTTGTACTGACCTGTATAAATTATAATACATGTTAGACAGATTTAAAAGTCAATGTTTAAGCCTAAATATACTCATGATTTTTACTTCTCTTCTGTGTGGGTCAGATAATCATAACAAGTATCTCTAAGCAGATTGATTCTTGTTTTTATTTCCTCATCTCCTGAAGTAAAATAGCCAAGACTAAAAATGTGAGACATCTCATGTACAACCAACAGAAAAAGAACTTTAAAAAATTACTTTTTATATATAATTTTTTATTTTACATTTTCACTATTAGTGTTAATAATCATTATTCTACCAGCATAGTGTGAAGAGGGGCCCTTGCATTACTAAGTAAGGAATCTTTTCCTTTATTATTGTTTACTTCTCTCAACTCAATTCATTATCAATTTCAAGCTCTATTCTGTTCAGTGATGGAAATATTAATTGAGTCAACTGAAAGTAAACTCAGTTAAGATTTGCTTGTTTGTTTAACCTGCAACTTCAGAATTTTTTACATCCTAACTTTTCTTCACTCTTGCATCAAAGTTCCAAAGAGTTTACATAGAATCAAAGCTTAATATTTTGAGGATCTAATGTAGAGCATGGTGACTCTAGTTAGCAATACTGCATTGTAGCTTAAAGAGAGTAGATCTTAAATGTTCTCACCACCACCACCACAACAACAAAAAAGGTGAGGTGAAGGTTATATCAACTTGTCTTATTGTGATAATCATCTCACAATGTATATATGTATCAACTCATCATGTTTTACACATTAGACTTACACAATGTTATACGTGATTTATATTTCAATAAAGCTAGATAAAAACAAAAAACTTAATATAGTCATCACCTTTCTACACTTGTATCTGTTAAACTCTATATTAGTAGTTATTTTTGCTGTGTAACAAATTATCTCAAACTTGGATGCTTTAAACAAAACACATTTATCATCTCATTGTTCTGCAGATCAGAAGACCAATTGTGCTGCCCTAGCTTCTTTTTAGGGTCTGACCAGGTCAAAAATCAAGGTATCAGCCAAACTGGGCACTTACCTAGAGGCTCTGGGGAAGAATTCACTTCCCAGCTCATTCAGGTTATTGGCAGAATCCTATTCCTTGTAGCTATAAGACCCAGGTCCCAGTGTCCTTGCTGGCTGTAGTCCAGGGGTTACTTTCAGCTCCCAGAGTGACTCTCCAGCCCTTGCATGTGTCCTTATCCAAAGTCCAGCCAGCAACCGAGCATTGTTTGAGCTTCGAATCTCTCTGACTTAACCTTCTATTTTTAAAAAGGATCATGTGATTAGATTAGGTCCATTCATTTATTATGGGTAAAAGGGACTAAGAACCTAACTGCTTGACTATGGTTACGCAGAACAAGTATTCCTAGTCAAAGTGGCACATTTCTCTAGCCTTCAAATACTCAAAATGAAACCCCGAAGTTCCTACAAGATTCTACTTTTGTCATTCTTAGGAAGTTTGTTTTATTCTTGGTTGCTCCAAACTGTTTGGAAGATATTGGTTATGAGCTTCTTTATTCTCCAGACAAAGTGATAATAATAATCTCAGGACACACTTGAGTGCATCTAATGCGACTAGGTGAAAGTCCCAAGCCTGATCTTGCTCTTATGTCTTCATATCTAGCAATTTTTATTTAATAATGAAAACTATAGGTAAAATGCTGTTAAAATATAGGATTCTGTTACCTTCCACTGAAGACTTTTGGCTCTTGTTCCACCAAACAGTTAATTAGTGCCTGATCCTCTTGAATTTGTGTTAGATTGGTGTTAAACCTTGTTAGTGTGAATCTCTGGAAAGTGCACATTTTTTCTCAAGCCTCTCCAACTGTTTCCCTGTGAAACTTTTTAGGTAGGATTATGGCTTTACGCTTTGCTAATGTAGGTTTGGGTTAGGTCTTCCTTTATAATGTGGTCCTTACTTCTAAGGCAGAGTCTTTCTGGTATCTCAGTTGGATGCCAGATTTACTAATAAGGTGTTTACTTCGTTTTTCCACTGTGGTAGGACTAGTGTTCCAGAGTTGCTGATATCTTAGCACTGCTCAACCTCTAGTTCTTCTTTATTCCACTCTCAACTCTACACTGAGTGGCCAGATTATTATGATCTCTGAACGCATAATAATCTGGCCACTCAGTGTATATCTTATATAATAAAAGGCTAATATGCAAATTATCCCCTCAACCAGGAGTTCAACCAGCAGGCAGGCCGGCCAACCACCCATGTCCCCTCCCCTTACCCAGGCTGGCCGGACCCCACCCATGCACGAATTCATGCACCAGGCCTCTAATATATATATATATACACACACTGAGTGGCCAGATTATTATGCGTTCAGAGATCATAATAATCTGGCCACTCAGTGTATAAGGGCTGCTATTCACTAACCTTCAGGAAGACAATCCAGCCCTCATACATAAAGTCAACAGAAATTCCTATATGGGCTTCTGTGACTCTGCACATCTACCCTTCACAAGCACTGTTCCTGAAGAGTCTTGACACTTCCTCTGCCCCATACTCTGATCTGAATTACTGAGGAGCTGCTATCTCTGCCCTGGCTGCAATTCTCTTCCTGCAGTTGTATAATTGTCTTCCACCTGAGAACTGGATGATAATGGGATGTTTCTTATTTGTTTTTCTTTTGTCAGAGACCAAAGTTCTGTAATGCTTATGATTCAAATCTGAAAATTCTTATTTTCTATATTTTTCCATTTCTCTGTTTGTTTACTAGTAGAGGGTAAGTCCAGTACCAATGATTCAGTCATGGCTGGCAGCAGAAAAACTAATGCATTCATGTGCTAATAATTTAATCCCTTGGGACTCTATCATTCTTAGGTATAAAGTAAAAGCATGTCTGTGACTTTATTGATTTAAATGTTTTGTCAAAATGCGATGAATGCTTCACTGTTTATTTAAATATAAAGATGGCAACTTGATATCTTTGTAAACCTCTTCAAATGCTTCATTTGGTAGTTACTGATTTATGGATCTGTATTTGCTTCAATATTAAATGATACTGTGCTTTTATACATTCATTCAACAAATATTTTTAACTGATATTATTTTTAATTTAAATTCTTTATTGTTTAAAGTCTCCTTTTTCCCCCATTGACCTCTCTCTGGCCACCCCCACCCCCCAGCAGAGGCCCTCACACACACACACCCCACCCCCAGCTGAATCCATTGGTTATGCTCATATGCATGCATACAAGACCTTTGGTTGATCTCTTACCCCCAAACCCTCACCTTCCCTCATAGGTTGGACAGTCTGTTCGATGCTTCTTTGCCTCTATCTATTTTTGTTCATCAGCTTATAATGTTCTTTATATTCCACAAATAAGTGATATCATGTGGTATTTTTCTTTCACTGACTGGCTTATTTCACTTAGCATAATGCTCTCCAGTTCCATCCATGCTGTGGCAAATGGTAAGAATTCCTTCTTTTTTACAGCAGCATAGTATTCCATTGTGTAGATGTACCACAGTTTTTTAATCCACTCATCTGCTGATGGGCACTTAGGCTGTTTCCAAATCATAACTATTGTAAATTGTGCTGCTATGAACATAGGGGTACATATATCCTTTCTAATTGATGTTTCTATTTTCTTGAGATGTATTCCTAGAAGTGGGATTACTAGGTCAAATGGAAGTTCTATTTTGAACTTTTTGAGGAAACTCCATACTGTTCTCCACAGTGGCTGCACCAGTCTGCATTCCCACCAGCAGTGCAGGAGGGTTCCTTTTTCTCCGCATCCTCGCCAGCACTTATTGTTTGTTGATTTGTTGATGATAAACATTCTGACAGGTGTGAGAGGTACCTCATGGTCGTTTTGATTTGCATCTCTCAGATGACTAGTGACTTTGAGCATGTTTTCATATATCTCTTAGCCTTCTGTATGTCTTCTTTGAGGAAGTGTCTATTTAGGTCCATTGCCCATATTTTTGATTGGATTGTTTATCTTCCTTTTGTTAAGTTGTTTGAGTTCCCTATAAATGTTGGAGATTAAATCCTTATCAGAGATACATTGGCAAATATGCATCTCCCATGCAGTGGGCTTTCTTGTTGTTTTGTTGATGGTTTCTTTTGGAGTGCAGAAGCTTTTTACTTTGATGTAGTCCCATTTGTTTATTTTCTCCTTAGTTACCATTGCTCTAGGAGCTGTATAGGTAAAAATATTGCTATGACAAATGTCTGCTATTTTGCTGCCCATGGTATCTTCTAGGATTTTTCTGATTTTGCTTCTTACCTTTAAGTCCTTTATCCATGTTGAGTGTATTTTTGTGTATGGTGTAAGTTGGTGGTCTAGTTTCATTTTTTTGCATGTATCTGTCCAATTTTCCCAACACCATTTATTGAAGAGACTGTCTTGACTCCATTGTATGCTCTTGCCTCCTTTGTCAAATATTAATAATTGAGCATAATGGCTTGGGTCAATCTCTGGGTTCTCTGTTCTGTTCCATTGGTCTATATGTCTGTTCTTGTGCCAGTACCAGGCAGTTTTGAGAACAGTGGCTTTGTAGTATAGCTTGATCTCTGGTTTTGTGATCCCTTCAACTTTGTTCTTCTTTCTCAAAATTTCTGTAGCTATTCGGGGTCTTTTTTTTATTCTGGATTAATTTTTGAAGAGTTTGTTCTAGGTCTTTGAAGTATGCCATTGGTATTTAATGGGGATTGCATTGAATCTATAGGTTGCTCTGGATAGTATGGACATTTTAATGATGTTGATTTTACCAATCTATGAACACAGTATATTATTCCATTTCTTTATGTCTTCATCTATCTTTTTTTTTTTTTCAGGGTCCTATAATTTTCTGAGTACAGGTTCTTTACCTCCTTGATTAAATTTATTCCTAAGTATCTTAATTTTTTGTTGCATTGGTAAATGGGATTTTTTTTTTTTAGTTTCTCTTTCTGTGAGTTCATTATTGGTGTATAAAAAAGCCACAGATTTCTGGATGTTAATTTTGTATCCTGCTACATTGCTGAATTAACTTATTAGTTCTAGTAGTTTTTTTATGGAGTCTTTGGGGTTTTCTATGTACAATATCATGTCATCTGTGAATAATGACAATTTTACTTCTTCTTTTCCAATTTGGATGCCTTTCATTTCTTCTTCTTGTCTGATCCCAATGGCTAACACTTCCAGTATTAAGTCGAACAGGAGTGGTAAAAGTGGGCATCCCTGTCGTGTTCCTGTTCTTAGGGGAAATCGTTTTAGCTTTTGACCATTGAGTATGATGTTGGCTGTAGGTTTGTCATATAAGGCTTGTATTGAGGTCTGATCTCTCTGTTCCCACTTTGCTGAAAGTTTTTATCAGGAAAATGTGTTGGATTTTTGTCAAATGCCTTTCCGGCATCAATTGATACGATTATGTGATTTTTGTCTCTCAACTTGTTTATGTGATGCATCACATTTATTGATTTGTGGATATTGTACCAGCCCTGCAACCCTGGAAAAAAATCCCACTTGGTAATGGTGTATGATCTTTCTAATGTAATGCTGTTTCCGATTTGTTAGAATTTTGTTGAGGATTTTGGCATCTATGTTCATCAGGGATATTGGCCTGTAATTCTCTTTCTTTGTAGTGTCTTTATCAGGTTTTGTTATTAAGGTAATGCAGGCTTCATAGAAAGAGCTTGGAAGTGTGCCTTAATCTTGAATTTTTTGGAATAGTCTGAGGAAGATATGTTTTAGTTCTTTGAATGTTTGGTAAAACTCTCCTGTGAAGCTATCTGGCCCTAGGCTTTTGTTTGCTGGAAGCTTTTTGATGACTGCTTCAATTTTCTTTTTACTTATCAGCTTGTTGAGATTTCTTTATTCTTCATGACTGAGTTTTGGAAGGTCATATTTTTCTATGAATATTTCCATTTCCTCTAGGTTGTTTAGCTGTTGGAGTAGAGTTTTTCACAGTATTTCTTTTTGCAATCTTTTGTATTTCTGTGGGGTCTGTTGTTATTTCGCCTCTTTCATTTCTGATTTTGTTTATTTGGGTCCTCTCTCTTTCTTTCTTGTTGAGCCTGGCTAGAGGTTCATCAATCTTGTTTATCCTTTCAAAGAACCAGCTTTTAGTTTCATTGATCTTTTGCATTGCTTTGTTTGTTTGTTTGTTTGTTTGTTTGTTTGTTTTGGTCTCTATTTCATTTATTTCTGCTCTGATCTTTATTATCTTCTTCCTTCTGCTCACTCTGGGCTTTTCTTGTTGCTCTCATTCTAATTCTTCAAGTTGTAGAGTTAGATGATTTATTAACATTTTTTCTTGTTTTTTGAGGTAGGCCTGTAGAGTTATGAACTTCCCTATCAGGACTGCTTTCACTGGGTTGCATAGATTTTGGATTGTTGGGTTTTCATTGTCATTTGTTTCCAGGATGTTTTTAATTTCTTATTTGACCTCTTTGGTAACCCAATCATTGTTTAATAGCATGCTATTCAGCCTCCAAATGTTTGAATTTTTAATTGTTTTTATTGTAGTTGATTTCTAATATTATGCCATTTTGGTCTGAGAAGATGTTTGATATGATTTCAATCTTCTGGAATTAGGAGAGACTTTTCCTGTGACCCAATATGTGGTCTATCTTTGAAAATGTTCCATGTGCACTTGAGAAGAATGCATATTCCATGGCTTTGGGGTGAAATGTTCTTAAGAAGTCAATTAAGTCCATCTGATCTTGTGAGTCATTTAGGATTGCTGATTTTTTGTCTAGACGATTTATCTAGTGATGTCAGTGGGGTATTAAAGTGCCCTACTATAATCATATTGTTGTTGATCTCTCCCTTGATATTTTCCAGATTTTTTTAAATGTATTTGGGTGCTCCTGTATTGGGTGCATATATATTTACCAGAGTTATATCTTCTTGTTGTATCAATCCCTTTAGTATTATGAAGTGGCCTTCCTTATCTCTTGTTATGGCCTTCAATCTGAAGTCTATTTTGTCAGATATAAATATTGCTACCCCAGCTTTTTTTTTAATTTCCATTTGCCTGAAAGATATTTTTTCATCCCTTCACTTTCAGTCTGTGTGAGTCCCTTGTTCTGAGGTGTGTCTCTTGTAGACAGCATATATATGGGTCATGTTTTCTTATCCATTCAGCCATTCTATGTCTTTTGATTGGAGTATTTAAGCCATTTACATTTAAAGTTATTATTGATAGGTACTTGTTTGTAACCATTTTTATTTTTTATGCCTGTGTTCCTTCTTCCCTTTTATTTTTCTTCTTTTTACAACAGTCCTTTTAGCATTTCTTGCATTGCTGGCTTGGTAGTGATAAACTCCCTTAGCCTTTTTTTTTTTTGTCTGTGAAGCTCCTAATTTACCCTTCAATTTTGAATGATAGCCTTGCTGGGTAGAGTATTCGTGGACTCAGTCCTTTGCTTTGCATCACTTTGTATACTTCCTTTCATTCCTTTCTGGCCTGATGTGTTTCTATTGAGAACTAATTTGATAATCTAATGGGAGATCTCTGGTAGGTAACTTTCTGTCTCTCTCTTGCAGCCTTCAAGATTCTCTCTTTGTTGTTAACATTTGCCATTGTAATTACGACATGTCTTGGTGTGGGTGTTTTGGGTTCATCTTGTTTGAGACTTTCTGTGCTTGTGTGACTTTTTCTTCCCCTAATCAGGGAAGTTTTCTGACATTATTTCTTCAAATAGGTTTTCTAAACTTTGCTCCTCTTCTTGGTATTCTGGCACCCCTATTATATGCATGTTGCTTCTTTTCATGTTGTCCCAAAGCTCCTTTAGGCTCTCCTCCTGTCTTTTGATTTTTTTCTTCAATTGCAGTTCAGATTGGGTGTGTTTTGTTTCCCTGTCTTCGAATTCACCAATCCGGTCATCCACTTTTCCTAGTCTACTATTGAAAGCTTCCATATTGCTTTTTATTGTAGCTATATCACTCTTTATTTCCTCCTAATTTTTACATAGGTTATTGATTTTCTCATCCATCAGCTTTATAAACGGTATGGCCCTTATTCTGAGTTATTTTTCTGACATATTGCATGCCTCCATTTTATTTTAGGTTTTTTTTTGCTTGTTTGTTTGTGTGTTTTTTTTGTGATTCCTCCTTTTCTTTCCTTAGGGGGTTATTCTTCTGTCTCCCCATTTTTTTGTTCTCACCAAAGGATCTAGGTGTCAAGTCACACAGGGCCTGTGACTGCAGCAGTGGGCTTGGTGGCTGGTCGTGTGGTTGTGAACAGTGTCTGCTCCTTGGGCGGTCACAAGCAGCGGCTACTCCTCATGCAGTTGAGGGACTGCTGCTCCTTGCGCGGTTGTAGGGCTCCTGCTCCTCGCACGGCCGGGGGGTGGCTGCTTCTCACATGGTTGTGGGCGGTGGCTGCTCCTTGGAGGGGGGTCGTGGGGCAGCTGCTCCTCACATGAGTGGGGTTGGTGGCTGCTCCTTGAGGTGGAAGGTCATTGGGCTGCTTCTCCTCATACGGTCGCTGGCAGCGGCTTCTCATGCTGCTTCTGGAGCAGTTGTGGTCCCTGGGGCTTAGGAGTCCTCAGCTGGGGAAACTGGAGTCCTGGTGTCCATGGGTCGACAGTCAAGGCAGCAGGTCCCTGGCCAGAGTGGCTGTAGGATCCCAGGTGGTGGCTGAGAGCACCTTGGGTGGAGGTGAGGCTGGGCTCCCAGTCACAGCAGCTCTCCCCTTCAACATGGCATGGCTTCTGTGGCAGAGCTGACCGCCCCGGTAGAGATTACAGCAGTAGCAGAGGCTGCCCGGCTATGAAAGCCTGATCTGCCAGCACCCGCCGGTCCTGAGAGATCTAGCTGTCCCTCACTTAGACGCACATACACCCACATGTCCACACACTCCCCTTTTGCTCCCTCCCTCACTCACACTCTCTCCCTCATTGCCATCCTCCCAGCCGCGGGCAGATGGTTGGTATAATTCATAGTTTTTACTAATAGTTCTTAATATTCTCTTCTTTCATATCATTTTCTGTGTTGTGAACCCATCTCTTACATTCCTAATGTGTGTTTGTATATATATATTAGTAATTCATTACTTAAAACATTATTTATAGTCCACTAAAATATACCAGACATTATTGTATGCTGTCAATATAATGAGTGACTGAGACCTAATAAGCTAATAATGATATTTATTCCATAACATTTTATATAAATATTTTTATATCAAACATAGTGCCTATTATGAACTCAGCCTTATTTAGATATGATATCCTATCATCAAAAAATTACAATAAAAATGAGATATGGCTTTAAAGTTACAAAGATCATTAGAATACAATAAAATATAGTTTACAAATACACATATATATTAACAAACATGAATCATATACATATATTCTTCAAAAAAGGGAGTATCTTGGATATTATCTCAAAGTTTGAGTGTTTCTGTAAACTATCTGAAACTTGTGTGTCAATAAAACCTAATTCAAATTTTGGCAAGATATGGTCTTCTGTGGTTTCAAGTACTTTCAGGTAGCAAGTCATGACAGAAATACCATCAGGGCAGCTTTGTGTGTTACAGTGCCTGCAGAGTTTGGAATTGAGATGATGTAAGGAAAACAAACAGAGAGGAGTATGCGTGTGTGCATGTGCAAGCAATCCTACACTACATTTACACCCTTTCAGAGGTTTCCAGGGTGAGAAATGGAGGAGTCCGGAGGCTCTTCCTTCTCTTCAGTCACTCCAGAGAAAGTGAAGCGTGTGCTGCTTTGATATTTGGTACCCAGGAATCTTTGATTAGTTTTTGCTGCTGTCACAGTTGCTGGTCTTCCCTAAAGTAGTCTTTTCTGTGGGTAATTCTGGTTTCAAAGATAGTCATAAACTCTAAAACTGTATTCCAAATAGTTTTTCTACCCTCTGGCAGCCATAACACTAAAACCCTAAACTATATTTGTATGCACTGTTAATTTATGTGTCTTTCACATGTATATGTATATGCATGCATATGTGTTTTTGTGTGTCTGTCAAGAACTAATCACTAGCTTTCATATAGAGAGAAATGTTGCCAAATAAATATGCATATAAATTCCTATTTGTTGAAAATGTAACTATTATCCTATATAATAAGAGAGGAATATGCTAATTATCCATTACGCCCTGAGGTGTAACAACTGACCGCATAACAACCAGATCATGGATCTGCAGGAGGGTGGGGTGGCAGAGAGCGACAGGAGGGGGCAGGGCAGCAAGCTACAGGAGGGCAGGGCAGTGGGCAGAGGAGCTACAGGAGGGCGGGGCAGCAGGCAGAGGGGGCGGGAGGAGCTACAGGAGGGCGGGGCAGTGGGCAGAAAGCTACAGGATGGCGGCAGCAACCTACTGGTGCACGGATTCGTGTGCAGGGCTACTAGTAACAACATTAAAAAAAAATCAATATTTATCCAATTATTTTCTGCAGGCAGTATCATGCATTGCAGCAAAGTTTCTCATTAGATTAAACAAACTGTTCTTAAATACCATTTTACCAGCTGTTCCTGGATAAAGGGTGTTCAGAACAGTTTGTAGTAGCAAATATGTAGCTCTCTGGCAAGTGTCCCTGCCAACTTTGCTACAGCTGTGTGTATTGTTTATAAAAAACAAATGCCCTTAGTGGTTTTTCTTAATTTTTATTGAAGCATGTTTAGTTTTGTTTTTCCACAAGAATTCATATGTTTTTTTAGGAAGAGAAATGTTGCCAAAATAAGTCAAAGAAGTCAAATTAAAAACATAATCACAAATATTTTATGCTGTATTTTAAAATAAAATAAAAGAATTGGATCACTAAAAAGTAGATGCATCAAAATAGAGTCAAATAGATTCCCAAATGCATCAAGTAGATTTTTATATTTCAGCTTTAAAAATATATTCTATAGTTCCAATATAGTCTAAACTGGGGTCTAATCAAACAGCTAATGGCCAACGTTTTTAAAATGCTATTCCAATGTGATATTGAATAGACATAGTGTCCAACTTTTTGTCTAATTTCCAAGTCTTAAATAGTATTTCTTAACCCAAGTCAAACTTTTTCTTCTACAAACAAAAAAGCTGAGCAACCCAGATGTTTCAATCTTGACCAAGATTATGCAAGTCTTTAGTAGGCAGGAGCACCAGGTCTCATAAGTCCCACAGATACCATTTATATCATATAAGTGCAATTTTATTACCAAGGTATAGACTGCATCATCTGACTTCACCTCCAATTTACTTTTGACCATATCAGATTCTTATAAGTAATAAAGCACAGGGAAATACAAAGTGTTAACATTCTAAGCTATAACAAAAATGAAATATTAATGTTGATTTTTAGGAAGGCATTACAAAAAGCATTTAGATTTCAAGCAACCTATAAGTCAATTCAAGTATATAATTTTATATTTTAACATCAGCCTCCTCTTGTAATCCTTCTCTAACATTTTACTTTCTTATGAATAGCACACACACACATAATATTATATTGGGGAGTGTAAGAAAGAGTTTGCCTAGCTAAACAGAAAATCACTTTATATTGTCCTTCCCCACATACTTCATTCTCAGATTGATATTTAGATACCTTTCAACATATTGAAATTACTGTTCCTTCTGTGTTTCAGCACAGACTTCACTGTCCATTTGAACACTGAAATAAGTCATTATGATTATTATATTGAGGACTTTAAAGAAAACAGAAATTAAGAAGATCTGACCAGTTACTATATATTTTTAGACTAAATGATAATTATGTTGTTTTCTTTGACAACAAATGAATGTTTCAAATATTTCCCTAATTTTGGCATATAGTAACAGAGGTCACAAACCTATGGCTTGAGAGCAGATCCTAGCTCACAGATTGTTTTTGTGTGCAAATGAGTTTACTCAATAAAACTCATTTATGCCAATGTTGCTATACAGTAATGTTCAGTTGGAAGTGAGTAATGGCTGCCCTGTGTATGGGCATAGATCTCTCCTTTGCCAGAGTCACCACCACTCTTTAATGTCTTTTACCAGTTCACTTCATGCATTTACTCCCTTGACAGACCACTATAGGCAATTTCATTTGAAACTCCCAGTAAAGAAAGAGAGTGGCTAGAAACATTACTTCAAGAGCCAGAACAGGTATATAAAATATTACATGTTATGTGGATGCTGAGAAGGTCATTTGTGAACACATCCATAATGCATTCTTTTTAGATTATTTCAACTGATCATTTTATTCCCATGTTTAAAAGACTTTAGTGGCTCTTAAATAGCTCCTTAGGAGTTTGCTTAACTTTCCAGTGTAATCTTTTGCCACTGACACTCAGCACCCTTCCACAGCTTTTCCACAAAAGCTAGACTGTATGAGTTTCATCTATATCGCTGCATTGACTGTAGGAGGCAGGAAGACATCATCCATGTCTTTTTACACCATTATATCTTTAGAGCCTAGCAATGCCCTTGTTAAATAAAAAGACATTTTATAATTAAGTAAATAAAGAAATGGATGAATTAATTGCAATAATTTTGAGTATTTATGGTTTTCTAGGGGGAGGGAGTGGGTGGTTAGTGTTTGACAACTCTGCAATGAGGGCAGAGACACAGAAAAAAATACTATTATTCTTCTCATGCTCACTTTGATCCTTGTCCTAATTTGGCCTAGTTGTCTGTATACTTTGTCTCAGTATATTAGTTCCAGTAAGAGGTAGACATTGATAAACTTGATAAACTAGTCATTTGTCTCCAGAAGCTAGTTCCCATTTTTCAGCCTTTCTCTACTCTGGAGATCCACCTGTGGGAAGGCATTCATGGCAATGACAGTTAGCAGGGCTTTGGCCTCCAGCCTCTGCTTCCATTGGTTTTCCCGAACCTGCTTCTCCATCTGGACCTCTATGAATACAGTCCTTTGTTCCTTTACGAGTTCTGGCCTCTCTACCAAGCCCTTGAAATAGCAATCTGCTTTCTTATGAATATCAGTTTGGTTCTTTATCTTTCTTTTGGACACTCCCTTTTATTACGTTCCTTAACCTCATGCCTCAGCACATCTCTGATTTAGTGCCTATTGCCTTAAAGAGAAGGAACACAAGAACCATCCTACACACAGCTTCCTGTCCTCATTTGCCCTTAAGTTCTTATGTTCTCCTCAACCTTCCTCCCTATCCTACTCCAATCAATATCTATTTCTTTTTACCAGTGTTTTTGCAGAGGTGGGAAGAATAGATCTGTGTGTTTACTAATTAGGGAGTTTAAATTTGAATTTAATTTTTTTTATTTTAATGCTAATCAAAGAAGTAACACAATTATGCTTTGGATTATTTGAATGACCACAACCATCTTATAACTAGATGACTACCAATAATATTACTGACCAAATACCATATAAAATATTTTTTCAATAATTAATATAAAATCAAGAATGGAAAAACTGACTCATAACAAAATAAACTGTAGTATAAGCATGATGAACTAAAAATATTTTTTGTAGGAGCAACTGGTAACATGTGAGCTAACATTTTGTTTTCGGTAAAACAAGATCATTTGTCAGAAAATTGTTAGTTTGAAATGTTTGGTTTGGTGAAATTTGTATTTTTTTTTTATCCTCACCCCAGGATATGGTTTTATTGATTTGAGAGAAAAAGAGAGAGAGAGGTGTGAGAGGAACATTTATTGGTTGCCTCCCATATGCACTCCAACCAGGATCAAGGTTGGAATCCAGGCATGTGCCTTAACCAGAATCAAACCTGCAACCTTTTGATGTACAGGATGATGCTTCAGCCAACTCTGCCACCTGGCCAGGGGTGATGAAATTTTTATTTAATTTCTAAATTTAGTTTGCTTTTTAATAAGAATTGTGTCTGTGTGGAATTTATGTATAGCTCTATGTTTAAGGATATTTAAGTAAGATAATAAATGTAACATGATAAAAAACAACAACAAAAATTTTGAGTACTATTAACTTCATATGCTCTTCAACCAATGTGGAAGACATTTTTGGAAGGCTTAGCTCTAATTATGGAATATAACTCAACTTACTAATTCATTTATGTCAAGGACAATAGAAAAATATTAAGTCCTGGTTATTTGCAATCTGCCATCTCCCCTTGACTTCCAGAGAAAATTCTGTCCCTGTCCCCTACTCCACCCTCAATTCCAGCTTCCTTTGCTGAACCTCTGAGGAATAGTGAGAATCTATAAGGTAATATAAAAAGTGAAAGCAAGAGGACAGCCTTAATGAGTTCTTTTATTTAAAAAGAATAACCCTAATAGCAAAGCCAGAAAAAGATACTATAAGAAAATAAAATTATAAGCCAACATATTTTATGAATATCAATGTAAACTTCTTAATATAGTACTAGCAAATGAAATTCAGCAGTGTATTGAAAGGACTATACACCAATAAAGTGAAATTTATTATTGGAATGCAAGGATGGTTCAACACACAAAAATCAATTAATGTAACACAACACATTAACAGACTAAAAGAGAAAAAACATATGCCTATCTCAATGAATGAAGAAAAATCATTTGACAAAATTTAATATCTTTTCATAATAATATTAAAAACTCAGCAAATTAAGAATTGAAACTACCTTGACATGATAAAGGCATAGTGAATACAGCCAACATTATATTCACACCCGAATCAGTTGTATTTCTGTACATTAACAATCTGAAAAGGAAATTAGAAAACACTTCCACTTATAATAGCATCAAAAGAAAAAAATACCTAGGTATAAACTTAACCAAGGAGGCAAAATATTTTTATGTGAAAACTGCAAGACACGCCTAGCTGGTTTGGCTCAGTGAATAGAGTGTCAGCCTGCAGACCAAGGGTCCCAATTCTATTCCAGTCAAGGGCACGTATCTCAGTTGCAGACTCCTCCTCGGTCTGGGCCCAGACCCTGGTCAGGGTGCGTGCAAGGAGGCAACCAATCAATGTGTTTCTCTTACATTGATATTTCTCTCTGTCTTTCCTCTCTCCTCCACTCTCCTTGAAAATCAATGGAAAAATATCCTTGGGGTAGGATTAAAACAAAACAAACAAACAAAAAACACCTGAAAAACATTGCTAAAAGAAACTGAAGAAGAAACCAATAAATAGAAAGACATCTTATGCTCATAGACTAGAACACTAATGAACAAAAATAGATCCAGAGACATAGAAACATCAAACCTCAGAGGGAAGGCAGGGGAGGATGGGTGGGTGGGAAGAGATCAACCAATGAACTTGTATGCATATAAATATAAACAAATAGACACAGACAATAGGGGGTGAAGGCCTGGGCTGGGGGGCAGAGGCACGCTGGAAGAGGTCAATGGCGGGGAAGGGGGACATATGTAATACTTTCAACAATAAAGCATTACACCAATCAGAAAGCATATATGCACCCCTATGTTCATAGCAGCACAATTTATAATAGCTAAGATTTGGATACAGCCTAAGTGCCCATTAGCAGATGAGTGGATTAAAAAAACTATGGGACAGCTACTCAATGGAATACTATGCTGCTATAAAAAAGAAGGAACTTTTAACATTTGCAACAACATGGATGGAACTGGAGAACATTATGCTAAACGAAATAAGCCAGTCGGAGAAAAATAAATATCACATGATCTAACTCATATGTGGGATATAATGATCAACATAATTTTATGAATAAGAATAGATTGATCTAGAGACAAATGGTAAGGGAGAGGGATTAGAGAGCAACCAAAAGACTCATATGCATGCATATTAGCATAACCAATGGACACAGACACTGGGGCGATGGGGGTTTGCCCATGGTGGGAATGGCTTGGGGGGGGGGGTCAATTGGGGAAAAAGGAGACATAAGTAAAAGTTTAGACAATAAAAAAATAAGAAATAAAACAAAAACAATAAAGAATTTTAAATAAATAAATAAATAAGTTAGAGGTCTCACACCTCCTGATTTAAACACTTACCACAAAGCCACAGTAATAAAAGCAATGTGACATTGGCATAAAGACAAAATATAGACCAACTGTATAGAACAGAGAGCCTAGAAATAAACATTTGCATGTGATTTTTTTTGCCATAATCATTCAATTGAGAAAGGAACATCTTTTCAACAAATACTACTAAGAAAACTGAATGTCTAGATGCAAAATAATGATGGATCCTTACCTTACACCAGCTAGAAAAATTAACTCAAAATGATCAAAGGCCTAACTAAACTAAGAGCAAAGAAAAGTTTCAAAAGTTTCATGGCCTTGAATTTAGTAACGATTTCTTGAATGTGAGAGCAAAACACAAGCAATAGCAAAAAATAGATAAGTTGGACTTTATCAAAATGTATAATTTATGTGATCAAGGTCTTCTATCAACAGAGTAAAAAGGCAACCCAAATAACAAGAGAAGATATTTGCAAGCCATATATATATATATATATATATATATATATATATATATATGAAATTAATTTGCAGAATATATAGAGAACTTCTATCATTCAAGAACAAAAAAGCAAGTAACTCAATTAAAAAAATTACAAAAGGCCCTGACCAGGTGACTCAGTTGGTTGGAGCATCATCTAGTACACCAAAAAGGTTGCAGTTTTGGTTCTTGGTCTGGGCATATATATGGGAGGCAACTGATAGATGTTTCTCAGACATCAATGTTTCTCTCTCTCCCTTCCTCTATCTCTAAAATCAATAAACATATCCTCAGGTGAGGATTAAAAAATATTCATCTTTGCTTAAAAATAATAATTTAAAAAAGATATGAATTGACATTTCTCCCAAGAAAATTGACATTTCTCCCAAGAAAACGTGTAATACTAAGGGCTCACTATCACTAGTCACTAGGGAAATGCAAATCAGAACCATCATGAGATACTACTTCACACTCATTAGAATAACTATTATTAAAACACACACACACACAACACACACACACTCACACACACACACACAGAAAAGAATGAGTCTGGTGAGGATGTGGAGAAATTGAAACCTTTGTGCTTTGTTGGCAGGCATGTCAAATGGTGTAGCTACTATAAAAAACAAACAGTATGGCACCTTCTCCAAATTTAAACATACACTTACCATAAAATATAGCAATTGCCCTTCTGTGTATATTCCCCAAAGAACTGAAAGCAAGAATTCAAACAGATTTTGTACCTCCATATTCATAGTAGCTTTATTTGTAATAGACAGAATGTAGAAACAACCAAAGTTTCTATTGACAGATGAATGGATAGATGAAATATGATTTATACACATAAATGCAATACCTATTGCTCAGTCTTAAGAAAATTCTGACACTGTTACAAAATGGGTGAAGTTTGAAGACATTATACTAAGGGGAAAGGCTTGTCATAAAAGAAAAATAATTTATAATTCCACTTATATGAGATACCTAAAGTGGTCAAATTCATAGAGACACAAAGTTGAGTGGTGGTTACCAGGGGCTGAGGGAGGGAGGAATGGGGAGTTAGTGTTTAATGAATACGGAGCTTTAGTTTGGGAAGATGAATACATTCTGAAAATGAATAGTGGTGATGGTTGCACAGCAATATAAATATACTTAATGCCACAGAGATGTACACATAAGAATAGTTAAAATGGTAAATTTATATTATGTATGTTTTACCATAATAAACAAAAGGATAATAACTATTTGAAATGAAAAAGAGAAGAAAAAAAAAGACATGGGATTTAAGGAGATAGGGTATCTGGACTTGGGGGAAATTTTTAGAGTTTTGAACAGAGAGGTTTTGGGGAGGAGCATTCATTGTTTATGTATAAATATTGAGAATAGTAAAGCACTGTGCAGAGGTAATTTTAAAAAAATCTGGGAATGTTAACATTTATTTTCTTCTATTAATAGTCTTAGGATGTGTCAGTAGCGAACCACATTGATAGCCATTTATTTTGGTTGGATGAACACTTTTTCTAAAATTAGAATCCACACAAATTTTCATACAAAACTCCAGGTTTGCTGGGGTTATACACATGTTCATTCAACATTTATTAAGAACCTACTATATATCCTCTTATGATAATTTCAGATATAGAGACCAAGAATTTAAAATAGGTATTAGTGTTTATTCTTGTTTTTTGAAATAACACTAAATAGACTTGCACACATCCTGCTTTTAGTTGACCTTATCCTAAGTATCCCAAAAAATGTCTGTAGAATTTTTTTGAAGCATCAGACCTTTCCATATTTGATTTGCTCACTTAGGAAAACAATTAACATTAAAATACAAAAAAATGACCTCTTATATTGGAGAAATGCTAAATGCTCTACTTTGAAAACAAGAAAAGAACAGAAAAAATGAAAAAGGGCAGACTAAACATTCCATTTGACAATCTGTCACATACAAAATCGAGCAGCAAGGCGGTGATGAGCAGACCGCCACTGCAGTCAAACCCTCTACATATGGGAAAACAATAATTTCTCCTCGAATGCTCTTGCTTTTATTCTCCCACAGTTCTTTGTAAACCAACAAAGCACAAAGCATACAAGCATAAATAGAGAGGAAAATGAAGACATGGCAAACTCAAGAGCAAATGTGCAAATTTAATTTACCACAGAAGAATATCAGAAATGTGTATAGAGAGCTTAAAATTATGTTCTTGTTCCTTTAAGATAACAAGACTTTTCAACCTTCTATTGAAATAAGTTCAGTAGGAGAAGCTTCTTTTTCTTCAAAACATTTTAAAATTAAAATTCAATTGAAATATCAAATTAGCTTTTTTCTCAGAGAAACATACAAAGTCACCTATTGTTGTTTAAAGACTGTTTTTTTTGTGTGTGTGTGTGTGTGTGTGTGTGTGTGTGTGTGTTTATCAATAAGTGAGAACCCTCTCCTGGTGAAAATCCTACAAATGTTTGGATTGATGCCACCAAAAAAATGCTTGGTCTCTTTAGTCCATCTGAACCCCTTGTTCCACTAAGCAAAGCTTTCATCTGGCTTTGGAGAGCCCTCTCATTCCCATGTGCTTTTATGACTCTGTCAACCTTCTCAAGACCATTGCCTAATACCTTACAGCTCTCCCCCTTCTACAAATGAACTTGGCAGCTTATTGCCATCACTCAATTTATCAGGAACCCAGTTCTTTACATTCTGCCTTATTAACCTTTTGCACTCAGATGTCGAGTGTGACTCGACACCGTTAGCATTAGAATAAAGGAATCGAGAAAAAAGCAAGCGAGTGCAAAGGGTTAAGTACATCTGAAACATCCTTATTTCCTTTATAAAAGTTTATTAAACACCAGTTTCATTACCTGTAAACTAGAGTAAATAGAGGATATAGAATAGTGAATGAATTGATTTGTGCTATTAATAACTAGTGACACGGTGCACGAAATTCATGCATGGAAGGGGGGGGTTCCCTCAGCCCAGCCTGCACCCTCTCCAATCAGGGACTCCTTGGGGGATGTCCGACTCCCGGTTTAGGGATTGGGCCTAAACCGGCAGTTGGACATCCCTCTTGCAATCTGGGACTGCTGGCTCCTAACCGCTCACCTGCCTGCCTGCCTGCTCACCCCTAACTGCCTCTGCCTGCCTGCCTGATTGTCCCTAACCCCTCTGCCTGCTTGTCTGATCACCCACAACTGCCCTCCCCTGCCGGCCTGATCTCGTACCCAACTGCCCTTCCGTGCTGGCCTGGTTGCCCCAACTGCCTTCCTTGGCTGGCCTGATCTCATCCCTAACTGCCCTCCCCTGCCAGCCTGATCTTGCCCCCAACTGCCCTCCTCTGCTGGCCAATTTGGTTCTGATTGGTTGGTTTCTATGCCAGTCAGCATAAAAAGCTCCACCTCTTAGGCAGCCATTGGCTCCTCACAGTTCACCCAGATTTGGTTCTGATTGGTCAGGTCCTATGCCAATCAGCATCAAAAGTTCCACCTCCTAGGCAGTCATTGGCTCCTCAGAGTTGACCCAGATTTGGTTCTGATTGGTTGGTTTCTATGTCAGTCAGTGTCTCTGGGCCTATCAACAGGGCCTGATCAGAAAGGCAGGGCTGATCTGCAGCCCCCGTGGAGGCCTGGAGAGAAATGGAGGCGGCAGCTGCTGGAGAAAAAGAGAGAGGCATGTGCTGATCAATAGCTGCCACAGAGGCTACAGATCAGACCCTGCTTCCCTCTTCAGCCTCTCTCCGGGCCTGATTCGCAGTCCCCTCAGCAGTCAGCACTGACTGCAGGACTGACTTCGGGTTGGTTGAGCCTCTGATGGTGACAGACCCAGGGTTTTTATATATTAGGATTCTTCTGTGGTAAATTAAATTTATATATGCTGAGAAGTACCACCACAATTTGATGTCTGCGAGCTGCTGGAGAATCAGAAAAGTGGTCAGTGTTGTCAGTCTGAATTCAAACCAGGGCTGATGGTATAAGTTCTGGTCTGAGTTCAAAAGTCAGGGAACCAGAAGCTCTAATGCCAAGGGGCAGGAGAATGAGTTTTCCATCCCTCAGCCTTTTTATCCTGTTCAGGCCCTCACTTGGATGGTGCCCATTCACATTGGGAAGAGCAATCTGCTTTATTCAGTCTCCTGATTCAAATGTTAATTTCTTCTAGGAACACCCTCAAAGCCACGCCCTGGAATATTGTTTTACCAGCTATCTGGATACCCCTTAGCCCAGTCAATAGCTTACACTTCTTGAATACAGGATGTGCCAAACACTGTGTTTGCTCTTCTATTTGATCCTGCAGATTAAAGCCCTAGACTATGGATACAAACTTTCTGGGTTGAAATATTGACCAATATTCTCTGCCAGTTATTAGCATGAAACATAGACAAGTTACTTCACTTCTGAGCGCCTCAATTTTCTCACTTGTGAATAAGAGTACCTATCTCATAGGGTTGATATGAGGATTAAATTAGTTATTAATAGTGCCTAAATAGTATCATGAATACTTAATAAAATTTTGTTATTATTAATCTGTGCCTAGTTATATTACTTTTTATGGTATTGAGGTGTTGATAACTGAGAAACAGAGTGATTGAAGAAAAAGTGAAACTCAACATCTAGAGTTCTGGCTAAACCAAACGCTCCTTCTTCATGTGAATGGAAAATAAGGTTCTATGGAAAGTAGTCTCACAGGGTGATCTGATCATACACTCCTAATGGGCAAGTCATGGTGGGTAGTCACACCCCAGGCATATAATTATTATTATTAATTTATTTATTTATCCTAACTCAAGGATATTTTACCATTGATTTTTAGAGAGAGTGGAAGAGAGAGGGAAAGACAGAGAGAAATATTGATGTGAGAGAAACACATCGATTGGTTGCATCCTGCACGAGCCCTGACCAGGGCCCAGGCCAGGGAGGAGCCTGAAACCAAGGTACCTGACCTTGACCGGAATTGAACTCAAGATCCTTGGTCCACAGGCCGACGCTATATACACTGAGCCAAACCGGCTAGGGCTAGGCATATTATTTTTTACTAAAAGGTTTATCTTTGCCTCAAGCAAGCCCTTGTTCATTGTTTCTGTGCATCTAGGTTAATACCCCTTTGAGATGCTTCTCTTCAGATCCCCCCTTTTAAGGCATGAGTCACCTTTTCAGACCCCTCCTTCTGAGATATAACCACTCTTCCAAGAGCAAATAATCTTAGCAATCCTGTAATCCAACCCCTGCCTTGCTTTCTCCCATCTTCCTGTAATCTTCCTTCCATCCTCTCCTTAATTTCAAATACATAAAAGAAACTGCAAAACTGTTTTTCTCTGGAGCATTTGAGATTTTGCTCCCTAGCATATGTCATCATTTTGGCTCAAATAAAGTCAATAAAAGTCGGTTGTTTCTTATGTCAACATGCTTTAGCCAGTCCCAAGGAGGGATATTTCTGTAATAGCTAGAGAAAGTCAGGGAGTGGGGCTTTCTGGGGAGTATGAGAATGAGTGGTGTCTTCCTTGGAATTTTTGCTGTTTTTCTTGGGACTTCCTGTGAATCAGGCATTATGTTGAAGAAATACAGCTGCAAATTCTGTGACCCCTCTGGTACCTTTTCATGATAACCTTGGGGGTCACATTGTATAGTTTGAGAAATACTGGTTTAAGCTATATTTTTCTTGCTAGTTGATGAGTGTGTCATATAGGACGAAATCAAAGGCCATCTTGAGGTTGAGATGTATTGCGTTTATTGCTTTTCTGCTGTCTACAATGTGCCTTGCTCTGTCAGCAAAGGCTATTAGATTGGTCTTTGATATCTTCTAACTTACGTTATTACTCTGCAATCTTAGTGTTTACAAATTGATTTTCTAATGATAGCGTCAATATTTTTTTCATATACTGAAGTTAACATGTATTGGTCTATAATTTCTAGCATTTTAAAAAAAATTAAACAAATCTTTACAGAGATATCTCATATGCTTTACCCATCTCTCCCATAACCTATAAATTCTCAGGGTAACTCAGCCAATGCATTATTGCAGCAGGGTGATTGTCATCAGCACTGCAGAGATAAGTGCATATAAGTATTCTAGGTGATTAGACTTTACTGCTCCTGCTTAATCTTGCTATCCTTCCTTTTTATCTCTATCTCTGTCTACTCACTCTTTTTCTCCTCACCTCCCCATTACATAGATTGTTATAATAATTTTTTTGAAAAAAAACACACAGTTTGCTTCTTAAAATTAATAAGCAGTGTATTATCATGTGACACATGTACACAAGTACACACACATATGCACACACATTCACAACTCTTCATGAAAGAGAAAGACCTCTTTCTTATTGTCCTGTGTTTCTTTGAGTTGAGGACGCTGGTTCTCAACTCTAGAGCAGGGTTCTTCAAACTGCAAATCACAATTCATTGGTAGCTTATTAAGTGAATTTAGTAGATCATGATTAACATTTTTATGTTGAAATAGAATAGGATACAAAAAACCTTTATTACATGGAATAACATTACATTTTACTTGTAAAATTTTTGTTTCAATTGTGTGTGTGTGTGTGTGTGTGTGTGTGTGTGTGTGTGTGTGTGTGTTCTGAGATATGTAGACCAAAAAGAATAAATAAATAAAGTTCTATGGAAAGTAACAGATTGATCTGATCATTTTCTTAACTGGGCAGGTCATGGTGGGTAGTCATGCCCTAGGCCAGTGTTCTGCAAACTCATTAGTCAACAGAACCAAATATCAACAGTACAACAATTGAAATTTCTTTTGAGAGCCAAATTTTTAAACTTAAATTTCTTGATCAAGAAATACAATTATCATAGGAAGTTCTTTTCATGTAGCTATGGCCATTGCTAATGTTCCCTTTTGCTTAGGAGCACAGAAAAAAATATCTATGCCTTATATTCATTTTTGTGGTAAGAATTAAAGATATTGGATTTGCAAAGTTTGGTTTTAAAGTCTAGAATTTGAATTTTGCTATTGACTGGGCAAAGAAACAAATTTAATCCTGTTTTAATGATCTCTAATATTTATTCCTCTCTTCACTTAAAAATAAGCTGACTTTGACTCTAAGATAAGTGATTTTTATATTTTTATCACTTATAAATTGCATATTTGTGCATATGTAAATGTGTACCACATTTGTGCTTTTATTTTGTTCTCATTATGAAGAAAAATAGAAACAAAGTGGAGAACTGCCGTAATTAAAATGGAAAGAAGGCATCAGAATTGAACATGATAGTAGCAAAGAGGATTTTGAGTAGAATAAGAGAGCAGGCAGGATTTTGGTCAAAAGACAAATATGAACTAAAGATTCAACCTGCCAGCCCTAACAAGTAAAGAAGTTGAAATCACATACAGGATTCATTAGGTTGAGCAGTAGCAGCAAAATCCCAGGAGGTTGGAAAAGAGGAAGACATCTGAGTTAGAAAATGAAAGTGATTTCAGCTGAAGAAATCCATGTGTCTAGGCTGGTACTAGGATATTTAGAGAAATATAACCTTGGAGACTGAGTTTGGGAGGAATGGAACCATCATTAGGATGAAAGAGAAGCATGGTGCCAAATAAGAAGAGTCATGTCTGGTGCTACAAGAAGGAGTAGATGGAGGAATGTGGCTACTCAACTAGTTGGCTTCCCTTCGCTCAGGGCAATGACAAATGAGATAGCCTCTGTAACCTGCAAAATATAGAAAGTGAGACGCTGCATAGATTCTGGCTTTTTTTCAACAAATAGTTTACAAGGGGAACATATACAGTAAAAGAGATATGAGATATATCAACCAAAAGTAATGCATGGACCTTGCCTGCATCCTAGTTTGAACAAATCAACTCCATACGAACTGTATGGGGCCATCAGGGAAATCTCATTTTTCCAAAAATTTTTTTATATTAAGAAATTACCATTCATTTTTGAGGTGTGACAATGGTACTATAGACATGTTTTTTTTAAAAGAGTCCTCATTTTTAAAAAATGTTTGCCCAAGTAAGAAGGTATTACTGGCAGGTTCAGGTACATGCTAAATATTTCTAGGCCCAGAAAAACATGAGTGTTTGCTGAGAATTTGGTCTCGAAACAGGCGGTCCATGGAAGTTCTGATTCTGTGGTTATGAAGAGAACCATACTGTTCTATGTGTGACCTTATAATATTTCAGAGGTCTTTATTAATATTTATTTTAAACGTATTAATTATAATTTATCTAAGTGTGCTTAGGAAATAACTCCTTAATACAAGGATCTGACTGATAGATCTTTGTTCCTTTTCTTTCTGGGCACTCTCCATGCTCCTACCCCCCACACTACACCATCTTCTCTATATGTTCAAAGGCTGTGTTTGCTTCCAGCTCAAATGCCATCTGTTCAAGAAACCTCTTACAGTTCCCTTAAATGGATGAAACTCTGTCTTTACCTCTCTTTTTAAAAAAATTATTGATTTGAGAGAGAGAGGGGAGAGAGAGAGAGAGAGAAGAGAAGAAAGAGAGAGAGATTGGGGTGCTGTTCCACTTATTTATGCATTCATTGGTTGATTCTTATATGTGCCCTGACTAGGGATTGAACCTGCAACCTTGTAATATCAGGACAACACTCTCAGTAACTGAGATCCCTGGTCAGGGCTACCTCTTTTATGGTACTTACTAGAGGCCCAGTGCATGATTGAATCATGCACGTTTAGGGTCCCCTACACGCTTTCGCTTTTCGCGGTGGAGCTGGGTGCCTGTCTGCTGGTGCTGGAGCAGACAGGCACTTTTGATGGTCCGCGACCACTGAGGGGGGCTACCCTGCTGTTGATGGTCCGTGGCCGCTGAGGGGGGCTACCCTGCTGTTGAGAGGCGCAGCTGGGTGTCCACGGCAGGCCCCCTCAGCGGCCGTGGATCTGGCCGTTGAGAGGCACAAGGGGTGGGAGTCCCACCCCCTGCACCTCTCAACAGCAGGGTAGCCCCCCTCAGTGGCAGCGGATCCGTGCCTCTCAATGGCTGGATAGGCCACCCCGAGTCCCGCCCCCCAGCCTCCCGCCGCCCAATCGTGGGCGTAGCGGAGTGATGGTAATTTACATGTTACTCTATTATTAGATAGGATATTCCCTGCAAGATATTGTAACTGTGTATGTTTATAACCTCTACTTCACCAGAAGCTTTTTGAAGACAGGGCCCATTCCAAACAGCTATGTCTTTGTATCCACCAGCACATCCGCATCCAGTGCATTACTAGGCTCCAGGAAGCCCTTAATAAATAAGTGTCTGTCAAATGAACAAATCAGTAAAAGATTATGAGGGCCAACATTTCCAAAGAAAGTCAAAAGCAACACAACAGCATCATTTTGGACTTCTGTGAAGTAGTCTTCATAGATGAAGATATCCTCCTAGACTTAATTAACAATAAAAACTTCATCAACTCATAACAGCAACTAGTTTTAGTTGCAGCCTTTCCACAGAACATTCTTTCCTTTCAATAGCAGATCAATGGCCGCATTTTGCAGAATGGCTTTCTCATAAGCTGTCAAAATCCAAACAGCTCTATTGTACATAAAGCAAGATAAACTGGAGTTGAAACGGGCTGTCCTGAAAGTTAAACTACTTCTCTAAATGCAGGATGCATGTTTACTGCTCCATGAGCCTTTTGGCAGTTTCCCTAAAATGACCAACATTAGAACCACGCAAACATTTTGAAGATTGCACCACAGCCATTCTTGTCTTTTCTCTTCTGTAATGATTGCTATAATGTGTTCATTATGGGAAAGCATGCCCTAACAATGCCTCACTGAATTTTAAGGGAGCCCCGGTTGAAAGAAATGCTGTGCACCCAACAACCATTAAGAAATCAAGATGCACAGACCAAAACTTATTTTCAGAGAAGTTAAGTTGCAAAAAGTTTCTGGGGGTGGGGGTCAGTGTCTATTGTTTTGTCTAGTTTATATCTTGCTGCTAAATATTTTAGTGACTAGGGGAAGAAAGCTGTAAAGAATTTTAAATTATTTTTAAATTCTTACTTTAAAATAACATAGAATGACAAAATTGGCACTCTTTAAGTTAAGGGATATTTGTTAAAGTTTCTTTTTAATGTAGACATGTAATCACTGCAACTTAATTAGAGAGAAAAAGAAAGGGATATAATTTTTGTTTCTATATGTGATAATGAAGTAAGTAAGCATCAGGCACTGAACATTCTATTTATTTTCACAGTAGTCCTGATAGGTAGATGGATGTGGCAGAAATCAGCCATTTCCTCCTCAAACTCTTTACGTTGAGATAGATGTAAGGTGAGGAAAGCAAGGCAACAAGGGATGCAACATGGAAGGAGGTGTGCTCACTCTCAGGTTCCTGCCAATACCAGTTCTGCACTCAGGACCTTGCACTTGCCTGACCTGGAGAGTGTGTGGCTCCTTAAGTTTGTATCCTAGGTACATCTTTTACTTCACCCTGGTTCTAGCATTTTCCTTGCTGGGCATTTAGACTACATTTCCCAGCCTCCCACATTAGGAGTTATCTTGTGACCAAATTTTGTCCCATAAAGTATAGATTGAAGTAGCATTTGCCCCTTCCAGTCACCACCTACAAAATCCTCTAAAGTTCCATCCTCCATGCTCGTTCTCCAGCTGAATGGAGAGGACTTTCAGGATGTTGGTGAGGGGAGGTAGAGCTGCAATTTGGAAGAAACCTAGGTCACTGAGTTAGAGAAGAAATGTCAAGATAGCTGCCCAACCAGGGACATACATATTAGATCCTTCAGTGAGTGAAAAATAAACTTTTATTATTCTAAATTTTAGAATAAAATTTGGTCGGCAAACTCATTAGTCAACAGAGTCAAATATCAACAATACAACTACTGAAATTTCTTTTGAGAACCAAATTTTTTAAACTTAAACTTCTTCTAATGCCACTTCTTCAAAATGGACTCGCCCAGGCCATGGTATTTTGTGGAAGAGCCACACTCAAGGGGCCAAAGAACCACATGTGGCTCGCGAGCCGCAGTTTGTCGACCACATTTCTAAAACAATAAAATTCGGGGGTTGTTTGTCAAGCAGTTAGCCTACTTCAATGGATAGGAGCTATAATTCCTATTTTTCTGGAGGAAACTGAAGCTCAGAGAGCCTAAATTAGCTGCACAGGGTCACATAGCTGTGATGATAGATCTAAAATTAGAACTTCTAATCTATCTGACTCCGAAGTTCATGCATGTTTTTAACCTGCTAACATTATGTTCCAGAAATCATTGGAAGTGACTACTCAGAATATACTCAGTGAAGTCAGAAAATCTTTCAAAATATGTATCCAATATGCAATGTGATAGTTTCTCCGACATATTAAAACATAGAGGTTTTATTTTAGGAACTAAACTGACATTGTCTTTTACAGGAAGTAATTTTTGCTAGGTAAATTTACATCAAATGCAGCCCTGTTTGGATGTGAGCAGTTCCAGGAGTCTCTTCCCCCTATCCCCACCCCTCCAACACCCACCCACACATTTCAGCCCCTACTTACCACTTTGGCTCCCAGATCCTGCAAAATTCCAGAAGCTTCCTGGCTCTGGTTTCCATTAGGTTCAGCCCACAGATTGTGGCACTTAAAATTTGATGTAATAATAAAGTGTCATAGAGAAGAAATATTTCCTCTTTTTTATTGATCCCCAAATTTTACGGGAGAAACTCATACTCAAACAATGAAGCCATCATTTCCTAATATCCTTGCAAAAGAGAGCTCATTTAGAAATCTATATTTTGCAATAAAAGCAGAAATATAGGGTCTATTTGGGGGTCTGTTTGCTTTTGTGTGTAGAGAGGCAAGCCAGTTACAGGGAGACACAAAGACAAGGGCAGGGACCCAGCCCATAGAGAAATCAGCTGCTGAGTCAGTCTACAGCACATTAACACTCCAAACAATGAGGTCACTGATGTTTCTCTTTTCAAAGCAATTCAGCAGGGAGAAATGCAGGCTTAAAAATAAAACATATTAGATATATTTATTAATTCTCCATGGTTTTAATAAAAAAATCTCTATGACCATTTCCCTCACAATGTTTTCTAACTGGGGAATGTGCAAACATCAACATTTCTATATTGCTTCCTTTAAAATTTGATAAATAAAGACATAACATAAATATCTTCAATGTTGCCTGCCTTAATTTAAATAGGGAAGTATTGTGGCCTAATAGAAAATCACAGTATTTGTTTTGGAAAAAGTGGTTATTTTTCTGATTCCTTTAAATACTAGATAATAGAAAAATCATAGTATGTCTCTGAGATTATATTTCCCATTTATAAATTAAACACATTAGTAACACCTAAATTGCAAGTTATAATGATAAGGATATACTTATAATAAACTTGATTATGGAGGATGAAAATGGATCATGTACATGACACTGCTTAGTATAGGTATTCTTTCATTCATTTATATTTTGTATTACTGTTTTCCAGATTATGTGATGCCACAGTGAAGTCAAGTCTATACTTAAACAGAGCTAATGTTTATTAATACTTCTTTAGAAAAGGGCACCTCCACCTGTTGGCTACTCTGCCATCCCCTGAGGGTGCCTGGTCTTCTTTTAGGGCCTTCCAAGGAAAGACTGTAGACTGTGTCCAAGCTGACTATGATCCACAAACCCTTCTGCAAGGCTCAAGCTTGGTCGTATGCGGCAACCGGGGTCAGGAGGAGGGGCTAGTGGGTCTCCTATTTGGTGACAGTGTGGTGAGGCACTCAATGGGGGGAAAGTTGCCCTCATTCCACAGTCATACTACTCAGCCTCTCCCAGAGTCTTGAACTCTAGCTCCCCTAGGAGGAGCGCACTACAGTACAGGTTCCGGCTGGGTGCAGCCAGCTCTTCCCCATGCAGGAGGAAGCTCAGCAGGGCATAGCCACCAGGACTCAGAAGGACAGATCAAAAGACTCTATTTACATAACCAATGATAAATAATACACAATAGGATTCTTACAGCCATTTCTAATCTAGCCTCACTAATAAATTACCATAGTTTTTATACCTATGAAAACAGTTACTGCACATTTTTATCTTACATTGTTCCAGGTTTTTTTTAAAACATATATTTTTTATTGATTTCAGAGAAGAAGGGAGAGGGAGAAAGAGATAGTATCATCAATGATGAGAATCATTGATTGGCTGCCTGCTGCACACCCCGCACTGGGAATTGAGCCCACAACCCAGGCACGTGCCCTGACTTGGAATCGAACTGTGTTGCTCAACCACTGAGCCATGCCAAGCCCAGGTTTTATTGAGACTTCTAGACAGTATTTGTTTCCGTATGTTTGCTGTTTGTATCTATTTTTAAATACTTTTATTCACCTTGACTGCAATTATTCAAAAATTCCATTTTAGGTCAGACTATTATTTATTCCATGTATTTCTGTAGCTTCAGGTACTATAACTCTAATATAATACTTCACAGGTTTGGACAACACTGTCTATTCCAATGCTCACCTGAAGAAAAAGTCTCCTACCTGTTATCCTGAAAAGAAATTCTCTCTTTGTAGGGCTGTGCTGGAAGAACTTTATTCTATTGCACTGCAGCTCTCTTTCTCTCATAGAAATAAGAAACATTTTGTAGTCAGTCTCTATTTATTTTTGGTCACAATTACCATAAGTGTTCCTACCAATTTGTGGCTCCAGCAGCTACTGCTCCAGATCGGCAGACCTCAGTTGCTGTATCTTTCCAGACATGCCTGTCTCTCTAGATGTCAAGGTGGCAGTTCATCTTGCAACCTCTGTTCTCTGAAGGATCAAAGAACATTTCTTGAGTTTCTGTTTGTCCAGTTTTTCCTTGCAAAGATGGAGGTGATGACTTCCATGAGTTTTACATGTTGGAGCTGAAACCACAGGTCAGTCTAGGCTTTTGAAGGGCAAGAAAATTGTATCTGGGATTGAAAGTAAACTTCCCCACATTATATAATCTGCTAATCCAATTATATTGTAGGGTCATTAAACACATATGTCAGTTCTCTGGGCTCATGATTATAACATTTAAGACTCTTGCTTACTTTAAATAAATTAAATCACAATAGTACTTGAAAAAATAAACAATTGGTCTCCCAACAGTGCTAGTTATGATATCTGCTTCTCCAAAACTTGATATGGTCACCTATTATGGATGGCTTTCTCCAGAAAGAAGTGGATATTCTGATTTAAGGAATAGGAATTTGGAAAGTTAAAGAATCAAAGCACTAAGAGTGGGAGAGATAATTAAAAGAATATACCAGCAGAAACTATTCTGTAGAAGAGCCACTGTAGAGGGGGTTACAAGTGAGCCAAATATATAAGGAAGCAGATTAGAAAGGTAGGCAGATACAATGAGGCAAGAGCAGAGGGTACTGTAGTGAGAAAAGGCAGCAAAAACACAGAGTACAGCAGACCCAGGGAGTAACAAATACATTATCAGCAGGCACTAGGGAGTCATGCTCTCCTGGCTGCTAGGATTCCAGAGAGACCTGTGTGTTTTAGAAAGATACTCCAGCACTACCCACAACAACAATTCTTTTATCAGTGCAACTTAACTTTATTGTGGTTTCAATTGCTACCGAGATGAGCTTGGTCAATTTTCCTGGGGTTTTTGTTTTTTGTTTTTAGATTTAGCTTTTGTTTTGTTTTCATTTTTTTGGTAAGGTCTACTTGGCTAATGGTCTTAATTCTTTATTTCAAAATATATCCAGACAACTCTGATCCATTAAACTAAAAGACCATAAACTAAAAGAAACTAATTGTGATCTTAGAGTTTATCCAGGGGAGAAAAAGTCAGCCAGACTGTCAAATTTTAAGTAATACAAAATTTTCTATGGTGTTTATCTAGAACCACTTTCAGAATATCTTCTGTCTTCCATAGCAGTGGCTTCTTCATGGACTCATGTATCATCTAGCATCCATGATGTTTACTAATAAGATAAAACAAAATGGTAGTGCATCAGTATGTACATATTTGCTTTTAAAAGTTTGGAGTAAGATAAATACTTTTTGTTATAATTATGATTAATGTGATTCTATTTCTGCCCACATGCTGCTTTATACCTCATGCTGGTGGCCTTGAAAAATATGTTACGTTTATCCCACACTGTTCTACAACTGGATGCTTCAGCTGCAAGGGTTCAGTAATTGTTGATTATATACATTTCAATCAAATAATTATCCTAATATATAAAAAGCCAGGGACCATCACGACCGAAACAACCGGACAGACAACCAAACACAGGCTGCATGGGGCAACAAGGCTGGCAGGGGGGTTAGTGAGGGATGACCAAACGACTGAACAGGAGGCTGCGTGGGGTGACCAGGCTGGCAGGAGGGGAGCAGTTGGGGGCAACCAGGCTGGTGGGGGGGGGAGTAGTGAGGGGCAATTAAACCAGCAGAGGGAGGCAGTGAGGGGCGACCAGGCCAGTGGGGGAGCAAGTTGGGGGTGACCAGGCTGGGGGGGGGGTGGTAGTTAGAGGTGACCAAGCTCTCTCATGGGGAGGGGGCAGTTAGGGGTGAACAGGCTGGCAGTGGGGAGTAGTTGGGGGTCACCAGGCCAGCAGGCGGGGCAGTTAGAGGCAATCAGGCTGGCAGGGGTGGGGGGGCAGTTGGGAGCAACCAGGCCAGCAGGGGGGGGCAGTTAGGGGCAATCAGTCAGGCAGTCAGGTGAGCGGTTAGGAGCCAGCGGTCCCGAATTATGAGAGGGATCAGGCCTAAACCAGCAGTTGGACATCCCCTGAGGGGGTCCCAGATTGGAGAGGGTGCAGGCTGGGCTGAGGAGATGAATTTCGTGCACTGGGCCTCTAGTTCTTAAATAAGATTCAACCTTGAATTTAGAATACTTAACTTTCACTTAATTTTTGAAAGCTACACTGAATTTTTTTTTTAAAGAAAAGACTTCCTTGCTTCTTTCTTCCTTTTTAAAAACTATGCTTGAAAAAGCCTTGGAATTCTGCAGAATACCTCATGTGCCACCTCATGTAATAGGGAGAAGACCAGCAGGCAGTGCCAAGACAGAGGTCTCTTGAAGAGCCCCACTACTTACAACAAAATGTCTAAAATAGAATATAAACAGTAGATACCCATATACTTCCAATCCTAAATATACCACACAAGCATTGAACAGCTACTACTATTAGAAAATCAATATATCTAAGTAAATATTAGTATGAGCTTATAATTTGAAAATTAAGAATAGCTCTAGCCAGTTTCATTCAGTGGATAGAGTGTCAGCCTGCGGACTGAAGAGTCCTGGGTTCAATTCTGGTCAAGGGCACATGCTCAGATTGTGGGGTTGATCCCCAGTGGGGTGGTATGCAGGAGGCAGTCAATCAATGATTCTCTGTCATTATTGATGTTTCTCTCTCTCTCCTTCTCCCATCATCTCTGAAATCAATAAACATATATTTAAAAAAATAATTAATGCCACTCCTTTTGTTTAATTAGTTTTATTGCTCTACCTTAACAATGAAGTACACTTGTCATCCATAGAATTTAGGATCATTGTCCTATGACAAGTGATTTCATAAGATGGTTTGACCTCCACTCAGAGAGTTTATCAAATTTGCACAGTGCCAGACCATTAAGTCATTTTTGTTTCCTCCCTCAGTACCTGCCCTCCAAAATGCATACTCTGCAGGTTAATCCACAGGACATAGTGAAAATGCCCAAATGTTCTCTGGAGTAATCCAACCCTGCATACTGATCAATCAGAGAATACAATGTCTTGCATACTGATCAACTTTTGAAAAGTAAGTTTCACTAGCAGTGAAATGGAGAATGAAAGCGATAATCCATTAAAATTTGGACCTAAACATGATTTACCTCAAGTATCTAGATGATTGAATAGAAGTAAGAATTATTACATTTTTTGTTTTGTTTTAATTTTCTTTGAATTTGTTTTGATTTCTTTGGTTTTGTTCTAATTTTCTTTGGATCTTTTTCCTTTGCTAGCATAGACCTTGGGAAGGTCACATTAGTTCTATAAACCTGTAAAGGAGTAATTTGAAACACCATAAATAACAAAATATATGAGCACATATTTATTCAGGGTCCTTAAAATAGATATATAAATTAATCACATATTTATATGCTCTCAGGCTATAGGTGATTATCACTGTGCAAAATATTATACCATGGATGCAATTTCTATAGCATTTATTCTAGTATGCTATGATTTATAATTCTATAAAGTCTCATCTATTGCAAAAAACCTTTAGAGAAGTATGTGGTGAGAGCCAAAATGAAAGAAAAATCTGCTTTTTAAGTAATATATAACTGCATCCTAAGTGCAAACCATTTGATTCACATATAGCAGCTTTAAAATGTAGCATATAGATTATAAGCTATTGTTAAGCATACCTATTCTGAAAATAGGAATAAATATGCGATGGAATATTAGAATTTTGATAAAGTATAATTGGTATCAAAAGTCAGTAGTTGTAAAATAATAACTGCTTACTTAGCCGAGTCTCTGTAACTCTGTCTTTGCAAACATTTAAAGGGACACACACACAAAAAAGTTAGGACTAATACTAAATTTCTTTTTCTTTTATGTTTTCTACTATAGTTCTAGCTTATGTTCTAGTTAGAAACTCCCAGAGATCAAGAACCATCAGCTCCCTTGAGCAGCTAGATTCCCAGCTGGGTGTGTTGCATGTAATAGCTTCAGTTATTTCCTTCCTTTTCATGTGTCTTTTCTCTAGGTTGGCTGCCTTGTTTAGAATGACATTTCCTTTGTAGTCAGCACTGTGTCCATTGTTTTGTTAACCAACCTGATTTATAAACTCACATTTTGCTTATTATAATCATTACTAAAATTTTTTTCAGATCAAACCTTTTATTTTGCAAAGGCCTTTCATCCTTGCCCTTACATTAATATAAGCTCAAACATATTTTAAATAACCATTCAATATTTTACATAGTATGATACTTATTTAACAAAGTGTTGATCATTATAAACACATTAAACTTTGAGATGCACAATCAAAATTTGACATCATTTTTATTATGCTCTTTCAAAACAGAATATAGAAGACATTAAAATTAATGATAATTAAGAAATATTCATTTTAGACCTTAGAGATCCTCAAATTTAAAGAAAGTTACAGATTATTGAAGGGTTAAATAATAAGTAAACAGAATTGTAATTTTTATTCCGGAGCAAAAGTGGCTAAGGAATGATTTAATAACTTGCAGAAAGTGTCAATCACCCAGTGCACTGATTCAAAATTTCAGTGTAAGCTTAAACAAGAAGATACCACTTCCTCATATTTCTCTCCTTTTTCTGCCCTTCCAAGGACATTTTTTCTCCTTTGTATAGACCATTCTCACCCACATATACAGATACAGTTGCATTATAAAGGAATTCATAAAGTATACTGACTAACACAGCCAGACAGTGCTCCATATGTTTATGGAACATCATACAAAATATCTAAACCTGAACAAAAACAGTCTCTTCACAATATTCAAAAAACTTAAAATTGTAGTCAAATGGGCCTGAATTTAAGGATTCGTTTCCTGCCCTAGAATAACATTGATTGTTCAAAAGCTCATAGTCCTTTAAAAATATCTCAGTCACTTAAAGAAAATTTTCCTAATTAATTCTCAAAATCAAAATGATTGAAACAGACTCATAGAAACAGAGAACAGAATGATGGTTTCCAGAGGGCCTTGAGGTTGGGTGAAAAAGGCAAAGGGACTAGAAGGACAAATTGCTCCCCTAGGAATGTGAGCTCTACTGAATCCAACTTTTGCTGCCCAGGGTGCGTGTAGATCATGAATTCCCAGGGCAGCTCAACTTCATTTCTACTTGAGATATAGAAAAGAAGTAATGGTGGGCCAGTTGATTCAGACTTAAAACAAAACGGACAATATATTTTTTAAAACTTATGCTTGAACACATCTGGAAGGTTTAGCAAAAGTGAAAAACTACCAAGGGTAGACTGAACAGGGAGGTGATTCTGAAATTTGGGGTCCCTATACCCTAGGTCTCTGAGCTTCTGACAACTCAAGTCAAGTGTAAGTATCACCTCACACCCATTAGGATAGCTATAATCAAAAATTAAAAAACAACACTGAGCCCACAGAGAAGGCTGGGGGAGGCATGGAGACAGCTCTTTACAAGCTGTGAATAGCCCACCACCGTCCGAGGAGCAGCAGCTGCGTGAGAAGCCTGTCCCCATCTGAGGAGCAACAGTCACATGAGCAGCCTGCCGATGCCAGCCGGAGGAGCCACCACTGCTGTGAACAGCCATGCGAGCAGTGCCCATCCAAGGAGCCACCACCACTGAGGAGTGCCCATCCAAGGACCAGCCACCGTCTGAGTAGCCGATGCCACCTGAGGAGCAGCCCCCACACAACTCGACACCTAGATCCTTTGGTGAGAGCAAAAATGGGAAGACAAAGAAACCCCAAAAGGAAAGAAAAGGAGGAATCGCCAGAAAAGAAGCTAAGTGAAACAGAAGCATGCAATATGTTAGAAAGAGAAGTCAGAATAAGGGTCATAAACCAGATGGATGAGAAAATCAACTTATGTAAGAATCAAGATGAAATAAAGAATGATCTAGCTACCAAAACAAAACAAAAAAACACTATGGAAAGTTTCAACAGTAGTCTAGGAGAAGTGGATGACCGAATTAGTGCATGAGAAGACAGGGCAGCAAAACACACCCAAACTAAACTGCAATTGGAGAAAACAATCAAAAGACATGAGGAGAGCCTAAGGGAGCTTTAGAAGATGAAATGAAGCAACATATGAATAATAGGGGTGCCAGAATGACACGAAGAGGAGCAAGGGTCAGAAAACCTATTTGAAGAAATAATGTCAGCAAACTTCCCTATTTGGGGAAGAAAAAAGTCACAGAAGTCCCAAACAAGATGAACTCAAAAAGACACACACCAAGATATGTCATAATTACAATGACAAACATTAACAACAAAGAGAGAAAATTAAAGGCTGCAAGAGAGAGACAGAACATTACCTACAAGGAATCTCCCATTAGATCAAGTGATTTCTCAACAGAAACACATCAGGCCAGAAATGGATGAAAGGAAGTATACAAAATGATGCAAAGCAAGAGACTGAATTTAAAAATTCTCTATCCATCAAGGCTATCATTAAAAATTGAAGGAGAAATCAGGAGCTTCACAGACAAAAAGAAAGCTAAGGGAGTTTATCACTACTAAGCCAGCAATGCAAGAAATGCTAAAGGTACTGGTGTAAAAAGAAGAAATAGGAAGTCAAGAAGGAACACAGATACAAAAAATAAAAATGGCTACAAACAAGTACCTATCAATAATAACTTTAAATGTAAATGGACTAAATGCTCCAATCAAAAGACATTGAGTGGCTGAATGGATAAGAAAACATGACCCATATATATGCTGTCTACAAGAGACCAACCTCAGAACAAGGGACTCACAGAGACTGAAAGTGAAGGGATGGAAAAATATCTCTTAGGCAAATCAAAATGGAAAAAAAGAAAAAAGCTGGGGTAGCAATACTTGTATCTGACAAAATAGACTTCAAAGTAAAGGCCATAGCAAGAGATAAGGAAGACCACTTCATAATACTAAAGGGATCGATATTACAAGAGGATATAACTCTGATAAACATATATGCACCCAATGCAGGAACATCCACATTCATAAAAAAACTCCCGTAAGACATAAAGGGAGAGATCGAGAACAATACAATCATAGTAGGAGAATGTAACACCCCATTAACATCACTGGATAAATCCTCTAGACAAAAAATCATCAAAGGAACAGCAACCTAAATGACTCAGTTGGACTTAATTGACTTCTTCAGAACATTTCACCCCAAAACCATGGAATATACATTCTTTTCAAGTGCACATGGGACATTTTCAAGGATAGACCACATATTGGGTCACAGGAAAAGTCTCTCCAAATTCAAGAAGATTGAAGTCATATCAAGCATCTTCTCAGACCACAATGGCATAATATTAGAAATCAACTAAAAAAAAAATTCAAAAACTTTGAGGCTGAATAGCATGCTATTAAACAATGATTAGGTTACCAAAGAGATCAAAGAAAAAATTAAAAACATCCTGGAAATGAATGACAATGAAAACACAGCAATCCAAAACCTATGGGACACAGAGAAAGCAGTCTTGACAGGGAAGTTCATAGCTCTACAGGCTTACCTCAAAAAACAAGAAAAAAATGATAACAGATTATCTAACTCTATAACTTAAAGAATTAGAAATAAAGCAACAAGAAAAGCCCAGAGTGAGCAGAAGGAAGAAGATAATAAGAACCAGAGCAGAAATAAATGACAGACAGACCAAAAACACACACACACACAATACAAAATATCAGTGAAATCAAGAGCTAGTTCATTGAAAGGATTTACAAGATTGATGAACTTAGCCAGGCTCACCAAGAAACAAAGAGACAGGACCCAAATAAACAAAATCAGAAATGAAAGATGCAAAATAACAATAGACTCCATAGAAATATAAAACATTGTAGAAAAAATACTTTATGAACAACTTTACTCCAACAAACTAAACAACATGGAGGAAATAGACATATTCCTAGAAAAATATAACCTTCCAAAACTCAATCAGGAAGAATCTAAAAATATCAATAGGCAAATAACTATGAAGGAAATGTAAGCAGTCATCAAAAAGCTTCCAGCAAACAAAAGCCTTGGGCCAGACGGCTTCACAGGAGAGTTTTACCAAACATTCAAGGAAGAACTAAAACCTTTCCTTTTCAGACTATTCCAAAAAATTCAAGAGGAAGGAACACTTCCAAGCTCATTCTATGAAGCCAACATCACCCTAATACCAAAACCAGATAAAGACACTACAAAGAAAGAGACTTACAGGACAATATCCCTCATGAACATAGATGTCAAAATCCTCAACAAAATTCTAGCAAATCAAATCCAGCATTACATCAGAAAGATCATATACCATGACCAAGTGGGATTTATCCCAGGATTGCAAGGATGCTACAATATTTGCCAATAACTAAATGTGATACATCACATAAACAAATTGAGAGATAAAAATCACATAGTCATATCAATTGATGCAGAAAAAACATTTGACAAAATCCAACAACATTTCTTGATAAAAGTCCTCAGCAAAGTGGGAAAGAGGGATCATACCTCAGCATAATAAAAGCCTTATATGACAATCCTATAGCCAACATAATACTCAATGGGCAAAAACTAAAACTATTTCACCTAAGAACAGGAATAAGACAGGGATGCCCACTCTCACCACTTCTGTTCAACATAGTAATGGAAGTGCTAGCCATAGCAATCAGACAATCAGAAAAAATAAAAGGTATCCAAATTGCAAAAGAAGTAAACTGTCATTATTCGCAGATGACATGATACTGTACATAGAAAACCCCAAAGATTCCATCAAAAAACTACTAGAACTAGTAAATTAATTCAGCAATGTAGCAGGATACAAAATTAACACCCAGAAATCTGTGGCATTTTTATATACCAATAGTGACCTGAGAGAAAGAAAGATTTAAAAAAAATCCCATTTACCATTGCACCAAAAAATTAAGATATCTAGGAATAAACTTAACTAAGGAGGCAAACAACCAGTACTAGGAAAACTACAGGACATTGAAAAACGAGATAGATGAAGACATAAACAGATGGATGAATATACCATGTTCTTGGATTGGTAGAATCAACATCATTAAAATCTTCATACTATCCAAAGCAATCTATAGATTCAATGCACTCCCCATTAAAATACCAACGGCATATTTCACAGACCTAGGAAGAACTCTCCAAGATTCATATGGAATAAAAAAAAGATCCCGAATAGCCACAGCAATCCTGAGAAGGAAGAACAAAGTAGGAGGAATTTCAATACCAGAGATCAAACTATACTACAAAGCCACTGTCCTCACAACTGCCTGGTATTGGCACAAGAACAGACATATAGACCAATGGAACAGAACAGAGAACCCAGAAATCAACCCATGCCATTATGCTCAATTAATATTTGACAAGAGAGGTAAGAGCATACAATGGAGTTAAGACAGTCTCTTCAAAAAATGGTGTTGGGGAAATTGGACAGAAACATGCAAAAACAATGAAACTAGACCACCAACTTACACCATACACAAAAATAAACTCAAAATGAATAAAGGATTTAAACATAAGACGGGAAAAATACTAGAGGAATCCACAGGCACCAAAATCTCAGACATATGCCAAAGCATTATCTTCACCAATACAGATCCTAGGGCAATGGAATCTAAAGAGAAAATAAACAAATGGGACCACATAAAAATAAAAATAAAAACTTTTGCAAAGTGAAAGAAACCATCAACAAAACAACAAGAAAGCCCACTGCATGGGAGAACATATTTGCCAATGTTATCACTGATAAGGGTTTAATTTCCAACATTTACCGGAAACTTATACAACTTTAAAAAAGGAAGATAAACAAGCCAATAAAAAAAAAAAATGGATAACAGACCTAAATAGATACTTTTTGAAAGAGGGCATACAGAAGGCCAAGAGACATATGAAAACATGCTCAAAGTCACTAATCATCTAAGAGATGCAAATCAAAACGACAATGAAGTACCATCTTACACCTGTCAGAATGGCTATCATCAACAAATCTACAAATGACAAGTGCTGGTGAGGATGTGGAGAAAAAGAAACCCTCATGCACTGCTGGTGCGAGTGCAGACTGGTGCAGCCACTGTGGAGAACAGTATGGAGTTTCCTCAAAAATCTAAAAATGAAACTTCCATCTGCCCATCAGCAGATGAGTGTATTAAAAAACTGTGGTACATCTGCACAATGGAATACTATGCTGCTGTAAAAAGAAAGGAACTCCTACCATTTGCAACAGCATGGATGGACCTGGAGGGCATTATGTTAAGTGAAATAAGTCAGTCAAAGAAAGATAAATATCACATGATCTCACTCATTTGTGGAATATAATATAATGAACAACATAAACTGATGAACAAAAACAGAGCCAGAGACAGAGAAGCATCGATCAGACCATCAAACCTCAGAGGGAAGGTAGGTGAGGGTCGGGGGGAGGGGGAAAGATCAATCAAAGGAGTTGTATGCATGCATATAAGCCTAACCAATGGACACAGACACCAGGGTTTGAGGGCATGAACTGGAGGATGGGGGGGACACATATGTAATACCTTAATCAATAAAGAATAAAAAATTAATTAATTAAAAATGATTGAGAATCTAGAAGAAGGACAGAGATGATTTATAAGACAAGAGCTGATTTTATAACTAGACTTAATATAAGGAGGGAGCTGAGAGATCATCAGATTTGGAAATTCTTTTTACTTGCTAATTTGCTAATGGACTTTGGATAACTAGAAGATATGACTTATTGGCAATGCCTTTTTAAAAAACAGAATTGCGTTTAAACAAAATCAGCCCTGGCTGGTGTGGCTCAGTTGGTTGGGCGTTGTCCTCTGCAGTTTGATTCTCCGTCAGGGCACATGCCCAGGTTGCAAGCTAGATCCCCAATAGGGGGAATGCAGGTGGCTACTGATCAATGTTTTGCTCTCACATCAATGTTTCTCTCTTTTCCTCTCTCCCTTCCTCTCTCTCTAAAAATCAATACAAATATTTTTTTAAAAAAAATCAAATATAAGAATAAAAATTATCAGTAGAGTCTCCTTCAAGAACCTGAAGTCTTTGGAAGACAAAATGATTTTGTGTGGGACTGATTCCTTTTGCTAAGTGAAGGGCAAGCCTAGTTGAAGAAATACACAGCCAGATCAGAAGGAAACTGGAGCTACATTCTCTTTAGCAACAGAAAATCGCTCAAGTCTGACATCAGGTTATAAGGAGGAGAGGTAGAAGAAGAAAATTAATTTCCTCTCTTTCTTGTGCTTCTACTAATAACATTTATTAAGTTCATTTTGTCAAATACCAGAAGAGGTGCTTTAAATATGTTATTTAATTTAAGCAGAAATGCGATCATTGAAGATTTTTATTTTAATTTTCAGATGAGGCCATTGAGGCTTAGGTAGATTAGTCGCCTCCTTGAGGCCATACAGCTAGTAGTGACAGCCAGAATCAGAGCACAGGCCTATGGACCCTGAGGCCCATTTTATTCCATTCCGTTATGCTCTTAATCTCCAGAGTTACGCCCTACTGCTTTGGTTGCAAGCATTAGGAACTAACTCTGGTTAATGTAAGCAAAAAGAAAGGTTGGGGAAAGGATATAGGGGAAATCACAGAACAAAAGGGAGTGTAAATGAAAAAGCCAGAAATAGCTAAAGCCCTCAGTATCGGGAATCTTAGAAGACACTGTATCACACCTGCTTGAGAGAGCATAATCATTTTCATTGTTCCTATGGTAGGGTCCAATTCATCTAGGTTTGGTTACCACCTTATTAAGAAGGAAAGCGCAGGTGCACACTAATAATGCTCACTGTAATGTGAAGGAGAAATAATTGCTCAAAAGAAAATTATAGCCCTAACTGGTTTGGCTCAGTGGATAGAGCATCGGCCTGCGGACTGAAGGGTCCAGGTTTGATTGCAGTCAAGGGCATGTACCTTGGTTGCGGGCAGATCCCCAGTAGGCAGCTGACAGATGATTCTCTCTCTTCGATGTTTCTAACTCTCTAGCCCTCTCCCTTCCTCTCTGTAAAAAATCAATAAAATATACTTTTTTTAAAATTATAAAAATTTTACCATCCCCAAAATATTGAACAGTTGGTTGCTAGTTTACTAAAAACAACAACAACAAAATTAACAAAATCTCATGGTAGCCCAGATAAATTGTTTCTATTATGCAAAGTTTTAAAATATTTTATGCACTCTGAAACCACAGGTCTCACTTTTCTCATTTGAAATAAGGTAATATCTCACTCATTAGTTTCGTCTAAGATGAAGTAAAACAGTCCATTTAAAGTTATGAACCCAAGTCATCAATGAATATAAAGCACGCAGTCTTCTCCCTGAAAAATAGCAAAAGGCTAGAAAGATAGACAGGAACGAGATCGGCAAAATTCTCACATGGCATACTCGTCATGTCATTCTGAGAAATTACAATCCTGCCTTTATCTCTACCCACCCCCCATTTCCAGGTTCCTTATACATAAATTTTTCCCTAAACCCCTGTTAACCAATTACAAAGCTCAGCCTTTCCTTGAAGTAAACACAACAATATCAAAAATAATAACAATAACAAATAGATATTCAAACACATGTCCTTGTGAGAGTATGAGTTGAAAAAAGTTGAGTTGGGTTTAGGGATTAGGGGAGAAGTTCAGATTATTAATTTTGTAGTCTCTTATATAGAGCAGCCACTTTCCATTGTTGCTCTTCTTATGTTTTTAACAACCACTTGAATAGATTACAAGAGTTTCACTAGAAATACTGTCAAAAAGTCAATCTGCATAAATTCTATTCATGCAGTTAACCACACTATAAAAGTTTTTGTATTATCACTTTGAACCATGTAATACTCCATAAAATAGCTTTGTCCAAGTATTATTTTAAAATTTTAGAAAAAAATTAACAAATTTAATGGGTTCTCTCTCTACTATTATTAATTACAAACATACTATATTTTTGCATCAATTTTATGGCCAGATGACAACTATAACTAATTAAAATCTATGCTATGTAAGGTAAATAATTTCAAATATCATAATAGCATTCTTTTACTTTTTTTGATGTTCTATATACAGAAATAAATACACACACACACATCTAATTTTTAATGGTACTTTATTTTTTTTTAATAATGATGGACCTACATTGGCATATCATAATCACCCAAAGTACCTTAGTGTTCACTCTTGGAGTTTTAATTCTGTGGGTTTGGATAAATGTATCATAACATATATTCTTCATTATAAAATCATACAGAGTATTTTCACTGCCCTAAAAATCCTCTGTCCTCTACCTACTCATCCCTTCTCCCAGCCCCTAGTCATCACTGCTCTTTAACTGTCTTCACAGTTTTGCCTTTTTCAGAATGTCATATAATTGGAATCATAAAGTATGTAATCTTTTTAGATTGGTGTCTTACACAGTAATAAGCATTTAAAGCTCTCCCATGTCTTTCTATGGCTCAATAGCTCATTTCTTTTTAGCACTGAATCATATTCCATTGTCAGGATGCACCAGAGTTTATCCATTACCCAGTGAAGGACATCATGGTGCCTTCCAAGTTTTTGGCAATTATAAATAAATTTCTGTAAACTGATATGAACATCCATATGTAGATTTTTGTGTGGACATAAGGTTTCTACTCCTTTGGGTAAATGTAAAAGAGAATGATTGCTGAATCATATGGTAAGAGTAAGTTTAGTTTGTAAGGAAGCACCAAATTGTCTTCTAAAGTGGCTGGAATCTGCTTGGCCATCATAGCTCAGTGGTTGAGTGTTGACCTATGAACCAGGAGGTCATGGTTTGATTCTGTGGTCAGGGCACATGCCTGGATTGCGGGCTCAGTCCCCAATGTGGGGTGTGCAGTTGGCAACTGATCAATGATTCTCTGTCATCATTGATGTTTCTATCTCTCGCTCCATCTCCCTTCCTCTCTGAAATCAATAAAAATATTTATTTTTTAAAAGTGGTTGGAATCCATTTTTTATTCTCACCAACAAAAATAAGAGTTTGTTACTGCACATCTTTGCTATCATTTGGTATATTCAGTGTTTCAAATATTGGCCATTCTGATAGGTGTATAATGATATCTTGTTTTAATTTGCATTTCCCTGATGACATATGATATGGAACATCTTTTTTATATGCATATTTGCCATCCATACATCTTCTTTAGTGAGATGATTATTAATTAACTAGAGGCCTTGTGCACAAAATTCATGCATGGGGGGGTGCCCTCAGCCCAGCCTGCACCCTCTCCAATCCAGCACCCCTCAGGGGATGTCTGACTGCTGGTTTAGGACCGATCCCCAGGATTGGGCTTAAATCAGCAGTTGGACATCCCTCTCACAATCCGGGACCTTTGGCTCCTAACTGCTCACCTGCCTGCTTGCCTGATAGCCCTTAACTTCTCCCCCTGCCAGCCTGATTACCCCTAACCATCTCAGCCTGCCAACTTGATTGCCCCTAACTGCCCCCAATGCTGGTCTGGTCACCCCCAACTGCCCCCCTGCTGGCCTGGTTGCCCCAACTCCTCTCCTCTCCCCCCCCGCTGGCCTGGTCATCCCATGCAGCCTGCTGTTCAGTCATTTGGTCATCCCTTACTAACCCCCATGCCAGCCTAGTCACCCCACACAGCCTGTGTTTGGTCATCCATCTGGTTGTTTCGGTCGTGACGGCTCCTGGCTTTTTATATATTAGGATGTCATTGGCTCATTTTTCATCTGGCTGTTTTCTTAGCGTGAATTATAGGAGTTCTTTATCAGATGTGTCTTTTGCAAATATTTTCTTATATTTTGTGTCTTGTCCTGATTTTCTTGACATTGTCTTTTGCAGTGAAAAAATTTTCAATATTAATAAAGTTCAGTTTATCAATGAATTCTTCCATGTGTCTTTAGTGTTGTCTCTAAAAATTTATCACCATACCTCAAGTTGTTTAGGTTTTCTGCTATGTTATCTTCTAGGAATTTATATTTTCATTTTGCATTTGGGTCTATGATGCATTTTGAGTTAATTTTGTGAATATATATATCACATGGATGTCCAATTTTTCCAGCACCATTTGTTGAGAGAATTTTTTCCCCCATTTTATTGTCTTTGCTTCTTTGTCAAAGGTCAATTGATTAGAATTATATGGTTATCCTAATATGTAAAAAGCTAGTGGCCATCACAACCAAAACAACCAGACAGATGACTGAACACCGGCTGCGTGGGGTGACAAGACTGTCAGGGGGTTAATGAGGGACGACCAAATGACTGAACAACAGGCTGCATGGGGTGACCAGGCCAGCAGGGGGGTAGTTGGGGGTGACCAGGCCAGCAGGGGGCAGTTGGGGGCAACCAGGCTGGCAGGGGGGCAGTTGGGGGCAACCAGGCTGGCAGGGGGGGCAGTAAGGGGCGACTGGGCTGGCGGGGGGCAGGGGCAGTGAGGGATGAGCAGACCAACAGGCAGAGATGGTTAGGGGTGATCAGGCTGGCAGTAGGGGGAAGTTAGGGGCAATCAGGCAGGCAGGCAGGCAAGTGAACAGTTACGAGTCAGCAGTCCTGGATTGTGAGAGGAATGTCCGACTGCCAGTTTAGGATTGGGTCTAAACCGGCAGTCAGACATTCCCCGAGGGGTCCCAGATTGGAGAGGGTGCAGTCTGGTCTGAGGGGAACCCCACCCCGTGCATGAATTTTGTGCACTGGGCCTCTAGTATTTCTATAATCTCTATTCTGTCCCATTGATCTATTTGTCTCTTCTTTCACCAATACTACACTGTCCTGATTACTATAGTTTTATAGTAAGTTTTGAAGTTGGGTAGCATCAGTCTTCCAACTTTGTTCTTATCTTTTAATTTTATGTGGACTATTCTGGGTCTTTGGTATCTCCATGTAATCTTTAGAATGAGTTTGTTGATATCCATAACATAACTTGCTGGGATTTTTATAAAGATTGCATTGAATCTATAGATCAAGCTGGGAAGAACTGATATCTTGACAATATTGAGTCTTCTTACACATGAGCATGAAATATCTCTCCATTTATTTAGTTCTTCAATTTTGTCCATCTGAGTTTTGTAGTTTTCCTCATATAGATCTTTTACATATATATTTTAATAACTATACCCAAGTTTTTAATTTTGGGGGATGCTGATGTAAATGGCATCTCTCGTTTTTTTTTTAATTTAAAATTTCACTTGTTAATTGTTGGTGTATAGGAGAACAATTGACTTTTGTATATTAACTCTACATCTTGCAATCTTGCTATAATTGCTTATTTGTGCAGGAGAATTTTTGGTGATTCTTTCAGATTTTCTACATATATATGTCACTTTTTGAAAATTTATTTTATGTAAAGAGAGGAGCTCTTTGTGTACTATAAAAATGAGAAATGAAAATTTTAATATAATTCTCATACAGTTACAATCAGAGGCCACCTTGGTAGAGTTCTATAAATTATCTTCTCTGTTACACTCAGGAGCAGTATTTAATAATTTAATAATAAAAGAGCATTCTTGCTCTTGTGATGGGTAAAAGTATGGAGGAACAAGAACATGGTCACAAGCTGTGACACTCTTTTGATCTTGCGATGTTTTAAAGACTGGGTCTGCAATTGGAAGCCATCATTTATTCTCACATGCATGGTTAATAATTTAGTCATGCGGCCACAAACAACTGCAAGGGACTAAGGCAAACTAGGAAATGTGTTTCTAGAGGGATATGAGAGTTACAACTTTATTACCATGAAAGAAGGTGATGGATATCAACAAACTCATTCTAGAGATTACATGGTGAGACTATTAGCAATCTTTGCTAATGTAAGTTAAGTCAGAGAATGATGATGATGATGATGATGATGATGATGATGCATATGTATCTTGATCATTTTATTTAACTCAAATCCAAATGCCTATTTATTTAAAATATTTTAATAGGGCAAACACTTTGAAAATAGATCTCTCCTAGTAGAATTAAACATAATTTTTCTTTCTTAAACGAAGCTCATAATGCAGGATTTTCTATGATTTCATATATTGCTTTTCTTATAGTGAAACAACAACTTAAAACCCTTTACAAAACAATATAATTACAAAACAAATTTTAAATTTGTATTAGTTTCTACATTTTTGTAGCTGTTTTTTTTACCCATCTAAATTGACACAATTTTAATGAATTATTATTATTATCTAATTTTTTATTTATATAAGAATTCTTGTTGCTCAGCAGTTAGAGGGTCAGCCTGTGCACTGAAGAGCCTGGCATGGATTCCATGTAAAGGGCATGTACCCAGGTTGCAGGTTTGTTCCCCACCCCCTCTCAGACAGGATGCATGCGGGAGGCAACCAGTGGACGTGTCTCTCTCACATGGCTGTTTCTCTCTGTCTCTCTCTCCCCCTTCCTCCCTTCTCTCCACTCTCTCTGAAAAGCAATGGAAATAATATCCTCATGTGAGGATAACAAAAAAAGTCTTCATAAATTACATTATAACGATAATAAGTATAATTGGCAAAAAATATTCAAGAACAAACAACTGACCCTGCATAAGCGCAGAGCTCACCTGGCAGAAGGAGAATGGGACTGGAAGTTCTAGGAATTTGCCTATGGTTGTGAGGCACCCCTGTGCTGGCTGCATTAGTCTCTTTGCTGTAGAGGGGAATATTAATTGTCAGTGAACTTAAGGAGTTGTTTACATGCAGATTAATTAACTGAGTTTTTACTATAATTGGAGATATTTCTCTATGGTGGCATGTAGTCTTACAAATAATTGGAGGATAAAGTATTTTTATTTTGACTATTAGACTAAGGGTAGAGCTCCAAGGCTGAACAGAAAATATTCCTATATTCATACACCTGCATAGCCTATATATTTTACATGTAAAAACTGTGGTCTTGAGTCTATTTCACTTTTATGTAACTATAGGTTTGCCATTTAAAGATATAATTATCCTTAGGATTTTTGCATGTGGTAGGTTAAACCTAATGATTGTATTCTTCTTTCAACATGGTTTATTGCTTCAAGAAAAAGAAAACATTAACATTATAGTAACATGACTGTTCCTAATAGCCACAGATAAAGAAGTTCCCCATCTGATGAGGGTGAAAGTATTATCATATGTACCAAACTCATTCTTTAATTCTGCAATTCTCAGACTGTTTCTTTGACTAGCAGCATCAGCAATATCAGAGACTTGCTAGAAAGGAAGATTCTTAGATGCACCTAGACCCACTGAATTGAAAATTCTCAAGTGGAGTGCAGCAATCTGTTTACCAAGTCCTCAAGGAGCCCTTAAACAAGAGCTAAGGCTGTTTCTCCAGCAACCTGCACCTGCATCTCAACAACTCAATAGGAGTCTGTGCTTCTGTGTCTATGAAGAATTTCTTCTGCACTCTTCCTCCCCTCTCTTCTCTACCTTGAATTTACCTAGTCACTGACAGTAACACCATAGTCTAACCCAGCATGATCCTATTACAACAGTGAGGCCTGTCTAGGTTCTAGAACCTCGTCATATTAGTAACAGACCTTTAATTTCCTATTATTTATTTCAATATAATGAACTTTAGGAAATGTTTTATTTTCAAAATTAGGAAAGAAAATAGGGATTCCTAAAAACCAACAAAGGGTTTATCTGTCATTTATATTTCAGTATTAAATTGATTAAGTGCTTACTAAATATTCTATATGCATCTAGCCTAATGACATATGTTAGAAGTGATAGAACATTTTCAAAATATATTCACTATTTTTTATCTTAAACTTGTGATGGATACCAAGGTTATACAATGCTGCCATTCTTACACAATTCTTACTACTTTTCCTAAGATTATGTAGTAATGCAGATTCTTCTATAAAATTCACCTAGTGTGATGTTATTACTTTTAACTGACAAATTTCAAATGGGCTTCAAAGATTGGTAATATCTTAATATTAATTAGCAAATATTAACTTTTAGAATTATTTTTAAAATATATTATTATATTTCATTATATTTTAGATTAACCTATCTTAATTTTTATATATCATCTTAAAATGTTTGTTAGATATTGACCATCAGTATTGTTATAGCTGTTCTTCAGATATTTTCTGATAATCCCAAAGATTTTATTTGAACAACCATTCTTATCATCATTTGTATTATTCTGTGTTACAGGTTTTTCTCCATTAGCCTGAAAATGTTTGCCATAATTTCCTAAAGTGACTAAGTCTGGATATACATTTTAAAATTAGATTATTTCCTAGGTTATTGTTAAATCATGAGTCAGCTATTTTTAAAATTAAAATAAAATAGTTTATAATTCATTATTTCACAAAGGTATGCTTATTTCATGACAACTACACCTTTATTATTGGCATAATAGGAAAAAAAAAGTCTCCTTGTGTTGAAAAATGAGAAGAAATTAAGCTGGCAGATAGAATGGGAAACGACACTTAAAGTGAGCCCTGTGATTCATGTGGAATAATCTATCCTTCTAACATATTCAGCAGCTAATTATAATGCTCCTCTAAATCAATCTGTTTTATAACCATATTTTTAAGAAGACTACTCTTCAAAAGATAAATATAGCCCTAGACTCTTCAAAATTAGAGTGTTTCCAGGAAAATTGTGACTTTAAAAAAATGTTTTAGATGTCAAATTTGGACTGTTTAACTGGAGAAGTGATAGTGCTGAGTGAGTCAAGAATTTATTCTACAATAAATTACATTTAGTGTTCTGAGCAAAATTTCAATGACTTCTCTTAATTTTGAAGAACTTGTTGCCTTTTACTTGAGTACAGGTTTACTGGTTGTGCTAATAGTTATGATTAACTATTGTCCAATTCTGTGACGTTAAATACACATTTCTCTTAAAAATGCCTTTTCACTTGGATAATTTAGATTAGCACTCTAATTTCCACAAAAAGTCATTTGCCTTATTGATCCTTTACCTGTTAGGGTGAAATAAAACAGAATACCTAGGACTTATTATTTGCAAAATGTTGGCCTGAATTGCCTTTAAATTCTCTAAGCTTTTCTGGATGTTGTTGCTATATATTAATAAATATATAAATAATAATCGTAGCATAATGTAGCCTCAAACTTTACTGATTACCATTATTAAGTTTTCTACTGGTCCTTAAATATTACTAACGTTTTGAAAACACATTACTTGTCCTTTTTCTTTAAACTGGCAATGGGAAGAAGAAAAGAACCCCTCAAAAATTATATGTACTCAAGAACCTACCAAATTAATGTAACTTAACATTCTACTAACCATTATAAATCGAGAATACTAAATTATGGCCCTAAAATACCTCTAAACTCCAATTTTGTGTTTGGAGGTGTAGGATACAGTGTCATTCACTATTCTGTGGTAAACCATGCATTCAGTTGTTTCCATTTATATTGCATCAAAGCAGTTGAAATCCAATTGAAAAGTTTCTTTAGACAGCCATTGTGCGGGAACATGATGTCAATATTAATAAAGCCTGAATTTCCCCTTGGCTCACTTCTTACAGATAAGCTTTTCAATAATACACTGCTTGCACCAAAGGTCTGATGGGACTGGGAATAGTAAAAAACACTAATAAAAGAATGTTGAATGTTTTTATATTAAATTTCCCCACAGGCAAACTGAAAAGCCTACTTAGAGAACGCCAATCAACACGGCACTTATTAAATGTAACAAGAGTCCTGTTGCAGTAGATCTTTAAAGCCCTAAAAACAAATTAGGAAACAGAGGCAAAAGACAATTTCAAATTCATTTTTTAAATGCAAACTCTGGACATCTCACTTAACATGCACTAAATTAACCCTGGCTTATTTGATCTTTAAAAACTATCTATTTATGGGAGTTGACAACGTTTAAAACTATTTTTCTTAAAGGAAGTAGTAGACTCTTTTACCTAAAATAAACTCTAGATATTCACCTTTCTAACGTATCTGACAGAAATAAAAGAATTATACAGAAATTGTCACCTTCTGCTTATTTTAAAAAAAACAATTAAAGAAATAACACTCTAGGACAGTGACTAAAATAATAACTGGATAAGGTGGAGATAAAGAGGCAATTGTTTAAATTATTAATATGAACCTGGCAAGATGTAGGGCAACTTAGAGCAAAAATAAACTCTTTGAGGTTCTTGAATGCTGTTTCAAAATAACTCAAGGTTTGTTCTCATTTCACAGACTTACCAACCATCACTTTTATCTGAAGTTAAGCAATATCAGGTGGTGACAAATATATTAAACCTGCCCATCTTTGGGAACTTGAACCCCAGGCTGATACTAACTTGGGCTTAGCAATAAAAAAACTCAATTGCTAAACATTAGTTATTTCTCAAAGATATAAAAGAAAGTGGGAGATGGACATTGAGATTTCAAAATAAAAAGCAATGGCTTAGAAGCAATATTTTATTATGGACTCTATAATTCTGTTAAATATCCTAATGTTTTTATTTTTTCTGGAGAACAAAAAACTTCCCACAAAGTCAAATTAAATTTACCAATGTCCAGGGAAGTAAATTTTAACTCTTTAAATGGACATTATTATAAGAAATTTTTGAATGACATCAGTGAAAATTTTCTTGAATTTTTAATGCAACAAAAATGTATTTATTATATACTATGTTTTCACCACTATTTGTATACATATATGTGTATATAAAACATTTATATTTTGAATGAAAAGTAAATAACTCTTTTAAATACCCTTAGTTATTCAACTTATTTGAATTTCTTTATAAAAATTAGTTAAAATTTATGGAAGATGATAAAATCTTTGAATTTCATTTTGTACATTGCCTTTATAGACTATCTTAATAATTTGTCAGCATGACTTCCACTGAATTTTATACTACACCTGAAGTTTGCCAAAATATGAAAATTGGTCAAGATGTAGCATATTTTTATTTAGAATATTATATATTTCTCAGATTTAATTTAACACCTCACTGTGGAGAAGATTCCAAAAGAGAGGGCTCAACTTTTGGACACTTTTATAGCCAAGATAAACACACAATTTATCCATTTTCAAATATAGTTAGGTTATTTTTCACAAATATCTTACACCCACCCATATTTTACTTATTGGCATTCTGTTCTGTCAGTTCATAGAGTTTTAGATATTTATGTTGATAGCTAATAAGAATCTGTTGTGAATATAGAGCTTTTTATCTGACTTATTGTTTGAATTTACAGGATCGAGTTTTGTTTCAGGTTGTGGAATTTATTTACAACTAAGGGATAATTCTGTTAACTGTAAGCTCTCAGAAAAAGATTCATATCTGAACCCTCATTGTATCAAGAACCTTCTTTGAATATTACCTTGTACCTATCATCAGACATTGTAGATGCTTAACTAAAATGTGTTCTTAGTAATTATAATAATGTGACTTTTTTCTAAAGAAGATTCTTATACATAATTTATGAGAATCATGGACTAAATTTTCATAATGTTCACACATTTACAGACCCGGACAGTGTGGCTCAGTGGTTGAATATCGACCTATGAACCAGGAGGTCACTGTTTGATTCCCAGTCAGGGTACATACCCAGGTTGCAGGCTCATGCAGAAGGCAGCCTATCAGTGATTCTCTCTCATCATTGATGTTTCTATTTGTCTCTCCCTCTCCCTCCCTCTGAAATCAATAAAAAAAAAATACTTTTAAAAAATCATTTACAGAATATTACAATCCTAATTTTTTTTTCATGAAACTTATATTCTGGTGCCTGATTTTATAGTGTAGGTAGTTTGGTTGTTCCAAGTATACTGGGAAAGGGTCATTTAAGGGTAACTAAAGATAGGAATCAGATGAGCACCACTAAAAAAATTTTTTTTCCCTCTAGGTTTTTCTCTTCCCTTTTGATCTAAAAATGAGACTTCACAAAAGCATATGTTTCCTGTATATGCAAGAGGAAATTCACTCTAATCATTTACACAAGTTCTTGGAGCATCTGCCCATACTGGCTTGTTAAACAGTTCTCACATTTTATTTCAATGGTGAACCTATACCAGCATTCCAGACGATCAGATACTGTAAGTGAGATTGTTTGTAAACTACAAATATGAGTCATATTACTTCTCTAGAGTAAACAGAGAACATCCTTCGTTGCCTCTTTGTATAATTTTAATTATTTAGACACCAGTATAATTTTGACTCTGAAGTCAAATATCACAGCCTTTAAATGGCTCTATATGTATATATCTTTAAATTTATACTGAACTTTTCATTTTCTTTCAATTTCTATTTTCTCCTAAACATGATTGATGAAACTGAATATTTAAAGTAAATAGTAGTTTATATTTCTTCTATTTTTTCTTCTAGTGTATCATTGCTTGGTTTTATTATTATTTAGTTGCTAGAGATTCCAACAAGTGATATTTTGGAAATTTATGTCCAGACCTGAACTTGTACAGTTACACAATATTGCTTTGTGCCCCCCTGTATTTAATACAATTTCCATTATGATTGTACATAGTAATATTTTTAAAGTCTTTCCATCAGTAAACTTCTGATGCAATTTCAGAATAATATTTGGATTATGTGTCAGAGCGTGAATACTAATTTTTAACAGTAACAACAATAAAATAAATAGTGTAACATTACTGTTGATGTTTAAAATATGCTGTTCTTTTATTTAAACTTAGTTCAATACATGGTAAAAAAAAATGTTTGGAGGCAAAAGTTCTATGAATTCATTTTATATAAGAAGTAAAGATATGAAAACTTAAGCATCACAGAATATTGGATATGTTTGTTTTATGTAGTTTTTCATCTATGTATATAAAAGCCTAAGCAACAGTCCAACTGTTTGACCATTCGCCCAGTAGCTATGATGTGCAATGACCACCAGGGGGCAGACACTCCTACTAATAGAGGAGGGAGCCCGATTTCTCACAGAATCGGCTGTGGGTTAGGTTGCTGCTGGGTCACTGTCGGCCCTGAATCTGCTTTGCCCATACCCCATACCCAGAGAAGAGGGAGGAGGGAGCCCAATTCCTCTTGGAATCAGCTGTGGGTTAGGTTGCTGCTGGGGGGAGGGCAGGAAGAGATTAACCAAAGATCTTATTTGCATACTAGAGGCCTAGTGCAGGTCCCTTGGCCTGGCCTGCAGGGATCAGGCTGAAACGGGCTCTCTGACATCCCCCGAGGGGTCCCAGATTGCGAGAGGGAGCAGGCTAGGCCGAGGGACCCCACTGGGCTTCTAGTAAATAAATAATATTTAAAAATAAATATCAGCACATGCCAAAGTAGTCTACATCTAGTCAAATCACAATCAGACAACTTGAAGGCGAATTATTCTAATGTGCTTCTAAGTTCCACCCACTCATATCTCTGACATTTCTTTTCCTGTCACTAAGTTTGACAAAAAGTAAAGGTCCCTGGAATAGAAGGAAAAAAGATATTAAGCTTCTGAGCCCAAGTTTCTTCTGTCGGTAATTTGAGAAGAAATATCCATTGTACCTGGTTATCATAGAAATTTAGGTGATTATTAACTAAGTAAACACTGTGAAGAGATAAATACAATATTCAAAATACATGGAAAGAGAATAATAGGCTAAGCTAGTAAACAATGCTCAGCCTGTTTACCCAGTCCAACAATGAGGTCTAATTTACGTGCTTTACAGGTATATTCAAAGTAATCATTTGTATGGTAACATGGTTCAGTGATAGGCCATTGATTAGAAGTGAAAAATTTGAGTCCATTTTCAATACTGATGACTCACTATTTGTACTCCTTGGGAGCATTAAAAAAAAAAAAAATGTCTGTCCTCAAATTAAAGGACATCTGAGAGTGAATAATGTGTGCTGCTACCTCTGGTAGAGAAACTGCATAGAAATACAGCTAAAAGTTTAAAACATCACCAAATATGGTATTCAAGTTTAAAGTTTCACAAAGGGGCAAAGATAACATCCATTTCAGCTTTTCCTCTTTCCTTGAATTTTTGATATATGACTCAAAAGGTTAATCTCAGTAAAGCACAGAGGAAAAATAGTTATCCAAGTGACATTTTTAGACATTCTAAAGTAAGATATCTTGAAAGGTGCATTTAGGAGTCCAAGGAATATTGGAAAATATCACATATTCACATTTTTAACGTTGCCAACTTCCTAGCTAGGTATGAAGTCATAGGTATGAAAGGATCAATATGGAAAGCCATCATTATAGTCAGAATTTCACTGGAAGACACCAAAGAAGACAATAATTTCAATTCTGTTCTTTTTAACCCAACGTTATTGCACACCCATTCTGGAACTGGTAACCATTTTCCAAATTATAAGCACACACGGATGGAATAAATCAGTGAGAAGAGGAAAAAAGAGTTGATTAAGATGTCTTCAAGGAGCCTAAAGTCTTGTGAGGCAGACATATTTAAACATGTAAATAGTGCAAGGCAGAGTAAAGTAATTGCCATTTAGAGGTTCAAAGTGCTTTGAGAGCCCATAGGAAGAAGTAATTAATTCTGACTTGTACTGTGGGGAAAGCTCCATGGAAAAGAGCTTTTGAAAAGGGCCTTGAAAGAGATGTAGTAATTTGGTGGGTAGAGAAAGAGAGGACATTCCATGCTGAGTCAGGAAAAAAGCAGAGGGTCCCTTTCAAGCCTCCAGGAGCCAGATGGAAAAGCTGCAACTTATATATTTTAATTGGAAATTTCTATAACAGTGAAGCAATAATGCAGACTGATTTCTGTATTTTCTTTTAAAAAAATATATATTCCTATCAGACATTTTATCTAAGATTTCTGGAGATCTGGAAAATTCATTAGAAAGCTTATTGAACAATAGTTTCCCTTGTATCTTAATGCTTGTATGTTTTGAATTTAAATGATTATAGCAATTTAATTTCTAGTCAATTACCATAGGTATTTAAAGAATGTGAATTACTTTTTATATAAATATTTTCTAATGTAGTTTATTACATGAAACTCATTTATATAAAGCGGGCCTTATTTTCCAATGAAATATGAGATGTATTTGCCCGATTGTTAGACTTGAAACATTTCATAAGGAAACAGTAAAATAGACATCAACATTGTTGCATGCTGAATATTTAAGTGAAATATAAAATTAAATTTGAGGCCAAACTTACAGCATCTTGTAACACTGTTCTGAAACATAAAATATAGAACTTTTACCTCCTCTAGTTATCTTTTAGAAGGAGAAAAGGAACAGAGAAAACCTTTCCTCTATTAATCTTTAAAGTCATTTAAAAGAATGTTTATACCAGATAAAAAATTGGAATCATTATTTTAAATATTAAATGAATATTTGGGAAACAAGGAGCCAATGCTTTCTTTATTTACTTTATTAATAATTAGTTATTTTAAATGGAAAACATTGTGTTAAGATATAGGTGGTACCTGAACAATATATTTGTCCAAGGGAATAAAGGACCTCATTATTTAAAAATGTTTCTTCTTATAGCTACTACTAAAGCTACTTCTACTAACATTTTATTGGTCATTATTTTTAAAGAGGAATCATAAAGTAAATTCATTTATTTTTATTTTTCTTGTTTTACCTAAAATTTTTAGTGTATATTCCTGATATTACAATAAGCAAGGTTAACATAATTACTAAGTACCATGAAAACATACCTATTATCCTTTATGTTAGCAAAGTCTGAAGTCCATCTCTGGGCTCAGGTTGGAGTTTTAAAAGCCTGGCCTGGCAATAAATTGGAGGGAAAATTGAGAAAACAGACTCCTGGCCAGTAGGAACTGAGAGGCAAGTAGACAGGATGTGAAAGGTTCTGTTGGGAGGCATCATAATAGCCAGCCTCCCAGGATGGAAACTGGAACTCCCAGGTAAGAACAAAGAGATGATGGTGATCAGACGACAGAGACAAAAGAGACTGTCTAAACCAGAGGGACCCAAATGAGCACCTTTGATTGGTGATGTAGGAATCTCTGCTTGGCCAAGGACGGAGAGAGATGCGTGAAGGACATCTCCCTGGGAATTAGAGGTCCTCTAGATTTTTGACACCTAATGCCTTGAGCTGACAAAGAATCTATCCTATCTAATAAAAGAGTGATATGCAAATTAACCATCACTCTGCTACACCCACAAGCCACGCCCACAAGCCATGCCTACCAGCCAATCAGAGCAAGTATGCAAATTAACCCCAACCAAGATGGCTGCGGCCACAGAGAGCAGGAGGGAGGCTTGGGTTTCCCTGGCAATGGAGGAAGCCAAGCTTTCTGCACACCCTGGCCTCCACCCAAGGGTACAAAGTTTCAATTATAGAGGGTAAATAAATTCCAACAGAAATGGCGGCAGCCACTGAGCTGAAAGAGCAGGAGGCTTGAGTTGCCCCGGGCGATGGAGGAAGCCAAGCTTCTGCAGCCCTGGCTGGCTCAGGCCTTCACTCCAGGCTACAAAGTTTCAATTGTAGAAAATACATAAATTCCAACAGAAATGGCTGCTGCCACGGAGCGAGCAGGAGGCTTGGCTCCACTCCAGGCTACAAAGTTTCAATTGTAGAAGATAAATAAATTCCAGATACCAGGGCCTCCACTTGGGTCTCCAGGGGGTGTGGCCAGCCTACAAACCACCACAGGCCCCTCGCCCAGCCGCCCCATGCCCCAAGGGAACCCCCACCCTGATCTGGGACACCCTTCAGGGCAAACCAGCTGGCCTCCACCCATGCACACAAGATGGCCACCACAAGATGGCCAGCAGAGGAGGGCAGTTGGGGGCGATCAACCCTGCAGGGGATGGCAGTTAGGGTTGACCAGGCCAGCAGAGGAGGGAAGTTAGGGGCAAACAGGCTGGCAGGGGAGCAGTTAGACATCAATCAGGCTGGCATGGGAGTGGTTAGGGGGTGATCAGGCTGGCAGGCAGAAGTGGTTGGAGGCAATCAGGAAGGCAGGCAGGCAAGCAGTTTGGAGCCAGCAGTCCTGGATTGTGAGAGGGATGTCCGACTGATAGGATCGGGCCTAAACGGGCAGTTGGACATCCCTCGAGGGGTCCCAGATTGGAGAGGGTACAGGCTGTGCTGAGGGACACCCACCCTCTCGTGCACGAATTTCATGCACTGGGCCTCTAGATAATAATAATAATAATAATAATAATAATAATAATAATAAGCTAATATGTAAATTGACTGTCCTTCTGCGATGCCCACAGCCAATCAGGAGTGAGTATGCAAATTAACCAGACAAAGATGATGGGCCTGTGGGCAGCATGCATGCATGCAGGTGCCGAGCAGCCGGGGTCCTGGGGATGCCACTGAAGTGTCCGGTCCTGTCAGCCTGGCCTGGGGGGTGGCTGAATTTCACAGTCCTTTTGGTTTCTGCAGCCCCTGGACTGGAAGCGGAAACCAAGAGTGTGGGGAGCACCAGGAATTCTTGGAATCGTAGTTCTGGTGGCAGATGCATTGCGGGATCTCCTAGACCAGGTGTCCTCAAACTACGGCCTGAGGGCCACATGCGGGTGTTTTTGCTGTTTTGTTTTTTTACTTCAAAATAAGATATGTGCAGTGTGCATAGGAATTTGTTTATAGTTTTTTTTAAACTATAGTCCGGCCCTCCAACAGTCTGAGGGACAGTGAACTGGCCCCCTGTTTAAAAAGTTTGAGGACCCCTGTCCTAGACACTAGAGCAAAGTGAGCCTGGAGCAAGTTACTGTTGCGGGTGGGGGATGGAGGGAAAGCAAAGGTGAGAGACATGAGTAAAGTCAGAATGTCGAGGAAAAATTGAAAGGAAGATATCCTGCAATTTCTAGGAAATCTCCACCAATGGAGCAAAGAAAAAAAGAAAGACCTCTATTATTCTGTGAGCACCAAACCAAACTGGGTTGGGGTCTCAGACAATTCACTCATATGATTGCAAAGACAGACGGAAACTCCTGGATTGGAGAGGGTGCAAGTCTGGCTGAGGGACCCATCCCCTGTGCATGGATTTTGTGCACCGGGCCCCTAGTGTAGAAATAAAATAAAACAAAATCATATATTTTCTTTCTGTTAGGCTGACAATTCTTCACTGCTTTTTATTTCTACATATCTACTAAAGAACAGAAGTAATAGGAATCCTGATATGGATAGGATTTTGATGCATCCCAATGTCAGGGGAAAAATAAGCTATGTAAAGGAAAATTATATTTTAAAATGTGCAAAAGTAACTTGGATCTAATAATCTAATGGTGTGTGAATTTTTAGACTGATTAATTTTTCCATATTGTCTATCAGTCTTTCTACTTATCTACCTACAAACCTATATTTTAGTGTTTTACCACCTTTCAATAAGTTAAACAAAACACATTTTTCTAGAATATTAATCCCAGATGAAGTACTTGGGTTAGGTTTAGGCTGTGTGTAATTTAAAAGTTACTCTTGTTTTTTCCATAACAATAATAATTTGCATAAATTCCTATCTTCATTATAAGGGGGATACCATTTTAGACATTGATCATGGGGACTTAGATAGTAATCACTACTAAACCTTGCTCTACATCTAAACTATCAAATCAAATTATGGAACCAAATTACAGCCTATCAATTAAATTCTAATATATTTGGGGTAATTTATTGTAATTTCATGGAGAAAAAAAATTTTTGGAATTTATTTCTCTCAATATGTGAATATTTATCAGTTAGATTGTTAATATAAACTAAAAGTATTTTTGTGTTTCAGATATCACAACCACAAAATATTCTGTCAATGACTCTGAATTTAAGTTGGTTTACTTACGGTTTTTAATCGAATACTGAGGATTATTCAGATGTATATCTTTGACAGGCACATAAGCCTTAAAACAAAATTTTGTTCTGTTCTGAGGTTATGTAATGCCCTTGCTGATAAGTATTATTTCAATGACATTATTTTTCATTGAGGATTTGGGTTTCTTTGGTTGACTCCCTGATATTAGCTCCCTAACTGTAACCTAAGAAACACGTGCATTCAATTAAGAAAGTATTTCTTAATCAAATATGTGTGGTAAATTCTGAATAGTATGACCCTTTCCAGGTTAGTTACAAAGTATATTATCATTTGAAAGACAAAGAAATACATCAGTTAATCAATCTGATTAACTGTCTTTAACCTATGGTTTTTTTCACACTTAAGCATGGAGCAATTTCTTGTAACATGTCTTGTTATTCAGACCACCAATTTGGAAAATGTTGTTTTATGGCATGCAATTTGCACAATACTAGCTTTCTTTTTTTAAAATAAGATCCAAAAACAGAGTTTAGTTCTGTGGTAAAAATACTTTTATTCAGACAAATTCATTTGATTTATTTTTTTTATCTCTACCCCTAAGGGTTTTGTAAGTGTAATCGATCAGTCTGGTTTTTGCAATCTATTTTTTTGTCTACTTTTTCTCTTGGAGCAAAAGTATCAACCCAGCAGTGGTGAAGTGTATTATTATATTATGTGGACAAAAGAAAAGTCACTGTTGTAACATTGTTTCTAAAAATCAGTTACTTGATAAAATTACAACTCATTTTTCTATAACTATATATGATATTTTTAAGAGTATGCTATATAGAAATAATTCTAACTTTAAAATTCAAAAAATGTATGGTTGAGGAAATAAAATCTGTCATGGATAGAACCATGTGAAATTGCCAATATTCAATTTCTCTTGCTGCAAAAAATGACAATTTTATACTATTCAATGTAAATATTAGAGTGTACACTTATGCAAAGGTATTTAACTGCCTTAACCAATTTCCTCTCATTTGTTTATTTGACTGCTTATAGTATATTATAAAAATAAAGGTGACCTTGAGTATTCATTCTACTTTTAACTAAGAAGCTATCTCTGCCTATACTTTAGAAATGATGTTCCTGAAAGAATGTCATTCTGATGTACTGAAACTCATTGACACAACCTCGGAGCACCTGGCTCAGGGTCTCTGGCTTTTACCATTCTGTAGTTGGTCTATTATGGACAACCTTAATCAGAGTTTTGAAAACACACAATTTTTTGTACATGTCAATAAGGACTCATTTAATATAAATTTCAGATATGTTATTTATTATATTTTATTATTATTTAACTAGAGGCCCAAATTGGGCCAAAACTGGCCTGGTGCACAGATTCGTCCAGGACGTGTCCAGGTTGTCTCACCCAGGCCTGATCTGCTGGACCCGAGCAGCAAGCTAAGCTACTGGTTGGAGTGTCTACCCCCTGATGGTCAGCGAGCATCATAGCAACTGGTCGAATGGTCGAACGAACGGTTGGACACTTAGCATATTAGTCTTTTATTATATAGGATACTTATTCAATAAGTATCTAGAAAAATTATTGAAGCTGCTAAAATGACTTGCAAATAGAGATATCTTATATTTGCAATATAATTATGAATGAGCTTTCATAAGACCTTTGTTTTGTTTCTTAGCCTCTACACTAATAAAAGGGAAATGTGCAAATTGACCATCACTCCACTAATCAGAGTGAGTATGCAAATTAACCCAACTAAGATGGTGGCTGCCATGGAGCTGGAGCGAGCAGGAGGCTTTGGTTGCCCCCAGCGATGGAGGAAGCCAAGCTTCCTGGCCGGCCCTGGCCTCCACTCAAGGCTACAAAGTTTCAATTATAGAAGATAAATAAATCCCAACAAAGATGGTGGCAGCCATGGAGCTGGAGCCAGCCAGAGGCTTGGGTTGCCCCCGGCGATGGAGGAAGCCAAGCTTCCCACCCACCCTGGCCTGACCTGGCCTCTGTTCAAGGTTACAAAGTTTCAATTATAGAAGATAAATAAATCCCAGATACCTGCTTCCAGCCAGCCCTGGCTTATGCTTGGGTCGCTGGGGGGCATGGCCAGCCTGCAAACCACCACAGGCCCCTCACCCAGGCCACCCCACACCCCAAGGGAACCCCCACCCTGATCCGGGACACCCTTCAGGGCAAACCAGCCGGCCCCCACCCATGCACCAGGTCTCTATCCTAGCTAATAAAAGAGTAATATGCAAATTGACCATCACTCCAACACACAAGATGGCTGCCCCCATGTGGTCAAAGATGGTTGCCCCCATGTGGACACAAGATGGCCACCAGAAGATGGCCAGCAAGGGAGGGCAGTTGGGGGCAATCAAGCCTGCAGGGGAGGGCAGTTAGGGGTGACTAGGCTGGCAGAGGAGGGAAGTTGGGGGGGACTGGGCCTGCAGGGAAGAGCAGTTGGTGGGAACCCAGGCCTGCAGGAGAGGGCAGTTAGGGGTGACCAGGCCTGCAGGGAAGGGCAGTTAGGCGGGGAACCAGACCAGCAGTGGAGAGCAGTTAGGGGTGATGAGGCTGGCAGGGAAGGGCAGTTAGGGGTGACTGGATTGGCAGGGGAGGGCAGTTGGGGGGGACCAGGATGGCAGGGGAAGGCAGTTAGGGGTGACCAGGCTGGCAGGGGAGGGCAGTTAGGGGCAATCAGGCTGGCAGGGGAGTTGTTAGGGGGCGATCAGGCTGGCAGGCAGAAGTGATTAGGGGCAATCAGGAAGGGAGGCAGGCGTGCAGTTGGGAGCCAGCAGTCCTGGATTGTGAGAGGGATGTCCGGCTGCCTGTTTAGGCCTGATCATACCGGGATCGGGCCTAAACGGGCCGTCGGACATCCCTCAAGGGGTCCCAGATTGGAGAGGGTGCAGGCTGGGCTGAGGGACACCCCCAACCCCCATGCACGAATTTCGTGCACCGGGCCTCTAGTTACTGTGATATTTGAGCCTCATTTTAGGTCAGGTTGCCAAAAAGCTACATAACTAATTTTTTTTTTTCCTTTCTGGTCCTTGGCAGAATTCTGGTTTATCACTGTGTTCTTATCTCCTTAAGGTCGATTAAGAGGAATAGTCATGTGATGAACATCACTGCAGTTTCTGTAAAAACTTTCCTTTTGAGCATTGGGCAATATTTTATTCCATGGTTCTTATTTTTAAAGGAAAAGAAAATTGGAAATTTTACTTTCAGAAAGTAAAACAAGAAAAAGCAGGTTTTTCTCTGATAAATTGATATGCTTGCTTCAAGATAAAAAGAGGTCTGTTTCCCATATTTTCCCTTTTTGCTTGGGACACTTGGAACTCCAGCATTACTTTTACATTTATTTATTTTTTTTTAAATTTTTATTGTTGAAAGTTTTACATATGTCCCCTTTTTTGCCCCATTGATCCCCTTGTAGCTGGCTCCCACCCCAGGCCTTCACCTTGCTATTTTCTGTGTCCATGAGTTGTGCATATATGCATGCAAGTTCTTTGTTTGAGTACATTTACTTTTAATCGCAATAACTGCAGCATGATTTTGAAATACATTTTTGCCATCTTTCTTTGATGCTTGGTTTTCTATGTTAGGATTCTTGAGGTTTGTATGTAAAGAGCTGTAAATCCAGTTTATATTTTTTAACTATGTTGAATATAAATAGATACATAAAAATACACCAGATAAAACTAGTATATTAAATCATCAATATATTTATAGACAGGCTGAGAAAAATAATAATGCATATGAGGGCAAATGGACTTCAAAATATAAATTTACAGTGATTTGGCTGAAAAATAAATGATGGAAATGAGCACCTTTTGAAACGTTTTCCTACTATAAGTCTCATAAAAACTACTAAAGACCAATTAGAATCTATAGCATTGCTAGTATTCTCCATTGAGTTTTTTATCAAATGGTCTATTTCTGGGATTCAATAAATAATATGTCACCGCAGTTGAAAGACAGATTCTACCAAATATTAACCCTGCTACCATCGTGTCTTCAGGGTTCAGTGCTGACCATCACTTCAGTTTATGCAAAATTCTCAAATGCCAAATCAGGTAACGCCCATTTTCACTGATAACCAACCATTGCAAACATCCCAGTCTTTTGCCAGCACAGCTGGCCCAGAGCCATCCATCAGTGCTGGTAGTTCTGTCATATACACTTAGCTTCAGCATCAGCCAGCAGCCCAAAGTCTTTGTTACTGAACACCGTCATTGCCACTGTTAGAATGGGGGAAAGACAAAGCTAAAACTTGTTTGCTTGTTTTTAACGATCTTTATGGGCAGCGATTAGTAAGATTTTTTCTTTGTAGAATCACTGACCCTGATGTGGAACACAGAACACCTTTCGAATACGTCATCTACTATATTGCTTTCTAGACTTTTATAAAACCTTATGATTTGGAAGTGGGGTCTGAATTAGTTAATAACAATTTCTGCATTGCTTGTTTTAAATTCCAAAGTGGAACAATGTGCCTTCACCAGGACAATATTCATACCATATGCTTTGTAATGTTTTGATTCTCTAGAGTACAGTTGAGCAATCTCAACATCAGATAATGTGATCTATTCTCCCCAGCACCTAGGTCATATTCTGGAAATAAATTAGGCTTAAAGTAGTTCGTTGACTCTGTCATGCCACTGGGGTACTATTTAAGGAATCACATGTTGGGGACAAGGGGTGTTTCTGTCTTTCTAATATCTGGAATAAAGATTTATTTCAAGCCTTGGCAGAGGAGTGGACCAGCTAATTGCCAGCAGTTTGGTCTTTGGCTACAACACACATAGACACACTTTTGGAGAAGGTGATTATATCCAGTGTGTACTGAGATATGGTGAAGGGCAAAGGGGGAACGATTCAAGACATCATGAATCAATAATGAGATGAATACATATATTCTAGCATATTGTGCATTTGGCTTGTTAAATTTTCTTGGTTTTATTACTTTTTGAAGAGATAAAGTTTTAACAAAGAGGTTATTACTTCAGATGGGCCCTCTCATATACAAGGAGATGAAATAAATGTAAGTGAAAACACATTCAATACTTTAGGTCTATTTGAAAGAGAATATTTTTTTTATGAGAGAAAAGACTGCAGACAGAAAGAATGCCTTGAACATATTCTAATAAAAATATCTTTTCTTCAAAGGGCTCAAAGCATTTTAATAAGTTAACTTGCCCTTATAACTTCTTTGTCAGAATTTTGAAACCATAAAACAAAGAGAAACTAAACCATCTTTATGTTTATTGCCTGATGAGAGGGGAAAATGTCTCTGCTAGGTGGAAGGGTAATCTTTGAAAGATTCACAACCATATAACTTTCCCTTTTTCAGTCTCTGATTCTGGCTTTTCACATATCAAAAGATAAATAAGTGAACACATCCCCTCATTGCCTAAGCTCATGGGTCAGAACATATTTTTCCTCTGTCCATCTATAATAATAAAAGTGTAATGTGCTAATTAGACAGGACGTCCTCCCGGACGACCTTCCAGACGAAGCCGGGGCTGCAAAGGAAGCCTGGATCCTGGGTGCCAGAGGGAAGCCGGCGCTGGCAGCCGGGGGAAGGAATACCTACTCTTACATGAATTTCATGCATCGGGCCTCAAGTGTAACATAGGATCCTGAGACCAACTTTGCATGAAGACCACGGTATCATTGATTAAGCATCTCTTAAAAGTTGACAATTAGGGTGATACCCGTCTTCACCCTTAATGATATACTAGTTATCCTAGAGGGGAAAGGGATTACTGTGTGTAGAAGTATTTCTGATTACTTGCATTGTATGGAGAACCAAACTGGAAACCAAATGAATCAACTCTCACAGTAGTAAAGCAACAAACTAAAAATAACATGGCACAAATTGGATATACAGTTACTGAGGGAATGAGTACAGTTAGGTGGAATAAGAGAGGCTTCACAGGGAAGGGATACTGGGAATTAAACTAGAACAAAATGATAGTAATATGTCAAAAACCAGTATTAACTGAGCATTCAAAAAAAAAGTTACTGTAATAGGTAATGGACTACTACTTATTAAAAAAAGACAAAACATAGAACTTTGCACATACAAATCTGTTCACAAAAGCAGAATATAATTGAAAGTATTAGCACCAATCCATTAACTACAGACCAGGCTGATTTTCCAACATATTGATCTAAATCCAATGGAGCAGTAAAGACTTCTTGCCAGGCTGGCATAGTTCAGTGGTTGAGCATCAACCTATGAACCAAGAGATCACTGTTCGATTCCTGGTAGGGGCACATGCCTGGTTGTGGGCTCGATCCTCAGTGTAGGGTGTGCAGGAGGCAGCCGATCAATGGTTCTCTCTCATCATTGATGTTTCTATCTCTCTCTCCCTTTTCCTTCCTCTCTCTCTGTTTTTTATCCACTCATCTGCTGATGGGCACTTAGGCTGTTTCCATATCTTAGCTATTGTAAATTGTGCTACTATGAACATAGGGGTGCATATATTCTTTCTGATTAGTTTTTTTGGATTTCTTAGGATATATTTCTAGAAGTGGGATTATCGGTCAAATGGGAGTTCCAATTTTAGTTTGTTGAGGAAACTCCATACTGTTCTCCACAGTGGCTACACCAGTCTGCATTCCCACCAGCAGTATACTAGGGGCTCCCTTCTCTCCACAACCTGGCCAACACTTGTCATTTGTTGGTTTGTTGATGATAGCCATTCTGACAGGTGTGAGGTGATATCTCATTGTCATTTTGATTTGCCTCTCTCTCGAATGAATAGTGACTTTGAGCATTTTTTTCATATGTTTCTTGGCTTTCTGTATGTCCACTTTGGAGAAATGTCTGTTTAGGTCCTTTGCCTATTTTTTTCATTGGATTCTTTGAAAAAAAGTCACACAAAACTTTATTTTCCATTTTGCATATCCCTTTAAAGAATCCCAATATTGTATGGTTTATTTAATTACGTGTATTTTATGCCCCCCATCATTAGCATGTAAATTCCACAGGGCAAATATGTACTTTTTTTGTAACCGTAGGGTATTGGTGGTGAACACTGATATATCCCAATTATCTAGAAGTATTCCAGATCGTTAGTGAACTAGGTAATACAAAAGAAATAAATGTTGCAAGAAGGAAGGTAAGAGTTGTATTTTAGTCACTTTTGTAATAAATCATTTAGCTCAGCATTTGGCATGTAACTGGTATTCAATATAGGTTTGCTGAATTGAACTAAATCTCTAAAAATGTCTTTAAAAACTTAAATAGCAGTTAATGAAAAAAAGAAAATGTAACTAATATTCTAGGAATATTTTCCATCACAGTTTCTGTCATATTTTTATAGTTGAAATGTTTCATAGGCTGTGGGCAGTTTTTGTTGCCTATAGTAATTTAAACACTGTTATTCTTAGATTTTTTTCGTTTGCTTGTTTTTTACTAATAAAACTAGCAATCAAACGTAAAAGCAAATAAAAGAGAAATACTGTAAGCCTAGATTTTGAAAGAATGTATGTTTGTTCCATTTGGTTATTTGTGTATATTTTTGTCTGCATAGAATTTTATCCTCAAAATTTTATCTGTGATTCTATTTGCCATGAATAATTTCTTTTTTATTTTACTATATATAATAAACATCATATAAGAAAAATTTTCTTTCCACATTATACTAATAGTTACACTAGAATATGTCAATTCTGTAGAAAATATACTATAAGACTCTTTGGAACTGAGATAAAAATTATGTGCGTACCTGTATTTTATGGAGTTAAAATTACTAGTGGAAATTATTAGTGGACAATAAGAAAATAGATTATAAGTAATTTGGGAATCGTGTAAGCTTTATGGATGACAAAAAATCATGGTGTCTGTGTGTGTCTGTGTGTGTGTATGTGTGTGTGTGTCTGCGTGTGGCCTTTTATGATGGTGGTGGTGACAGCAGTGCTGATGTCCTTATTTTTATTTTTCAGAAAGAGACAAATGGTTAGTAACTTAAAGAAGTAAGGCAGTAGTAAGTAATCACAAATTGGACTTCAAACAGGAACAGTTCTGAAGTGCTAGAAATTGAAAAGAAAGGTTGAAATAGGTTGAATTTATAGAATGCTCCTTTAAATAGGATTTTTTATAAATTATATTAAATGCTAAATTTAGCTCTGGTTTTCTATTTTGTATTTGAATTCTTATTGCTGCACTCTTTTATAGGAGAGCAAAACACATTTTTATGAACACATCAATAAGTTGTCCAGTTCAACTGTGTTTTGTGTGTATGGAAAATTCACTGTCTATGGCTATTCCAAGACACATAACTGAATTTCCTATTAATTTCATGGGATTTTAACAACCATTTGTACCACAAGGAATTATGTTTATCTCTTTCAGGGAAGGAATCAACCTAGAAAAGTGTTATACTGTGTTAGGGTCTAGTCATCGTACAGGACCAAAGTGGTTTTATATATCTAAAAGAATAGTGTGTTTTAAAGTTCTATATTTGAGAAATCAAAAGTAAAATCAATGAGAATTCAAACTTAAATTATTCATAAGAATGAGTTATATAACAAAGAGTAATATGAGTCCAAAATTCTGATCCCAACATTTGAAATCTTGCTATATCAATTTACTTGAGATTTCGAGTCACTGAAAAAGCACCTGGTATGTCTGTGCTATGCTCTGTGCTTAACACTTTTAATTTTAATATTTTATTGAATGTATAGATTAATTAAATTATATGTTTCAAGTATACAATTCTACAATACATCATCTGAATATTGTATTGTGTGTTTACCATCCAAATCAAGTCTCCTTTCATCACCATTTATCCCCCCATTTACCTTCTTCTACCCTCGCCCCCCCTAATCCCTTCCCTTTGGCAATCACCATACTGTTGTCTGTGTTCGTGAGTCTTTTTTTTCTTTGCTTAATCCTTTCACCCTTCTCATTAAGCCCCCAACAGCCTCCCCTCTGACAGCTATCAATCTGTTCTATGTATCCATGAGTCTGTCTCCACTTGTTAGTTTATTTTGTTCATTAGGTTCCACATTTATGTGAAATCATATGGTATCTGTCTTTCCCTGACTGGCTTATTATTCTTTACATCTCTTTTAAAGGGATAAAAAGTAACAATCTGGAATGCCTGGTGAAAATATGTGTGAATTCTTAAAAATGTTTTTGAAAACATAGTCTTTCCTAATGTCATGTCATAGTTATACAGAAATAAAGAAGTTTTTTAATTGATTTCAGAGAGGAAGGGAGAAGGAGAGAGAGAGAAAACAAAAAAAAAAAAAAAACACAGCAATCCTCATTAAAATACCAACGGCATATTTCACAGGCCTAGAACAACCTCTCCAAAAATTCATCTGAAATAAAAAAAGACCCTGAATAGCTGCAGCCATCTCAAGAAAAAAGAACAAAGTTGGAGGGATCACAATATCAGAGATCAAGCTATATTACAAAGCCACTGTTCTCAAAACTGCCTGGTACTGGCACAAGAACAGACATATAGACCAATGGAACAGAACAGAGAACCCAGAAATCAATCCAAGCCATTATGCTCAATTAATATTTGACAAAGGAGGCAAGAACATACAATGGAGTCTAGACAGTCTCTTCAATAAATGGTGTTGGGAAAATTGGACAGATACATGCAAAAAAAAAAAAAGAAATTAGACGACCAACTTATACCATACACAAAATTAAACTTAAAATTGATTTAAAAAAACCTTAAACTTAAGATGGGAAACCATAAAAAATTTAGAATAATCCATAGGCAGCAGAATATAAGACATATCTCAAAGCAATATGTTTACCAATACATCTCCTAGGACAATGGAAACTAAGGAGAAAATAAACAAATGGGACTACATCAAAATATAAAGATTCTGCACAGCAAACAAAGCCATCAACAAAATAACAAGAAAGCCCACTGCATGGGAGAACATTTTTGCCAATATTATATCCGATAAGGGTTTAATCTCCAAAATTTATAGGGAACTCAAACAACTTAACAAAAGGAAGATAAACAATCCAATCAAAAATGGGCAAAGGACCTACATAGATACTTTTCAAAAGTGGACATACAGAAGGCAGAGAAGCATATGAAAAAATACTCAAAGTCAGTAATCATCTGAGAGATGCAAATCAAAACATCAATGAGGTGCCATCTTACACCTGTCAGAATGGCTATCATTAACAAATCAACAAACGACAAGTGCTGGTGAGGATGTAGAAAAAAAGGAACCCTCGTACACTGCTGGTGTGAATGCAGACTGGTACAGCCACTGTGGAAAACAGTATGGAGTTTTCTTAAAAAATTAAAAATGGAACTCCCATTTGACCCAGTAATCCCACTTCTAGGAATGTATCCCAAGAAATCACAAACACCAATAAGAAGGGATATATGCACCCCTATGTTCATAACAGCACAATTTACAATAGCTAAGATTTGAAAATAGCCTAAGTACCCATCAGCAGATGAGTGGATTAAAAAACTGTGGGGCATCTACACAATGGAATACTACGGCTGCGGTAAAAAAGAAAGAGCTCTTACCATTTGCAACAACATGGATGGAACTGGAGAGCATTATGCTAAGTGAAATAAGCCAGTTGGAGAAAGATAAGTATCACATGATCTCACTCATTTGTGGAATATAATGAACAACATAAACTGATGAACAAAATTAGAACCAGAATCATAGAAGCATCGAACAGACTGTCCAACCTATGAAGGAAGGTGGGGGTAGGGGGGATAAGAGATCAACCAAAGCACTCATATGCATAACCAATATAAGCATAACCAATGGACACAACAGTAGGGGGGCGAGGGTCTGTGCTGGAGGGTGGGAGTGGGTGGGGAGAGGTCAATGGGGGAAATCAACAATAAATAATGTTTTTTAAAAAAGAAAGAAACATCAGTGATGAGATAAAATTATTTATCAGCTCCCTCCTGCACACCCACTGAGGATTGAACCTGCAACCTGTGCATGTGCCCTGACCAAAATCAAACCGAGCCTTCCTGGTTCGTAGCTCAACGCTCAACCACTGAGCCACACCAACCAGGTAAGAAATAAAAAGTATTTAACCAGCCCTCATAGCAGCCAGTTCAAATTAGAGTAAAATATTTGTTTTCCCCCTTAATCATCCTTCATTTTAGAATTTAATAATAGTATCCTACAATAATGCTTTTTGAAGATACACCCTTGATTAATATCAATGTTAGATAAATTGTAATATACAGTTTACAAAAAGAACTGCCTCACTGATATATAATGAATATTAAATTGTGAGGCAATAGGTAGTTCTATTTTCAACTAATCCAATTGCATGATTGCATGCCCATAACTTCCTCTCTTCCTCAAAAACTAAAAAACTAAAAAATAAAAAATAAAAACAGCTCTATCAGCTTGAAAAATCTTTTTTTTGAAAAACGTTTTTTAAAATCCTTTGTTACCTTTCACCAATAAAAACTAAAAGCAATCCTTTGTTTCAGCAATAATTTCCCAGTATGGGGGGGTTATAACTCATAATTTTTAAGTAATTGCCTTCCCATTTATATTTGACAATCAATATAAATTTCACTACAAAATCCTTTTTTAAAATATTTCCAAATGTTCTTGTTTGACCACTTTTCTCATTGCAGTAATTTTTTAAAAACTGAACTCACAAAGGTTTGTTCTGAAAATTAGAAAAGCTCCAGTGATTCTATGATGGGGTGCATAGATGTCACAGTTTGATATATGAACTATGCTATAACTCTAAAAATCATAACATTTACAATTCTGAAATAGTTACCAAGTCCATGATTTATTCTAAAATATAATGTTGGCTTAAAATCTTGCTTTCATGATCTTGGTATTGTGATGGGTTGATGCGATCGTCTTGTGATTCATGAGGATGGCTCATTCATTATTTTTGAGTGGGATAAAGATAGTAGAGCTTATTTATAACTCCCTTAATTGTTTAAAGCTAGAGATGGAGGTATAAAATTCTACAACTTAGTTTGCCCTATTCTTGCTTATGTTGTATCACAAGGACAAAGATTCATTAAAGAGACCTTTAAAATGTGTTAATCTAGGTACTTTAATGAAATCTGTTTGCAGGGCCACCTGTCCCACTTATTTATGCTTAGTAGTATTCATACATAATGGTAATGTGACTGCTCATCTCCAAACCATTAAGGAAAGAACTATGAGAAAAGGGGCACGATGATTAATTTGGGGTGGACTGCTTAGAAGTTTTTTTGCTTTTTAAAGCAAACTATGCTTATCTTACTTAGCCTTTTAAAAAAAGCATTACAAATTTGAATTAAAATATGCAGTAGACCAGGAACACTGTAAAATTGAAAAGGTAAGTAGTATTTATCACCGTGAATAACTATGTGAAATAGATTTAACACATAGTTTCTAAGAAGGTAAAGGGTTTCAGTGTTCCATAAACATTTCATCTAAAAAAATAAATGTCTTTTAAGAATAGTTTTCCTATTGTGCAATTATCTTTATATTGTCAACCCTCTCACTCTCCTTCCCCAGAGAAAGAAATGTCCCAGATCTTTTATGATTAATCTTCTCACTTGTGCTTTTGATCTCACATTGTCCTTTGAATTTTCACCATTTCCCTTTATAAAAATCTTTACTCATTCCTCTAATTATTTCTGCAAATACTACATACATGTTAAATAACACTTTTGCTGTGAAACAAACCAGTACAATATGGCTATGAATCAAACCACTCCAAAATGCAGCAGCTTAAACTCCATGACAATTCATTTCTTGCTATTTAATTTGAAATGTGGGCAGGGACCCTCATGGCTAGCTCACCTGTAATCTTTTCAGTATCAGTTGTGATGGTTCTAAAGGTTGAAGGCTGCAATCATCTGATACCTTGCTCACTCACTTGTCAGGAGGCTGATGTGGATTGTCAGGAATTCAGCTGCATCTGTTGGCCAGAAACCTCTTTAGGTGGCCTGAGTTTCTTTATGGCATGATGACTGCATGCCAAGGGAAGGCATCGAGAGAGAGAGAGAGAGAGAGAGAGAGAGAGAGAGACAGAGAGAGAGACAGAGAGAGAGAGAGAGAGAGACAGACAGAGAGAGAGACAGAGAGAGAAACACAAGTGTTTTCATGACCTTGCCTCAGAAATCATGCAGCATCATTTTGACTGCATTCTCTTCATAAAGACAGCCCAGAAGGCCTGTCCAATTATAATGGGAATGGAAAAAGATTTACCTCTTTATGGAGTACAGGCAATATACTGAAAGAGCTTGAGGGAACAGAATTATTGCTATAACCATATTTGGAAGAAAGAACCTTCCCGTCGGCCCACGAGAATTCATAGTTTCCACATGCAACATGTGCTCTCAACCCTCCTCCAAGAAGACGCTAATTCCCCATTTCAGAATCAGTTTCATTCTTGAGTAGCAGGATATTTTTATCCAAGTCAAGTGTAGATACAGAAGTGGTCCCTCCGGTACATTTCGTCAACTACAGTCCCTTGAGCGCATGTCTCAATTTGAAAGTCTGAGAACTAAAGAGATATTTCCTCTCCCTTACTCCCAACATATAATGGTGAGACAGGCTTTGATAACAACTCTGGATACTTTCATCAAGAAAGTAGGAATGGGAGGCCTACAGCAGTCACTCATCCACAGAAATTCTGAACACCAGCTGGACAACACAGTGCTAGTTCCTGGATTAGGTCTCAGTACTACTGCCTGGAGATGATCCATCAGAGGTCTTGATTCTGCTCTTTGGATTCTTGGTTGTGCCTTCTGGAACATCCTTCGTTTTCCATTAAAAGTGTCTGAGGTTTGCCACTGAGTTTCCTCAACTTCCTTCTTGTTCTTAGTAGTATGGAGATTCAAATACCTCTTTTTGTTTTATTTTTTTTTTTAATTTTTATTGTTGAAAGCATTACATATGTCTCCTTTTTCTGCCCATTGACCTCTTCCAGCCCACTCCCCACCCCCTACCCCAGTCCTTCACCACCCATTGTCTGTGTCCATATGTTAGGCATATATGCATACGAGTTCTCTTTCCACCCACCCACCCACCCTCCCCGCCTTCCCTCTGAGATTCAACAATCTGTTCCATGCTTCTATGTCTCTGGACATATTTTGTTCATCAGTTTATTTTGTTCAGTAGATTCTGCATATGAGTGATATCATGTGATACTTATCTTTCTCTGACTGGCTTATTTCACTTAGCATAATCATACTCTACAGTCTCTCCATGCTGTCTCAAAGGCTACGAGTTCCTTTTTTTTTTTTTTTTACTGCTGAGTAGTATTTCATTGTGTAAATATGCCACAGCTTTTTTATCTACTCACCTGATGATGGGCACTTGGGCTGTTTCCAAATCTTAGCTATTGTAAATTGTGCTTCTATGAACATAGGGATGCATATATTCTTTCTTATTGGTGTTTCAGGATTCTAAGGATATATTACTAGGAGTGGGATTACTGGGTCAAATAGAAGGATCATACCTCAACATAATAAAAGCCATAGTTGACAAACCTAGAGCCAACATCATATTCAATGGACACACACTAAAACCATTTCCCCTAAGAACAGGAACAAGACAGGGATGCCCACTTTCTCCATTCTTGTTCAACATAGTGCTGGAAGTCCTATCCATAGTGATCAGATAAGAAGAAAAAATAAAAGGCATCCAAACTGGAAAGGCCGAAGTAAAAATGTCATTATCAGCAGATGACCGGATATTGTACATAGAAAACCCTAAAGACTCCATATAAAAGCTACTAGATTTAATAAAATGATTTTGACAATATAGCAGTATACAAAATTAACACCCAGAAATCTATGGCATTTTTATACACCAATAATGAACTCTCAGAAAGAGAAACAACAACAACAAAAATCCCATTTACCATTGCAACAAAAAAATTAAGATAGTTAAGAATAACCAAGGAGGTAAAAGACCTGTATTCCAAAAACTACATGACATTGAAAAAAGAGATAGAGGAAGATATAAACAAGTGGAAAAATATACTGGGTTCATTGGTAAAATCAACATCATTAAAATGGCCTATGCTACCCAAAGCAATCTATCGATTCAATGTAATCTCTATTAAAATACCAACAGTTTATTTCACAGATCTAGAACAAACACTCTAAAAATTTATATGGAACCAAAAGACCCCAACTAGCTGCAGCAATCTTGAAAAAGAAGAACAAAGTTTGAGGAATCACGATACCGGATATCATGTTATATTATAAAGCCACTGTTCTCAAAGACCTCTTTTCATTTTCTGTCTGTTCTTTTTAGTTCAAGCTGGTGATATTTATACTAGTGAAGTTCCCTGTAAACTGTGGATTTTCGATGATTGCTAATGGAGGTTAGTTCATTAGACAAAAGGCATACCCACACATCTCATGAGACAAGCCCTTCTCTATCTTAGGCTTCCTGCAAGAATGCTGAGGGCATTGTCCTTAAGATTCATAGTTACTAGCTCATCTATATATATAGAGAGGTAATATGCTAATTGGTCCTAAAGGTGGCCCAGTCATGACTAGTCAACAGGCTGCACACGCACAGGAGCTGGTGGGCAGGGATGGGAACGGGGACTTCCACCCCCAGTGGAGGTGCACGCAGGCCTGCTCAGCGCTAATGTCATGCTGCCTCGGAGGCAGAGGCCGCTCCCGAGGGAGGCACTCACAGGCAGGAGCTGGTGGGCGGGGAGACAGACAAGGGGTTGTGCCCGAGCTGCAGTGGCGTGGCTTGAGCAGGCCTGGAGTGGACACAGACATTTTTTCGTGGTACAGGGACTGGAGTCCGTGTTGATGAAAACACCTTGGCAGCTGCGGTGGCTAGCAGTGGCAGCAGCAGCGGGGTAATGGGAGTGGCGCCTTCCCCTGATTAGCCTGGTTGCCTCCCTCAAAGGAAGGCCAGACTGCCGCTTAGTCCATCAGTAGGACATCCCCTGAGGGCTCCCGGACTGTGAGAGGGAGTAGGCTGGGCTGAGGGACCCCCTCCCCCACCAAGTGCATGAATTTTGTGCACCGGGCCTCTAGTTATTTAATGAAGGAGTATAATAAGATCCTTAGGGGGCCTTTAATATCCTTAGGGGACCTTTTGTCTGACTCAAAAATTTCCTGACACATTGCCATAAATCTTTCTGAGATCTTAACAAATGAACTTCTAGTGTCATCCTTGATTTGCTCTTTGTTCTGAAACTCTATATTTGAGGATCATGTTTTGGTTGGGCTCATTTTTTAACTCAATAAGTTTGGGCTCCTTCATATATTTTGTAAAATGTTGCTTGAAAATGCAACAATTCCTTCTTCATCTACATTTCTCTTCTCTTTCTTTCTCCATTACTTTTATTTATTTATTTTTTATTTTAATTTGAATTCTTTATTGTTGAAAGTCATTTCTCTTCTCTTGTTTTAAAGAAGCCAGGTGAACTTTTATTATTTTTTCCTGGAAACTTCCTTAAATAGATCATCCAATTTATCAGGGATAGTTTCTATTTTCCATGTTATTACAGGCAATAGGGTTGCTAAAATTTTTGTTACTACACAAGTATCCTCCCCGTTTTTACAGTTTCTCATAATATTCTTGTCACTTTTGTTTAAACTTTTAAAAAATATATTTTTATTGATTTTCTGCATGCTCTCCCTCCCCTCGCCCCCCTGCAACCCTTGGCACTGGGATGGAGCCCACAACCTAGGTATATATATGCCCTGACTGGGAATTGAACTGTGACCTCCTGGTTCATAGATTGACGCTCAACCACTGAGCCACTCGGGTCAGGCTTGTTTAAACTTTTACTGAAAGTCTCCTCAAAGGCTATCAGGCTTTCTGTAACAAAAACATTTTAACAAAATGCTCCTCTCAAAGTTCTTCCGACTTCCACTTACTACCTGGTCCCAAAGTCAGTTTTATGTTTTGTGATAGCAGCATATCATTCCTGGTATCAGTATCTGTTATCTGTTCCAGTAATTATGATTGCATAACAAACCACCCCCAAAGCTTGGTGTATATACACATGAATCAGCAATTTGGGCATGTTTAAGAGAATCAGCTCATGTCTGCGCCACCAAAAGGCTGGGAGCTGGAGTCATCTAAAAGCTGCTCAATCACATATGTAGAAATCAATATTGGTTATCACCTGAGGTTTTAGTGGAGATTATTGACCAGACACCTACATGTAGCCTCTTCAGCTGGCTCGGATAACCTAATAAATGGGAGCTGGATTCAAGAGCAAGAATCTGAAGATAGATGGCCAAGCAGAAGCCCTATCTCTTTTATGGCCTAGCCTTTGGAGATACTCATTGTTATTTTGTCCACATTCTATTCATCATGACAGTTACAAAGGCCTATTCAGTTTCCACAAGAGGGGAAATAGAGTTTACAAATAAGGAAATGGGGCAGTAACAAAGTCCTGAAAGAGAATGTGGAATCAAAAATACTACTCTCCATTTTTTTGAAAATGCAACCTTATAATCTATCTCACACTTCACTACTTTCTTACCTTAAATTTATATCTCAACTAACTATAATCTTGCTTCTCATTATTATCTTTAAAAACAAAAAAAAATTATACTCTGCTAAGGCAACCAGTAATCTTCAATTTTCCATAGATCCTAATGATTTTTAGTCTTCAAATGATATGAATTATAGGCTTTATTTGACAATAGTGGTTATCATCCAATTCATGAAATACATTCTCCATTGTCCTATGGCTCTAGACTGATTAAATCAAATTTTGCCTTTAACCATTTTTGTTTTCTTAAAGAGCTAAACTAGAAAAAAAAATAGTCATAGTACTAAAATGAATTGCTAGCCTTATAATTTATGAAAAATTTAAGTTGGACTTTAAAAAGTACAGAGAAGAGAATAGATCCTTGAACTCGGTTGGATACCCTGCAGCTGAAAGTGGTTGAATATGTGTGTAACTCTGACAAAAGAGAACAGAATTTAAGATAATAAAATGAATTGTATAGTTTTTTCTGAAAGGCATTGTGTAATGTGAGATTTTACGTTTTATTTTTGTTAGGTCACAGAAGGAGGAATGCACGAGGCTAGACTGGTGAGGGATTATGAATTTATTCGATCATCCACACACCAGGTAGCTGAGCCTGGATAGCTCCAGCACCCAGTGGCAGGAGTCAGCAGCTTTTAAAGGACTTTTGGCTGGCTTTTTCTGGGAAGAGACTTCTTTATGCATACCCAGAGGGGAGATAATGGAATGTGGTCACCACAAGTGAAATGTGGTCTCAGCAAAGGGAATGTCCATAGTGAAATGACCTGAAAAACCAGTTCCTGGGGGAGGGGTATCAACTCAATTGCTCAATCAAACCTAACAATTTTTACAAAAAAAAGTCTGCAATTATAACTAACTTTTTGAAAATATTTTTTAGTCTTCTAATGATATGAATTATAGGCTTTATTTGACAATAGTGGTTATCATCCAATTCATGATGATAAAGTATAGAAGACTTTCTCCATTTGTAGGTGATTGATTGAGCTGAAGCAAGATGCAAATTCTGTTTTAAGATTATGTGTCTTCTGTGTATAATAATAGATTAATAGCACTTGGAATTTTAAGGATCAATGGAATTCATGAAATTTTAGGAAACTTTTGAGAGGGCTACATTTTATGGTGTCTCAACTGTTCCCAATTTCTTCAAACTGCACTGACAAAGTTAAAATTCCTCATTTCTATTCTTTTCTCACTACAATTTTGACATTTGTGTACTTCTCTCACTTTATTTTTGTAAAAGGGAACTTGACCTGGAAATTTAGAACTGTAAAAAGATCAGTGTTAACATAGCCTTTAAAATAGTTTCTAGTGGCTCTTCTGGAGCCCAGGGCACTTTAATCATTGTTGTTCACGTCACCCAGCCCCTTGATGCACATATACTCATGTATCCGAATATGGTTTACAATCAAGTGGGAAAGAAATAATTAAAAATAAACAGCAGGCTCTATTCAATCAATTTTTTTTGAACATTCTCCTGGTACATGCCAGTAGATACTAGTTGCCTTATGTACTGGTTTGTAAGCTATTGTCTTTCAAGCTTCTTACTCACCCATCATTTATTCTTTGTTTCCCTGGAGATGGGACTCTTCAAACCATATTTCTCTTTTACTAAGCTTCCCTCCAATAGAATGCTAATCATGCTTGCTAGAAGGAACCTATTGGAGAAAAGGAGAAAGTGTGAATTGTTCTCTCCTGTTTGCTTTCAGCTCCTCTCAGGAACAACCAGCAAAGCTTCTTTACCCCAATAGTAAGAGATTGTACCAGTAGCAATTGATTTCAGTGTGCAGTTGTTACAACAATCTAAGAAATACCCTTATCAAGCCCTTCAGAGATTCTGTTATTAGTTGGCTGGTGCTCCCTCCTTAAAGGATTGGGTACCAACCCCAAATAGTTTCTCCTGTTAGTTCAGACACCCCCTCCCCCACACAATCTAAGTAGTACCTCCTTTTCAAAGGACTGAGTATGGCTTTGCAGGTCCCCTTCTCCAAGTCTTAAGTTTCAATTGGTGAACTCTAGTTCATCAAATTAACTTATTGTCCTCAAATAACCTACCTCTTTCTTAGGTTCCCCCAGTCCTAGGGGGTGGGAGCTGCTTTTAGTGGATACTACCTCTGTGATAACTTACTGCACTCTTTTTGCCTTTCAGTTCTTTATTACCTGGTTAACTATATTTAATATTAATGAAATAGGAATTTTAGGGGAATATAGGCATTTTTAGGGAATTTTTAGAATTGGGGGTTCATGGAAAAAACACAGGGCTACAGACTGGGAGAGCTGAGAGAAGGGAGCAGCAACAATTATATTTACATAAGACAAGGGAGGGAACAACCAAGATGGCGGCATAGGTAAACACCTATACTTGCTGCCTCTCACAACCACATCAAAACTCCAACTAAAAGACAAAATAAATATCATCCAGAACCACAGGAAAGCTGGTTGAGTGGAAGATCTACAACTAGAAGGAAAGAAAAAAGTGCATTGAGACTGGTAGGAGGTGTGGAGGTGTGCAAATGCAGTGGTATGGAGGCGTGCGTGAAACGGGCTGGCAACTGGGTGCACTGTTGTTGTTTTTAATCAGGAGGGAGATACAAGCTCCCAATTGCTCTGAACTCCAGTTCCAGGCAAGACTCTGGGGACCCAGACTCATACGGGGAGAAACTGGACTGTCTGGCATTGGGCCAGAATGTGAGGATGGTTTTCTATCAAAGGTGCTCACAGCGATCATTGTTCCTACATGGGGTGTCGGGACACAGAGACCCGGGGACCTCTCCAGGACAGGGCTGACTGGCAGCCATTGCTGTTTGCTCCACCCTGGTGATTCCCTAAGACCCCACCCCATCCAATTTACAATCCCACTCAAGCTGTGCACATTGGCTTTTGCATATGAATGGCCTGTCCTTTCTCCACCTAAAACCTGTCAAACTGCAGCTGGGTCAGAAAGCTCCAAAGCTTCCAAAAGAAGGCCGAAGGCCATGCAGCAGCAGCCTGCATTGCTTCACAGCTGGGCCTCTTCTGGGCACTTCCAAATCCCAAACAAAGAGGAGGAATCTGCAGATTTCTCTGTGGTGCCTGCTGGGTGGCCCCAGGCAGTGGCTAACTTTGCACCTCCTTGGAGATCCAAGAGCCAGTGTACCCAGTGGTCAGTGTGAAACCATACCAGATTACAACTCTTCACATCCATAAACAACAAACTCAAGGGGCAGACTCAGTGAGCACCAAAGCCCCACTGAAGCAAGTCCTGTCCCATAAGGGTGTCTCCAGCACAGTAGTTCTCCCATTGTAGACACAGCTGGTCCTCATAGCCAACTGGACTGAGGGTCAATTCTTCCCAGTGATACCAACAGCAATCAAGGCTTAACTGAAACAAGACTGTGCACACAGCCCACGAAGGGGTGCACCAAGAGTGTCCACCTCGGATAATTAGGGAGGCTGAACCACTGGGCCCTATAGTACATCTAGCACACAAGGCCACTCTATCAACACAGGGAAGCAGCCAACATTTGGAGACAAAGAAACATGTCACAAATGAAAGAAATGGAGGAAAGCAAACTACTGATATAGAGTTCAAAACCATGATTATAAGGTTACTCAAGAATTTTCTAGAAACCTCTGAGAAATTTAGTAAGACCTTCAAGGATATGAAAAAGAACCAATCAGAAATTAAGCATACACTGACTGAAATAAAGAATAATATTCAGAGATCCAACAGCAGACTAGAGGATCCCAAGAATTAAGTAAGAGATTTGAAATACTAAGAAGCAAAAAACACACAACCAGAAAAGAAAAAAGAAAAAAGAATCCAAAAATATGAAGATAGTGTAAGGAGCCTCTGGGACAACTTCAAGTGTGCCAACATCCGAATTATGGGAGTGCCAGAAGAAGAGAGAGCAAGATATTGAAAACCTATTTGAAGAAATAATGACAGAAAACTTCCCCTACCTGGTGAAAGAAATAAACTTACAAGTCCAGGAAGCACAGAGAACCCCAAACAAGAGGAATCCAAAGAGGACCACACCAAGACACATCATCATTAACCCTTTGCACTCGCTTGCTTTTTTCTCGATTCCTTTATTCTAATGCTTACCGTGTCGAGTCACACTCGACATCTGAGTGCAAAAGGTTAAAATGCCAAGGGCAAAGGACAAAGAGAGAATCTTAAAAGCAGCAAGAAAAAAACAGTTAGTTACCTACAAGGGAGTACCCATATGACTGTCAGCTGATTTCTCAACAGAAACTATGCAGGCCAGATTGAAGTGGCAAGAAATATTCAAAGTGATAAATAGCAAGAACCTACAAACAAGATTACTCTACCCAGCAAAGCTATTATTTAGAATTGAAGGTCAGATAAAGAGCTTCACAGATAAGGAAAAGCTAAAGGAGTTCATCACCACCAAACCAGTATTATATGAAATGCTGAAGGGTATTATTTAAGAAGAGGAAGAAGAAGAAAAAGGTAAAGATAAAAATTATGAACAACAAAGAGACAACAAATACATACTTATCAACAAGTGAATCTAAAAATCACTTGAATAAAAAATCTGGGTGTTTTTTGCTTCTTCGTATTTCAAATCTCTGACTTAATTCTTAGGATCCTCTAGTGAATAAAAAAATCTGTTGAACAGAATAAACTGGTGAATATAATAGAAGCAGGGGCATAGAAAGGGAGTGGACTGACAATGCCAGGGGAAAGGGAGTGTGGGGGTTGGGGGAAGAGATTGGACAAAAATTTTACACCTACGGATGAGGACAGTGGGGAGGGGATAAGGGCATGGGATGGGGTGGGAACCAGGTGGAGGGGAGCTATGGAGGGAAAACAGAGGAACAACTGTAATAATATGAACAATAAAGATTTATTTTTTAAAAAGACAAGGGAATTAGGAGTAGCCAAAAGGTCTATATTTACAAAATAAAGAAGGAGGAAGAAAGACAAGAAGGAATAGGAGGACAATGAGGGAGGAGGGCCTCAGGAGTTACTATAGTAACCAATTCAAAAGGGAATATTGACCAATCAGAAGCAAAATCAGGACATGGGGACTTGCAGCCTTTATAAACTGTGGAAACAGGAACTTGGTGGGATTCTTTCCCCCTCCCCATGTGGGTGTCTGTGCTGTGAGATTCTTTCCCCTTCACCATGTGGGAGTCTATACTTGTTCAATAAATCTCCACCTTTGCTATACCATCTTCAGTCCATGGATTCATTCTTCAACTCCGTCGGACAAAGAATCCCAAGAACACCACATGTTCTAGTCCAAAAATCATGTATCATTAATTTTTCGTTGAAATAACTAGTGTGATTTCTGGAATCTGAAATGAACATTAACTGATATACTTTATGTCTCTTACCTAAAAATTATATAGAAATGGATCTTTTATGATTAAATCATTTGACTTCAATCCACCTCACCTCTCTGCTCATAGGTTATGTGCAAGAATCAAGTGATTAAAAACTGAAGTATTTTGGAATGCAGTAAAAATACTGTGTAATTATGCATGTTATATTATAAATATAAATACAAAAGATGACAATATGCCAAGGATAAGAATAAAACTAAGCAAACAAAAATGTCACATAGTTTATCATATTTCTTTCTGGCTTTCATTACTTTTAAATAGTCTTTATGAGTCTCAGTGGTAGAACTGATGTATGAAGTCACCAGAGAATCAGTGTCTTGTTACATTATTTTTTAAAGTAATCACAGCACAAGTTGAAGTATAAACTTTAATCTTTGTTACAGATAACATACATGAAATACACTTAAATCTTATTTAATGTTGACTGTCCTATATTATTTTCAAGATGACACAAATAAAATTATATCTTTAATACCATTATTTGTAATAACAAAAATATGGCTTCAAATTAGATAAATTAGATTTATGTGTCATATATTTAACATAACAATTTTTTAGAGAGCAAGGAGGTAATGTTAGTTTATCTTTGTATCTTATAGGCATTAATGGGAATAATTTGGGTAAAATAAAACATGCTGTTTTGATATTACTTAAAATTTCCTGCAAATTTATCAATAATATTTTTGTTTAACACATCTTGCAAATGGCTTTAACACTTTTTTAACTCTAGTTCATCAAATTAACTTATTATCCTCAAATAACCTAACTTTCTACCTTAATTCTTACCTCTTTGACATTTTTTAAAAATCTACTCTAAAAAAAACCTTTATTGTATGCCCCCTTTTCCCCCATTGACCTCTTTTAACTCACACCACCCCAGGCCTTCACCACCCTACTGTCTGTGTCCACGGGTTATACATCCTCTGACTTTTTGTCTAAGACAGTCAAATTCTCCTTGGAGAGATAGGGCAGTTGTTCATTGATGTGTGGAGTAGCCTGTACTTTTGAAAGTCTTGGGAAGAAGAAACAATGATGAACTGTATTTTGAATGTTTCTAGAAACTTTGCTCATTTATTTTCACTTGTTTGTCAGCTAGGTCAACCCTAAAGGCACCCCTTCTCATTTTTTTTTTTTTTTGGAATGGAAAAAAGGGCAATAAATATTTAATGGAACACAGACTGGGACGTTAAAAAGAAGATGGCTCTATTGATAATAGGAACCTTAGGGACATAACTGGTTAACTCTCTGACACATAGCACCACTCAAGTAACAATTAAAAATGTTTTAAGTTTTTCTAACAGAATGAACTTTTAATGTAGGCAGGAACTTGACTCACTTGTGAATTTCCCAAGAAAAGTGTTTAGATTATCCTTGGATTTTCCTGAATGCAAACACAACAGCTGTTTTCTTAATTCAGAGTTTGAAACAAATTGATAGAAACTTCATTTTAATGAATAAAGTGATCTATACAGAAGTTATAAAAACATTAAGAAAATCGTAATGTGAATATTTAGAAGTGAAGAAGGTAAATTTGAGAATTAAGTTATAGTTTGAAAAGCTGGAAAGATATAAAGCAGCAGGTAGGTTTTAACAAGTTAATCTCAATTGTTAGGAGTATAAATTGCATGAGAGCATGCATAGTATTTGAGAAACATGGCAAAGGGTTACAACCCAGTGCTATGTGGCAGCAGAAAGAAAAAATGTAGATGTTGATGTTCTGGTATTTTCCTCATAACTTGGTAATCCTGAGCCTTTATGCAGTATGCAAACAGATTTGGGGAAATTAGCAAATGAAGGTGCTGTTGTGATACTCACAATGGCCATAGTTACTCAACCAGAAATTCTGGGGACTATCTCTGACTCTTAGCATTTAGCTCCCCTAGTAACTAAAAAGACATGGAATAGGACTTTAAAATATACTAAGACAAAAGTATAGAAGGAGAAAGCTTATTTCACAGAGGAAATATGCCTAAAGAAATAGTTTGAGTCTTTTTTGTCTTATTTTGTTTTTGTTTCAGTTTATTTGTGTGCGTTTCAACTACCTAAAAGATTTATAGTAATAAATCTCAGAGTGGAAGGAAAATTCATGAGATCATTTTCTCAGTCCCCTCACTAGGCATAAGATGTTATTTATGTTTTACAGAATAAACAACAGAGCTCTCAGAAGAGGTAAAGGGATTTTCCTCAGTCAGGTGATGGTGGAGTGCAGAATGTTTTTTTCTTCTTCTTTCATTTCTATCATTATTTTCAGTATACTGTATATCCTTTTGATTTCTTAAAATACAAACCATTAGACAAATCCAATGCTATGTTCCAAAATTTACTTTGAATATTATTTAAAGTTACTAATGGCAAAGAACAGAATATAAGTTTTTATATTCTTTTGCATGTGATTTTAAGGTTATGGAAAATATGAGGTCAGAAAGTTTTTATCCATTAGTTCCAAAAATGCCTTCAATTGACTGTGATTGACAATTTTTAAGAAATGATTGACAGACTCTGATGAGCAGTGATAAAAAAAATTACAGCCTTAAGTATTTTGAATGTTACATTTTAAAGCAATTAAGTTGCTAATGGATTAACAGTGGTCAATGAAGAAACAATTGGCCATTGCTTTTTATGTTACTGGATTATCATTCCTCAGAGAACACTGATAATCATTCTCACAAGTTTTTGTTTGTTTGTTCGTTTTTTTGTTAATCCTCACCCAAGGATATTTTTCCAGTAATTTTTAGGGAGAGTGGAGGAGAGAGGGAAAGACAGAGAGCAATATTCATGTGAGAGAAACACATGGATTGGTTAGCTCCTCCTGCATGAGCAGGGCTCAGGTTGGGGAGGAGCCTGCAACCAAGGTATGTGCCCTTGACCAATTAATCAAACCGAGGTCCCTTTGGTCCCCAGGCTAATGCTCTATTCGCCTAGTCAAACTGGCTAGGGCTCATTCTCACAAGTTTTTACGGAGATTTCAATGAAACAAAATTCTCCTTCAGATAAGATTGTATCAAGAAGTCCAAGTTAACCCATTAGATCAGTCACTGTGCCTTAGGATATTGATAATTCACTGTAGACCACTAAGGCACTTTATTATTATCTAATATCAGCTCTTTGGAAACACACATAGTATTTTCCTCAGATTCATGAAAAATGACTGGGCAATTAAACCAAAATTATTTCTGGATATTAATCTCCCTCTGGACTCAATCCATGTTGTATTTCTGACTAGTTTCCTAATGAGTTAGCAAATGATTTGGTCCCACAGTGTCAAGTTAAGTGTACTGATTTTTATTTTTTAGTCCTCTCCTGAGGATATTTTTTCCATTGAATTTTTTTAGAGAGAGTGGAAGAAAGAGGCAAAGACAGAGAGAAATGTCGATGTGAGAGAAACACATTGGCTGTCTCCTGCATGAGCCCTGACCAGAGTCAGGGCAGAGGAGGAGCCTGCAACTGAGGTATGTGCCCTTAACTGTAATCCAACCTTGGACCCTTCAGTCCACAGGCTGATGTTCTATCCACTGAGCCAAATGGGTTAGGGCAAATGTGCCCATTTTTTATTCTTAAGAAAATTGAAGCTTTAGCTCTGAGCTTCATTCATCTAGGATCTGATATAGACAAAAAAGAATGATTTTTGAAGTATCTAATACAGATAAAAGCTGTGGTACATTTACACAATGGAATACTATGCAGTTGTAAAAAAAGATGGATCTCTTACATCTTCGGGACAGAATGGATGAACCTGGAGAATATTATGCTAAGTGAAATAAGCCAATTAGAGAAAAACAAATATCACATGATCTCACTTATTTGTGGAATCTAATGAACAAAATGAATTGATCAACAAAATAAGACCTGAAGCATGGAGGCATGGTACAGACTGACATATCTCAATATGGGGGTGGGGATGAGGAGAGATAAACCAAAGAACTTATATACTTATATGCATAGCCCATGGACAAGGGCAATAGAGTAGTGAAGATATGAGGGGTTGGGGGGTGGGTGGAGGGGCGTAAAGAGGGAGAAAATGGGAGAAATCTGTAATACTATCAATAATCCTATCTAATAAAAGGGTAATATGCAAATTAACCATCACTCCATCACAAAGATGATGGCACCCATAGCCACAAGATGGCAGCGCCCAGTCCCCTCAGCCCCACCAGAGTCCCCCAGTCCTGGGGGGGCGGCTGCTGAGAGCGGGCAGTGTGAGTGGCCTGATGGAATGCTTGACGGGGAGTGGGCCTAAGCCATCAAGGCTCCTGGATTGGAGAGGGCTCCCCTGAGAGCTCCCAGATTGGAGAGCGTGCAGGTCGGGCTGAGGGACCCACCCCCCATGCACAAATTTCGTGCACTGGGCCTCTAGTAAATAAATAAATATAGATTATAGATAGATAGATAAAGAGTCAATCAAAGTATCCTTTCAACAAAACTCCAAATAGAATTCTATTTTGTCTTGTAAGCTAACATTTTTTTTTAATTTCTTTTAAAATTTTTTTATTGAATTTATTGGGGTAACATTGATTAAATTTCTCCATTTTTGTCCATGGCACTAATATACTTTAAATAAATAATTATCTGCCTCTATTCATCTTATTTTTTCACTCTCTATATACAGTTCCATTTTCTTCTACATACTGATAATTTTATGTTTATAACATTTCTTGTATTCGTCATTTAAAAAAAAAAAAATTCCCTACTCATCACCTTTTCTGTTGTTCATATCATTAAACCTAAATAATGCAGTGTCCTCCATTTGTCCAAAAACAAATTCTCACAAGTGGAGGACAAGGAAATCATAATCACAGTAACATGTAGAAAAATGATAGGAATCATAGTTGACAATACACTCTATGTAAATCAACAATCATCTTGGGTTGCACTATTAGAAAGAGAAGCATTAAAAATAAAGCTTTAAAAGGAGCCTTAAAAAAATTAAATGAAGCATCCTATATAATAAAAGCTTAATATGCAAATCAACCAAATGGCGGAACAGCCGGTGAAACAATCGGTCGCTATGACACACACTGACCACCAGGGTGTAGATGCTCAATGCAGGAGCTGTCCCCAGCTCGCAGTCCCCAGGCCAGCCAAGGCAGGTGCCAGTTTGGGCCCCCAGATCGCCCTGCTGGTTGCCCTGCAGAGGGAGGCAACTGGCAGCAGCAGCGGGGGGCGGGGCTGGCAAACGGGCAGTGACAGGACGGCCAAGGCAGGTGCCAGCAAGGGTCCCCCTGATTGCCCCGCCAGTTGCCCTACAGATCAGCCCTTATCACTAGCCAGGCCTAGGGACCCTACCCGTGCATAAATTTTGTGCACCAGGCCTCTAGTCTATATATATAAAAGCCTACACAACAGGTTGACTAGATGACCAACTGGTAGTTGTGATGTGCAACTGAACACCAGGGGGCAGATGCTCAACGAAGGAGCTGCCCCCTGGTGGTCAGTGCGCTCCCACAGTGGCAGTGCTGCTCAGCTGACCAAAGGGCACCAGACGCTGGGCTCAGCTACAGCGGCACGAGCCTCTCCCACCTCTGGGGCAGTGCTACTGAGTGGCAGAGGCAAGCGCAGTGGGGCCAGGATGAGCAGGAGCGGCACCCCAGCCGCCTGCCATTTCATGCACTACTACATCCCTCAGAGGATGGGCCTGTGGGGATTGGGCCAAAACCGGCACTCTAATATCCCCCAAGGGGTCCCAGATTGCAAGAGGGTGTAGGCCAGGCTAAGGGACTCCACTGGTGCATGAATCTGTGCACTGGGCCTCTAGTTTAAGATAATAGGCTTTGGAATTTCATGATCTGGATTTGAATCTTGATTGTCTAACCTGAACTCACAGTCAGGTTTCTAATCTGTAGAATGAAGATGATGATAATAACTATCATTTATTATATGTTTACCATGTGCCGAGCAACAAGGACTGCATATGTCTTACTGTTTTTAACCCTCATAGTAACCCTGCTAAATTATTATCCTCATTTTACAGAGGGTAATCTGTAAATAATGAATCCCAGAAGGAAAATTAATTTTTTCCAAGATCACACAGCTACTATACCACAGAACATGAACTCCAACCCCTGGTCTCAGACATCAGAGCCTATGTTTTAACCACAGAACATTGAGTGAGATTATGCATGTTCCTCATTGACATTAAGCTAGGTACATAGTAGGTGTTCAGTAAATGTTGGTCTCATTTCCTTTCAATTTTATTCTACAGTGTGTTAAAATATACTTTAAGTAGTGGATTCATTCCCAGCTATCATATTATGAATGTCTGTAAACTAAAATGGGATGAACCATTTGAAGAATGAGCAGGATATTGAAATGCACCATAATTTCTTCAGTCAGAAAAAAAAGGGGGGTCCTGAATACACCTGATTACCTGTCTTCAAGGTGGCAGAGAGCATGTGATGTATATGAATCATTTCTTTCTGAGACTTCTGGTTGAACACTTGACTTGGTAATATCACTGTGCTTCCCATCTTTTGTCAAGCTCTCTACCTCATCCCCAATTAGGGCTGCCCTATTATCCTCTGATCTCCACAATTTTGTGTTCTATCCCTCTCCTAATTGTCTCCCCATTGCTACATCTTTTGTCAACACTTTTCACTTTGTTCATTAACGAATTACTGTACAGCACCATTCTCTTCACTCAGTGCCCTATTTGCCTACTTATTAAAAATCTGACATCCCTTGAATCAGTCTCTCCCCTGTTTCACTGACCTGTATCAGCAGCTCATTTTCCCACATCCTTGTAACCCAGGACCAAAACCTGGGTTTACTTTCTTGATCTCCAGGGCCATTAAAATAATTTACACTTTAATTCCCCATGGGGTACATTGATGAAGTTCCTGGAATGTAGCTATGTAGCCCTCTGTCCATCCTTGTTGATTTTTTGACATCTCCTCCACATTTTGTTGATAATGTTAGTATTTTTCTCACAGTTGACCAGAGAGGATTTAATATAGGTGTTGTTGAGCAGTAATGTAACTGCTTAAGTCCTTTGGAATTTTTGCTCTTCATATTTCCCATTTGTTTCTTCTCTGCTGCATTTCAGAAATGTGTTTTCAAGATTGCAATCTAGATATTTCACACACCTATCATCACACTGGACACATACTAAAAATATATATTTTATTAATACATCCCCTCTTTTTATTACCTTACTTGAATTCACCATTGAAATTTTAACATCTCACTTCATTTGTCTGATTCAACTCTATCTTTTCTCTGACTCTTTACAACTTTTTTCTCTTATACTTCCTTCTGGACAATTTCTGTCTCCCACCCGAACTTTACCTCTTTCTCATGTAGCTTAGAATTCATGGCCCAACTTTTCAGTTGCTTAGTTGCTTTTATTCTTTTTTCTCTTGGTGTTGTTGTGTGTTTTTTTTTGTTGTTGTTGTTGTTTTTTAATTTTATCCTGCAACAATTCAGCTTCTAGAGATGCTCAAGCCCATTCAATAATAAAACATTGTCACCCCCAAACACACATTTTCCTCTAGTATTGGTTCCCTTTATTGGTGAAAGTCATGAAACATATTGGAAAGAGACTCAATTGTTATTTCCACTTCCTTGCATCCTTGTTTCTCACCCCACTTTAATCTGGCATCTGGTTCCACCACTTCACTCAATTTACTTTCACTTATATCTACATTGCCCTCAGTGTTACCAATCCAGTGAACATTTGCTGTGCTTATCTCACTTCATCTCCCTGTGGCAATTGGTAGTGTTGAACTCCTTTCTTCTTGAAATTCTCTTTCCTCTGGACTTCTGTGACCTTCTCTCCTAGATCTTTCTCTCTGTCTATTCTGTCATTTTCCTGTACTCTTGTTTCTCTACCTAGAGTTAATATCTTATATACTCTCCCTAAAGAACTTTACAAAAACTTGAAAAATTAACTATCATGCATGCACTGATGAATCTAAATTTCCATTCAAGAAATATGGGAATCTCAGAATCCCACCATTCTACATCAAACTGCTTTGTAAATATACCCATATGTCTGAAACTCATGCACTGACTATACTCAACTTTTCTTCCACCGGAACCACCTCCTCTTCCTTTGCTGCCTATGTCAGAGTATGGCACCATGCTGTCCTGGCCAGAAATGTTGAGATTCATTTTGTGTTCTTTCTCTTTCAGACACAAGGTATTATTTTATTTACTCAAAAACCATTTATTGCCCTAGCTGGTTTTGGCTCAGTGGATAGAGCATCGGCTTGCAGACTGAAGGGTCTCAGGTTAGATTCTGGTCAAGGGCACGTGCCCAGGTTGTAGGCTCTATCCCCAGTGTGGGGCATGCAGGAAGCAGTTGATCAATGATTCTCTCTCATCATTGATGTTTCTACCTCTCTCTCCCTCTTCCTTCCTCTCTAAAATCAATAAAACTACATTTAAAAAACATTTATTAAGCACTTGTTTTGTTATGTGGCAGAAGAAAGTGCATAGAAAGGATCCTATCTAATAATAGACAAATATGCAAATTGACTATACCTCCGACACACCCACAAGCCACACCAACAAGCCACGCCCACCATCCAATCAGAGCGAGCATGCAAATTAACCCAAACCAAGATGGCTACAGCCACAGAGAGCAAGGTTTCCTAGGTAACAGAGGAAGCCAAGCTTTCTGTCTGCCCTGGCCAGGCCTAAGCCTCCACTCAAGCTACAAAGTTTCAATTATAGAAGGTAAACAAATTCAAACAAATGGCGGCAGAATGGAGCTTGAGAGAGCAGGCCAGGGTTGCCGCCGGCAACAGGGGAAGCAAAGCTTTCCACACACCCTGGCCAGGCCCACCCGCTTAAGGCAACAAAGTTTCAATTATAACCCCAACACAAATGGCTGCGGGGCCTCAGAGGGAGCCCCAGGCTTGGCTCTGCTCCAGGCTACAAAGTTTCAATTGTAGAAGGAAAATAAATTCCAGATACCAGGGCCTCTCCTTGCGTTGCCAGGGGGCGTGGCCGGCCTGCAAACCACCACAGGCCCCTCGCTCAGGCTGCCCCATGCCCCAAGGGAACCCCCACCTGATCCGGGACGCCCTTCAGGGCAAACCAGCTGGCCCCCACTCCTGTACCAGGCCTCTATCCTATCTAATAAAAGAGTAATATGCAGATTGATCATCACTGCAACACACAATATAGCTGCCCCCATGTGGTCAAAGATCCTGCCCCCAGGTGGACACAAGATGGCCACCACAAGATGGCCAGCAGGAGAGGGCAGTTGGGAGGCACCCGGCCTGCAAGGGAGGGCAGTTGAGAGGGGCCAAGCCTGCAAGGGAGGGCAATTGGAGGTGATCAACCCTGCAGGAGAGGGCAGTTAGGGGTGACCAGGCTGGCAGAGGATGGAAGTTGGGGGCAAACAGGCTGGCAGCAGAGTGGTTAGGGGGTGATCAGGTTGGCAGGCAGAAGCGGTTAGGGGCAAACAGGAAGGCAGGCAGGCAGGCAAGAGTTGGGAGCCAGCAGTCCTGGATTGTGAGAGGGATGTCCCACTGCCCGTTTAGGCCTGATCCTGGACATCCCTTGAGGGGTCCCATATTGGCGAGGGTACAGGCTGGGCTGAGGGACAACCCCCCTCTGTGCACGAATTTTGTGCACCGGGCCTCTAGCATTAAATAATTATGTAGATACAAAGTTATGAAAATATATAATGTATATATAAGCTCAGAGAGTCTGATTGAGTAGACCTGCCTAATATCTCCAAGCCCATCTTTGTTCTTTCCTTTCTTTTTCCACAGTCACTCCTGTTTTCCTTCTACTTTGTTGCAGTCGTTTCTTGTTCTATGTAGTCTGAACCTTTTAAACTACCCTCCTCACTGTTGTCAGAGTGACCTTTATAAAATGCCATTTTGATATCACTAGCTGACTTTCCAACGTTAAGTGGCTCTCAAGACTGTCATGCTATAGTTCACAGTTCATAGCTTAACATCCAAACACTTCACATTTAGACCCCAGACTTGTTTCTAGCCTCTTCTTAGATCATCGCTCCACTTGTTTTCACTGCTTTCTCATATGATTTCTTTTTCCTGGAGTGTGTAAGGTTGTTTCATATTTCTGCACCTTCTCATTTATTATTGCCTTGTCATAAAATACACTTTCCCTTATTATATTCATCTAGCTAATTTCTAGGAAGGAATTTCTGATGACCAACTACCTCAAGCCTTATTGAGATATTCTTCCTTTGCTTTTAGATCTCCTTTTGTATACCACTCTCACAGAGGTTATTAATTCATTCACCAAGTATTTATTGAGAACCAGACACCATACTTTAATTTACACATCCTTTTTCCTCACCACACTGTAAGTTTCCTGAGAATAGAGATCATATCCCATTTTAGATAGAAGTACCAGAACCTAGTATAAGTATATAAATATATAAATAACATGCAATAAATATATTTTAAATGAGTGAGTTGCTATCACAAGAGTTACTGAAATATGTATATTATAATAACATAACTTATTGGGAGACCCATAGCTAGTTACTAGGATCTCTGGTCCTAGAGTCAGGCTGTTATATGAATCAAAGGTTTACCATTTACCAAAAATGATTTGTAGGTGCTTGTAGGCAAGAGAGAATAATGAGAGTGGAACAAGGAGGTAAAATCAGAGGCATACTATCTGTAAAGAGCTTTGATGAGTATAGCATTACTAGAGAAGGCATTTTGCGTTGTGAAGTAATGGGACATAAGACCAGGAAAAAAGGACTTTGCATTTCATATTTATGTATTTAGTCAGCACTCCAGTTAAAAACAAAAACCCCACAACAAACAAAAAAACTAGAATGAAAACCAGGAATCAAGACAAGCATATCATAGTAGATGCTCTTAAGTCATGGTAAAAAAAGCTTTGAATACCATTCACTGATCACAAGGGAGCCCAGCTTCCAACCCAGGTACACCAGCCCCAGGAAAGTTTTATTTCCAGCCCGAAAAACTAATGGAGAGAAGTTTTAATATCCAGACTATGTTCTCACTGGGTTAAAACCCAACAACCATGAGACTGCAGGTGGCTAGTGTCATCAACATTATTAACAAAGCCCCACTTTATGTCAAAGTTTTCTTTAGTATGGAGTCCTGCCTTCTATTTTGAAGATGAAAATATTATGTATTTGGATACAGATATTTATTATAATAACATAATCTATGACATGCGCTGAGAAATTGTTCAATTTAAATTAAATTAATTTTATATTACTTAGGGTTGAAGAATGAATTATCTGAATGATTTTTTACTTTGTTTTCTTAACAATAGTTATCAGATAGTAGGAAGCAAATATCAAAACAAAGTGACAAAAAGACAGTAATTATGCATCATCTTTGTTATTGCTCTTCTGCTGCTTCCACTAAACTTCCATTCTCCATTACATGGCATTTCTACTCACCTGAAGCTAAACCACTTGTCAGTGCCTACATTCAACTTGTTTGTTCCCACCCCGGTGCCTCTTTATCCCTCCTGGATAGCTTTTCTCCTGACTTATGCTTTTCACTAATGTCCAAAGAAAGATTCTTTTCCAGATTTCTGCTGAACTCTGCTCACTTGACAATTAAGGGTCATCCCATCAGTTGCCAGTTTGCTCTCAGATCCCTTCCCTTCCACCTCCTGCTTTGCTCTATATTAAAGGGAATATTTGTCACATTCATTTGACCTATGATTTCTAGTTAAGTTAAGCCAATGGGAGATACTAGTATAAGATCGGAAGACGAAATGAAGGGAGAGCCAGGGTATTTCTCCCCATCTTTCTCCTTGCTGTGGCATCTCCAGCTGCATCAGGGTCTCTTTACTATAGAACCAGTTCCCATTGGATGGGCCTGGACTCTGATTCCTCCAGCTTTCTGCAATTGGCAATGCCTGAATTGTCTCAATGTTGGCTTCTCACTCTTCCTTTACCTGGGTGACCAATTCCCTCTGATAAGTTCCTCCTCTTAGAAGGTTGTGCAGTACTTTCTATCTTCCAGACTGGATTTTAACTCATACAGCATACCTTTCATTTTTGTAATTGTATATATGCTATATTGACTATGAATTTTTTATAAATCTTTCATTTGAATAAATATAGATATTTTGTTATCCCTACTCGAGTTTTTAGTAATTAAAGAAAGAAATACTAATTTTCAATACAGTCATTGAACTCTTTCCTAAATATTTTCTAGTATTCTTTCTGTATTTAGTTTTAAATAAATAATGATCAGAGTTTTTGTTCCCTTTATCTTTGCTTTCTAAGCAATTAGTTTGTTCCCTTTAACACTTGGTTGTGTTAAAGTTACTATCCAAAAAATATTCCACTAGCTCCAATAAACCAACTCAAATGTGCCATAGAAACACCTAAACATTTGAAACATACTGATTTGTGATGAGTAGGACTTGAATAGGGTTGTAGGGCATGGAAATGCGATAGTTAATATTATAAAATAAAAATATTAATATATACTATATTTTATATTGTAAATACTTTAAAATAATATAAAACAAAAATATTCATATATAAACATCTACAAAAATTTTTATCATTATTCTGTTTATAGAATTTTCTGTTTTCAGATTTACTTATGCATTTTAAATACCAGCCCAACCATTTTTGTACTAGGGTTACAATAAAGTACAAAAGAGGCAGCAATTCTTACCTCCATGGAGTTTAAATATATAAGTATGTAAAAATATAAATATATAAATATATGTTTTTTGTATATTCTTTAATTTATAACAAATCAGGAAAAATGAGCTAAATAAAATATAAGCTTTGTATTGACAAGTCACAGAAGAACATAGGTAAACAACAACCATATGGAAGAAATCCAACACTAATGGAACATTGGTCCGCTTTTAAAATGTTTTAATTATATTTGTTGACAGAATATGTCATTTTTAAAAATTGTGTTTCAAAATATGCATTCTGTGGGCTAAGATATTAACTGCTTTATTTATATGTTGGTACTTATTTTTTCTATAATGAAAATAACTTGCTTTAATAATAATGATGATATATTGTTGCATACCTATAACAAGTAGACCATGCTTGGCTTGTAAAGTCAAGATTCTGGGGCTGAGATAGGGCAATAATACTACCTTATACAGAAGTCTGTCTTATTAAGGCTTTTTGACTGGATGTGTTACATTTTTAAAATGAATCAATTTAACATAAATATCTTATATATATTTTAAAGGATCTGAAAGACAAGTACTTTTCTAAGCCTACCTTTATGTTTTGCTTGCAAAAATTCTTAAAATAGCTTTTACCCATTAAAATCTTAAGAGGATTACACAAGCTAAATTAGTGCCTGGACTGCAAAAAGCCATAATGAACTTAATATTATTGCTTTCCAAAATATAGACCAATTCTTAATAGACTATTTTACAATAGAAAGTGCCTTTAGGGGTCAGTATAACAAAATTAAGATCAGTTTATAAAGCCTTACCAAAGGCCTGGTGGCAGCATAAAAATGTCCAGTGTAATTATTTGTGAGTTCATTTGTTCACACACTATTTTCCTTCCTAGGCTTGGTTTGTAAGGAAGTGGACTGACAGATCTCTGACTTTTGTTCTAGAAATTGCACTTGCATTGTGCTTTTTCCCTAAATATAAAGGCTACTTGATTTGTTTAGTCAATGTCAAATTTAAAGTTGTTAGAGTTGAGGTGTGAGGATGATTAAGGTTTGTCCTCAATTGTTTAATCTGAAATTAGTTACTGAAGCAAATTTAAAGATAGCCATCATGTTCTATGCTCCAGTGGCTTATTCTTTTTATAGTTTTCTTTTATTTATTTTTTATTTGTAATTGATATTTAGAGAGAGAGGAAGGGAAAGGGAGAGAGAGAAACATCAATATGAGTGAAAGCATCATTCAATGCCTCCTGCATGTCCCCTACTGGGGATTGAGCCCACAACCCAGGCATGTGCCCTGACCATAATTGAACCAGTAACCTTTTGGTGTATGTGATGATGCCCAATCTACTGAGCACACTGGCCAGGATTTTATAGTCGTCTTATTACAGTTCAGATTGAGACCCCTGAGACTCAATGCAAAGTCTGCCACTCCATCTCTACCCATCTTCAGTAGCCTGGTTTCTGGCTGGTCTTTGTTATCAGCTCTAGTACCCTTCATAACTTCCTCTTAATGTTCACAGCTGGTCTAAGCAGAAAGTACCTTTATCACATCACTCAGCCTTCTAAAGTCTGGTACAGAGATTGGACAAAAAATTTTAAACATGTAAGGTCATATATACATCATCAACAATTTGAAATTAAACTGGCATTGAGATTTGATAACCAGGCCCTTTAAAGATAAACTGTAGTGTTTTTTTTTCTATAGTAATTTTTATTAGTCAAAGACAGTGAATTCCCTCTTCAGTGTTCTGTTTTTTTAAATAAGCCATATTTACAACACATTAGAATGACCTTGTATCAATACATATAATGTTTATAATTAAATACAGAGTATTTGTGAACAGCATTTTATATGCTGAGTCGTTTCATATTTGTAGGCAAATATCTCGAGGCCATCTGGGTGGCTCCATAAATTCATTGCCATAGCAGTCAGTGCTCACCAAGATTTAGAATTAATTTCCAGTTCAGATAACACTTTCAAACAGAAAGGCTAAAAGAAAGTTTGTTCCAAAAGTGGGATGAGAAAGTCCTCTGATATGTATGGAAACTACTGGAAGAGTTGACTTTAATTATGTAAAGGTCTAAAGATGTGTTCAGGTTATTTACCAGAGTTGATATCAGCTTTCAGTATTAAACCTCTTTTCCACTGGCCCTCACAGTGAAGACTTTCCCTAGATGCAAGGTCTGCCTACTGATAGGCTCAGTGTAAAAAAACAAAATTACTTTTGAGAACAGCCTTTTTTATTATTTCTTTTTTTTTAAATTTTTTAATTGATTAAGGTATTACATGTGTCCTTATGCTCCCATTGCCCCCACTCTCCCAATCCTGCCCTCACCCCCCTGTTGTCTGTGTCCATTGGTTAGGATTATATGCATGCATAAAAGTCCTTTGGTTGATCTCTCCCCCTTATCCCCACCCTCCCCTAACTTCCCTCTGAGGTTTGACGGTCTGTTTCTGGATCTGTTTTTATTCATCAGTTTATGTTGTTCATTATATTCCACAAATGAGTGAGATAATGTGATATTTATCTTTCTCTGACTGGCTTATTTCACTTAGCATAATGCTCTCCAGTTCCATCCATGCTGTTGCAAATGGTAAGAATTCCTTCTTTTTTTAAAAAAATATATTTTTATTGATTTTTATTGATTTTTTACAGAGAGGAAGGGAGAGGGATAGAGAGTTAGAAACATCGATGAGAGAGAAGCATCGATCAGCTGCCTCCTGCACAACCCCCAACTGGGGATGTGCACGCAACCAAGGTACATGCCCTTGACCAGAATCGAACCTGGGACCCTTCAGTCCCCAGGCTGACGCTCTTTCCACTGAGCAAAACCGGCCAGGGCAAGAATTCCTTCTTTTTTACCACAGCATAGTATTCCATTATGTAGATGTCCCACAGTTTTTTAATCTGCTCATCTGCTGATGGGCACTAAGACTGTTTCCAAATCTTAGCTATGGTGAATTGTGCTGCTATGAACATAAGGGTGCATATATCCTTTCTGATTGGTGTTTCTAGTTTCTTGTGATATATTCCTAGAATTGGGATCACTGGGTCAAATGGGAGTTCCATTTTAGCTTTTTGAAGAAACTCCATACTGTTCTCCACAGTGGCTGCACCAGTCTGCATTCCCACCAGCATTGCACGAGGGTTCATTTTCTCTGCATCCTGGACAGCACTTGTCATTTGTTGATTTGTTGATGATAGCTATTCTGACAGGTGTGAGACTGTACCACATTGTCGTTTTTATTTGCATCTCTCAAATAATTAGTGACTTTGAGCCTGTTTTCATATGTCCCTTTGGCCTTCCTTCGGTCTTCTTTCAAAAAGTATCTATTTAGGTCCTTTGCCCATTTTTTTATTAGGTTGTTTATCTTCCTTTTGTTAAGTTGTATGAGTTCCCTGTAAATGTTGGAGATTAAACCCTTATCAGTGATAACATTGGCAAATATGTTCTCCCATGCAATGGGTTTTCTTGTTGTTTTGTTGATAGTTTCTTTTGCTGTGCAAAAGCTTTTTATTTTGATGTAGTCCCACTTGTTTATTTTCTCTTTAGTTTCCATTGCCCTAGGAGAGGTATCCATGAAGAAATTGCTTCAGCATATGTCTGCGATTTTGGTGCCTGTGGATTCCTCTAGCATTTTTATGGTTTCCCGTCTTATGTTTAAGTCCTGTATCCATTTTGAGTTTATTTTTGTGTATGATATAAGTTGGTGGTCTAGTTTCATTTTTTTGATGTATCTTTCCAATTTTCCCAACACCATTTATTGAAGAGACTGTCTTGACTCCATTGTATGTTCATGCCTCCTTTGTCAAATATTAATTGAGCATAGTGGTTTGGGTCGATATCTGGGTTCTCTATTCTATTCCATTGATCTATATGTTTGTTCTTGTGCCAGTACCAGACTGTTTTGAGAACAGTGGCTTTGTAATACAGATTGATATCTGGTATTGAGATCCCACCTACTTTGTTCTTCTTTCTCAGGATTGCTGTAGCTATTCAGGGTCTTTCTTCATTCCAGATGAATTTTTGGAAAGTTTGTTCTAGGTCTGTGAAATATGCTGTTGGTATCTTAATGGGGAGTGTATTGAATCTATCAATTGCTTTGGGTAGTATGGGCATTTTAATGATGTTGATTCTACCAATCCATGAACACGGTATGTTCTTCCATCTGTTTATGTCTTCCTCTATCTCTTTTTTCAGTGTCCTGTAGTTTTCTGCATATAGGTCTTTTACCTCCTTAAGTTTATTCTCAGGTATCTTAATTTTTTTGGTGCGATGGTAAATGGGATTGCTTTTTCAGTCTCTCTTTCTGTAAGTTCACTATTGGTGTATAGAAATGCCATAGATTTCTTGGCATTAATTTTGTATCCTACTACATTGCCAAATTGATTTATTAAGTCTAATAATTTTTTGATGGAGTCTTTAGGGTTTTCTATGGACAGTATCATGTCATCTGCAATAAGGACAGTTTTACTTCTTCTTTTCCAATTTGGATGCCTTTTATTTATTCTTCTTGACTGATAGCAATGGCTAGCACTTCCAGTACTATGTTGAACAGGAGTGGTGAGAGTGAGCATCCCTGTCTTGTTCCTGTTCTTAGGAGAAATGGTTTTAGTTTTTGCCCATTGAGTATGATGTTGGCTGTGGGTTCGTCATATATGGCTTTTATTATGTTCAGGTATGATCCTTCTATTCCCACCTTGCTGAGAGTTTTTATCAAGAAAGGGTGTTGGATTTGTCAAATGCTTTTTCTGCATCAATTGATATGACTATGTGATTGTATCTCTGTTTTTGTGATGTATCACATTGATTGATTTGCAGATATTGTACCATCCTTGCATCCCCAGGATAAATCCTAATTGGTCATGGTGTATGATCTTTCTGATGTACTTCTGGATCCGATTTGCTAGAATTTTGTGGAGGATTTTGGCATCTATGTTCATGAGGGATATTGGCCTGTAATTCTCTTTTACTCTCTTGTCTTTATCTGGTTTTGGTAGTAAGGTGATGCTGGCTTCATAGAATGAGCTTGGGAGTGTTTCTTCCTCTTGAATTTTTTGGAATAGTCTGAGGAGGATAGGTTTTAGTTCTTCCTTGAATGTCTGGTAAAACTCCCCTGTGAAGCCGTCTGGCCCCGGGCTTTTGTTTGCTGGAAGGTTTTTGATGACTTCTTCAATTTCTTCCATGGTTATCAGCCTATTGAGATTTTTACATTCTTTCTGATTGAGTTTTGGAAGGTTGTATTTTTCTAGGAATATGTCCATTTCCTCCATGTTGTCTAGTTTGTTGGAGCAGAGTTGTTCACAGTATTTTTTTAACAATCCTTTGTATTTCTGTGGGTTCTATTGTAATTTCACTTCTTTCATTTCTGATTTTGTATATTTGGGTCTTCTCTATTTGCTTCTTGGTGAGCCTGCTTCATCAATCTTGCTTATCCTTTCAAAGAATGAGCTCTTGGTTTCATTGATCTTTTGTATTGTTGTTGTTGTTTTTTGTCTCTATGTCATTTATTTCTGCTCTGATCTTTATTATCTCCTTCTGCTCACTCTGGGCTTTTCTTGTTGTTCTCTTTCTTATTCTTTAAGTTGTAGAGTTAGATGATTTATTAACATTTTTTCTTGTTTTTTGAGGTAGGCCTGTAGAGCTATAACCTTCCCTCTCAGGACTGCTTTCATTGTGTCCCATAGATTTTGGATTGTTGTGTTTTTATTGTCATTATTTTCCAAAATGTCTTAAATTTCTTCTTTGATATCTTCGGTAACCCAATCATTGTTTAATAGCATGCTGTTCAGCTCCCAAGTGTTTCAATATTTTGGATTGTTTTTATTGTAGTTTATTTCTAATATTATGCCATTGTGGTCTTAGAAGATGCTTGATATGATTTCAATCTTCTTGAATTTGGGGAGACTTTGTTTGTGACCCAACATGTGGTCTATTTTTAAAAATGTCCCATGTGCACTTGAGAAGAACGTATATTCCGTGGTTTTGTGGTGAAATGTTCTAAAGATGTCAATTAAGTCCTTCTGCTCTAGTGAGTCATTTAGGATTGCTGTTTCTTTGATGACTTTTTGTCTAGAGGATTTATCCTGTGATGTCAGTGGGGTATTAAAGTTCCCTACTATGATTGTATTGTTGTTGATCTTCCCTTGATATCTTCCAGGAGGTTTTTTTTTTAATGTATTTGGGTGCTCCTGAATTGGGTGCCTATATGTTTATCAGGGTTATATCCTCTTGTTGTATCGATCCCTTTAGTATTATGAAGTGGACTTCCTTATCTCTTGTTATGGCCTTCACTTTGAGGTCTATTTTGTCAGATATAAGTGTTGCTACCCTAGCTTTCTTTTTCATTTCCATTTGCCTGATAGATATTTTTCCATCCCTTCACTTTCAGTCTGTGTGAGTCCCTTGTTCTGAGGTGGGTCTCTTATAGACAGCATATATATGGATCATGTTTTTTTATCCATTCAGCCACTCGAAATCTTTTGATTGGAGCATTTCATCCATTTACATTTAAAGTTATTATCGATAGGTACTTGTTTGTAGCCATTTTTATTTTTTGTGCCTGTGTTCCTTCTTAACTTTTTCTATCTTCTTTTTACACCAGTCCTTCTAGCATTTCTTGCATTGCTGGCTTGGTAGTGGTAAACTCCCTTAGCCTTTTTTATTTGTCTGTGAAGCTCCTTATTTCCCCTTCAATTTTGAATGATAGCCTTGCTGGATAGAGTATTCTTGGGTTCAGTCCTTTGCTTTGCATCACTTTGTAAATTTCCTTCCATTCTTTTCTGGCCTGATGTGTTTTTGTTGAGAAATCATTTGATAATCTAATGGGAGATCTCTTGTATGTAACTTTCTGTCTCTTTCTTGCAGCCTTTAAGATTCTCTCTTTGTCCTGAACATTTGCCATCATAATTATGATGTGTCTTGGTGTGGGTCTTTTTGGGTTGATCTTGTTTGGGACTCTCTGTGCTTGTGTGACTTTTTTCTTCCCCACATCAAGGAAGTTTTCTCACATTATTTCTTCAAATAGGTTTTCTAACCCTTGTTCCTCTTCCTGTTATTCTGGCACCCCTGTTATTCGTATGTTGCTTTGTTTCTTGTTGTCCCATAGCTCCCTCTGGCTCTCCTCCTGTCTTTTAATTTTCTTCTCCAATTGCAGTTCAGTTTGGGTGTGTTTTGTTTTCCTGTCTTCTAATTTGCTAATTTGGTCCTCTGCTTCTGCTAGTCTACTCTTGAAACTTCCCATGGTGTTTTTTATTGCAGCTATATCACTCTTCATTTCTTCTTGATTCTTACATAAATTGTTGATTTTTAAATCCATCAGTTTATGAACTGTTTGATCCTTATTCTGAATTCTTTTTCTGACATATTGTGTGCCTCTGTTTCACTTAGCAGCTTTTCTGGTGATTCTTCCTTTTCTTTCCTTTGGGGGTTTCTTTTTCTACCCATTTTTTTTTTTTTTTTTTTGGTCTCACCAAAGGATCTAGGTGTTGAGTTGTGTGGGGGCTGCTCCTTTTGTGGCAGTGGCTCCTCGGGCTGCGGTTGCTCCTTGGGCGGTTGCGGCAGTGGCTGCTCCTCAGTTGGCAGCGGCTCCTCTGGTAGGTGCTGTTTACAGCAGTTGTGGCTCCTCTGGCTGGTTGAGGGAGGCTGCTTATGCAGCTGCTGCTCCTTGGACGGGGGTGGGCTGATCACAAGGCTGCTGCTCCTTGGATGGGGGCGGGCTGCACACGTGACTGCTGCTCCTCAGACGGGGAACAGGATGTTTGCACAGCTGCTGCTCCTTGGATGGGAGTGAGCTGCTCACACAGCTGCTGCTCCTCAGATGGGGGCAGGCTGCTCATGCAGCTGCTGCTCCTCAGACGGGGGTGGGCTGCTCATGTGGTTGCTGTTCCTTGGACAGGGGAGCAGGCCGCTCACACAGCTGCTATTCCTTGGACAGTGACAGGCCATGTGATGCTGCTGCTCTTCGGCCTACAGGGGGCTGCTCATGGGGCTGCTACTCCTTGGACCGGAGCAGGCTGATCACGTGTCTGCTGCTCACGTGGTTGCAGTGACCTGGGCTAAAGTGTTGGGCCGGTCAGAGGAGAGCATGCTTCAGAACTCACAGGAGCCTGTGCCCAGGGTGACTGGAGACTTGGTGACCGTGGGACCACAGCCAAGGTAGCAGGTCCCTGGCAGGGGTGGCTGTGGAGTCCCTGGTGTTATCTGAGGGCACCCTGGGTGGAGTTGAGTCTGGGCTCCCAGTTACAGCAGCTCTCCCCTTCAAAAAGGTGAGGCCTCTGATGAAGAGCCGGCCTCCTGGTACTGTTTGCAATGGTAGCAGAGGCTGCCTAGTTAGGTGAGCCCAGTTAGCCTGTGGGATCTAACTGTGCCTTACTCACATACACATACACAAAACCCACATGACCACACACTCTTCTTTTGCTCCCTCACTCACTCACTGCTGCCTTCTTCCTGCCTCTGTAGTTGGGTTTGGGGTGTTATTGACCCATTCATAGATGGAGTTTCCTCTCCAGGTGTCTGGTTGTGTGGCTCGCTCTCTAGCACATTGGCCAGACAGGATAAAATTCACCTCAACAAGACATGACACAAAGGGAACAAAACACGAATGTACTCACAACACCGGTAACCCCAATATAAGTGACCACCTGAGAAAAGAGAATTAGAGGAGAGAAAAGAGATCAAATGATATCGAAGAGAGAAAAAATGATTAGAGAGAAAAGAAAAAGTAAAAAAAAAAAAAAATATATATAGATATATATATATATATGGAGAATATACCACAGAACAAACAGACAAACCAACAAACAAAAAAAAATGCAAACACCAAACACCCAGCAAAGAGGGTGGGGGGCAGAATCAATAGAGGCTGAGCTTATATACAGAAAATAAGGTTAAGAATTGGATGGATATTGGGAGGACCTCAGTTCAGTATAGAGGAAGTAGAAAGGGGATGAGTGGATAAGAAGAAAGAGAACGAGAAGAAAATAATAATAATAATAAATTTATAAAAAAATATTTTAAAATGGTATAAAAATAAAATATAGCAAATAAAATAAAATAGAATGATGGGAAAATAATGTGAAAAGAAATAGAAAATAAAGCAACAAACAAAAAAAAGAAAATAAAGAAGAAAGAAGAAAAAAAGAGATAACAAAATAATAATAAAATAAAAATGAAAAAGTGAAGTGTTGTTCCTTTGGCTGGCTTAAGATCCCAGTCTTCTGTACTGTCTGTGGTTTCTCAGTTTCCTGTTGCTGGGACTGAAGGCCTCTCTTTAGGCCAGTCCCTGTGGACTCTCAGGGACTATTTAGATTTTTGTTTAATCCTTTGTACCATTCAGAGTGTATTCTGGGTGTGGCTGGAGACTGGAGACTGGAGGGAGAGGCTATCTCTTCAGGAGAAAATGGCTGCCCAGGTATTAGCAGAAAATGGGCTGAGGTATGACTCAGATCCAGACTCGCTGTCACTTCTCCTGGACCCTCTGCTCTCCCCAGCCTCTCCCCAGACTCCACAAGTCCGCACCTTCTCCTGCACCTCAGCCCCAAGTGAGTATAGTATCCAAAAGGTTCTATGAACTAGGTTCAGTGAAGAAAAGCACAGGCCACAGAGAGGGGAAAGACTGCGCCTCTGTGAGCTCCTCTCCTGCCGGCACTGCGCGGTCTGGTCAGCCCTTCAGGTTGACCCCTCTGGGCTCAGGCTTTCGTGACTATGGACCCAGATCTAGAATCCCCTGCCACCAGCAGTCCTGCGGACTTCCTTTCCACAGTCAGACGCTGTGCCTGTCCTAAGGGACATGGCTCGGTGCTGTGCGGTTTCCCTCTGACCCTCTGGGCACGGAGGTCTGGCAGATCTCTCCTGCCCAGATCCTTGATTTTACCTTTGTCCTGGGGTCCTCTGCCCTCCCGGCTGCAAATTGTCTCACCAGCTGAGTCTCCTTTGCCAATTCGTGGTGGATGTTATTTGTTTCAGCTGCTCTTTCTGTCTGCTCTGGGACAAGGCTCAGGACACATCTGTCTATTCTGCCGCCATTTTGTCCTCTTCTCCTCTTCCCTTTTTACCATTTCTGACCCAATATTTTTGTTTCTTCTGTGGCTTTTATGTTAATTACTCTATTTTTCAACTCTTAAACAAAAACAGCATAGTATTTTTTTAATTTTTTTTTTATTGGTGTGTGGCTAGACCTCTGAAGAGAAAACTGGTGCCATTGCTAAAACATTTAGAGAGAAGTTGGGTTTGGGTCCTTTTTATTTGAAAAACTATATATCAAAATAGTAAAAGTTATAATCAACTTTCAATGCTAAAACAAATGTAGCTGAAGAAAAGCATATATTTTAATATAGTCACCAGAACCTACTATGTGAGAAAACTCCTAAATTGCATATTGGACTGTTTCACACATGGTAATTCATGGAAGAAGGGTATGTTATACATAAAAATAGTCTATGCTGAGTAAAGCAGTTAATTAACATACCAATGTAACACACTTAATATTAGGCAAAGGAGTAGCTTCCCTAAGGAAGAATTGTACTGTACTTGAAGTCATCACTAGTCATTTAAATTGACATTGGACAAGGCATTAGAGGACAGGCAATAGGGAATAACTTTCATTGGCAGAAAGGTATTGGTAGAAAGAAAGTATAAGGAAAAAAAAGATTAAAATTACTCAGAGGTTTATGGTATGCTATTTATGTTTCTTATCTTGTGAAAATAAAATTTAAATGATATATAATTTTATGTTTTTGTACTTTTACCATTAACTAGTATTACCTAATTTTTATTTAAATTAAATATATGAGGCACATAACCTATGGGAGAAATATGTTATGTCTGGTAGCTTAATCTGCCCGAATAGTTTAAGGTATTATAACCAAGATATGTATATAGAATTTAACTGTATATGTAAATTTTATAAATAATGTTTTATCAAATTTACTGTTATTAAGGATTCCCTTAAGATTTTAAGGTTTAATCACTTTGTACTACTCCTCCATCATTATGGTGTGCCCCACATGCATTACTTAATTCTAGGCATATATTTCTATTCTTAGATGCTTTATTGAATTCCCCTAGTCAAAAAAAATCCATATTGAAATGTGAGTGGTAAACCTCAGTTGCATAAATAATGGTGATCCTGTGTAATGAATAATTTAGTCATACTTTTAAAATAATTCATCAGGAACAAGATGTGAGTAGGAAACAGGATGAAGTGCTAGCATCTGAATACTATACAGGCATTTCTGTGTGCAAATTGTTGCATTTTATAACATTACTATGTTAACTATGCTTTCTTGTCCTTTATAAGCTCCATCAAAAATCAGGGGTTTAAGAAAACCATACATTACCATCCCACTGGAGTTTAAGTAGTTTAAGTTTGAATAGATATACTTAAATCAGTAATCTGTCTCCAGAAACTAAATCTAGAACCTAGAAATGATGTCAAGGTTGTAGCCAATTCATAATCTACAAGTTACCTAACATCTGTCTAATAAATCTGGCACCTCACTCAGTGATTTTCAAGTAGGGGTGGTTAAGTCCCCCCCTATCCCTGGGTTACATTTGGCAATGCCTAGAGACATTTTTCATTGTCACACTGGGTGAGGGAGTATCTAGTGGGTAGAGGCCAGGGATGCTGCTATACCTCCTACAGTTCACAAGACAACCTCCACAACAAACATCTTCTCACCCAAAATGCCAATAGTGCTGAGGATAAGAAACTATTGTTACTAACCCAAGGTTCCTCATTCTTCGTTAAGGAGACAAACCCTTGAAGATTTTAGGGCTCCACACACTTGTTTTAAGCTCTGACAAAATATTGTAGGGCAACTGATCTGCATCAAAAAAGCTCTGTCATTGTAAATCAGATACTTGCAAACCCAGGGTCTGAGAGAGACCTGGCAGGTGATATAAATTTAGTTAAGTGGTCACAGTCGTGTTTTCCACATTTCACCCTTTTTAAAGGAGCAGCCACTGTCCAGCTCCAGGAATTTGTAGCCAGGCAGGAGCAAAGGCCACAGCTGCTAATTTTTAAAGAGGAACCAGAAATGTAGATATTTTAATGTGAATTCCCCTACATTTTAATTGTTTCTAATTCTATGTTTAACAGACTAGGAAGGCCAAACAAAACACACCAGATCAAATCTAATCTTCTGGACGTCCGTTTTGTTGTATTTTTGTTTTTACCTCTCTTCTCAGTTCTGAGTGTCAGGTGCATATTCATTCATTCATACCTTCACTCTTTCCATTCACTTAACATACACTAATTGAGCACATATTATGCTGATGCTGTAGATGATAAATTATAAGTAAACAATAGCACACATAATTCTTGATTATTCTGAAATGCTGAGTTTATTCTTCCTGAGGATCAAACTGACTCTTTTATGATTCTAAGTAATATGTTTTGAATTAATTGATCAACTGATTGATAGATTTGTTTCCTTTTCCTTAGCAACTTTTCCTATTAAAAGGTCAACACATACCTGGGTATCTCATTTCCCAACTGACCTTTAACAACTCAGAGATGGTGCTTTGAAAATTGAAAGTACTAAATATAATGGCTTTTTACTCAACAATTCATATCCTCCTTCTCTCTGATTTTCTCAACACTTTTTAAAAATTAAGCCTTTCTTCATTTTACCACTACTAAATGGCTCATGAACTTTCTAAACTAAATACTTAAAAGGCACTTTGTAAAGAGTACAAACAAAATGTAGTAGAATGATAATTTCATCCTTAAAGTCAATATCACTTGCACAGATCCTGCTATCCTGATTTTTGCAACAATCCTGGGAGAGTATCATCATTTTGTAGATGGTGAAACTGAGTCACAGGTTAAGGGAGTTGATCGTTATCAGACAGCTGGTAAATGTTGAAGCCAGAATCCCAGCTATCCTGTGGCAAAGCCTTTGCTCTGCACCGTTATTCCAGAAAGACCTACAAAACAAATATGTACACTTAAAGTTGGGGTGAAGAGGCAAGAATGGAAGAAAAACAAGTTATTCTGCAGCTCACCCTTTACAACAATTCTCCGTAGAGTTTAATTCATGATCTCTACTCAGACTCAAACACACGCGCACGCGGACACACACACACACACACACACACACACACGCAGCATTCATGGGTAGTCAGACATCAGATTTCTAAGAAAGTTGGCATTCTGGATGAAGCAGAGCCGCAGTGCTGGGTCTGGCAGTAAAGGGCTTGCATTCCTCCTCTCTGCCAGAGTGTATGAACACCGGCTCTCCACTCTAACCCTGTGATGGAAAGAATTAGGTTGAGTAATTTTTGTCTTCCACACACCTTTCTAAGTAATTAACCCAATTTATACACGTTTTTCTTTTAAATCTAACATAATCATCTGTAGCTATTCTTGTTTAGCTCAGATTCAGACTGCTGGATTTCTTGTATATTTGTATATCTTTAACAATTAAATTTCTCTCAAGTTTCAATTTTAGAAAAGAAAAATATGAACTTGAAACAATATTAAGAGCTAGAAAAATCACCAATTCATATGTATGCTTTCTATTAATATAATAGAGAAAAGACTTTTTTTGTGAATTAAGGCTTATTCTCAGAACCTTCACGGAAAGGATTTTCTTTATTAAAAAAACAAAACAAACAAACCTGTTTCCATACAGTGAAGTGGACTCATTGCATTAGTCATCTACAGTGTTAAGAAACTTATAATTGTTTTTTACTCTTTTCAAACCTATAATTGAAAAGTGAAACTTTGCAATAAAATAATATAACCCAGTTTATGTTGCTATGGGAAAGTAAAAGGTTTCCTCCTACTTTAGTTTATTAATTTTCAAATAATGCTTAAGGGCTTGTTATGATAGTTCTTTACAAGGTAGTAAATATATAGTTATCCAGACTGTCTGGGTTGAAAACTAATTAATATTAGAAACTGAAACATTTAAGGCTTGTTATTTCTGCAAATCAAATGACTCCAAATACAATTTTTATATTAAGTCTAATGTGCAATGATCCAGGAATATCCTCTTAATGCAAACTATAATCTAAAACACCCCTCTTCTTTGTTATTGTTGGCAAGCAAGCCATCTAAAACTCTAAATGTGGCATCGAAAGGGTATTTGGGGCAACAGGTAGTGAAAGCAGCGATCTGAAATAAATAAATAAATTGAAAATAAAGCTATTCAAATAATTTAAAGTTTCTTTGAAAGCAAATTTGCAGATAGGGAGGATAGGAAAAAAATACATTCCCTGAAGGAAAATATCAAGCACTATACAAACCAGAAAGTATGTCCCAGATTAAGTGAATAGGGTTTCCTATAATTTCAATTAGCACTGCTTGCTTTAAATCTGTTCTAGTGATATTTTTAACAGAGCCACACATTTTAAAATTTGCATAAACATAAAGTAAAGTTGTCAGAGCAGGAAAGAGGAGTTTTACTATTCACAAGGAAAATGAAGGTATAAGAACACAAGAAATCTCTTATTTTTATTTAGACATTTAAATGATCAAATCACATTAAATTTTTTGAAGTATTTCTAGACAAGCTCTATAAAAAGACAAATGAGTGTCATTAAATAATTCAGAAACTTAGAAATAAAACAGTTTAAAAAACCATGGCAGACAAAAATCATTGCAAATGCATAGTCAAATAACATTTATTTAATGAATTAGGTGACTATCATGACACATGTGGCAAATGGAAATGAAATTATTGAAAATGTTTGTGTTTGTGTGTTTGAGTCAAGATACGAGAAGGTCAGAGGGGGAAAAGATTATTTTGAAAAATTAAAATCTTTAATAACTTTAGTAACATAAAAAAGTGACAATGGGTGTATATTGTGTAATATCAAATACAAATAGAATTGCATGTTCACTGACTTCATGTTTGTAGACACAAAGGGGTTCTACAGTCAACAGAAATCCTCTGAAAAATTTTAATTGAGATAAGATTATAATTTATGCAACTTTTATATTCTTGAAAAGTGATGGGCATCATAATTTTTTTATATTAAAACATTTTTCAGGATTAGAGAGAAAACATTTTAGAAGAATTTCCTGTTTAATCCTTCTGTAAAATTATTTATCTCATTTTCATATTTATTCTATATTTTGTAAACTGGTTCACACTGAAACACACTTTTTGACAATGAATTCTTATTTGTCAAAAAGTCAACTCCTTTAGGCTAACCACATTTGTTTTTTCTTTCATTTTTGTCTCATATTTCTTTACTTGTTTTACATTTATTTATTATTTTTTTATTTATTATGGACATGATTACAGATGCCCCCCTTTACCCACCTCCACCCAGCCCCTGTCCCTTCTTCTCTCTGATCACCACCTCACTCTTGTCTGTACCCATGGACTATGCATATATGTTCTTTGGCTATTCTCTTCACTTTCTTTCATCCAGTCCACCCCATTCCCCTTCACTCTGACCTCTGTCAGTCTGTTCTATGTATCCATGCTTCTGGTCCTATTTTGTTCATCAGTTTATTTTGCTCATTTGATTCCACATATAAGTGAAATCATGTGATATTTGTCTTCCTCTGTTTGGATTAATTCACTTAGCATAGTAATCTCCAGGTCCATCCATGCTGTTGAAAATGCAAGGGTTCCTTCTTTTTTACAGCTGTATAGTATTCCATTGTGTAAATGTACCACTGCTTTTTTAACCAATCATCTACTGATGGGCACTATTCAATGACTGGAATTATTTCTGAGCAGGAAACAAAGTACAGGAATAAGAAATATGACCAGGGTGGATAAACACGAAGTGAAATGTTCAGTACCTTGGACAACTTCTTGACATTATTGACCTAAAGTGGTGGAGAAATGTGTGGGAGAGACTGATCCCCACAGTATAGTATGTATCTTTTCATTCACAACTTCATTGCAACTTTATATTATAACTAGAGGCACATTGCACGATATTCATGCAAAAATAGGCCTTCCTTCCCCTGGCTTCACTCCTAACCACCTGGGAGCCGTCACGTCCCCGCTCCCCAGCTGCTCGGAGCCGGCAAGTCCTCGCTTCTGTCTGGAGCACCACTCCAGGAGCTCCCTCCGTCGCCCCCCTTTCCCTCATAGCCGGCTTCACACCGCTTCATGCCTGCATATGCAAATTAACCTCCATCTTTGTTTGGTTAATTTGCATACTCACTCTGATTGGCTGTGGGCGTAGCAGAGTGATGGTTAATTTGCTTGTTTCTCTTTTATTAGGTAAGATTGGAGGCCTGGTGCACGAAATTCATGCATGGGTAGGGTCCCTAGGCTTGGCCGGCGATCAGGGCCAATCTGCAGGATGACTGGCAGGGCGATTGGGGGGTCCCCACTGGCACCTGCCTTGGCTGCTCTGGGGCCTGCGGGCTAGGGACAGCTCCTGCATTGAGAGTCTTCCCCCTGGTGGTCAGTGTGCATCATAGCAACTGGCCATTTGGTCTATTGCTTTTATTATATAGAACTAGAGGCCCGGTGCACAAAATTCGTGCATGGGGGTGTGTATCCCTCAGCCCAGCCTGCACCCTCTCCGATCTGGGACATCCCTCTCACAATCCAGGACTGCTGGCTCCCAACTGCTCGCCTGCCTGCCTTCCTGATTGCCCCTAACTGCTTCTGCCTGCCAGCCTGGTCACCCCCTAACCACTCCCCTGCCAGCCTGATTGATGCTTAACTGCTCCCCTGCCAGCCTGTTTGCCCCTAACTGCCCTCCCCTGCAGGCCTGGTCACTCCTAACTGCCCTCCCCTGCCAGCCTAGTCCCCCCAACTGCTCTCCCCTGCAGGCCTGGGTCCCCCCCAACTGCCCTTCCCTGCAGGCCCGGTCACCCCCAACTTCCCTCTTCTGCCAGCCTAGTCACCCCTAACTGCCCTCCCCTGCTGGCTTGATCACCCCCAACTGCCCTCCCTTGCAGGCCTGGTCCCTCCCCTGCTGGCCCTCCCCTGCTGGCCATCTTGTGTCCACATGGGGGCAGCCATCTTTGACCACATGGGGGAAGCCATCTCGTGTGTTGGAGTGATGGTCAATTTGCATGTTACTCTTTTATTAGATAGGATATTTAAGAAAGTGACATCACTGCTTAAGAGACAAGAAATATAAATCTGTGACATCTTTCAATTTTTCATTCAGTAACAACAACAGAAAACCACAACGATGACAGCAGTAATATTTATTGAGCAATTACTGTGTGGCTATTTAAAGCTGAAGATACACTCCCAGCCTATCCTCTTTTCTTGATTCATTTTTTTTCTGTAAGACTGCTAGCATTTTGTATACTATATATTGCAAATGTATTGTCTTTCTCTTCCCCCTAGAATGTAAGTTCCAAGAGTACACATAATGAGGCATTGAGATTAGTGGCTCCAAACCAACACTTCTATTTACAGCTGACCCTTGAACAACAGGAGTTCAAACTGTGCAGATCTACTTATACATGGATTTTTTCCAATAAATACTGTAAGTGTATTTTCTCTTCCTTATGATTTTTTTAAAAACATTTTTTCTCTAGCTTACTTTATTGTAAGAACAGCATATAATACATATAACATACAAAATATGTGTTAATCATCTGTCAATGTTATCAATAAGGGTTCCTGTCAACAGTAGGCTATTAGTAGTTAATTAAGTTTTAGGGGAGTCAAACTATACTGCACTGGAGGTCAGTGTCCTAAACCCCTTGTTATTCAAGGGACAACTGTACTTTTTATTGTTTTTCTGTAATATTTTAGTAGGAAATGTTTTTCTACTAAACATGTTTTGTTTTGTACAGACCTGGCAAAAAAAAGGGAGAGAGCTAATGTAAAGTCCTTAAATAAGAGTAAGTGTGGAATGTAAGAATTAGAGAAAGGGAGTCAGTTGGTTGAATCTTAGAGAATGACTTGCTAGAAGTAGGAAGGCATCAGATTACCTTTGATGCTACAGTGAGATAGGCTCCAGGTGGTGAGAAGCCATGAGGGTTTTAAGCATGGGAGAAACTGCTTTGGGTTTTAAACAGATGTCTTTGGTTGCACTGAGGATGTTAGACTTCAGCCAGGGTATGGCTGCAAAATAGAATCCTGAAGACGAGGAAGGAAAGCATTGCAGTGAGCCAGACGGGAGCAACAACAGGAAAGCACACATGTTGGGAATACCTATAATGATGGCAGAACCAACCTATTCTTCTAACTGATTTCACTAGAAGTAAGCTCCAGGAAGGCAGACATTTTCTCTCTTGTTCATTGTGATTCCCTGGTACCTACCAAAGTGCCTGGCACAGCCGACATTCTACTTTTATGAGGAAAGTAATGTAATTCTAATATTCATATTGATGAAAGATTATTTGCAATGAAAATGTACTTTGCTTTTTATCTTTTAGGTATTGACTTTAGAAATCCCCAAGTTTTTCTAGCCTTTATATATATTTTTTTTCCTAAATATGTCTAAGTTTAATTACTTTCCATAATAAATTTCCTAACAGTGAGACTGGTTTTTAAGTCACTACTGTAGTCACAGCAATGACCTCAATAATCAGAGTATCTCTCCTGTGGATATTTCTAAATAAAGCCGATGCAATTTTCCAGTCTAATTTATATAAAAGGAACTGATCTAGGCCAAATAATATTCTTCTCTGTTTGTACTGAGAGAAAATATGGAAACCTTAACATTCCAGAACAGTTCTTCCTCTACAGATCATGACATTTTATTTATATTGCATTGGAAATTCATACCATATTTTCTTTAGCTGTTGGCTTACAAAATAAGGTCACATATTGTGAAATGGAATTTTTCACATAACCAAGTAAATGAATGGCTGTTACATATCCTTACATAATATATTTTAGAATTAATTATATCTAAATATTGTTAAGATGTATTTTAAATATTTATGGGAATGTGAAGTAATTATTGTTACATAGACTGCTAAAATGAAAATTGTGCAACTCCCTTCACAGCACATGTAGTGGTCTTATTCAAGATAAACTTGGACTACCCCAATTTCTAAGAGAAATGTGCATGCATTGTGAAATAATTCATCTTTGGTATTACTTGTTCCATTCAGATTTGTTTTCTTCAGCTAGGTAGACACACTTTATCAAGGGGATTGGCATTAATTTATTAATTTATACTGCAGATATAAGTTCAGTTGTCTGTGGTGGTGACTGCTGATATTTTTAAATATCTAAAAGCACTGTGTCCCCTTGATGACGGCAGGTTAAGAAAGGAAAGCCATGACTATGGGTGTATTATTATCATGAATTCTTTCAAATGTAACCCAGCTAGTTTTCCCCCTAAAATAAAGCAATATGGTAGCATGTCCTCTTTCTTGATCAAAATATAGATGTAAATTAGAATATTCTTACAAAGTTAGGCAACATATATGAAAAGCTTTCAAAAATCTAAATTATACAGTGCAAAACTTGAGCTCCATTAAGTTGGAAAGTCAGTCAGTAACTGCTCCTTTACTGACTGTTAATCAGTAAAAGTATATTTTTATGCTCTTAGTTTTAAATAAAAATCTGTGATCCATGTCCTTAAGAAATAAACTCTCAATAAAAATAAAAGAAAAAAAAAAAAACTTCGGGGGCAGTGACGGAGTAGTGCTCAGGGGTCACATTACTGGGTTAGACTGCCTCAGTTCGTCCTCACTTGGCTATTTACTAGGCATAGGGTGGGGAATTGGGGCAAGTTACTTATGCCCCCTTTTGCCATTGTTTTCTCATCTGTGGAATGGGGATAATAATAATACCCATCCCAAAGTGTTATAAGGTTTACATGAGTTAATATTTACAATGTTCTTACTAAGTGCCCAGTAAATTCTAAAAATGCTCATCGTCTAGTATCTATAACATCCTTGTACCAAAATCAAATTATATCATAAAAAACAGTAATTCTGGCTTCCTTTTACTGAGAAGGGAGTTTTGAAATAATGAGAAGCTACTGAGACATGGCAATCCTATAAAAAAGAGAGGTACCAAAAACAAACAAACATTAGGTTATAATTCAAATATGTTTTAGTATCTTCCCTACCATGAAAATTAGCATCAGGGATGAAGCACTTTTGTTATCAGTATGTCAAAAATAAACAGATAAAACCTATGCAATATTGATTTTACGATGCATGCCATTAGTTAAGTTGAGGTTAACTGAATGATATTTTACTCTTGGTATAAAATATTGCTGACAAATATCAGAAAATTTAGGAACCAATTAATATTTATTTCACACTATCATTCAAAACCCAAAAATCTTCTAGAAAATAACTGTTTGCCCTAGCTTGTCTGGCTCAGTGGATAGAGCGTCTGCCTGCAGACTGAAGGGTGCCGGGTTCGATTCCGGTCAAGGAGACATGCCTGGGTTGTGGGCTCGATCCCCAGTAGGGGTGTGCAGGAGGCAGCTGATCAATGATACTCTCTCATCATTGATGTATCTTTCTCTCTCTCTCCCTCTCCCTTCCTGTCTGAAATCAATAAAAATATATTTTTTAAAAAAGAAAATAACTGTTTTGAGTAGCAGGCCAGCACCTAACAACTGTGGACCTTTGCAAGAGTATAATTGGAAACTCACATAACAGATGTTTAAACAGTTAAAGTCTGTAAAGCAAATTGACAAACTATTAAGTAAAACAGATTTTCTTACCTTAACAAATATACTTCATAACAACCTGGATGACCATATACACGTTTAATAGAATCCTTAGAGCCCTTGGAGATGCACAGCTGACTTCCATCTCTGCACCTTCCCCAATTGCCTTGCCCTTCTCTTCCCACCCTGGTCAACACCATGAGCTACATTGGCATGAGTTTGGAAGCCCCACCCTCATGTCAATCCTCAACCCTCATCCCTCTCAAACATTTGACATCCGGTAAGCTTTCAGACCCAAAAGTGTCCTAGTCAACCCTTACAAAGATCCCAGGACTAGGCATTTGCCAGCTTCAGGAAAGGGGGGTTGACTGGCTTGGGTTGGGATTTCTAGGCTTGCACCTGTACAGGGTTCCACAGTCTTATCTTGTGTGGAGAGATACATGGGACTAGGAGAGGAAGTTCTCTTACCTGTGTACTGATGAATGGCACTGCAAATCCAAGGTTATTTTCACAAACGACACGTGAAATCAGTCTCATTACAGTTACACCTGGCATGCAGTAGGCAATTTAAGGACATAATAAATATTTTTCTACTAGAATACATTGTTTAGACTGAGTGACCTACTGCTCCTGAATTATTTAGAGCAATATAGTTTGTTTAGAGCAACATGAGTCTGGCCCATTTTCCTTATTCTCGTGGGTTTTACCTAAAACAGTGACCTCACTGATTTACTTATACAAGCTCTGTGTGGTCACTGATTCAGTTAATCATTCAGTAAATATTTACAAAGCATCTATTATGTGTCAGGAACAATGCCAGCATTGGGATACAGTGTTTCAAAAAATAGGCACTATTTCTGCCTTTCCCAAACTTAAAATCTAGGGGGAAATCACACAGGTAAAGGTAATATAATGCTGCTTGGTGACATACAGTGAGCTCGGAGAGCACACAGAAGGCTGTCTGAAAGAAGAAGGCAGACTTTTGTGATGATCATTGATGTGGTCTGCAGGAGTCAGCTCATGCAGGACCTTGAAAATAATGTCAAGGATTGGACTTGACTCTAATAGTAATGAGGAGGGCTGTTGAAGGGCTTCGTGCAGGATAGACGTGATCAGGTTATTGTCTTATGAAAGTCACTATGACATCAGACCAGGTAATTTATTTGAAGTTCTTTGTCATCACACAGGCAGCAGATAATGGGGACCTATTCCAAGGATATGGCAGGAGTATTAAGAGGAATTAAGGGATTAAAGAAATTGGAAATAGAATCTTACTTAGCTAGCAGAACAAGCTGGCCGTTTGAGGGTAAATGGTGAGGGGAAGGGAGGATGACTCTGGATTCTCTGTTAGGCATCTAGATAGTTGGTAATCTCTACTAAGAAGGGTAAGAGGAATAAGAGGTTTAGGTTGCAAAGGAGAAAAGGTGAATGAGTAGGTGAGTACATTTTCAGATATCCCGCATTTAAAGTAATGGTGGGACATGTAAGCAGAGGAATGTCTATGGTCAGTGGTGACACTTAAGGGAGAGAGTCAAACTGTCAGAATAGATTTGGATATTCTCCGCATGTAGAGTCGATAAAACCAGGGTAAGGAGCACCAGAGCACCAGAGGGAGCAGGTCGGGTGAGAATCAACGCTGAAAGGCAGAACTCAGCATGGATTGGCAGAGAAAGAAGAAATTGTGGAGAAATGAGAGCTATAACAGAAAAGAGCATGAAGGATGGTGAAGGGAATGCCAGAGTGTTCAATGCAGCTGAGAAATTTTAAAAACAAGTTACTGGGGGCAAATTCTGAGTGTCTACAGAGCACACAACTTTATATTATTCAGACACATTCATATGCACTAGTTTTTCCCACAGACTATATACACATAATCATAGCTACCCACACACCATATATACACCCACACCTCACATTGTTCCATAAACCCACAGGCTTTTCAATACCACATATAGAAATTCTCATTCATTAAATTCAACCCCAGGTCTCTGCTAGCACATTATTAACTTAAGAAAGTCTACTGATTTAAAATGAGAAAGCTTTGGTTTGTGGTTCAAACAAGAATATGGCTCACTTTTCCATCTCTTAAATGGGCACAGTAATACTAGGATAGGAAAGTTTTGAGATTTAATTAATGTTTACCAAGTGATTTGAGAGCCTAAGATGAAAGGTGCTATGTAATGCTATTACTGCTGCTGGGAATGATGGTGGTGACCTACCTTAACATTTGAGTATTGCAATATTTTAAACCACAATATAATCCAGGATGATAATATACAAGATATTATTAGGTGACTTAGAAGTGGGAAGGCTATCACTAAAATGTCCATCTGGTTATTTCTATTTCATTATCTTTTTGATGTCTGCTCAGTTTTAGCCCTTATTAGTCATGCAGCTCTCTCATTCTCTACTTTGTCTTAAACATTCTAGAACAATTCAGCAGGAAGGGACCTTGGGGAGCTTCCAATTCAACCTTGAATTCAACAGATGAAACAACAGAGTCCCAGGCTTATATTATTTATCCCCAAATCACCCAGTCAGAATTTAAAATGAAGTCTCTTAACTTCTATATTTCTTCACCAGAGAATATTTCACAAGAAAGAAAGTAATTCTGAAATTAGAATACCATACCAGATAAGGAATGCAAGAAAACATTACCAGTAATAACAAGATAAACAGATTAACAGTAGCTATGAGAAAGATGAAATAGCACTTCTTCTTTTAAATTAAAACAAGGGACACTTTAAATTTAATATTGAAAACAGAATACCCATTACTGAACAAAACTAATACACAATGGAGATACACGAGGAGAATGAAAGTAATTAAAATTCATGAAATACAATTGAGTTATTCAGCTTTATCCATTGCTAGTCTTGGTGTTAAGAACAAATTTGTTTGCTCTGGATATCAGAAGATGTGATTTTTTTTTGTCAACAAATATTTTTTTGAACACAACCTATGTCCAGGTATTCTGCTAAGTTCTGAGAATAAAGGAGAAAGAAAAGACAGCTAAGATCCTTCCTTTCATTTAGCTTATGCTAGAGAACCTTTGGGGCAGTGAAACCATTCTGTATGATACTTTATTCATAGACACACAACACTCTACATTGTACATTTGTCACAACCCATGAATTATACAACGCAAAGGGCACTCGGTAGCACCATCCTGTTGGTGTGGACGTCAGAGCAAGCCCAGTGGTACAGCATGGTTTCGCAAAGGGAAGACCTGTGTTTAGCTCTCCAGAGCTTCCCTTGGATCACATGTAGCATAAGTGTGCCTAAGCAATTTCATGTATCCCACCAGGGACACACATTATCAGAGATAAACTATTGGGGATGGGGCTGAAGTGGGCCTCTGATATAGGATTGCAGAGAGAATTACTGAGGTTGCTATCTCATGGTGATTTGAGCCAGCAGCAAAGTTGGTGTGACCCCTGAGATGGGCTTAGAATGGCCAGGTCCCTCAGCAAGTCTAGGGATGGGGGGCAGACCATGAATTGTGCCAACACAGACATTAATATAACATTAAGGGACATAATTTATCATACCTCAGGGGTCACACCAACTTTAGTTTTTAATATAAATGGCCAAAATAAGCAGAAGGACAGGCTCTACCTCACACACACTTTCCAAAACTCCTATGCGTACATCCCTTTAGAAGCATCTAATTGACATCCAGAATGCTCACTGCAAGAGAATCTGGGTACTATAATTTTTTGCTTTCCACTATAGAATGTAAATAAAATGAAAGTCTCATGTCTCTAGGATGCAGTCAAGAAATTAACTACATAATAGTATTAATAAAGATACTAGAAACTCAGATATATGAGCTTAAATGTCAATCAAAAAAGGTTATTAAATCAATCCTAGTATATCTGTTTAATGTAATGCATTTAAAACTATTGAAAAATAAGTGGTGATTCATGTGTGCAAGAATCATTTATTGAATTCATTCATTCATCAACAAATATTTATTGAGTTCTCTATAAGACACTTTATTAAATGGAAAAGGCTCAGAAGGGTATATTACACAATCCCATATGCAACTTAAAAATCAGGATACATGTATGTATATGTCATGTTCTGCCTTACATGGATAGTCTAATTTAATCATCCAGACAAGTTTATCTTACCCCTTTTACAGATGAGATAGCTGAGGCATATATATTAAGTAATTAGTCTAGTGTTAACTTGTTTTATAGGGAACAAAGCCAGGATTTAAACTCAGAAACTGTGAAGATAGAATGAGAAATTATAATAATTTAGTATAAAGTAATTGATAACCTGTAGTGTTTTAAGTTCTACAAAGAACATCTCACAGACATTAATTTTGATTTCTAATGTTCTGGTATAATTCTGTAGATGACCATTTGAAACATTGGCTTTGTTCTCTTCATTAACAACATATATTTGTTAGCATTTTCAACTTAGCAATGTTAAAGAAAGCACAAAATTCTGGATATAAGAAATGGCTTGTTAACTTCCAGGTAACTTTAATCATAGCTAAACTGTAAAATCATTTGCTCAAAAAATGGTACTAATGTGATCTATAAATAAATATACCATTTACATCACAAAGAGCCAAACAACTTACAAATAACAAAACCACTATTATATTGGTATCATATACTTTTAAAGACAGGTTTATTAAAGGTATAATTGATATTTAAAATTTGACTTTTAGAGAGAGAGAGGGAGAGGAAGAAAGAGATTGAGAGAGAGAGAGAGAGAGAGATTGATTTGTTGTTCCAGTGATTTATGCATTCATTGTTTGACTCTTGTATGTTCCCTGACTGGGAATTGAACCCACAACCTTGGCATATCAGGACAACATTCTAGACAACTGAGCTCCCCAACCAGGTAATTTATATTTTAAACTTTTTTTAATCATTCTTTTGAAAAAAAGATACAAAATTTTATTTTAAAACAGTTTAATTTATTTTTTAAAAATTAATAATTAATAATCATGGTACTTAAAGTACCTTGAAATCATATGCTGTTTGTTGTTTTTTTTTTAGATGTAGCAGTATATGTTCTTTTTGTTGTTGTTTTCTAATAAATCTTTATTGTTCAGATTATTACAGTTGTTCCTCTTTTTCCCCCCCATAGCTCCTCTCCACCTGGTTCCCACCCCATGCTCTGCCCTTACCCCCTCCATCCACTGTCTTCATCTATAGGTGTATGATTTTTGTCCAGTCTCTTCCCACACTCCCCACACCCATTTCCCCCAAGAATTGTTAGTCCACTCCCTTTCTATGCCCCTGATCCTATTATAATCACCAGTTTATTCTGTTCATCAGATTTTTTATTCACTTGATTTTTAGATTTACTTGTTGATAGATTGTATTTGTTGTCACTTTGTTGTTCATAGTTCTTGTCTTTACCTTTTTCTTCTTCTTCCTTTTCTTAAAGAATACCCTTCAGCATTTCATATAATACTGGTTTGGCGGTGATGAATTCCTTAAGCTTTTTCTTATCTGTGAAGCTCTTTATCTGACCTTCAATTCTAAATGATAGATTTGCTGGGTAGAGTAATCTTGGTTGTAGGTTCTTGCTATTGATTACTTTGAATATTTCTTGCCACTCCCTTCTGGCCTGCATAGTTTCTGTTGAGAAATCAGCTGACAGTCATATGGGTACTCCCTTGTAGGTAACTAAATGTTTTTCTCTTGCTGCTTTTAAGATTCTCTCTTTGTCTTTTGCCCTTGGCATTTTAATTATGATGTGTCTTGGTGTGGTCCTCTTTGGATTCCTTTTGTTTGGGGTTCTCTGTGCTTCCTGGACTTGTAAGTCTATTTCTTTCACCAGGTAGGAGAAATTTTCTGTCATATTTCTTCAAATAGGTTTTCAATATCTTGCTCTCTCTCTTCTTTTGGCACCCCCATAATTCAGATGTTGGTACACTTGAAGTTGTCCCAGAGGCTCCTTAAACTATCTTCATATTTTTGGATTCTTTTTTCTTTTCTGGTTGGGTGTTTTTTGCTTCTTCGTATTTCAAATATTTGACTTGATTCTTGGGATCCTCTAGTCTGCTTTTGGATCTCTGTATATTATTCTTTATTTCAGTCAGTGTATGTTTAATTTCTAGTTGGTCCTTTTTCATATCCTCGAGGGTCTCACTAAATTTATCAGAGGTTTCTAGAAGATTATTTGAAAACCTTATAACTGTGGTTTTGAACTCTATATCCAGTAGTTTGCTTTCCTCCATTTCTTTAATTTGTGATCTGTTTCTTTTCTACTCATTTTGGCTGCTTCCCTGTGTTGATAGTGTGGCTTTGTGTGCTAGGTGTCCTATAGGGCCCAGTGGCTCAGCCTCCCTAATTACCTGAGGTGGACACTCTTAGTGCACCCCTTTGTGGTCTGTGTACAGTCTTGTTTTAGTTAAGCCTTGATTGTTGTTGGTATCACTGGGACAAATTGACCTCCAGGCGAATTGGCTGTGAGGATCAGTTGTGTATATGATGGGAGAACTTCTGTGCTGGAGACACCCTTATGGGGCAAGACTTGCTTCAGTGGGGCTTTGACCCCCTGAGTGTGTCTTTTATGGATCTGAAGAGTGGTAGTCTGAATGGTCTCTCTCTGACCACAGGGTACATTGGCTCTTAGATCTCCAATGAGAGAGGCCACCCAGCAGGAGCTACAGAGAGATCTGCAGTTTCCTTCTCTTTGTTTGGGGTTTGGAGGTGCCCAGATGAGGCCCAGCTGTGAAGCAATGCAAGCTGCTGTCGAGCCTTGGGTATTCTTTTGGAGGCTCTGGGGCTCTTTGACCTAGTTGCAGAATGTTAGGTTTCAGATTGCAAAGGGCCAGGCCATTCATATGCAAAAGCCTCTGCACACAAATTGGGTGGGGCAGGGTCTCAGGGAATCACCAGGGTGGAGCAAACAGCAATGGCTGACCATCAGCCCTGCTTGGAAGAGGTCCTGTGTCTCTGTGTCCCACGGCACCGTGCAAGAACAATGATCTCTGCAAGCACCTCTGAGAGAAAGCCTCCCTTGAGTTCAGCCCAATACCAGACAGTCCAGTTTCTCCCCATATGAGTCTGGGTCCCCAGAGTCCCGCCTGGAACTGGAGTTCAGAGCAGTCAGGAGCTTGTGTCTCCCTCCCGATTGAAAAAGACAGCAGCATACTCAGTTGCCAGCCCTTTCCGCGCACGCTTCTGTACCTCTACACTTCACTTCTGCACCTCCGCGCCTCCTCCTAGTCTCAGTGTGCTTTTCTCTTTCCTTCTAGTTGTAGAATTTCCACTCAGTCAGCCTTCCTGTGGTTCTGGATGATACTCGATTTGTCTTTTAGTTGTAGTTTAGAAGTGGTTGTGCAAGGCAGCAAGTTCAGGTGTTTACCTATGCTGCATCTTGGTTTCTCCTGTATATGTTCTTAGGACATATATATCACTTATTGACAACTATAATCAGACTTTTATTCAGACATCTGTAAAAATGTTATGAGAAAAGGCAACATATTCCTATTGTGGGCTCTAGTTATATATTTGGCCTTCTTGCCCTTTATACACCTCTCTTTCCAGAAACTGATCTATTTTTATGACAGCAATTAGCTTGATGCCGTGATTTCTCCCAAATTTGTATTTTTTTAACCTGCTTCTCACAAAGCTACATTTTTTATATTGTTAGCTACAATGGAGACTCCAGAAAGCAGAACTTTTGTGTCATTTTTTGATGTATCTGCAAAGTCATTAATATCTGATGCAGAGTTAGAACTCAATGAATATTTCTTGAATAAATGAATAAATGAATGTAGCCTCTGAGTAAATATTGATAATTCAATCATTAATTTAAAAAACAACCATATTCAGTTCCTACTTTGTTCCAGGTTTTATGCTAGACTCTAAAAACACAAATAAGGTTAATACACAGCCTTTTTATAAAGAATCTCAAGATCAATTGGAGGTGCTAAATATGTAAATAAGTAAATAAATCTAATATGCTATTTTATATGCTAAGAAAGTGATTTGGAATGCTTCAAGAGAAGTTTCCAGCATGGTGGCCCTCAGGACTGGGGTGAGGGAGAGAGTGTGAGTGAGTGAGGGACTGAGAGAACTAGTGTGTGGACATGCGCAGGTGTGTGTGTGTGTGCCTGTTTTTGTGAGAGAGAGAGAGGCAGTCCAATCACGCAGGAGTCCTGGGGGCAGGCGGTTCTCCTGACCAAAGAGCTCCTGCTACCTTCACAGACACTGTCCTGGCATGGCTTTGGCTCAGAGACCATACCATCTTGAAGGGTTTACAAGGTCCTCCTTGGGAGGAGTCTGCTGGAGGCTGCAGCAGCTAGATGCCAAGCCCTACCAACACCGGCCTCACTGCAGCCTGGACCCAAGCCCATGTGCACTCCGCCCTGACCCGTGCGCCCACAGAGGTCACAACCCAGACCACGCAACCTGCAACAGACACCAGCAGGACCTCTGCATGCCTGGCAAACACCCAGCCTGAACCCATGCACTCCACAGGGACCAGCCTGGACTCTGTGCCATCACCGTGTGACCACCACTGACCCGGCAGGACTCTCGCCCCTGCAGTGTACTCACCCACTGCCACCGCTACTACGCTGCCACAGCCACACTAGAGCCCAGCTGCTAGGCTCCACCGCCAAGGCCCGGGGGCAAGAACTCACCTGACCTGGACCTATTGAACTGAGGACCTGAGGAGACTGAAGAGGCTGCAGATCTGTTGGAGAGACGGGAGGGCCTGGGACTGAGAGAGGAGGTCTCAAGGGCACTGGCTGTGAAGTCTGCAGAGTGGGTGCAGCAGTGGAAGCCTGGGTCTGAAGTCCCTGGATAGAGCAGTGCTGGTACCCCGCCATCCTGCAGCCTGGGAAGCTCTTCTGACCAGTGGGAAGAGCCATGCAGTGGAGCTCAATGGCCAGCCTACACTGGAGGGGCCTGAAGGAGATTCCCAACATTGACTCTGGGGCCCTCTATTTCTTGGAGGAACTGGTGCTGGTGAGCAGAAAGGGGGTTGGATAGCAGGTCCAGGAAGGAGGATCAGCCCTACCCACCTGGAACACAGGGGAGGTGCCCTCTTTCCTGTTGGCTGAACAGCTGCTTCTGACCCAACATGCAGTGACCTGAGGCAAGGGGGAACAGCCTGGGGTAGGAAATCTGTGCCCCTGCAGGTGGCAGAGAGGAGGTGCCAGCAAACCAGGCAGAGCTGAGGCATTAGAAGGAGAGGGAGGGCCCACCTCTCCCTCCTACAAGCTACGGGCACCACCACCAACACCAGTTTGTTCAAACATTCTCCACCAACACCAGGATACCCCCACAGAATCCAGCTCCATCAGGGAAGGGAGTACAGCTCAGAACATGAACAATCAAGGTGTGAGACTCAAGGTAGACCAAGCCTCTGGGCTAAGGAGTCCCTGGCCCACTGGACTACTAGGGGCTTCAACCCCTTGAACCTCAATCAGGTTGCCCAGGGCCAGAACAAGACAGTGTGAGTCACATTGACCTGCACCAGAGAAGCTCCCAAGAAGCCCAGGATAGACACACCAAGGGACCAAATTGAACAACATCACAGCAATATCCAGCGAACTCCACAAATAGCTGACCCAAAGGTTTTTGAATGTGTGACTGTGTGGTTTTGTTTTTGTTTTTTTTTTGGTGTGTGTGTGTGTGTATTTTTTGTCTTTGTTTTTTGTTGTTTATCTGTGTTTTTTTTCCTCTTTTATTCTTTCTTCTCTTTTTTCTTGCACATCTCTAATTCTTCCTTTCCTTTGATTCCATTTTACTTTTGTTTATTCTTATTGTTATCATTAATTTTTCTTATTTTATTTTTTCTCATTTTTTTTCCATTTTACTCTTCCTATCTATGTCTTAATATATCCATTATTACTATGTTTTAAATTCATGATTATTATTTCATTCATTTTCTGTTTCCTTTTCTTTTTTATTCCTATACTAATTCTTTTAGCTTCTCCTTGATTCGACATAGCCATTTTCTTCTTCTTCTTTCTCCCCTTTTCTCTACATCCCCTCTAAGTCTTTGGTCACATGTCTTTTAGTATTCTTTTTTATTTTTTCTTTGGTTTGCTTTCTTGTCTTTTTCCTTCTTAGTCTTTCCTGTTGTTGTTGCATTGTGTAGCTTTATTTTCATTGTGTTTTCATTTGATCCTGTTGTGTCTTATTCTGTTCTGTCAGCACCTGTATAACAGTTGGCACAATGACATTGGGGTTGAACCTCACTGGCAGCAAGTTGGAGGGGAGATCCCTCCCATGAATGGGACATCAATAATCAAGTCCCAATTACAATAGGAAAGCCCAAATAACATGCACAAGAGGTATTCCTAGAGCATCCTATTGAGGCGATGAAAGAGACTGCACTACAGGACTTTTCTGCATAAGACCATCCCACAAAGCCTTGGAGGCATAATAGTTCTATCTAATACATAGAAGCAAATACAAAGAGACAGCTAATATGTGGAGACAAAGAAACCACCCTCAAATGAAATAAAAAAAAGAATCTCCAGAAAAAATAATAATAAACTTGATGAAATGGAGGCAAGCAACCAATCAGACATAGAGTTCGAAGGAGTGGTGCTTAAGGAGGTTAGTCAAAATTACAAGGAACTCAGTGGAAACTATAGCAGCTTGAAAAAGTAAATATAAACCATTAATCAGAACCAGACAGAAATGAAGAATAACATATCTGACATCAAGAACATACTGGAAGGAATTAAAAGTAGTTTGGATGACAAGGAGGCTCTGTGTCAACATGAAACATAATGACATCCACATGATAGGAATATCAGAGTGGAAATAAATAATATAGAAACTAAAACAAAAACAAAAAAAACACACACACAAAAACAACAACCAACAACAAAATAACAGGATAAATCCAAGAGCTGGTTCTTTGAAAATATAAATAAGATTGATGAACCATTGGCCAGACTCATCAAGAAACAAAGAGATTGGACCCAAATAAAACAAATCAGAAATGAAAGAGGTGATATAACAATGGACACCACAGAAATACAATGGATTGTAGGCAAATACTATGAACAACTATATGCCAACAAACTGGACAACCTGGGCAAAATGGACAAATTCTTAAAAACATACAATCTTCCAAAACTCAGTCAGGAAGAATCAGAAAATCTGAGTAGGCTATTAACAACTGATGAAATGTAAGCAGTAATTTAAAAAAATACTCCCAGCAAACAAAAGTCCTGAACTGGATAGATTTACAGAATTTTACCAAACATTCAAAGAAGAGTTTCCCATTCTCAAACTATTCCAAAAAATTGAAGAGGAAGGAACACTTCCAAGCTCTTTTTATGAAGCAAACATTATCCTAATTCCAAAAACAGATAATGACATTACAAAAAAAAAGAAAATTACAGGCCAATATTTCTGATGAGCACAGATGCTAAAATCCTCAACAAAACATTAGCAAATCAGATCCAGCAATATATTAAAATATCATACACCATGACCCAGTGGGATTTATTCCAGGGATGCAAGGCTGATATAATATTCACAAATCAATAAATATGATACATCACATTTAAAAAATGAAAGATAAAAATCACATGATCATATCAATAAATGCAGAAAAAACATTTGACAAAATCCAGCATCCTTTTTTGATAAAAACTCTCAGTCAAGTGGGAATAGAGGGATCATACCTCAACATAATAAAGGTCATATATGACAAACATACAGTCAACATCATACTCAATGGGCAAAAACTTAAACCATTTCCTTAAGAAAAGGAACAAGATAAAGATGTTCACTTTCACCACTCTTAGTACTGGAAGTCCTAACCACAGCGAACAGACAAGAAGAAGAGATAATAGGCATCAATATTGGAAAGGAGGAAGTAAAAATGTCATTATTTGCAGATGACATGATATTTGAACCTCATCCAGCACTGCCAGTGGTGAGCCTGAGGAGGGGCAGTGAAGGATTTAAGAAAACAGACAAGAGAATATAGTTGGGGCCAGGTGGATCACTGCAGCTGGATGAGGACACAGTGACCCTGCCTGTAAGCTGAATCTTTATTTTATAGTCAGATCACACAAAGCAAAACAAGGGAGTGGTCAAGATATTTACAATGTTCTTGTGAGTTTCAAATCTGCTTCTTTCCTGTTATTGCAATTCTCTGAACTCTATCAAGCTTTGTTTTGGCAGCATTTGCTGCACCTCCCACAGCCTTCATCCCTCAGCTACCTAGGACTACAAGATTAGACTATAAGGTCAAGCTTACATACAACCATAGCCTTTAGCTATAATTGTGCTGGGAGGGCTTTGCCCTCCAAACTGGGACTTGTATGTGGCTTTGCCACAAGAGGACCGTGCCCTCTTGTCAGTCCGAGGCTTGATCCTGTCCAAATGCTGTAGCCGCTCTCCACAATATTGTACATAGAAAACCCTAAAGACCCCACCAGGAAACTATTAGACTTAATAAATGAATTTGACAAGGTAGCAAGATACAAAACCAACATCCAGAAATTGATGGCATTTTTATACACCAATAATTAACTCTTAGAAAGCGAAACTAAAAAAGCAATCCCATTTACCATTGCAACAACAAAAATAAGATACCTAGGAGTAAACTTAACCAAGGAGGTAAAAGACCTGTACTTATAGGGCATTGAAAAAAGAAATAGAGGAAGATACAAACAAATGGAACTATATGTCATGTTCATGGATTGAAAGAATTAACATCATTAAAATGTCTATACTACCCAAAGCAATCTATAGATTCAATGCAATCCCTATTAAAATACCAACAGCATACCTCACAGAACTAGAACAAATACTCCAAAAATTTATACAGAACCATAAAAGACCCTGAATAGCTTCAATAATCTTAAGAAGAACAATGTTGGAGGGATCACAATTCCGGATACCAAACTATGCTACAAAACCATTATACCCAAAACAACTTGTTATTGACACAAGAACAGGCATATAGACCAATGGATTAGAACAGAGACCCCAGATATTGACCCACACCATTATGGTCAATTAATATTTGACAAAGGAGGCAATAACATACAATGGAGTAAAGACAGTTTCTTCAACAGATAGTGCTGGGAAAATTGGACAGGTACATGCAAAAAGATGAAACTAGACTACCAACTTACACCATACACAAGAATAAACTCAAAGTGAATAAAAGACTTAAATGTAAGGCATGAAACCATAAAAAATCTTAGGAGAAAATATAGGCAGTAAAATCTCAGACATCTCATGTAGCAGAATTTTGCAGATACATCTAACACAAAGGGAACTCAGGAGAAAACAAACAAATGGGACTACATCAAAATAAAAAGCTTCTGCACAGCAAAAGAAACCACCATCAAAATGAAAATGGAACCCACTGTATGTGAGACCATATTTGCCAATGATACATCTGATAAGGGGTTAATATCCAAAATATATAATGTACTCATACAACTCAACAAAAGAAAAACAAAAAATCCAATTAAAAATGGGCAGAATAACTGAATAGATACTTCTTCAAAGAGGACATGCCGATGGTCAAGAGACATATGAAAAAATGCTTAAAGTCACTAATCTCAGAGAAATTAAAATTAAAACAACAAGGAGGTATTGCCTCACACCTGTCAGAATGGCCAGCATTAAAAAAAAAAAATCAACAAACAGCAAGTGTTGGTGAGGATGCAGAGGAAAGGAAACACTAGTTCATTGCTGGTGGGAATGCAGACTGGTGCAGGCACTATGGAAAACAGTATGGTGTTTACTCAAACAATAAAAACTGGAACTTCCATTTGACCCAGTGATCCCACTTCTGGGAATATAACCTAAAAACCCTAAAACACCGATCACAAAGAATGTAAACACCCCTATGTTGCATAGCAGTGTTATTTATAATAGCATTGTTATTTATAATAGCTAAGATTTGGAAACAGCCCAAGTGCTCTTCAGTAGATAGTAGATAAGTGGGTGAAAAAGCTGGGGACATTTACACAATGGAATACTATGCAGCTTCAAAAAAGAAGGATCTCTTATCCTTTGGGACAACATGGATGGACCTGGAGTATATTATGCTAAGTGAACTAAGCTAATCAGAGAAAGATAAATATTATATGATCTCACTTAATTGTAGAAACTAATGAACAAAATTAATTGACCAACAAAATAAGATCCAAAACATGGAGGCATGGATCAGATTGACAACCTTGATGTGGGGATAGGGGAATGAGAAGAGATAAGCCAAAGAACTTGTAGAACTTATATGCATGGCTCACGGACATGGGCAATAGGGTGATGAAGACCTGGGGGGCGGGTGGGTAGAAGCTGGAGGAAGGGAGGTAAAGGGGGTGGATGGGATCCATCTGTAATACTATCAACAATAATATATATATAGAGATAGATGATAGATAGATAGATAGATAGATAGATAGATAGATAGATAGATAGATACTAGAGGCCCAGTGCACAAAATTCATGCAAAGGTGGGGGGTCCTTTCAGCCCAGCCTGCATCCTCTCCAATCTGGGACCCCTCAGGGGTTGTCTGACTGCCGGTTTAGGCCCGATCCTCAGTTGGACATCCCTCTCACAATCTGTGACCTCTGGCTCCTAACTGTTCACCTGCCTGCCTGCCTGATTGCCCCTAACTGCCCCCCCTGCCAGCCTGGTCACCCCTAACTGCCCCCCCTGCCAGCCTGGTCACTCCCAACTGCCCCCCTCTGGTGGCCTGGTCACCCCATGCAGCCTGCTGTTCAGTTGTTTGGTTGTCCCTCACTAACCCCCCTGCTGGCCTGGTTGCCCCATGCAGCCTGCTGTTCAGTTGTTTGGTCGTCCCTCACTAACCCCCTGCCGTTACTGTTAGTGTGATGGCATCTTGGACTATTTGCATATTCCTCTATTATTAGATAGATGTTAAGAAAAAGAAAGTGATTTGTGTTGAAGATAATTTAAACAATTGTGTCAAATATAATTTAATTGATCAAAAATGTGTCAAGAGTTTTTGTAAACTCTTATAGGAAGGATATTTGAGATCTTGCCCTATTGTCTGACATGAATTATATACAGAAGTGTGAAAAACTTGGCCAAATTAAATTATCAGATGCCTGTTGGAAGTTGGATGGAAGGAAAAAGAATCTCCTCAAAGAGATGGTGGAGGAAGTGGTGGTAACATGTTAAAACTGATAGGGATGGATAGTTGCCCAGCCTATAATGGATGAGATGAGCTGGCAGAGTACAGCCTCTGGTCCAGGTAGAGCTAGAAAATGGCTAAGGGGAACTGCACCAAGGAGATGCTGGGAACCAGGTAATAATCAGGATAAGAGGAAATGTGGAAGAGGGTCATTTTTTCTTGGGGTATTCCTAATTTCTTTCGGTCTCCATTTCTACATATCTGGTCTCTCCTTTTCTGAGCTAAATTGTCTTCTATTTCTCCCTCCTGCAATTCTTAGCCTCTTTTCAAGTGTGTAGTATATAAATTCAAGTATGCTTACACTGGTGTGAAAAAAATTGTAACTATATTTCTTTGGTATTTTTATTATTTAAATGAATGAAATGTATTATGTATTTCTTTGTTTTTAACAAAAAATTCCATTTTCTTTTTACTTCTATGTAACACTTAAATATATTTTCTTAAATATTTACTTCTATTTAGTTCTCAATAATAATTAAAAAAAAAAACACAGCTTTTCACTCCTGATTTCCACAAACCCTAATTTTTATGATACTCAGTCAACTATGCCATTAGTCACTTTTTAATACAGATATGTTAACTCTAGAGACTTTTCTTCCTAGAGCATAGTATATTCTACCAAAGGAAGTATTTTAAACTAGCATCTCAGGTAAGCTTTCAACAGTACCCAATTATTCTCTGCCCACCTCTTCTTGTTCCTCTTAACCTACAACAACTTAATCCTTGCCCTGAGTGATTATCCAGTAATTATTTTGTGGGAGGCTGAAAAGATTGCCTGAGGCCCTCTGTCTGCAAGTCTGGCCCTGATGCTAACCTTCTTGGGTGTGGGGTGAAGCAGGGGCTGAACTGAGTCTGCTCTGGTCTTGGTGACTCAGGAGTTTAGTTAGTTAAAGGTGTCAGATGTTTAAATGCAGAAACTATAGTTAAATGTAAGTGTTGGAAAGAGGCATTTCTGAATCAATTAGAAGCATGTGAAATATACACCGTTTTTAGCAAATTGCAGAAGATTAAAAAGTACCCCAGCAATATTGAAGAATGATTTAGCTTTTAGAAGGTTAATTCTCAGACAAATACATATTCAAGAATCACTTTGTTCCTTGAATTAGCCAGAATTATGGTACTCAGCTTTCTTCTTGATGATTATTTTTACCTTTCAGAAACTTGAGTCTATGTAGATTTTTTTATGTCCTCACCTAAGTATATATTCATTGATTTTTAGAGACAGGGGAAGAGAAAGAGAGGGAGGTGAGAGAGAGAGAGAGAGAGAGGGATCACTTGGTTGTTTCCCATATGTGTTCTGACTGGGATCAAACCCAAAACCTTTTGGTGTACAGGACAACATGCCAACCCACTGAGCCACACAAGCCAGGGCCAGTCTATGTAGTTTCTTATTTATATGTCATACAAAGCAAAATGTATATGTAATAATATGAGAAATTATGTAGTATTCCAAAAAAGGAAATCCAGAAATTGAAGACACGTTAAAAGAATACATAAATTCAAAATATGCTGCATTAGAAAAATGGCAATTCTTACTTCAAAAACTAAGTTGTTTCATAGATACAAAGCCATTGTAATGATTACAACAAGCAATCTAATTAGATAACATCATTAGAGTTTAGAGAAACCAATATAAATCTCACTACAAAGGGATAAGAATATCTTGGATCCACATTACTTGATGGAGGATATTCTCAAGCAATTGGTGGTGAGCCTTTAGGAAACACAATAGCAAGAGGGTGAACAGAAAATAAACAGGAAGAGTAAGGAAAAGGAAACTACGGGAAAGTGGATAAAAGTTGAGACATATTTCAATAAGGACAAAATATTAAGATGATGTGATAAGCATTTTATACCACATGGTTTACATGCTTTAAATAAAAGTGAATTTACTTGAATAACTTTAGGGTATTAATAAATGATTAAAAAGAAAACAAATATAAATCACTTTTATCCTCCATCTGTACTAACTTTCTAGACTTGGTTAAGTAGATGCTCTGAAACCAAACTTAATATTATCTATTTAAAAGACTCTAACTTAACATTAGGAGATCCCAGACTCTATAATTAACATTTATAAACTATTAGCATAACTAGTTCTGAATTGATTTATGGGATTTTGAGTATCTATGACACCATCTATACACTTCTGGCACTATAATTTTTTTTAACCTTCTGAAAATATTTAATTATTACTCATTATTTTTAAAACTAGACTAAAACATGTTTTTATTAAAAGACTAACTGCAATATTTTAAATCAGAACTGTTTTTGCAAAAGAGCTAGGTCTGGCATCTGGTTACAATTTTTTTTCTTTTTTTTTTCTTCATTGAAGTATAATCGACTTACAATATTATATTAGTTTCAGGTGTACAACATAGTGATTCAATATTTATATTCATTACAAAGTGATCACCACAATAGGTCTAGGTGCCTTCTGTCACCATACAAAATTATCACAGTATTATTGACTATATACTCTATGCTGTTAGTTACATTGCCGTAACTTTTATATTTTATTACTGCAAGTTTGTACCCTTCAACCCCCTTCACTTATTTCACCCATTCCCCTATTGCTACTATAAATTTCATGTAAATTTGTCTTTGTTTTTACAAATTTCAGCATCATATGTATAAAAGAAACCAATGCAAATATTTTCAATTTTTATCTGCAACATCTCAATTTAAAAGAAACCGAATCAGCTAGAGAGTTAAACTACTCTATGTGAAATACCACAAAAAAATTGAACAAGTAAAGCATAGAAAGTAGGAACAGCAATGGGGCACAATTATAAAAACTTAGAGAAAAGTCATGGCAAGTACAAATTAATTATAGACTTTTATCATATTTGTTGTGACATTTAGGTAACAGAGATTTAGAAATGAATGTCAGGGAATTGTTCACATGCTATCCTATTCCTTTGATCCTATTTTTATTAGTTTCATTGGGGATTTGCGTATATTCTTAAAATTATTTTACAGCTCATTGACAATTTTGAAACAACCATGGGAACACAGAATGAATGCAAAGTAATGAAATAGGAATGCACAGGATGAAATGTTGTTCACTAAGATCTCACCCTTAGAATTACCACAGCCTTACTAAACAGCCTGGGGCCAGTCACTACCTCAATGTGTCAGTTTCTTCACCGGAGGAATGGGGATAATAATATTTATCTGTCTGGCAGAAGTGTTAAGAGAACTAATTAATGTTTAGAAAGGGCTTTGAGATCCTTGGATGAAAGGTGCTCTGTAAGTATAGAGTGTTATTATGATTATTTTAATGGTTATGACTACTGAGATATTAAATGTATAATATTCCACTGCCCTGCAAATTCTGTGTGGCACATATCAAATGGATTAAAATAAGTAATTTTAATGATTGCTTTATTTTGATTTATAGTAAAACATGAGTGGGCAAGACAAGTATCTTTTTTCTTTATTTCTATTCCTCAACCTTTAAATTTCACTTTAGTTTTCTAAACTGTAATAGTGAAGTCCTATTTAATAGGTAAAAGGTACTAAATAATGTCTTTTATCCTGAAGACCCACAAAGACATTTAGTGCTGAGGTGTATATGCTACTAGATTAGTGTGAATGGACTCTAAGCCAGCTACTCCTAGATAAAACAAAACAAAACAACAAAACAAAAAACAACTTCTTGTTACTGGAGGGACAACATTAAGGAAGGAGGTTTGAAGGGTTTAGTGACACTATTTTCGGTAAGCCCTCTCCACTTTACCCAGCTTTAACCAAGACTCTCCTTGACATGATGGAGAGAGAGCAAGGGAGAGTAAATGGAGCAGTATGTTTGGAGGTTGCAGGTTACAGGATGGAACTGAAAGTAAGACTTTCAAAGGAAGATCTTTAACTACTGTAGAGATAAAGTAGTATGGATAATCCAAACAAGTACAAAACTTACTTGTATATTCATTTAGATTTTTAAAAGTTTACTTTTTTTTAATTTCTTTATTGACTAAGGTGTTACATATGTGTTTTATAAAAGTTTAGTAATGAAAAATGAACAAAGTTGAAGGTATCATCATTCTCCCTCATCCTAAACTATACTACAGATCTATAATAATCAAAACAGTATGGTACTGGAACCAAAACAGATATAGATAAATGGAACAGGATAGAGATCCCAGAAATAAACCCTTACTTATTTGGTCTACTAATTTATGACAAAGGAGGTGAAAATATACACAGGAGAAATGACACTCTTCAACAGTGGTGTTGGGAAAACTGGACAGATAAATGCAAAAAAAAAAAAAATGAAATTGGAGCACTCTTACATCATATGGAAAAATAAACTCAAAATGGGTTAAAGAATTAAAGGTAAGGCCTGAACCTGTAAAACTTCTAGAAGAAAACAGAAAATAAACTATCTGACATCAGTATGAGTAATATCTTTTTGGACATGTCCTCTTAAGCAAGGGAAACAAAAGAAAAAATAAATAAATGGGCTATATCAAACTAAAAAAAAATTCTGCACAACACAGTAAGCCTTCAACAAAACAAAAGGCTACCTACTGCCTGGGAGAATATATTCACAAATGATATATCTGATAAGGGGTTTATATCCAAAAGTTATATAGGAAACACACAACTTAATAACACACAAAAAAAATAAACAAACCAATAGAAATATGGGCAGAGAACGTGCAAAGACCCTTTTCCACAGAGGACACATAGATATCCAATAGTCATATAAAAAAATGCTCAACATCACTAATCACCACGTAAATGCAAATCAAAACCACAATGAGATACAATCTCACGCCAGTCAGAATGATTATTATAAAAAGGTTGACAAATAATGTGTTGGCAAGGATGTGGAGAAAAGGGCATTGTTGGTGGGGCTGCAAACTTGTGTAGTGACTATCAAAAACAGTATGGAAATTCCTCAAAAAATTAAAAATAGATATACCATACAACCCAATAATCTAACTTCTGTGTATTTATTCAAAGAAAACAAGAACACTAATTTGAAAAGATACATGCATCCCTATGTTCATTGCAGCATTATTTATAATAGCCAAAATATAGAAACAACCTAGGTATTCACCAGTAGATGAATGGATAAAGAAGATGTGATATATAAATATAAATATAAGTATAAATATATTATGCAGCAATAAAAAATGAAATCTTGCCATTTGCAACAACATAGGTAGATCTAGAGGGTATTTTGCTAAGAGACATGTATCAGGCAGAGAAAGACAAATGTCATATGGTTTCATGTGTATGTGGAATCTCAAAATAAAATAAACAAAACAAAAACAGAGTCATAGAAAGAGAGACAAAAGGGATATTACTAAAAGGGAGTATTTGGGGGATAGGTGAAAAGGGAAGAAGATTATAGTCAATATTATTGTGATAGTTTACATGATGACAGGTTATTACTAGAATTATTGGCGTGATCACATTGTAAGGTATAAAACTGGTGAATCACTATGTTATACACCTGAAACTAATATAACCAAGATTGTATACTGACTTACTTAAATAAAAACATAATTTTTAAAAATTGTACTAATGAGGAATGGAGGGATATAAAGAAATACAAAGAAACTGGTGTTGTTATAAAATACTTCAAATTAAGAGTACTCTCAATGGTTGAGTGAAGTGTTCTAATTTTAAATTATTTGCTCTTCTTGGGCCTCTATTCATCCTAAGTGTTTCTTTTTCATGAATCCATTAGGTACATAAGGTATATACAGAGGGAAAAGGAATATGTATAGGCATGAAAAGTACTTATAAATTAAAATCAGATTTTACATTTGCATTTTGTAAATGCAAAAAACTGGACATTTTTAGAACTAACAAGAATAATAATATTGAGTCCCAGTTCATTAACATAATTGAACTAATGGAAAATAATCATAATCATTGTTGGCAAGAAAGCTAAAAAGTTTATTCTAAATGTGGAAAACTGAGATCATTTGTCACAGATAAGGTGCCTGTAATAAAAGAAGTAAATAGGATACCTCAATAGTTTATTTAAATTACAAAGAGGATGTAAATTCTATTGCCATTGCATCACAAAATGTCGTAAGTGAGATTCATTACATTATGTTTTGAGAAAGTGATTAAGATTATAAATTTTCTTTATGCTATGCCCTTAAACATCACCGGTTTATAGGATATTTTGAAGAAGTTGAAGCAGAAAATAGAAATCTAGTTTCTTTTATTGTAAAACAAACTAGATCATAAAAACCCTTTGAAGAGATACACTCTGCTGTTTTTTTGTTTGTTTGTTTGTCTGTTTTCATTTTTTTACATAAAACTAACAATTTTCTTATTAAAACAGAAACAAGAATAAAAGCACAAATTACTTTCTACAGTTGCTATGAAGATAGAATGAGGTTGTACACGTAAAGCATTTAGCATGATCCTGCACATAAGAAGAACTAAATAAATGTAAAATATTATAATTACATGAAAGTTGGATTTGATGGGTGGATGGAATGAGGACTGCGGGCTTCTGCTCAGTTGAAGAGGCGCTTCCCCGTGGTCCCGCGGCCTAGCGGCAGAGACTCCTCCAGGAGCAGTGCAGTCTCCATCACAGAAGAATTCCTGACAGTGCTTTAACGTAGGATTCACACTTTAAATGGTAAATAGATGGTTGTCTCCAGGTTAGAGTTAGTATTTCTCTCTATCTGGGGATCCATTGATGCCAAACTACCCCATTATATTTTAAAATCTAAACATCGATATCTACCATTTTTTAAATTAAGTTGCTTCGAAGTTATGTCAGTTGGACAGCAACATTAATTTTTGTACATTAAATAAAACAGTAGAACATTCAAAGACAGGGAGAATATTGTGTCCTCACTCACACACATGTGGCTTCTCCTGGTCCCGGCTTCTATGCGTCCTACTGGCCATCCACATAGACTCTCATTGTTGGGGCAAAAAAGCAAAGCATTTATCATTGAATTTATGCATCAAATTTCGTGCTATCAATGGTCATTGTGTAAAATTTACATACCATAAATGGACTATTTAACCACTTTTAAGGGTAGACTTCAGTGACAGTAAGTTCATTGACAGTGTTGTGTGACAATTTCCACTATCCATCTTCAGAACTTTTTAAAAGTCTCTTATTTATATGATTTTTTTAATCACTGGATTAATTTTTGCAAAGCATGGACACCCTGACTCTAATACCCATCTTCAGTCACAGTCAATTTTTTTTTCTCATTATTTACATCCTTTGCTGTTTTTTTTGTTTGTTTGTTTGTTTTTGCTGTAAGTTGGGACTTTACTTATGTGGTGAGGACCATGAGAGGAATGTCATATGGCACAAACAACAAGTGGGCTCATTAGCTCTCATAATTGGAAGCCCAGAGATAGGGTAGGTTCCATGGTTGCCGGAGTTAGTGGTGTTTCTTTCTTTCTGTTCTGCTTTCTGGGATACCTGCCTCATCTCAAGTCTCCATCCCAACAGGACTCCTGAGAGTCTGCCACAAGCAGTCAGGACCACATTCCCCCACTGCCACCTTTAAGAGAGAGCCTATATTTCTATCTCAGCATTCCAAGTGAGAATGCCAAGGTTCTTTGTACAGACAAAGTCCATGCCCATCCCTCCTGAGCACATGCCAGAGACCAGGGAACACAAGAATATGTCTAATGACTTTAGGCAACTGAGGGCTTGTTGCTGGAGAGAGTCAGCATTTCCGAAAGTACCTGGGCTACTGTACCAAGGTGATTCTGGGATATAGGAAGGGAGGGCAGGTAGAAATGCATGCAGATCCATCACAGGATGAATCATTATCATATCTCGATGAATAAAATTCAGAAATATGGTCCCCTCCCGGAGCTGCGGGCTCACCGGGCACCTCGCCATCTTGCAAGGGAAGGAGGATTTTATTGGAAACCTGACTTTCCGTGACAACTGCAAACACTGAACAGCTGCGAGCACCAGAACACTGGTCCCCTATCGGCGCAAACATTCGGATTCAAAGGAACTCTTCACTGCACCACGGAAAGGTCAGATTTCGCCTGAAATAAGGTGTGGTTTCTAATCCCCGCAGTGGGAGAGGGAAGCGCACGAGCCGCAGGACCAGCAGGAACCGGGAGGTCTGTGCCTAGAAAAATCGGCGGCAGTTGGAACTGCTGTGATCCGTGAATGTGGAAGGGGGTCCTCTGAGCTGCTAACAGAAGTGACCTCTTAAAAGCAACTCATTTTAATCTGACGAGGAGGGTCAGACTAAGAATTTTCAAAGGAGTGCAGGCTCCTTAGTCTGGCGCACAGACCCACTGTCCGCACACTTGGGCTCTTTCCGACTCTGATTACTAAGCCCAATACATAGGAAAACCTAGGTGGAAAAACCCTGAAAGACTGCAGGGGGAAGTTGTTTTTTCGGAACCTGGGGAGCAGAGCTGGCTGTGACCATCGGAGAGGCAGATCTGAGGCGCACACCTCCACAAACCAGTAGTGAGTGCCATAGAGGGGGAAAAAAAAAAAAAAAGCTAGAGAGGCCCGGAAGTCAATTCAGAAACACTGCCACTCAGGGGCTGAAACGCTAATTGTCTCTGGTGTAATAAAAAATAAATACGAGAAATTAAGACACGGCCGGCTTAAAAAGCAGGACTGGCTTACAACACTGAGGAGCAGTGGAACGAAGCTGAACTGAAATACCGCCCAGACTGGTAAACAGGCATACCAAACAGAATAATAGAGGAAGTGAATGACAGCCACTACTGCACATTTTAGTCTTCCTATTTTTTTAATTTTTAATTCTTTTTTCATTTTTTTTAATTTTTTTATTCTAATTTTTTTATTTTCATTTTTTGCATCTTTTACTTAAGAAACTAATTTTTTTCTTTTTCCTCACTCGATTTTCACCTTTTTAATTATTACATTTTTATTTTCAATCAGCATTATTATTACTATTATTTTACTTTTTTTTTAATGTCATTTGATTTTCTCTTTCTTTTATTTTGGGATTAGTGTCCTACATTCTATTTGCATCTTTAACTTACAATAGTTTTACCCTATCTCAACGCTAACATTATGCCATCACTCTCCTCCTAACCTTTCCCCTTTTGGTCTCCTGTTTATCTTAATCCTTTCTGGCTTTAGATTTTCCCTACTTTTTCAGTTTAACCTCTGCTAAAATTTCACCCTACTTATATATCTAATTCCCAACCCCCTGCTCCAAATCCATACATACCTCTCTCTACGCTACCTTAAAAAAATTATTTTTCTCTCTGGCCTTTTGTTGTTGTTTGCTTGAATGTTGATTAGATTGAATTTTTAAGCTTTTTTATGAGATTGTTTTGATTATTCTTTTTGTTTGGTTGGTTGGTTCTTTTGTTTGCTTTGTTTTTGTTTGTTTTTTACTTTTGTTTTCCCTTGCCTCACTTGATATTAGTTGGTGTTGCAGTTTGTATTAATCTCCAGGCTTGTGTTGCTGGAATTTGCTGGGATTAGTGGTTGTTTTATTGGAGTTTACTCCCCATATATATAGTTTGTTCCCCTTTTCTCTCTTAGTATCGTTCTTGTCTCTCTTACTTTTTTTCTTTTCTTTTTTTTTCTGCTCTTTTCCCAAGTTCAGATTCACACTCTTTTTTTTTTTTTTTTTTGTTCTTTCTTTTTACTCTCCCTCTTCCACTCCTATTCCCTAATTTGTCTTTCTCTGGTGGTTACCTTTATTGGAGGTTATTAATATCGTGAATATAATTCTGTTCAGTGCCTTGTGTGTTGTGCCTGGTTGTGTTGTATTTTGTACCTTTAAATCAACGCTGGAGAGAGAGAACTATATAACCAGACATCCAGAGAAGAGAGACTATGGGGAGACAAAGAAATAGCCCGCATAGGAAAGAAAAGCAGGCATCATCAGAAAAGGAAGTAAACGATTTAGAGGCAAACAACCTATCAGAGAAAGAATTCAGAGAAATGGTCATAAGGTGGCTGAAAAGAATGGAAGACAAATTCGACAATATGAGTAAGAACCAAGAGAAATGAAGAAGAACCAAGAAGAAATGAAAAATGACATTGCTGCTGTAAAGAACTCAATAGAAAGCATCAAGAGTAGACTAGAAGAAGCAGAGGACCACATAAGCGAGCTAGAAGACAAGATGGAAAAAAATACCCAATTATAACAGCTTCTAGAAACAAAAATTAGAAAGCATGAGGAGAGCCTAAGGGAACTTCGGGACAACACAAAACAAAACAACATCAGGATAATAGGAGTACCAGAAGGAAAGGAAACTGAGCAAGGAATAGAAAACCTGTTTGAAGAAATAATAACAGAAAACTTCCCTGATATAGGGAAGAAAAAACCCACACAAATCCAAGAAGCTCACAGAGTTCCAAGCAAAATGAACCCCAAAAGATCGATGCCAAGGCACATTATAATTAAGTTGGCAAATACCAACGACAAAGTAAGAATCTTAAAAGTGGCCAGAGAGAGACAGACAGTTACATACAAAGGAACCCCCTTCAGACTAGCAACTGATTTCTCAACAGAAACTCATCAGGCCAGAAGGGAATGGAATGAAATATACAAAGTCATGCAAAGGAAGGGTCTCAATCCAAGAATACTGTACCCAGCAAGGCTATCAATCAAAATTGAAGGTGAAATCAGGAGCTTCACAGACAAAATGCAGAAATATTTTTAAATTATAAGAAATAACATTGAAAAGTATGAAACAATTATGATCTCAAACAGAGTATTTCAAATAGGTATCTATCACTTTACTAGATAGAAAACTTGACTGTATAAACTTTTAATTGTCTAATTTTAAAATCTTAGGAAAAAGTAATAATATTTACATAAAGAATGACATACAGAACACAAAAATAACTCTCATTGATTTTCTGGTTATCATAGGATATGAAAATAGGATGCTTAAGAAAGCAGAGTTTGTATCTTCAAAGAAATATCACATCTATTCAATCAGTGGTTTTCATCTTTATTTCTAGCATAGATATACTTTTTTAACTATGTGGGATAAGGAAAAATAACATATAAATCAATTGCTACTCTGGTTCAATTGAGGTAGAAAGTCATTAATAAATTCCTACCTTTATTCTCCTCCTTCCAGAAATTATATCACTCTTTGCTCACTGCTACAATCAGAATAGGAAGAACACTAGTATGAAAGTCAGGATACATGCAAAAGTCTGGATTCTCATTTTCAAACTTATATATGCCCTTGGAAAAGTGACTTAAGATAGAATTTTCTTTCCCAATTTTAAGAAACCAGGCCCTTAGACTGATTTCAACGTGTATTCATTTTATTAAAATGTTAAAACCTTAGATATTACATATAAATGTTTACCTCTGGGATTATAGAGGACCAAGTACCCAGGCCAACCCTTTGAAAACAACTAAAAATTCTGGATAAAACAATTTTTAAAAATCATCTTAAACACATCTATCAGCTGGTGTGAAAGTACGATGTTCTGAAACCAATAACTACATGAAAAGAGGAAGTCCAAGGCAGAAGCAGAGTACTGAAACCCTCTTTAGTCTAGGAGCATTTAAATATCCACACAAACTTGGCCAGCTGGTGTGGCTCAGTGGTTGAGCGTCGACTCATGAACCAGGAGGTCACAGTTCCATTTCAGTCAGTGCACATGCCCAGGATGCAGGCTACATCCCAGTAGGGGCCGAGCAGGAGGCAGCTGCTCAATGATTCTCTCTGATTATTGATATTTCTATCTCTCACTCCCTTTCCTTTCCTCTCTGAAATCAATAAGAACATATTTTTTAAAAATAAAATAAATATCCACACAAACTTTAGCTTCAGATTTCAGGACCTTGCTGTCTTCTTTCTTGTTCTCTTCTCTTCGTTTCTTGTGGAACATGACCAAGGATGAAAAAGTAGGGAATCAAGGAAATGGTGATGCATTTAGGGTTCAAAGATGTGTCAGAGACTGGCAGATTGAAAATAGAGAATGCAGTGAGGCTCAGAAGGTGGTTATGGAGCTGGGGTCTGTTAAACAGTCAGCTGAGGAGGCAATAGCACAATCTTAGTCTGAGAAGACAGCAGAAAGGTCAAGGCTCAGGAGGTAGTCAGCATGTTTGGGATATCTATATATATAAAAGGCTAATATGCTAAGTGTCCAACTATCTGGGTGATGATGTCACATAGCAACGCCTGGCTTCCTCTCCCTAGCGACTAACCTCCTTGCAGTTTCTTCAGCCCAGGACTATGACTTGCTTTATAGCCAAATGTAAACATTTTATACTTTAACCAAATGTCTGTGAAGTGTTTTCCCATGCCTCATCTCATTTGATCCTGGAGTCCTGGAGTAATGAGATAGGAGACCAGTGGAATCATATTTTCTTTTCATTAGCTGGAAAATGGAGATTTAGAAAGCTTAGAAACTTGACTGGACTGAAAAGAAGTAAGAAATGGTGGACCTTGAAAATGACTTCAGGTTTTCTCACTGCACAGAATATAGTCAAACACTGCTGCAGTTAAATATTTTACCCTTTGTTCTCCCTGAGTGATCTACAATAATAATCTGCTTCATGTTGATATTTACTGCTGTGTTGCTGAAAGTTACCTGAAAGAGAAGTTGGGGTGCCTCACTGGGCTGGAAAAAGTTTAGCTACATCAGAAAGCAGGTTTAATTAAGCAAGTTTATTCTATTTATATAAAAGGCTAAGTTGACTTGCGCATGCGTGATACATGAATTTGGTTGACACATCTAATATAGAGAAAGGGTGAATAGCAATATTAAAATATTTCTTCTAATTAATTTACTTTCAATGTGCATGAATTTGTGCACCAGGCCACGAGTTAATAAATAATAATAAAAGAATAAACTCTGTATTTTGTATAAACCTAATTTGCGCCAAACTGCATTTTCTCTAATTATGGAGATTTTATTTATATGTATAAATACTTACAAATAAACTATATATACTATATATATATATATATATATATATATATATATATATGTGTGTGTGTGTGTGTGTACTATATATATGTGTGTGTGTGTGTGTGTATGTATGTGTGTGTGTATACACACACACACACACACACACACATATACATATACTAGAGGCCCGATGCACAAAATTCGTGCACTGGGATGGGTGGTCTCTCAGCCCGGCCTACGCCCTCTTGCAGTCCGGGACACCCCTCACTCCTTACTGCTCACCTACTTGCTGCTCCTTACCACTCGGCTTGCTGCTCCTTAGCGCTGCCGCAGAGGCAGGAGAGGTTCCTGCCACTGCCGCTGCACTCTCCAGCTGTGAGCCCGACTTCTGGCTGAGTGGTGCTCCCACTGTGGGAACGCACTGACCACCAGGGGCAGCTCCTGGGTTGAGTGTCTGCCCCCTGGTGATCAGTGCGCATCATAGCAACTAGTTGTTCTGGTCTTTCCACTGTAATGGTCGTTTAGGTTTTTATTTTATATACTAGAGGCCCTTTGCAGGAAGATTCCTGCAATAGGGCTTCCTGCAGCGGTCTCCTCCACCCCACCTGCTTCCCTCCCTTCTCCCCTGCCCCGCCTGCTTCCCTCCCTTCTCCGCAGCCTTGCCTGCTTCCCTAGTCTCTGCAGCCCTGCCTGCTTCCCTAGTCTCCACAGCCCCGCCTGCTTCCCTCCAGTCTCTGCTGCCCTGCTTGCTTGTCTGCAGCTTTACGCCCTTCTGCAGTGCTTGGCTTCCTTCTTCGCTGTCTTCAGTCTTTGCTCTGTGCCTGGATATGCAAATTAACCGCTATCTTGGTTGTGTTAATTTGCATATTTGCTCCTGATTGACTGGTAAGCGTGGCTGGTGGGAGTGGCTTGTTGGCATAGTAGAGGTACGGTCAATTTGCATGTTTCTCTTTTATTAGATAGGATATATATTTATATATATGTATACACACTAGAGGCCTGGTGCACAAATTCGTGCATAGGTGGAGTCCAGTTGGCCAGGGAGAGGGGCTGCAGAAGGTTGGCTGGCAGGCCCCACCCCTGATCAGGGTGGGGGGGCAGATTAGCGGTGTGGCCAGCCAGGGGAGGGGCCTGGAGAAGACCCACTGAGCTGGAGCTTATCATGGACCCAGGATTCCCAGGGAGGATGGCCTCAGCAAGGAAAAAGAAGCCACCAGGAGGCTCTACAAACAGGCCCTGAGCTCTCTTTGGCCAGGCGGACTCAGAGCTGGTGTCTCTGTGTGTGCATTAGACACAGCCTGGCACTCGCCTTCGCATCGAAAAACTTGTTCCCCTTCTTCTCTTTGGGCCCTTACAACAAATACAGGCCAAGTGGAAGACATGGCCCCAGTGGCAGAGTCAGGCCCCACAATCACCCAGAATTTAGGCCTAAAACAACCAGGTAGCAATCTCCCCGGAACAGAACACACTGTTTTAGAGTCTTAATTCTCCCCTAAAATGTGCCCAGCTGCTCCTCTTTAGCCGGGATAGACTGAACTAAGGAACCAAAGACAGAGTTTCCTTTGAGGTGGGATCCACCAGGAGCTGGCCGATGGCAAGGACCACCACAGGGGGCTGCCTTCCCCCCAAGCTCGGTGTACTCTGAACCGGTCTATTTCTGGTGGTGCCAGGTCCTGGGCTGCTGGTCAGGCGGCAGGTCCACAGGGTTTTTCTCCTCCGTCTTCCTGGCCTCCTGAGCAGTACCATCTGGCCCAGCGTGCAAGGCGGCTGTTGCTAGAGCTGGGAATCGGAGAACGAAGGAGCTGGCCCATGCCGAGAGGGACCCACAGGTGGCCTGGCCGCGCCCCCTACCCTGCTTCTCAGTCTCGCTCATGTGGATTGGGCCAAAGCCCGCTGCCTGAGACTGGCACCACATGAAGAGGGTTGCAGTGGGGATAGGGGCCACCATGACCTGTCAGCCTTGGTGATGGTCATCTTGGTGCTCAGCTGATTGAATTTGTCCCACAGAGCCTTCATCTCAAGCTGCCCGCTCACACTGGCCACCTTCGAATTCTTCTTTTCTAGCGCCTTGGTGGCGGCCGCACAACTGGCCCTGGGGCCCTCAGGCTCCGCAGTGGCACTGGTGGCAGCCCTGTGGCCAGTGCATCATAGCGACTGGTTGTTCCTGTCTTTCCGCCATAACGGTTGCTGGGCATTTATTATATACACTGAGTGGGCAGATTATTATGCATTCAGAGATCATACTAATCTGCCCACTCAGTGTATTTCCTATATAATAAAAGGGTAATATGCAAATTGTCCCCTCGACCAGGAGTTCAACCAGCAGGCAGGCCAGCCAACCGCCCATGTCCCCTCCCCCTGGCCAGGCTGGTCGGACCCCACCCATGCACGAATTCATGATTCATGCACTGGGCCTCTTATATATATATATATACATAAACACACACACATACACAAACACACACACACACACACACACACACACACACTGAGTGGCCAGATTATTATGTGTTCAGAGATCATAATAATCTGGCCACTCAGTGTAGATGGTCTCCATACATTTCCTACCTTATTTACTGAGAGTTCCTAAAAACAATGAGACATACATAGCAATGAGAATTAAGCATCCAATCTTGATTTTTATATATAATCTCCACAAAGAACCAGGATCCTTGTAGAAATGACTAATACCAGGACTGGGACATGAAGAGCACAAGATGGACCTGGATCTTTTCTTTAAAAAAAAAAAAAAATGTTTTTATTGATTTCAGAGAAAGGAAGGGAAAGGGGGAGAGATATGAAAACATCAATGATGAGCCCTAGCTGATTTTTCTCAGTGGATAGAGCATTGGCCTGCAGACCGAAGGGTCCTGGGTTCAATTCCATTCAAGGGCACATGCCTAGGTTGCATGCTCGATCCCCAGTAGGGGGCATGCAGGAGGCAGCCAATCAACAATTCTCTCTCATCTGTGGGTTACATAGGTGGAGCTTAATCAATATCTTAAAAAAAGAAAAGTTCAGCCCTGACTGGGTGGCTCAGTTGAATAGAACATCATCCCAGACACCAAAAGGTTGTGGGTTTGATTCCAGGTCACATACCTAGGTTGGAGGTTTGATCCCCAGTGTGAAGGTGAGTATAGGAGGCAACTGATCAATGTTTATCTGTCTGTCTCTCTTTCTCTTCCTTCCTCTCTCTAAAATAAGCAAAAATATTTCCTCAGGTGAGGATTTAAAAAAAACTTGAATTTTAGGACTGTTGTATGTTAAGCATCATGCTAAGTGATGCTTAAAAGATGATTGAGACCTGTTGCTGGGGTGTTTCTCAGCATCTAGAAGGGTTCAGGAATCTGGAGAAGGGCTGTGTATAAATTAATAAAGAGACTAGATATGAAATATAAATTTGGAAGGCATTTTGGGGAGCCAGAGGCGACCTAGCTTCAGTAACCAAGTTCCCTGAATCTCTGGACCCCTAGCTTTTTATTAACACAAATTTCCCTAAAGCAAAACAAATATACATATCAAAGGCAAGGTTTGGTATACAGTAGGCATTGTCAGGTTGGATGAACTGCCCTCGGGGTTGTTCCAGTAGCAGGCAATAATATATGGAGATTTTCAGATTTGGGGAAATGCTTTCGGCTAATCCAGCAGGCAATAATATGTATCTTCAGCCCTGCTGAATATAGAGGCCCATCAACCATTTGAGGACTTCTTGCATTTATTATGACATGCTGGAATTAGCTTCCAGCAACCTGTTCCCTGCCACTAATGAAGACAGATACATAAAGCACAACAAACAATATAATAAAGGTGTACACAAGAGAATGTGATAGTACAGATGTGAGATAGTTTGAACCTTTGTAGGTTTAGAGTATCTTTCTTGGAGGGTGAGAAAGAGTTAGCTAAGCAAATAAATGTTGGAAGAGGTAGTTATAAGCAAAAAGCCAGACATGTGACATAACATAGCATGTTCATATTACTAGTTGCAGGTCATTTATTAATTAGCATTGCATACCATTTATATTCCAATCACTATACTAGACAGAGAGTACAATAAAAAATAAAATAAAAATGTTCTAATGGAACTTATTACCACTAGAGATAGTCACACAATAAAAAAGTAAGCACCCTAATGTAAAATTAAAAGTTATAAATAACACTGTAGAAACAGGAGAGAGTGCTATTCAAAATCTAATGAGGAGCAATGGAAGAAGTATTTTCACCACAGGAGCAGCAAGATTTGATTTTGAAATTTAGCACTTTAGATTTTCTAAAATAAAAACTGCTCATGGGAGTTTTTAAATATAAATATAAATCAGGAGAAGTAGAGAAAGTCTTCTAAGTCATGCTTAGTACTACCTTGGACTTCATTCTGAAGGTGGAGAGATGCTATTGAAGAGTTGTGGGTTTTTTAAAATATATTTTTATTGATTTCAGAGAGGAAGAGGGAGGAAGAGAGAGATAGAAATATAGAATCATCGATTGGCTGCCTCCTGCACTCCCCACACTGGTGATCGAGCCCACAACCCAGGCATGTGCCCTGACCAGGAAATGAACCTTGATCTCTTAGTTCATAGGTCAATGCTCAACCACTGAGCCATGCCAGCCGGGCACCGTAGAAGAGTTTTTAAGTGTATGGACTGCATGACCTGATTTACGTTGAAGATAGTACACTCAAGGTCCTGTGTGGATAGATTAATGGTGAGACTGGGAAAGGGCAGAAGCCAGGAAGCTCTAGCAACAGTCCAAGTAAGAAATGGTGAAGACTTAATGATCTTAAATTTCCTGTCACAATAGAAGGCTGTCATTAGAGAATACAGATCTAGTACATGAGGATTTGGGTCTAGAATTTGAGAAAGTTTTAGAATTATCTCTGAGGCTAAGGAGAAATGGAGGTGATCAAGGACACATAAAAAGGATTGTTGAATGGCCCTTCATTGGTATAGGACAGTGGTCGGCAAACCACGGCTCGTGAGCCACATGCGGCTCTTTGGCCCCTTGAGTGTTCTAACGCCACTTCTTCAAAATAGACTCGCCCACGCGAAAACCGACTTCTGCGCATGGGCCACAAAGTTTCAATCGCACTGTACGTGCGTGCGTGCCCGCACGTGGTATTTTGTGGAAGAGCCACACTCAAGGGGCCAAAGAGCTGCATGTGGCTCGCGAGCCGCGGTTTGCCGACCACTGGTATAGGAGATCACACATTTTTTACGGGTGTATAACAGGCATCTGGTAATTTGTCTGTCTAACACTCTTCAGCCTTTCATCTGGAAATGTCTCTCCCTTGTAGGAAAATTCTCCTTCCCCCCCTCCCCCCATGCTAAGCAAGTGTGAGCTGCAGTGCTCTTCAATTACTTCACCTCATTGGCTATGGTGACTGATCTGTGAGTGGCTATCTTTCTCAACCTGAACCAATCCTAAGGTCTGAAAATCAGTGATAACTAAATATATTAAAATTCAGGTACTATTCAAAGTTTTAAACTTATTTAATCATAATTACAACACAATGAAGTAGATGCAATGTTTATTTCCCTCTTTTCAGATAAAGAAATTGAGGTACAGGGATGTAAACCTGTCCTAGATCATACACAGACTAGGTTTTGAATTATAGGCGTCTTGCTTCACATCCCTCACATTCTTAACAACTACCTAATGCTGTCCTTGATGATTTCTTTACCCAGAAATGTGTATCTGTCCCAAGGTTACCCAATCAGAACCCTTTCTTGGATTTTTTTTTTTTACATTGTATATCAAGAACACTAATCTCATCTCTAGTGGCAGAGTTAGAAGCATTGAGCATGGTTGCTGCTAGACACAATGAATCCAGCTGTGTGGAATAAGCCAGACTGAGAAACTGAGGCAGATATCCGGAAAAACGTGTCTTCAGAGTTCAGAGATATATGAACAAATGTTTGAATATCTGGTTGTAGTCATCTCTGAGACTACCTGGAGCCCTGACCTCCTATTAATGTGATGATGTGAGCTTATTCAACACCCTTTCTGGATAAACTAGCTTAAATTTAAAGCTCATAACTAAGAGTCATGAGTAATTAAGGACACCAATCTGCATAGCTGTGGGAGAGTCTTTAGCAACGCTCAGTCATCCAGAGGGATAGCAGATTGCTGCTTTAATCCTGGCTGGGGATTCACCAGGCAGTTGTGTTAGGAAAACAGGGAGGCAAATAAGTTGGGCATGTGAAAGATAGTCAGGTGGGAAAATAAGTGAGATCAGAAGGGAGTATATTATATTGGACAATAAAGAAGGCCCTGAAGTAAGCTGGGGAAGCGATTTCACCTCTCAAGACTTAGTTACCTCTGTTTTTGTTTGGGGATAAAAATAATTGCCTGTCAAAAAAAAAAATAGTTGCCTGTCGTTTTCATGTGTTATGAGGATTAAATGGGATAATCTATATATAGTATTTAACACAGAGCCTGGCATATATAGTAATTGCTGCATAAATGTTGCTGTAGTTGAGATATGTACCAGGTGCTATAGGGAAATAGATTCATAGAGAAGGTATGTTTGCTGATAATGGGAGACAAATTGAAATCAGATAGGTAAAAGGGGGCAGATATCCCCTTGTCTTATGCTTCCATGAACACTTGTTCATCCCCTAACTTGCAATACAGGTGATACTAGACTCTCCTACACACATTCCATAGAGGCTGAAGTCATAGTCCAAAAATGTAAATAGATAGCTTCAATGATAAATCTTAGGTAGTACGTAAAATCAATAAAGACCAAAAATGAAACCCAAAACATTGTTAAAATATTAACTTTTAGGTGTTTCTTTGCAAAGTGCTTAACTATCAAAACATTAATAATACACATGTAATTGCATTATTACTGATGAAAACTTTTCTGTTTATAACAAATGTGATTTCAGCTTGTACTTTTGCAATGAGTAATGAAGAAACTTCCAGATGGAGAGGTTTAATTTGTGAGATTTTCCCTAGTCTATTCACATTGGCTTTAACTTTCATTTTAAATTACAGAGAGAATTCCCAAAATTTCAAATAGCCCCAAGAGATCTGGGGAAATAGCTAATCTCTTTCCATGAACATGCTAACAAAAGCAATTTCTTACTGAACTATATGTTGCCCAGTGGGACTGATAATGAATCTGCATTATGGTAACCTTTATAAGAAGGGAAGATAAGAAGACCTTTTGGGGAGGTGTATTTATTAGGTGGTGAATGTGTCTCTCTCTGCTTGCGGATTTTTCTGTTCAGATCCACTTTTCACTCAACTATGCCAAGACCTTCTGTCTTCCTGCTTTCAGCAGCGCCGCTGGATTTATAATACCCATTCTATTACATACCATAATGTCAGTAAATATCAAACACCAATGTGCTGTACAGCTTCCTCAGTGTTCAATTTCTATCATTTTGAAAGGGCACTTTTCTTTTCATAGCAGGTTGTGGGCTTTGTACTAATTTCCTTCTTGGATTTATAAAGTGTTCAAACTTGTGTTTATTTGTTTATCATTTGGAAATGGGGTCCGGGGGACTTTTATGTTGTCATCAAAATGTAAAGCAGCAGCATTTACTGGCAGTCTCCTACAGAGGGCACCTTCACCTTATTGGAAACCCAACTGAAAGAGAAACTCAGTGGTTACCAGAGAAGTAACTAATTCTTCAAGTCAGAAGCACTCGCTTGTTTTTGCTAACCAGTTTTCTTCTCTGTGGTATCTTTGTTACCTTATCTTTAATGGAAAAGAACTGGCACCCTCTTTATAATTATTCATAGATACAGGCCAGTAACACTACCTTATTATTATGTTCAGCTTGCTTGTGGGTGAGCTGGAGACAGCTGTTCATATTACCTAAGAGGCAACAGATCAATGAAAGGAAGGGAAGGACAAGTTTTGAACTGCCTTTTTGCAACAATGTCTTTTATACAACAGAGGATATTTTTAAAGCATTGTATTGGAAAACAAAGGCTGATAATAAAGTAAAATGTTTACAAAACAATCCTCTGCTGTGTTGTCATGATTAGTGAGTGCTTTTAGACTAAAATTACTTCAATGCAAACAAAAAGTAAATAGGTTTTTTTTTTATACCAAAAATACCATGAGTTATAAACTACAAATCTAAAGAAAGTAATTACTATTTAGAAAATTCTGAAAATAGGCATGTGTGCAAAGTAATTCCTTGAAACTGTTTTCTGTGTAGTGAAACTAAGAAAATATATTTTAGTCATTATATTATTAAAATAAGATGTTATCAAACTGTAAAAATGTAAATACATTTTCATAGAAAACATTCTTTTAAAATTATTCAGTGTTAAGTGCCATACACATCTAGAAGACTTTTAATACAGCATTACTTTGACATTGACTTTGAATATCTGTTGTGTAATAGTTAATGATATTAACATACATAAATCCAATATGTATGCACGTCATTTTGCATATTTACTTCTGGCCATTCCTGATTTGGAGGCTTCTTTTCGATAGTCAGCAAGTAGTAGTTAAATTTACTAAAATACTTTGGCTAAGAAAACTTATCAAGAAATTGATGATAATTATTTCTGAATATTAAGGTTAAAAACAATATTGAAGTCATGAGTTTATCTCTACATTTGCGATATAAAATACTGTTTGTTTAGTTGCTGAATGTGCTCTCTGATACTTATATTTTCAACAGCTGATCAATTATACGATATTAATTCTGTATTTTCATATTCTGTGCTTAGAAGTAATTAAACCTCTAATTGTTACTATTGACATGTAGCATTTGGGAACATTTTTGTTTTTCTTTAAGTTCAATTTGAGGTAGACTACAACTAAATGTAAATCCATTCTAGCTATTAAAATTACTTTGCTCATGTCTCTTTAAATAATGTTTTATGTATTCAAGTTCCTATTAGGACCAAAATGTTCAGACTATTGAAAATGTTAATTCTTTAGTAGTAATCATCATCAATTTGTCAAACAAATCATTTACAGAAAAATATAACAAAGAGCCTCCTGGACAGCTTGTCCTTAAATTTGTGCACATGCTATTATCAATGTGCTTCAAGATCGGTTCAATTAGTTTCTGTGGGAAAAAGACCCATTTTCTTGTTCAGCTGAGTTGGTTGCCTTGTCCTAGAAAATGCCTAGGGTAAGGCCCCTATCCACTTGCCCAGGCCTTCCCACCTCATTGTTGACATTTCCTGGAGTTCAGTGGTTTCTCCCACTTTGTTACATTCCAGAGCTCAAGGCACTTCTTTGAAGATACAAGACCATTCAAGTCTTCTCTACTTTGCAGCTTCACTCTAAAGGGAGAGTAAATGAAAAAGCCATGCAGTTCAGACAATTTAAATGGGGCAGCAGGAGGGCATGCTATTGCTCTGCTGGGAATAGCTGTGAGTGACCCTGAATCAACTCTTGGGGGAAAAAGTTGGCGTGGAGTGACCTTTCTTGAAATCAGGATGAAAACAGTAGGAGAAAGAGGTTGGATAGTCCCCTATGGAAAAGTAAACTATGGTTGGGAAGAGACTGCAGAAAAGGAATGTGTTGACACAGTCAACTGCGAGTTTAATTCCTGATTTTGCAAAGCACTTCAACAGGTGGCTTTAATTGGTAGATGCTGCTCTTTTTAACTAAGGAAAACAGGGTTAGTCACAAAAGTCAAGGAACTCCAGGGATTTTTGCAGTTTGACTTTCTAACATCACATATCAGTTAAGAAATTCTAAAGATTTCAAAATATCATCCTGAAATCACAGTATTTCCCCAACTCTTTTTCAGGATTCCCCACCCTCATCATGCTGCATTGTAGCACATGTGTGCATAGCCACTGAGACCATCAGTACCTCTATTAGAAATTACAGAAATTCAATATATGTGTCCATCATATGCTGATATCATACTAGAGGATAGCCACTGCATTATCACATAGTGGGAGAAACAGGCAGAGAACCGTGAGTCCAGATCCAACTCTGCCAGTTTATTGTTTGTTCAGTCCCCTTCTATAAGAAATGAAAAAAAGAAAAGATTTTCCTCTGCTTATTTCAAAAAGGTCTCCTTCATGGAGAGTTCGGGCTGGGGGTAGGGGGTGTCAGTGAGGACTTGAGTCTACCTGGCTTAAGCCACAACTCCTTGTGAGTATAAAAGGAAGCGCTCATATTTTGCTAATTGATAGTTTCCTCTTTTCCAAGATCAGAGGTGAATCTAATAGACTGACCCTACAGTTCCATGCTGGGAACATTTCTTTTTAAAAAATATATATATTTTTTAATTGATTTCAGAGAGAAAGGAAGATGGAGAGAGAGATAGAAACATCATGATGAGAATCACTGATCGGCTGCCTCCAGCACACCCCCTACTGGGGATCGAGCCTGCAACCCAGGCATATGCCCTTGGCCAGAATCGAACCTGGGACCCTTCAGTCCGCAGGCTGACACTATCCACTGAGCCAAACTGGCTCAGGTGCTGGGAATGTTTCTGAGATTGCCTCTGAGCTTTCACGAACAGATCAGAGAACCACTGGTGGTGTCAGGCCTGGTCATTGGATGGAGAAGTATCAGGAGAACTGCAATCCCAGGATGAGATGATCTTCTAGGCTCCCCTAGCACAACATTTCAATCATGTTATGGCAATAAGATGCAATTGAGATAATGTATATGAAAGTTTGTTCAGGATGAATACCTTTCTCTTCTTTACATCATTAGCAACCAGTATACAATCAGTACACAAAAGTAAGTGTGCTTTGTATAAGGGAGAATGTGAGTTACACGAAAGTGATGGCAGCATTAACGTCGCAGCCGTACAAATTGTTGCACACACAATCCTGCATCTCCTCATCGGCTGTGGCAGCACTTCAGAGTCTCACGTGTATTTTCAGTCTTGGTGAAGACGCCCCAGTGCTCCCCAGGTAGAAACATTTTCTCTGTGTAGGTCCCAGATACAAGCCTTTGCTATAGGTCTAACATTCTCTTTTCCAGCAATTTGAAACCCAGTTTATTAGCATCTGTGAATTTTTCGCCTCAAGAATTTTCCTAAATTAGCTGGATATTAAAGCAGAAATGAGCATATCTAAAATTTTGTTACTCTTCAATATCCTGGTCTGAATCAAGTCATATGTGGTTTGAGAATGAGCAGTTTACACGATTTGGGAACAAAGGAAATGGGTGGCATAATATAGAGGCAGTTTTAATTATCCAGTTGACATTTATTGAGCACCCAGCAAGCGCAAAGCATTATAGTAGCTGTTTGAAAGGAATAGAAATGACTTGAGACCACCTGAAGAGAAACATATCAACAAGTGTAAAAGCATAAGATAATTGCCTTGCCCATTGGAATGCATGGTGACAGTTATTAGGGCACACAAGGATCACTCAGCAAAGATTCCTGGATGTGCTGAATCTTGAGCCAATCATTAAATTATAAATACTGACTTACATCAGAAAGAGTCATTTGCTTTAGTTCCTTCTCTAACTACACAAGTATGGATAGGCTGGACTTCTGAATGAACTGAACTCCTGTTCAAAAAGTAAAATAATGTTAGGACATATGAGGAAAGCATGTGCCTGAGGTTAGTAAGTGTGCAATCTTCTTTCCTCCTTCCCCTCCAATGCCATTATACTCAGAGCGCCTATACTTTATGTTAAACAAGAGTGAAGGCCTGTGAAGAATTCAGGTATATATAGGTAGTGATTCCTTACATAATGCCCTGTCAGTATTCCACAGTCTCCTCCTGAAAACTGGTGGAGTGAGGGGTTGAATGGGAAAAATCTATTCAAGTAAAAAATTAACAAATTACAACCTGGCATGGACATTATTAGTAGAGGGCTGCATTGCTATTAGTACTGGTCATTTTTAAAAGTTAATTTCTAAGTTTAAAACGGGCCAAGTATATCCTCAAAGCCGTTGTGTTCATCCTTTCCCATTGCATTGTTTAAAAAAGGCACTTTGGTTACAAGATTTAACCTTTGCTAAAACATAAAGCTGAGACAATCACAACAAAACACCTCCCCCTTAAAACTAGCACTTCAGAGCCCTGTTAAATCAAAAGAAAAATTCTTCCTCTCCTCCCCAGTCCCACAGCCCCTCAGGATTTTAAATGGTAATGACCAGTTCATTTGAGAAAATGGCATTTTAGTGCTTCCCTTCACAAGCTCTTAAGGCGGATAAGGTGTCTTTTTCCCAGTGATGTGCACCTCCTTTTGTTTTCTGGCATTACTGGAACTGACCTGGCATGGATCACTGGGTGAACAGGCGATCTTAAACACTTCTCATATAAATTACTGGTTCCTTTCCAAGTGCAATTGCTCACAGAGTAATACACCATTTTACAACTCTGATAGCAAAGTCTCTTCGTTCTACCGGGTCCTCCCCCCAACCCCAGCCCCACTCCCCCCACTCCAAGAAATGAACAGACAAAAAGAGTGATGGAGATGTGAACCTCAGAAATATACATCCTGGTTTAACCTCAAATATATACACAGTGTGCAATTTGGGATCCTTCAATTCTCCTCTCAAACCTTCTTTTCCTGCTTTAAAAGCCATCAGCAAAAAAACAAAAATAAAAATGTCACACTCTACATATGTGGACACTATAAAAAGCAAAGCAGTAATAAATATGGAAGTCTACTAAAGTATCTTTTCAAAATTTTCCAGAAAATAATGCTTACATTTTATGACCCACATTTGTTAGGTAGAAATAACACATCTTGCTTCCATGCAAATGAGGCTTACCAGGAATTGAACACTCCAAGATTCACCGATGCTAATGATGGTCACATTTTCCAAGCCATTGTCTTTTTTTCCCATGAACTCTAAAGACAAGGTATGTTTTCCTGACAGTTGACTGGGATCAGAGCTTGCAGTATTGTATTTCAGGTTGTGGCTCTGTAAAACCCTGTAACTTTCTTTGAAGTTAAACAGTGTCAATCTGTTTCCATGTCTGAATAACTCTTAGAAGAGCCTGCCTGACCCAAGTCAACTCTTTGAAACATACTATTTCTCCATAATTGATGTTCCAAATGAATGTCCTTTCATAATAAAATGTGCTGGAAAACAAAACAGCTTTGCATCCCGCACAAGTTGCATCATAATTAAATTTTATTTTATCCCATCGAGGCATGCTAAATGTTGAGCAAAATATAATTTTAAGTAATTTGTTTGTATTCTTATCTGTAGGAGTTGGAAATTAACAGCGTTGCTAGTTTGCCTTTACTGTTAAGCCTGGAGAGCAGAGAGATTGCTTTGCAAACATTACAGTTATTATGTCTGCAGTTGGTACTCTTTGTATAAATTATTGATCAGCCAGCTTATTTTTCTTTCTGCTTAATGGATATTATAGCATAGCCGTTTACAACGCTATAGTTAAGGTTGTGTCAGCACTTCCATTATAATAAACCCTCTGTTACAGGGGGGTTTATAACTTGTTGTAAAAATTTGCTCTGGGCTGAAACTTGACATACAAGATCTCAGGCTGGAAGGTGGCAATTGTTCTTCTTTCAACTTTTTAAAAAATCTTTTTGTTCTGAAGGGTAATAAACAAATAAATAGTATTCTCTTTTAACAATCCTGAACTATCTGACTTCAAATAGAACAATTTTATAGGCTATTTATTACACAATGACCTCTTCTTTTATTTAATAAAGCAAAGAGAAAGGGCCAAGGTAAGTTAAAACAACAACAACAAAAAGCAGACAGTGAATCAATAGAAACTTTTATAGTCAGGTTTTGTACATTTCTTCTAACATTACAAATTATACAATACTTTGTTTTAATATTAAACATGCATTCACACTACACAAGACTTCTTCCCACCCCCATTCCCAACTGTGTATGTGTTAGGCAGTTCATGTCTTAATACTGACCTTCTTTAGAATAAAATGAGTTTTATGTTATTAAAAGAGAGAGGAGTAAGAGAATTAGGAAACGCTACAAATGCAAAGATGCAATTAAAGATAGAATATTTATTAAAAACTAGGGATTTAAATATCTGGCTGACTTTTTAACCTTACTTCAACCCAGTATGTCATTCCTCTCACAATGGCCTGGTTTAAACGATGGAGGGAATTAATCTCAATTTATATTATTCTAGTTGCTGCTTCCTTCTACAATCCAAGTCTAAAATGATCTCACTGTGTTTGTTTTGTTATCGAATATTTGGCTGTGCAACACAATACCAACCCACAGATGGAATTAGGACACTTACACAGGAAGTAAGTACTGATGGGCAAGTATAACTAAATTATCAGAAGGAGTTCACCTCTTCCCATGAAAATAATGCAGTTTGGAGACAGAAAAACAATTCCATGATGATTCTTTTTTCTTTGTAACTCTTTTTTCTCTACCCTCTGGGTAGAGAGATTTCTTAAAATATGCTTCATAACACGTCACCTTCATTCTGAACCAGGAAAAAAATGGGTGAGAAAAGAAGGTTAGGGAGGGAGCAACAGTGGTGCCAAAACAAGCCATTTGGCTTCAGATCATTGCTATAGGCATTCAGTAAATGTACAGTCCATGCATTCCCAAACTGCAAAACAAGTCCATATTATTTGTAACCACTTTCACCACTTCTTTATTAAGAATAGGATTTTGTAACATAAAGTTTGAGTACTTCCAGTTAGAGCATGTTCACCTTGAGCCCCCCACCTTCTGTCCTTTGGGTAATTTATCACCAAGCTCTCTGCGCCTGATTCGAGAACGTAGCAGTGAGATGAAAGTCGTACTCCTTGCTCTGGAAGAGAGGCAGGCAATTGGAAAAAAAGAGGGAGACTGTGGAAGTGAGAGTCACTGAGAGACAGAAGTTGGAACCCTAAGTGGAGAGGCAGCGAGGAAAAGTGCAAAAGTAGAGAAGTCTTTACTTAAGGCAGCCTGGGAGGTTTGTCTCCTGAGCTGATTGGTGAGGCCGTGTGTCTGAGTTAAAAAGGCTTGAGAGAGTTACTTGGCATAATTTCTCCGTCTTCAGTGATTTACTACTGAAGTGCAAACATCAATTTTGGACTCTCTCCTGAGAAACGTTTAACAAAGTCAGTGAACTACTGGTACCCTGGTATCTTTCTAGATTTGCCAAAGTTGGATAGCTCTTTAATAAACCTCTGCCTGAAGTTTATCTCAGTCTTTTTTTTTTTTTTTTTTCTTCTTCTTCTTCTTCTATTAAGGACACAGGTCCATCAGTAAATATGTAGATGTTAAAATGATCTTCCTCTTTACTTCTTTCTTCGTTGTGATATATCTTAGAATTGTTCAGAAGTGCACTCTATTGTTAAAGCTATTTGTGCCGGGTGTGCTAATGCACTCTTTGATTGAGTGAATTAGCAGTCATAACAATCTGGCAGTCTGGCCATAGAAGTGTGCTCAAATTGATTTGTGTTATGGCTGGACTGGAAAATCTAGTGTTAGTTGTTTTTTGCCCTGGGGCATTGTTCGTACGAAACTCCACTTTTCATTTAATTTTCCAATACATTTTGAAAGATGGAAATGCTTGTGATCAACATTTGATCCACTTGCATTATTTAAAAAAAATTCTGAAAGTAATTTCAGATTCCAAAAAACCTTGCTTTCAATTAGAGTAAACATAATTAGAGTGACGTCGTGCTCAGAATGGTAAGTCTGCCTTTGAATCTATTAAGCATGTTATCTCCTTGTCCTGTCACTAAAAGGGATTCAGTAGATATCTGAAGTATACATCTGTATTTTTCTGTGCATGCTTCTAATTGAACTTGGCAAAAAATTAAAAGGATAAAATTGTAATGACCCTTTTCTTGTTGCCCTATCTGCATATGCTCAAATTGTTTTTGTAGCATTTAGTGATGCTATAAAAAAGAGGATACTCAGAGCTTTCAAGAAATTTTGAGATATGCAAGAAACACATTCAAATATGTATTGCCAGTTAATCATTTTAGGTTTATATTCTAGGAAGTATGCATTTTTCAATCTTTTTCTTTCAAATAACTATATCAGTTGCTATATTGAAATTCTGAAGGTTTAAAGACATGAATTATCCTGGCTTTGTCAATATTTGTATCTTTCTGACAATCTTCTGCTTTGCAGTCATTTACCAGAATTATAATGCAGCATGAATAAACCTAAAAAATGACTATTGATTACAGAGAAAGCTTTGTGAAATCATTTAGTCAGTTTCCCCACTTGAGAAATCATTGAATAAAATAGGTCAATAGATAAGGATGAAATGGATGTAATACAGTGCTATGCCCCCTTGAGTTATAAAAAGGTCAAAAATAAATCCCCATGGAATTCATGATTTTATACTCATAAAATAAAATGATACTTACCAAATCCCAACTACAAATCCACCTTTCTACCTATTTATTCTTCTTTTTTAAAACCACAGGTTTTGAAAGTATATGTTTATGTTTCCCTGTTTCAATAGAAACATTTCCTTGTCACTGCCCCTTTTAACCAAATAGGATGCCCTCATCTTCCGGCTAAAGTGCCTCTTGTCATCCCAGGTACTCACCGGGACTTTAGCGGCAACAGCTACTCTGTATTTTCTTACTGTCTCCTGCAACCTTATAGCTTTTCTCAAAACTGCATTTCATACTGCACTGAACTCTGCATCCCGGGCCGATTTTTAATAGATGGTGAGACCTGAGACCACTCTATTAGTTCCCATTCATAGGGATCTTGTGGGGGGCAGGGGAGGAGGAGAAAGAGGAGAGGAGGGGCCAGAAGGGGGCAGAGGGAGGGAAGAAAATACCTTCCCTGAACTGGTACAAGCTCAGCTTCAAAGGATATCCTAGGAAAGAAATTAAAGACTTCTTAATTAGTGCAGCAATTAAGCTTTCTTGGTAGCATTTTAATCAGCAGAGGCCCTATCAAAGGACAAACAGAACGATTTGCAGGTCTTTGAATTTTAAACAGTCTTATTGATTTCAGCACAATACGTCTTCACAAAACACAGGGAGAATTTTCTAATATCAGTTACAGTACTTTGAGTTTTGCTTATGCAAATTGAGTGCAGGTTGGAAGAGATGAGATGGAGGCAGAGGATCTGAAACAACCAAAGACGTAAAACAATAAACAAACAAGACAGAAGCTTTGAAAGCTAAAAATGCCATAGAAAGAGGGAGAGTTTGAAATTTCCGTGAAGTTGATTTATCTGTTGTTAAATACTGTTTGCCTTAATCATTGATAACATTTCTAAAAGAGAAAGATATCTTAAAAATGTCAAAAGGCTTTTCTTTCCTATATATTTTAATTTGCAATATATGCTTTTTTTTTTTAATCCTATTGTTTGATCTAAGGAGTGAGTGATAGTTCCTCGAAACAGTTTAGAGAGCAGAGGTAGGGGTGAGGGGGGAGGAAGCTCCCATTCAGGTGGGGCAAATGCCCAAAGCCCTGCTTCTGAATAGAGCACGTGCTGCCAGGCACAGGTTTCCCTGCAGAAAATGTGGAGTTTGCTTCCCAGCAGAGTGGGATTATGGTTCGGTCAGCTATCATTACTTCCCATCTGTGGCTTCTGAATGTGGCAGCTATTGGGTGAGTGACGGTTTAAGGAAACGTGAGAAATGAGAATGGTAAGGGCAGATGTGGGGCACTTAATTCCCATTTATTTCCATTTGCAGATCTAGAATCTAAAATGAAGAAACTGTAGTTTAGCGTTTTTGAAACTATGTCAAAGTTTATTACAGTTGTGCATGCAATTCCAAAATAAAATTAGTTTTTTTGGGGGGGCTTAATATCTTCTTTCTCTCCTTCATTCATTAACATAGTAATCTGGCATATTTTAAAGGTAATATTTTCCAAAACGTGCGTAGACACATAAAGAGGTGTTTTGATGTATGTGCTGTATATCAAATCTTTATTTTTAAATAAGAACAGATGTGAAACACGAAAAATTAAGGTAAGTGATTCTGAATATGTTAAAATACATTGGCCAAATAACTACATATTGAATAATAATTTATTAAAAAAAAACTAGGCCAAAAAACTGTGTAAACTGTAGCTATATTTGTAGAATTTTATCTACTTTTTGGCAACAATCAATTTTCTGAATTCTTATGACCCAGGGAAGCTTCCTGATAGAATTGCTACACCCCAAAAAGTTTAGCATAAACTTAGACAAATTATTTAACAGTGTAATATTTCTTTAGCTATTCCCACCTTTTAAAACTCAACTTCAAAAAGCTTAAAAAATTGAAATTATAAAGAGAAATGTGATCATTTCAATGCCAAAATGGCAGAAATTTCATTTTAAAATTTCTCAATACTGTGAAACTGGTGCTAATAGTTTATATTTAAAATCTGTCCAATGCTATAGCATTGTTTTTATCTTGTGAAGTTAGTGAACATGTGTAGACAGGTTTAGAGCCCAATTATTTAAGGTTCCTAGAGATATAAACAAAGACTGACCTACACTCAAATCATATGCTGGTCAAAAACCCTTGAATAAATACCTTCATGCAACAAGTTAGAAAAAGAAGAAAAGGAGAGAGGACAGCAAGGAGGAAGAGTCAGTCTAAATCCAGCGTGCTGTTTTATAGCTACCCTTTCTGTCTTTACAAGCCAGGCAGTACGCTTTGTTTTTGTTCTTTTCATTATTTACAAAACACAGTTGCACTGACAAAAACTGAATAGGACCTTCCCAAATATGAACATAATAATTATTCACATAATATTAGCTACTAACCTTGGGTCTTAAAGGGTGTAAAGACAGTTGGTAACTGTGCAAGGCAGGTGAATTAATTATAGAGTTTTTAGGTAAGAAAAATCGGCGTTTTCTTCTTTTTGCTTTCTAAACCTTAAAAGGTGCCTGAAGACTCCACATTCTCTAGGTATCGTAAGATCCTTGGTGCAAAAGTGAAGTTGTTCTGAGCGACCCACATCAGGGCAAGCATTTCTTTCCTTCCACTATCTGTTAGGAAATAAGGAACTGAATACAGAGCATCCCATTACCCTGAAGCGATTCCACTGACTTTTTTACCCACAACTTGAAAACTGTCCTCGCAATTTTCACTATCTTTATCCAAATAAATAATGTAAGAGATAACATATACGCTTTGCTTACATGTGAAATTTTCTCAGAATAATTTCTTAATCATCATAAAGTGAGGGAGTGTGCTTTCTTTTACGTCTCATTAAAAACAAACAAACAAACACAAAAAAACAGTAGAGATGTATCCTAAATCCTTGAAGGACAGACGGAAGCGCTCCGGCTCCTCTCTAAGTTGGCAGGCGGTGGCTTAGTAGGTTTTTTGGGGAAAAAAAAAACAATACGAGTCCTCGCGGACGAAATGGAATAGGAGACGTACAACCTAACGGTAGTGGAAGAGAAGGAGATGGTCTCTCCTTCCCCTATCGCCACTTCAGTGTCTCTGGCTTTTCCTCTCTGTGCCTCCCTGAGTTTCTTTCTTACCCCCCTTTCCCCATTCTCTCCCCCCCACACACACCCCCGCCCCTTCCCTCCTCCTCCTGCGCTCACACCCCCCCCCCGCCCGCCCCCCGCGCTCCTCGCGCTCGCGGAGTCTCCGCTCCGAGTTCCTGGTTGGATAATTTGGGTTAATACTAGTGAGTGAGGTTTTTGCGGCTTCAAAGGGTATTTCAAGTTTCCGGAGCTCCTCCCCTCTGCACCGTGTGACAACAACAACTCGTCCAGCCGGCAGCCTGCACTTTTCAGCTCATTTTCTCTCTGTCATTCCCCTCTCAATCTTTGATCAATGTACTTGCCGGGGAGCACCCAAGTCCTCAAACCTCCTCCTTTTCACCTTCGTCTTTAACTTTGTGCTGGAGCGGGACCCACACAACAGCAGCCGACCCTCCCCGCCCGGCCCCCCCCCTCGCCCCCCCCGCCCCCCCCCAAACCAACCCCCGATCCCAGCCCCCGGAGAGGACTCGCCTTTCGACTTGCGGGACACTTTTGTGCGTTTCTCTCCAGAGCGCCGCTCGCGCTCACCCCTCCTGCGCTCGCTCTTTCTTCCCCTCGCCTCCTTCTCTGCCTTTCCTCCGCGCTTCTCCCGGAGTTGTTGCTGCCCGCCCGCCCGCCCGCCCTAGTTCCTTCTCTCCCTTCTCCCCCTCGCCCTCCCCGGGGTGTGTGGCAACTTTCCCCCCCTCGCTTCTCCTCCTCCCGTTTCCCCTTCTATGTGACCATGGCAGTGCCGGCGGCTTTGATCCCTCCAACCCAGCTGGTCCCCCCTCAACCCCCGATCTCCACGTCTGCTTCCTCCTCCGGCACCACCACCTCCACCTCCTCGGCAACCTCGTCTCCGGCTCCGTCCATCGGGCCCCCGGCGTCCTCAGGGCCAACTCTGTTCCGGCCGGAGTCCATCGCTTCGGCGGCGGCGGCGGCGGCGGCGGCGGCCACAGTCCCCTCCACCGGCGGCGGCGGCAGCGGAGGCGGCGGCGGCGGCGGCAGCGCTGGCAACGGAGGCGGCGGAGGCGGCGGCGGCGGCGGCGGCGGCGGCGGCAGCAACTGCAACCCCAGCCTGGCGACCGCGGGCGGCGGCGGCATTAGCGCCGGCGGCTGCGGCGCCTCCAGCACCCCCATCCCCGCGAGCACCGGCAGCGGCGGCGGCTGCAGCAGCAGCAGCAGCAGTAGCAGCAGCAGCAGCAGCAGCAGCAGTAGCAGCAGCAGCAGCAGCAGCTGCGGCCCCCTCCCTGGGAAACCCGTGTACTCGACCCCGTCCCCAGTGGAAAACACCCCCCAGAATAATGAGTGCAAAATGGTGGATCTGAGGGGGGCCAAAGTGGCTTCGTTCACGGTGGAGGGCTGCGAGCTGATCTGCCTGCCCCAGGCTTTCGACCTGTTCCTGAAGCACTTGGTGGGGGGCTTGCACACGGTCTACACCAAGCTGAAGCGGCTGGAGATCACGCCGGTGGTGTGCAATGTGGAACAGGTTCGCATCCTGAGGGGACTGGGAGCCATCCAGCCCGGGGTGAACCGCTGCAAACTAATCTCCAGGAAGGACTTCGAGACCCTCTACAATGACTGCACCAACGCAAGGTAAAGGGGGGGGGGGCGGGGGAGCCTCCGCCACCCGGGGTCCCGTCCCACCCTCCTCCTCACCCTTCCCTAGCTCCTTTCCAGATGCCGCTCGCTCCGCGCGCCCGCGAGCCGCGCGCCCCGGGGAGTGCGGCCCCCCACTCCCTGTCCTCGGGGCTGACCAGCCGCTCCCGACCCTCAGAGGAGTTGCCCCCTCACCCAGCCCAGATCTCGTTTTTCCCGCCGGGTCCGCCCCTGGTCCGCCTGCCCACAGGGACTTGGCTGCTGGGGGGTACGCGGGAACCCCAAGCCTGGGGGCGGAGGGGATGGGGAGGAGGAGGACGGTGCCTTTCCAGGAGTCACAGTCCCGCCCTGGGCCGCCCCAGCGTCTGTGGTCCCCTTTGAGCGCGCTGCCCTGGTGTGCGCTCCCTCGGACCCGGGTTCCGCCGGGAGCCCAGGGACACCGGCGGGGCTAGTCTGCGGCGCCGAGTGGTGTCCCGGGGGCGCGGGGAGGTCGTGCCCCTACCAGGCAGGGTTCGGGAAGCGGGAAGACACGCTTTGGGCGAGGGGCCACTTCGAGGTCCGGAGGGGAAGGACCACAGAGGCCATGGGCCCGGGGCAATCCCGAGGGACCCGCTGCGAGTTCAGCCCCAAACCCCGAAGGGAAGCCTGCCGAGGGGAGGGGTCTGTGTGCGCGCATGTGTGCGAGTGTCCGCGTGTGAGCGTGTGCGTGTGCAAAGTAGATAACACGTTTGCCCCGGGGCAGATGCAAGGGGACCAGCAGGTTTTCTTCCGTAAGGGGAGGCGATCGGGTGCCTGTGACTCCGGGAAGCTGAACTGGAGACGTGGGGAAGGAAGAGCACAGCTCTCACGCTCTCCCTCGCTCGCTCTTTCTTTCTCAACAAACTGCCCTTTCTTTGCTTTCTTTTTTCTTTTCTTTTCTCTTTTCTTTTCTCTTTTCTTTTCTTTTCTTTTCTTTTCTTTTCTTTTCTTTTCTTTTCTTTTCTTTTCTTTTCTTTTCTTTTCTTTTCGTTCTTTTTCTCCTCCTCTTCTCTTCTCTTCTCCTCCTCTTCTTTCTCTTCTCTTCTCTTCTCTTCTCTTCTCTTCTCTTCTCTTCTCTTCTCTTCTCTTCTCTTCTCTTCTCTTCTCTTCTCTTCTCTTCTCTCTTCTCTCTTCTTCTCTCTCTTAAATTTAAGGTTAGTAGCTCGCGAATGAGCAGGTGCAGGCTTTGCGCTGGCATGCTCTTTGGGTCTCTGTACTGGAGCCTGAGTGGTGGCTTCCCCATCCCAGCAAAGCGCGCGAATCCCGGAGGCCAGAGGACCGGGAGCCGGGCCAGACCAGTTTTATGCTAATGAACGCTCCCTGGGGGAGGATCTACCAAGAGGGGGCGGGAGTGGGGTAACTTGTCAAGTTTCGGGGTAGAAATGGTCATTTCACCCGCTTTCACGGTTCTCTTTGTCCCCACGGTTCGCTGCCGAGCGGAAAGTTCAGTTGTCAGGAGAAAGCGAGTAGGGAAAGTTGGAGACCAGAAGCGGGAGCGTGAGAACTCCGCGCAGAGTCTGCGCGCAGACTTCCAAATCCTCCCAGTCAGTTTCAGGACCGGGAGAAGGAACGGAGCTTTACTCTTTTAGGGTGTATGGCCCTGGTAGGACCAGGGACACTGAGGTGGGAAGGAAAGAGGGGTAGGACGCGATCAGCACGAAACCGAGGTGGACAAGCTCTTTAACTCTTTCTTTCTTGATAGAAGACTCCTGGCTAGTGGCCCCCGAAGGCTATAAGACGGAAAAGACCAACTCCGACTCAACCAACGTCCCATCCTAACCTAGCCAGAAACTTTTCGAGTTTACTTACCATTATTTGCGTGGGGGGAAATGGATGTGCGTCCGTGTTTCGAACCTTTATTTCAACTATTCTGGGGCGAATGCTCAGAGCGCGCGCGCGTGTTTACGTGCGCGTGTCCCAGAGTATGGACAGGTGGCAGTCAAGATTGAGGGGGGATCTTGATTCACTACACGTCATTTACGGAGATAATTGGAGTCCTTGGACGTACAGAAGATAACACATTTGCCAAAGATCCTTTGTTAGGACTATTAGAATCAGGGCAGAAAATTGTTCCGGAGTTGTTATAAAGAATGCTAGCTGAAATTTGAAGCCAGTTAAGATATGATTGTTTATGAAATTGTCTATTCTATCCAGTAAACTGTGAAGCGCTACTGTTTTTCTCTTCAGTAATCAAATCACCGTGCTCTGGAATCCTCTTTGTGTGTTTCTTACAGCATGCACTGTACTAGATAATTAATGGCCATTTCACAAAACACAAAAAAAAATTGCTAGAGAAAACTTCCTTCAATGACTGCAGTGTTATAATCAATGTAAAGCAGGTAGTGTTACACCTCTTACAGTTGTTCCCTTGTCGTTGTGTGTGTGTGTTTCTGAAATTTTTGCTTCGACTTTGAAATTGAAGTCCTCTCCATATGAATGGGGAATATTCTTAACGTTATTGGCAACATTTCTTAGTGTTTTTCTTTTTCTTTTTCTTTTTTTCCCCCTGAGGTTAAAAATTGCTCCCTGGACTTTTAGAGCCAAGATAAGTTAACTCCAGTAGAACTGTTTATCCCTTCAAAAATATATTATCAATACTCTAAATATATTTCAATCACCTGGTCTTTCAATTCAATATGTTACTCTAACACTCTACTTCAGGTTATTTTTAAATTATACATGGTAAGTTTGTTGAGTTACTATTGCATTTTGATCTTTTATCAACTACAAGAGTTGCTGAAACCCGTTAACCTTCGAAGATGTGTAATTGCAGATATCTACCTAGGTTTTCCTAACTCTGCCAATGACTAAGAAAAAAAAAAACTTATCATTTAACTCTCTTTCACCAAAATATACTCTTTATAGTGTAATGCATTATTATTTTACATGATAATTACAAGTGCTATTGTCTTATTTCTTAACTTTAAGAGTAATACCTAAAATATTTGGCATCTTGAATTTTAAAAACTAAAATTACTTGTTTTCATTCAAGTCTTTGCCTTTGCTATTAAGATCTTTTTTCATTCACTCAGATATACTGTATTGATTTCTTTCATTCTGGTTTCTTTCTCCTCTGGCTACTTAAGAAACTACCTAAAGGAATAATTTATGCAGAGGATAAGAGAAATTGTGCAAAACGTCCAACTCTATAAAAACAGTATATGCATAGTATGTAAAAAACATGAAATCTTAGCACTTTCAGCTTTTTATAGAACATTATCTAATTATGTGTCTTGATAGCATTCAGATACCAGGGAATCTGAGGAACCAAAATTATGTTAAAGAAAAGAAAGGTTCAAAAACTTATTCAAAGTGGCTCAGTAAGTTAGTAACAAACCTTAGGATGGGTTTAATTTGCTTGGGGCTATTGCATCAGTATGCTGTCTCTGAAAACTAGAATAAATGTTGGAGCCTTCTGTCATTACCACAAGGAGATGAAACAGAGACTATCACCTGCTTGATAGTAAAGCCAGAAGTAAGGGTCTCAAAACATGAAAGAAAATAGAAGGGAATATATTTAAAAGTTGTCAAAGGACTAAGTCTGACCTTGATCAGCTTCCTTCAATTATTATTTTTAAACTAAACACTAGTTGCATGAACTTGACTGTTGCAACAGAGGTCACTTAATTAACTGGGAAGCATTAAACAACAGCAAAAAAAGAAATTATGTACATGGTCAAGTCTCTGTAGGAGTCAGTCTCTTATTTATAGTTTTGGTTTAGGATGCAATTTTTCTGTGACTTCAGGTAATCAGAAGTGAATCTTCTTTATTTTATCTAAAATAGTTATTTTATTTTATTTTTTTAGTATCGCCAGAAGATGATTTTGTCTCAAGATCTTTCAAACCAGATTGCGATTCTGGTACTATGTAGTCCTAGGTTTGCAGAGTTTTAAACTTGAACAGAGATCCCAGTTAGTTTTATCAGACATTTTATATGCATATAATATATATCCACAAACAGTATTCTTTTGTCTTAAAAGTTAATACCATTCATAGACTGCAAATCCAAAGACTTTGCAAGTCTTTTTTAGTTAAGTAGTAATATATGGATGCAATTTTAATGTAAGAAGTATAAAATACTTTCTAATTCTTGGCTCTATTTTTTTAATCAGTAGTTTTAATAAAGATGGCAGATGGAACCAGTCTATATTTAACACTTATGCCGTTGCGTACTTTTCAATGCCATGCACTTATAAACTTATGCATTCACATAGAAAGTTTCAACACAAATACAGATTTACTTCTAACAGATAATTATATTACTTGGCACAGATAAATTTAAAAATTACTTCAAATGAAGAGAGACTGTGCTTTTGAAGTTTTTGTATTACAGTTGATTAATGGCTCCTATAAAGCCTAATGTTTCTTTTTATAACATTTCAAAAAGAAAATGGCATAATTAGAAGACTAAGGCCTAAACATAAAAGTTTGTTTGGTTCCACCACTTATTTCTGTATACATAAAAATGTTAGTAAATTATAATTTAATAACTAATATATATAAATAAAATCTAAGAATATTATAATTTAGGATTTACATTGTTCAGTCAAATTATATTACAAAATACAAATTCTTGAGTTATTTGGATAATGTCTTTCAAAACTGTTGTTTTTCTTGGAGTTAATGTCCAGTAATATTATAGTTATTATTATGAAAAGTGAACATAGAAGATGGTTTACTTTTGAACTGCACAGATTATTAGTTAATGTTCTGAGACACACTGTAATTTGCACATATGGTATTTTATTTTGTGAAGCTTCAAATACTTTTGTAGAATAAACTATATGACAAGCTTTTATAAAGAATTCCACTACATATTTTTTTTTGTATTTGCATTTAATACACAATTTTAACTCTTCATTTTTTAGTCCAAATCTGCTGTTATTTTTTGTTTAATGTACTACACTTCACAGAAGTTGCATATAAACTATTGAGGCCAACATTAGCCACTCTCTTTTTGCCTCACTACCTCCCCAACCTCCTGAGATGTGACATCCAATATTGATTAAACTCTTGGCTGGATTTGAGCATATGTCACTCTTCTTTTTGCTGATTTACCATGTATGATTCACCCGCATACGAAAACATAATATATTTTATTATTTTTCATTTGATGTTTTGTTTTCAAAATGTAAGTAGCATTTGTAAATTAGCTTAGTGTGGAACTAAGTAGTTGCTATTTTAGTAAGACTTCGTGTTTTAACTATCAAGTAGTATTATTTTATCTTTTCAAGTTATTCTAATAAATTGTTTCAGAGTTGCCTTTGTTAATCAAATGAAATAATTTAAGTTGCATTGTATTAGAAACATAGGACACAGGTATAACAAAATATAGTAAGAAATGAAACTCTCACAGGTTGTAAACTGTTGCTTTGAATCTTTGCCTGAAGAAATTCATTTGAAGTGTGCTTTCTAAATAGGTACAGGTAAGTCCAATAGATTTCACTAAACATTTTGATTTTAAGGCGTTTGTTAGTTGGTTCTCTAAAAAAGTTAAATGTTGCCTGGATTTTATCTCTCAAGGACTTCATTTTTAGATTGTTCACACAAACAAGTTATATCAAGTTATGTACCTTTGAATGACAAGAAATGTAAAAAATTGACATTAAGTTTTAGGTATTTAAGATAAAATTTATTATTTTATGTGTGAACTGTTACAAGAATAGAATGACCTTAGCAAGTGCCAGATGTGCCATTCTCTTAACTACTGAGTTACTGCATTGTGATTGGTTAGTTTCATATATATATATATATATATATATATATATATATATATATATACATATATATATATATATACATATATACATTAATACATACATATACATCCTTGTCTAAATGCTGCAGCATAAAAATTTTAGCTGACAATACATTACAAGTATATTTATATTTTAGGCTTTCAGTGCATTAAGAGCCTCTTTTCTATTATATTTGTTATGGTCAATAATTTATTTTTAATAAAGAAAGCCCCGCATTAAAAACCCACCTCTGGAGTTCAGATAAGTGTAATATCAAAGGCTTTGATTTGCATAGATACATCTCAAGAATATCAGAGGCTCCGTGAGCCTAACTTGTGCTCAAATTCCAGTCAAAAGTGGGTTTTGATACATAGCTGCCTTTTAAAATAACTTTTAATGGCTGCTATTTGCTTTTTAGTATATGTCACAGTAGAGAAAACACTTTTATTAGAATAGTGCAGTTAGTTTACCAAATCATTTCTTTGTCAAACAGGAACATGAAGGATAGTATATCTATATTTGGCCTAATAACCAGTTATTATTAGATTAATTGTGGGTCACTTCATGTTGATGCACCTGTTTACTTTGAGAGGTTTTGAGACTTTTAAGACTGTATCTACTATTTCTTGTTCATGATTCAGTTTATATTTAAAGGTGCAAATGACTGTGAACGGACTTTTTTCTCTGGTATAAATTAGTCAATTAGGCAATCAATGAAAGCTCATTACCCACCCCCACCCCCAATTAATGATGGAACTAAAATTAGTGGAATAAAATAGCAGATAAATGTCATATAACATATACTATGATCACATATAGAAAATGACCCATATCACCACTTAATCCACATTCAGGAAGCTTAAACCAAGTGCATTTTATATTTCTTGTGTATTCTGATTTGGATTTATAAGATAAGAGGATTCTAATTCATCCATTAAAAAATTCGTACATAGATTTTTCTAAGTTGGATATTGAAATGGCCAAGGATTGAATTTTGTTAAAGGTGTGGCACTGTTGCTTTTCTGAGTCAAATTAGGTTGGATTTGATCCAGGATATCAAGCTGGGATTCTTTTGCACATTTTAATGTACGTGACTTGAGTGAAAGTTGTCAAAGATAACTTACTAAACTGGAAAACTCACTATCTCATTATTTAAATGCTCTTATATTTTGTTCTTATAAGTTTATTGAAATGTCAAAAACAATGCAACACAGCAACACACTGAATAGCCCATTGTTTTTTAAAAAAAGTTTTAGAGAGAAATAATTAAAAAACAAAAAGAGCTTAACTGAAGCATATAAAACATATTATTAAATAAGATTAACACAATATCTGGGATGCATTGAGTATGTAATGGGGGAAGTCAAAATTAATTACTGTGATTTGAAGAATATAAATTTAATTTAACTATAAGCAGACATATAATAATCTTGCAGTGGATTTTGAAGGTTGTATACATGTTTGACACAAAATTGGATATGCTTTTGAAGCATGATTTTTACAAAGCAATATTGAAATAGGCAACAAAATAGATTAGATAGTTTGGATTAATAACATTGAAGAATTGAGGAATGTTTTCCTTTCCTTAAAATAAATGAAGAGGTAAAAAGAATATTAAAAAGTGACAGTGTAACATCTTTAAATTTGTATGGTATCAAATGTTTCTAAATAATCAGACTATCCTTTCAGTCACAACAGGAAAATAGGACTTTTCTTCAAGGGTAAGCAAAATATATCAGAAAATAAAGAGTACTAGCTGGAAATAAATTATTTTATGGAAACATTTAGTAGCACTTATAGTAAATACCTGCTCATTCAGTTTAAGGAATACTGGTTATTTCTTAAGTAAAGGTAATAAAAAATCTCTAAAATATGCTAATTAACAAATGGTTTATTATATTTGTTAGTACATACCAAACAGGTGAATTAAGTTGTTAAAATCTTAAACTGATTATGTTGTGGAATTTTATTAATAGCAACAGTGAATTGCTGCTTGTTCATAGCTTATATCTCAGAGACATTTTGTTTAGTTATGAACCAAGCAAATCTCTGAAGCTATAACAAATATTTGAACCTATGACGACTCTGCTGAAATATATTGATATATTCAATAGCATTAATTCTTATTTTATATTTAAAATATAGTTTTTCTTTAACTTAATTCTTGGAAATGATACTTATTTCTTTAGTTAGTCAGTTTTTAGTTTAATAGTGCCCTTTGGAGTTGAACTTTAATAACTTGGAGCACTTTTAATTGTCACACATTTTATACTAGGATGGGTGTTCTTGCGTGTGCACCAAGTGTAAAATATCAGTATTTTAGAGATTTTTGTGATGGCTATTTTTGTTTATATTGATCTTAGTCCATTTGTACTCTATGTATATAAGCTTAAATAATTATATCTTTGTTAGAAAAGCCTCTATATATGTATATATGTATTTGTATACACACACTCACACACACAGACACACACATATTCTCACACTCACAGAGGCTTATAGGACTTAGGGCTAGCTGTGGGAAAATAACTTACCAATAAAATTGGCTTTAATTTTGCTTTCTGTAATTCATTGAAATATAAAATAACATGGAAATCAGATTCTATTTGACTGATTGACAATGTAAAATATATTTCAAATTAATTTTATGGTCAAAGAAGTCACTTATACTTAAATATTTTAAAATATAATTATAATATGCAGTGTTACAAGGTTAATAGGACAGTGACTTAAAACTTTTAGAAATTTTCCTAGACCTTTATTTTTATGATAACTAACATGTACTTTCAATTCTTTATGAAAAATACTTATATCTGAAACGCATTTTATTTGTGTGAAATAGATGTTAAACTATCAGGTACTATAAGCTGTACATTATTGAATGACATTTAATGTGCTAGATGTCATTGCTCCATTTCTTTTAGTGGTTTATTTCATTGCTGCTTGCACTTTAGAGCAAGCATATGGTTTAAAATCAGTGGATAAATGATAGGAAAACAATTTCATAACCTAAAAAAAAAATGATTGCTCTTCTAAAAGCTTCGCCATCAATGAGATGAGCTAGGAATGAGGTCAATGGGTTAATCTGCAGGTCTACATAAGGAGATGTGTATTACCACTTCTTGTAGTGGACTGTAATTGTCTTTGAAAACACCTGGTAGAGGTCCGGTTAAATTGAAATCAATTACTTTCTCAATCATTTCATGGCATTTGTCAAGTCATTACATCATTGGTAAAAGTGCAGGCATGTGTGCATTTTTTTTTCCAAAGTAGAAAGAAGCTTATGAAACAGTAATTACTGAAAAGTTTCAAAGCTCATTTAAAGCATGTGGAATAAAAAACACTATATAAACTTAATGTAAAACATATTTGGTAGGAAGTTCGTCTTTGCATTTATATATCTAGTAAAAGCAAGCATATTTCACATTACTTTTTGCATCAACCGCTATGCACATATTTTAAAAAGAAAAAATATAACTAAAAATGGTTTCAAACTATATTATGACTTGTGAGCTCTGACACCTTTATTCTTACTCTCTAAGAACTCTCTGACAAGTGCACATTATAATCAAAGATGAATATATGTCTGCTGTTCACTGATTTTTTTCTTCACACCATTGACAGTCCATGCAGATTTGAACTTGTAGCCAGGAAGAGTGCTTCCATGCTTCAAATTGCCAAAAGACCCCCAGGGATAGAAACTTGACCTGCTTTTATGAAACCATAGAATTACATTTATACAAGTTACCCCTTGGGAAAGGAATGAACTGATCCCAATTCAAACGTTAATATTGGAACCTTCTGGGTCAAATTTGATTTTTCTTTCTGTTAACACCTGTTTGGCTACCAAATTTTGCAAGTAGATATTCTTAAGAAGGTTAGAAAATATTATTCATGAATGACATTTTATGGTTAAACCAAAGTGCCATCAAAATTTTGTAGCTCTTCAGGTTTTTAGATGTCATTAAGATGTCACTTTTTTTTTTTTAAACAAAATGCCCCACCTTTTAAATTTACATCCTAGAGGAAAGAAGTTTAAACATAAATTTGTGTAATGCACATGAAAACATTGACTTTGTACTTTTAAAAATTAAGTTCTCTCCCCTGAAAAATCAGCCCAAATGTGGGAAGAAACCTTTTTTTTTTTTTTTTTGAGGTATTGTTCCTGTGATAACATTTCAGAATAATGATTTTTATGTGAACATATTTAATTTTTATTTTCTTTCAACATTTTAAATGGTTATATTTCTCATTTTATTTTTAGTTAGACCACCTGAAAGGGTTTTAGAATGTTCCCTTTTTGCCGCTAATAGTAACAAATGAAGGTGGTCATTGATAAATTGGATACATAAAAGCCATTTTTATTTTAGTTAGATTCACTTTAGTTATGTGAACTGGCCTAAGTTGGAAAAGTGAAGTTAATCACATCTTCACAATAAAGAGGAATTTATGTATGTAATAGTGTGGTTAATTTCTGGAATGTCAAAATGCCATATCATATTTATACATGAGTGAATAACTAATATAAATGGGTAGGGTTATAATATCTTTTTGTTTACAACTGAAGGTATTAAAAGACCACCATTAAATTACAGAACCTACTTTTCCATATAGAATGACTTGCTTTCAATCTTATATATACAAAAACACTTCACAAAGGATAAAGCAACAGTCATGCATATATACCCCCAATCAAATATATGCTGTTAAAATTAGGATGGTTAGCCTGGTCGGCGTGGATCAGTGGTTGAGCATTGACCTATGAAACAGAAAGTCACGGTTCAATTCCCAGTCAGGGCACATGCCCAGTTTGTGGGCTTCATCCCCAGTAGGGGTCATGCAGGAGGCAACCAATCAATGATTCTCTCTCATCAATGATGTTTCTATGTCTCACTTCCTCTCTGAAATCAATAAAAATACATTTCAAAAAATTATGGTTAAATAATTCCTTACTTGAATTTTGGAATCAAGGTTAGCAACTTCTTTTCCCAATTTAAAATTAGAAAGAATTTCAAAGACCTTTCACTTCATTTTTCACTTAACATGGATGAAACCATTTGGATAATTGGTTATTTCCCTAGGAGAAACAAACATAAAGATTCCTAATAAAATGGTTATAATAAATCAATTATTGGAGTAGAAAAAAAGCATTGACATTTTCTACCTTGCTTTGACACTTATTATTTAAATGAAGTTCAACATTAAATAATTTGGATGTGTCCTACAATCACTTTGATGCCATATTTATAAAATACCAATATTTGTTTAAGTATTTCACTTACTTTGAAAGTTTGCCTCAACTCATTTCATGGTGATCTAAATGGCTATTGCTCTTCATTTCCTCTGACTGTGATGGAGGAAGGAAAAGAGTTAGGTCACATGACTCAACCACATAATGCTGTTCTTAAAAAGACTCTAGTGCAGGAAAGGCAACCTATTTTGACTTTTGTGATGGTGATAACATGAAGTTTCTGTGACCTCTTTTGTCTTCTGGTGGCACTTTGCAGCTCTATTTCTAATAATGATTGATGGTATACCACATGAACTGAAGAAAAAAAAATCACCTTAAAACATCTTGCTGTAAAATGCATGATAGGAGAAATAGAACTTTTATATTTTAGATACTTTTTTATAAGTAGAATAATCCTTAACAGTGCACAGAATTCTACATTTAACAAAGGAAGCCTTCAGACACTAAATTAAATTTCATCTTCTTAAATATCTTTATCATCTAAGTTATCCTCATAATAATCCTCTTTTTGTTTTGTAGCAAGTCTAGTGAAATGGTGCATGAGATAGAAACACTTCATTATGAGGTTTACCTGTAAACATTGAGCCAAAAGAGACCAAACTAGATTTGTGAGCTGTTGATATTAAATGAATCTCCCAAATTCAACAGTGTGAAAATATAATTTATTTTTCTTAAAGTATTTTATTTCAGGTTCAGGAAATAAAATGAAAATGGAGAAAATAGCTTTACTCTTTCTTTTGGGGTGTGGGTTAAATAAGGGCCCATGACAGGGATGCTGTTTGTTTTTCACAAAAGTTGTTTGTGATTTCAGGTACTCTTGGGAAATCTCTTGATCAGATTCACATCTGTTCCTGTCAAAGTGGGTGCTAAGATACCGGTCACCCAGCAACCATGTCCAAGAGGGAATTGGGCCGATAATAACTTCAAAAAGGAATGACAGATGCTAGATTAGGATGAAAGACAAAACGCATGAAAAATGAGCTTGTTAGAGTAAAAAAATTGTTCAAGCACCTTTATGCAAATTAAATGAATATTGAATATTTGCATGCAGCAATTTCTACTTTTCATTTGATTGAAAAGAATAGAATAGTGCATTGAAACTCACAGATAGGACTACTATCTTTTGTACTAACCAACATACAAAGCCAAATCTCATTTTTAAAAAATCAGATTAGCCACCTGGGTTCTTATATCTCTGCTAAGTATGTTAACAATGTTTTTCTTAGAACAGTGGTACTCTTTGGGACAACTTGTCTTATCTAATTTTTTCATAAAGAGTCTAGTGTGAACTAAGATTATTTTAGATGAATATGAATCCATTTCTTGAGAAAGCATTTTAAAAGTAACCTTATCCTATTGTCCTTGAAATTGGTTAATGTACATTAATAAAAGATCACTCAGGATGAGTTCACACCAACGGCACAGGCTCCTCATTGCCTGGTTAAATAACAATGCATTAAAGTAAGGCAGGGGGGCATATCCGAAATGAAAAGTAGACAGAAAGATCTCTTCAAAATTTAAGATGCTTTTGGATACACTGCTAGTTTTTCTATTGACTAGTTCACATACTAATCAGGATGTAGAAGGGCCTGATAAAATGTAGTGATTGAGAGAGGTTTCTGAGTCTTGGTTTAGCAATGTCTAATGTGGTCACGTAGAGAAATTGATTTTCCTCAGAAATTAATTAATTTTTCATATCGCCCTAAGCTGCAGTTAAAAAGAGTGCATACTTGTCTGTTTTCTTCCAGAAATATTGCCTAATCATATTAATACCATTGCCCCAAGGATGAAAAGATAATTGTACAAATGCATTTGGAAATATGTATCACTGAGTATTTATGATTAAATTATGCAAATGACCCAGCTCTCATCCTTTCCAGACCCAGATTGTCTAATTAGGATTGATATGCTGAATGGATGTTCCAGAATTTGAATACAAGCATGTCCAAAGAGCAGAAAATTGGAAATGACAAGGCTGCAACCCAAAGAAAAGTGTCTTTCCTTTCTAGACTTTGTTAATGTGCTGTTAGCAGTTGAGGGTTTTTCCCTCCCTTTGGCTGTTTTGTGACTCATATGTCCTTATTAGAAACAAGTATGCAAAATGAATTGAACTTTAGCAAATAGCATTTCATTTCTATTTGGTGCTTATTTAGAAATAATAATCCCCTGGGCATTCAAAAGAACATCACTATTAAGTTGCTTCAAACAATGTAAACTTACCCTTAATTGACTTAAAAAAAAAACTTCCTCAGAGTTAGTATTATAGCTTTATTTCAAAGCTAGCTCTCCAAACTTAATGCTATAGCAATGCAGTATTTTAAAAAGAATATGCTTCTTAAATCTGCAGTGCATTCATTTATTCATTCATTCATTTACTTAAATGCCTACCTCCTTATATTTGGAGAAAACTGTTTAAGCAACAATTTTCATTAGGAAAAAAAAAAAAAAAAGCAGCACTTTAAATGTAACAATGTTTGAGCTTTAGGTCCTCAGCAGGCTTTCTCCCTCACTGATTACACTCATTCATCTTAGATGGAGGGGTGGTGGTGAGGAGCTAGGAAGGGACTGAACTGTCAGGACTCCAGCCTTTGTTAAGCAGCGGGTAGTCACTGCCTCTGAACTCCCTGGCTCCTGCTTTCCATCTGCAGGATGATGGATTGCTATGTTTAATACATTTCAGCTTTTGTCTGTCATAGTGCGGACAGACAGTACTATCAGTGATTTCAACAGTGATTAGGGAACCATTTCAAACCACTCCTATTGGCCAGACAGCTTCCAGGAATGTCTGGTGAAACACACTCATTGGCACTCCGGCCATGTAAATGTGTAGCTTAACTACACATTGTACACTCACTGTTTAAACCAATGCAGAAGCCCACTGAGAGTTTTGCTAGACTACATATTCATTTTAGGACAAAATTACGCGAGACAACATTCTAAGAACATTTTGGGTCTCAGACTAAAATATGCATCCCTAGTGGTCCCAAGTGAAGATCAATGTGTATTCTTTGAAGAGTAACAGCATGTGCTTACTGGGAGGGTTGTATTCCACGGATTATGATGTAAGTTGTTGCTATACTCTTCAACACCGAAGAGTATCTTCATCTAGCGACACTGGGAGGCTAGAATGTGAGGACTATGTTAAAGCAATAAGACATGACAGGGCATGTGCCATGCTGGGATTTGCTGAGCGGTGGGGGCTTTGTGGCTCACAGATCCAAAGAGTGAATGATTTCAACAATCAGAAAACCACTATCTACCAGCTCAATATTTTCCCTGGAGTGTCTCATCCTATTTATAAAACTGGTGCAAAGGAAATACCATTAACTAAAAGGAAAGATTCTTTTAAGCCATTAGTAACATAAGCAAAGTTTTATTTGGAAAATTAGATTTACATGTAAGTAAACTGAATTTTACTAATAGCTATTATATTGCACCAAATGTAATGTAAGTTATAACTTAAATTTTAAAATGTACTATAAACATGGAGTTTTCACTTTCTTAACAGGCAATTATCAAAATACTAATTTAGCCAAAGTTTTGAGGCAAAAATATAAGTCAGAAGAAGCTACTTGCATTAATAGGAAAGACTAAATACAAAGTTTAGTAAACAGCAAAGATCTGACAAGAATAATAACTCTAGATCCCAGATTTTATTTTTCCTTGTTGATATGGTTCTTACACTGCAAAATTTTCAGCTAAGATCTTTTCAGTAAAGGTTCATTGTTTTAAATATGTTACTACAAATATACAAACACACACATCACAGCACAAATATACAAGCAAACACACATTGTATTTCTTTTGAACCAGTTCAGTAGTTAAACCTGTTGGCGGTTTGACACTGCTGATTTAGTAATAAGGACAGGTGGTGCTATGCCTCCTGGGAGAGTTATAAAAACATTCATATATTTTGCAGATTATCTTGTTCTTTGTTATATTTTAAGGCTTGTCTTACTGAAACAGTGCTCAGCTTAAAAATTGTGTATTCATTCAGCATATGGTAAAGGAATCATTTTTCAGAGTAAATCAAAGGTACAGCTCGCAGTATACTTCTGAACAGAAATTACATAACTGGGCTTAATTAATCTGGACTTTTAATCAAAGCTATTCATAATTTATATAGCACATGTAGGGTGAAATAATGCACTACCCCTCAACATTTTTGTACACATAATCATTCTAATGTGTGCTTGTCAAATCTTTAGTTGTATTTTATTGCATACTCATTTATTGCCTCCATAGTGTGGGTGGGGTGCAGGCAAGGAGGTGGCCGAAGGATAAGGTATGGGGGGTAGCTATTAGCAGGCAGCATTCCCTGAAGTCACTGAGAGGTGTGGAATTTTTGTTAAGTCAAGGGGAAATGTAAGGCTGAGACCATTAGCGTTAAGGTTCCTGGCTTTGAGCTCTCAGGAGCAGATGAAATGGAAAGAAGAGGAGGTATTGAGTGAATGTTCTAAAGTAGAACTATTGCATGGATTGACCAGACCTTAGCCTGCTACATTTCTCCCCTTAACTATTAATAAATTTTAAGGAATTAGTTGACAGTAGAAACTTAGGATAAAGAACCTGGCTGAAAGATAGACCTTAAAAATAGGAAAGGGGTACTTATACTATATAAATGCTATAGATATTCCCCCCGATCTTATAGAAAGTACAAGTGTTTGCCCATAGGTGAATATGTTTGGGCTGTTCAGAATTGGATCTTTTGTAACATTGGGAGTGTAAGTGTGTGTGAGTGTGAGCACATGCATCCATTTATACACTGTAGGTTGCCAACTCTTGTTATACACATTGTTGTTCTTATGTTTAAACACCATAATTACAAAGTAATACAAGTCATTCATCTTACTGTGGTTAAATAAAGAAAAAAAAATGTGCTAGAAACTAAATGAGCGACCTTACTGTCTGGAAATGTTTCCGAGTGAAGGAATAGTAGAATCCCCTTTAATCTACCCCATCCGTCCCTAGCCACAGTGTGAGTGTGCTGGCTTCCACATGTGTGCATAGCACCTCTCTTAGTGTCTGGCCATTCCTGTTTGGTACATCCATAGACAGGGGGAAAGAAGGAGTCAGGCCAGCAGGTTCAACTTCTTATTTCTCAGTAGCTTCCTATAATGATTCCTCCTCTAATGAGGTGAATTACTACTGCATGATAAAAAAAAGAGAGAGAAAAGGGTTTTGGCCATCTTAGCTAATAAATCACATTGACTGCATGGTTGATCAGATCAATTGTGCATAAATCAGTGCCTTAAAGAGTCTTAAACTAAGATTCTACCAAAGACCAATCGATCCACCAGCTTGTTTAAAGGCATGGTCTCTTGCCCATAGCAAACTGAACAGGAGCCCACAATATTGAGATTGTTAATTTGCTGTCAGATGTTGAAATGAATGTTTTAAGATCTCAGAGGCATGGCTGTGATGAGTAAAGCAGTTGTGACTGTGTTGAGTCAACCGATATATTTTTGTCTTCTCTGAATCACTATTGTTAGGTTAGCAAGAAAATTTAATTCTCAATACATATACGAAAACTCAATTTTGAAATCTTTGTCCACAAGTTTAATTTTTGGGAATTGTTTCCCACAAAAATATAATTAAGTTATTTCAAAAAGAGATTGGCATGACTATCCATGAGAAATATTTTATTGCCACAGTAGCTGTAGATTTGAGATTTGCTAGTCTTTAGATGATTTGGAGTCATGAGAACAATCAGGAAATTTGATTTCTAGTTTTGACTATATTACTTACTATCTGAGGAATGTTGAATTAGTCAACTGGAACCTCCATATTCTCAAATGTAAAATGGGGATAATACAGATGACTTTTCTATTTATTTAAAAAGAATGTTGTGAGGATAGGAATGTGATAATAGTTATTTGAAAGCACGTCAGAAATGGTAAGTCCTTTTCAAGAGTTGTTATCTGTTTAGAATTCCCAATTACTTTTAAAAATTGAAATATAATCTACATATAAAATTATGTAAGTTTAAGGTGTACAATTATATACTTCAAAGTTGCTAAGAAACTACATCTTAAATGGTCTTGCTCAATTATGCTTTCAAACTCCTTTTACCAGAGCAGCATACAAAAACATAAAGAAAATCTATTTTGGTTCTTGCTATCACCTTTTTGTCTTCTTTCTAAAGAAGTAACACTGAAATCATGACAATTAAAAAAGAATTTGTGACTTTCTGTAAAATTATGTACTTTTATAAATAGAATATTTATTAAAATTTTATTTGTATTATCTTTAAAAATATTATGAATAACAGGTTAACATCATTAAATATTTGAAAAGCAAGACAGGATAAAATATAGCCATAGCATATGCAAAGGAAATATTTTACTTTGGGGAGAATGGCATTCAATATCTATAGTAACTACTATGCAATTCTATATGAAAGAAGGGGATTTTATAGAAGTTTAAATCAGGTATTGAATCTTTGATTTCCTTTTAAGTTGGCTAGAACATTTTATTATGGTTAAGTCTCTGAGGGTCTTCTTAAATTAAATACATAATTTATAAATATTCCCTACCAAGTATCTCAAAATCCCCAAAATAATTATTTTCTGTAGTCTCCTGTTTTGAAAATAAATTTAGGATAGGCATTCAAGCATCTTAACATAAAATTTGTTGTCTGCCAAATATTTTTTGAACTCATCAATATAATATAATGTTCTCTCTTTCAGAATACTATTGTTCTGCCATTGTCTGTTGATTTATGACAATGTCTTGACATTTTTGTAAGTTATGAAACACACATTGTTTCTCCCTTGTTATATTGTGAAATTTAGTAGGTTGTTGAAATTGGATCTGATTGATTTTCTCTTTGGCATTTGTCTACAAAAGCATCTCATGTCTGAAATTCACCAGAGGAGGGGAAATCCAGGTGGATTTCCTTTGTTACATTTTCCTTTATGTATCTGCAGTCTTGAAATATTTGTGACCTGCTGTTAACAGTTTTAAATGTAACTATTGAGATGCTTGCTGATAGAAGATGGTCTGGCTATTTTTTGAGCTCATCAAAACTGGAATGAATTTAATTTCTGGTGATTAATATTACTTCCCTGGGATTATTATAGAGTATTATCTTGTACTATTTTCGTTAAAACTAAAACTATCAGGTACTTTTTGGCACATAGTAGGCACTCCTTTTAAGTATAATTGATTCATAACAATTTGTATATTATTGGATTATATTGATATTCTTATGAGGTTCTTAATTTTAGAGCATTTTGGTTATGACCAATAAATTAAAACATTAATAGAAATACATGGTTTAGGTTTTTATGTAGAAATAAAAAATAAAAATGTATTTAATATTAGTGCTTAAGTATAATATAAGCTATCTTTAATTCCTGAATGTATCCCATATTTTTGTAGTAGTTTAATATTTAAACTTTGTGGATGTTCATGCACCTATAGTTTTGAGATTTTATGTCTATTTCAATTATTATTAAGGTTTACCTATCTGATTAATTGTGAAAGGTCACCAAATATATAATTTTTGAAGAACCTAAAATTTTGAATTGAATAGACAGAACAAAAATAATAGTATATACATTTGCAGTTTAAAACATCACCAACGATAATAAGAATTATAGCTACTAATATTAGTGATTTTTATTAGCTAGAGTTAAGTATCTTCAAATGTTATATCTTTAACGCCATATAATACTCATAAGAGGTAGGTTCTACCTGCTTTTAAAGACGATAAGGGCACTGAGAATCACAGCAGTTAATTAACTTGCCCATAGTTACACAGCTAGTACATGGCAACTGAAGGGAATTGAAGATTATAAATTGTTTGGAAATAATAATACAAATGTCTTAAAATATATAAGATGTACTTGTGCATTCTGTGTCTATAGCAATTTACTAGTTTTATGGGAAAACTTGAATAATGGTTATAGTTCTAAGATTTTTAGAAACATTTTTACATAAAAGATATAGAGCAAGCTAATTGTAAGTTATTTCTTTATAGGAAATACAGAAGTGACATTAAATTTTATATCCATTAGCTCTGTAGATTAATTTTTATCGGCTCTTTAATTCCGTGAGAGTAGCCTAATTGTATGTCCCTCCAAGTACAAAAGTATATTCTCTCACTTCCTTTTTTATTCCTTAAATCTTGTTTCAGTGTATTTAAAAAAAACTTAAATTTATCAACATTGAAGGAACTCTTACCACACAATAAACCATACAGATAAGGTCAAATTTTGCTCATGAGATAAAATTTGAAATAAGTGCAGTGTTACTTTATTAAACATTCATATCTTTAGATCAATGGTTATTGTTGGGGAGAAAGTCATTTATAAGTGTTATAATCTATTGGAATTCCTGTCTTCTCTTGGTAGATTCTAATTTACTTTCCATGCCTATTTTACAGTTCCACCTGAATAGCATTGTCAGAGTAAGCCACTCATATTATTGAGATGTTAGCATTCCTAATTAATAATAAAAAACACGTTATTTTTAAAAGCTTGAAAACCATTTATATGGGTGTATAATTGGAATTTAAACATTATTTGTATAGTAGATAAAGCCTTCTATAGGCAGAGTTTGTAACATAAACTTCCCAGTTTTTACACTGGGAAGTAGCCTTGGAATGTTCTGGGTAGGATCTGTTTTTCTTCACATGTTCTTGGAATAAGCGTCATTATCCCATCTCAATCACCCACCAGGTAGTTTGTCATTCTTTTTGATGTCTTTAGATCTTTCCTTTCTAATTTCTTTTTTCACAGCAGAAACGGTACTTTGATATTTTGGCGACCTCATACTCCATAGAGAGAACTTGTTGTTTATCCGATCGGCACATTTCTGTGATGTGCAAGTTCCTTGGTAGGGTAGGTGCATCATTTTTTTCATTTGGGTTTATTCACTTTAATCAGGTGTGGGAAATGGTGTTTGTTTCACCAGGTAATTATTATGTGGGGAAAGCGATGGAACTCTTGTTCCAGGATATCTGCACTTAAGGTAAGAAGTTAACTGTGGTAGAGCTAAATATTTTTGTTTTTTTTGTTTTTGTTTTTCTGTTCCTCTTTAGTGTCTCATCAAAGTCTTAGGTAAGCGATAGTTGGCATAAACCAGGAACTAAAGGGTATCATTTCGTACTAATTAAGGAAAGAAGTGGAGAGTTTCTATATATTATATATCAGTGATTTCTGTTTCTTAAATGGCAGTTTTGCTGAGCGACGTCCACATGTGGAAAAAGTGGGATGTGCCTCGACATTTCTAAAGTTTTATGCCGATTCATAATTGAGCCTCTCAGTGGGCTCATGGCAGCGCTTTTCCGTGGCCTGTCTCCCACCCCTGCCTCGGGCGCCTGTCCAGGAGGGTTGGAACTATTTACTCACAACCTATGTCATTCCAACCTGACAATATTCTGTGAAGTGAAGTACATTTTTAAGGAAACCTCAGTATTTCTACTTTGGGATGATAATTTTAAGTACACCAGAATCACTCAGTTTTAAATTCTATTAGCTCATGCTCTTGGGAGTCCCAGAACATTCCTTCTTCCTTTGTGACGCTCAGTGTTGAGATTCTGGTGAGGGCCTCTTCCGTGGAAAAATGAGGATGCACTGAAGGGAACAGCATTGTTCTCAGTTCCTCTAGAGAACGCTGTCTGGAAGATCTGGCGTTGTCCCTTTTTCCTCCTATGAAATTGGATTCTTTGCATTCATGACTTCCCTGGGGCAACAGGTGCACTTCTTTTGCAAATAGTATGCTCATATAAGTGCTTGCAAGAAATAAATGTACCGGGTTTAAGCAATGGGCTAAGCTTACTGTAACCTTCACGATAAACACATCTTTCTAAATGGCCTTCGCACAACGCATGGTCCATGCACATTTTCGTTGTTTCAACACACCGTACGACTGCATCAAAGAGCACTGCAGTTGGGTTTTGAACTGAACTCTTACCTACACTTATATATGGCTAATAACCAAGAAAAGCTTTTTGAGGTAATGCGAATTTCACTGCCATGTGAAAAATGTGGAATTTAGAATATTGTTGTTTTTTTTTAAAATAGAATCGAGTCCTAGAAGCATCATTGCTTTATTTTAAATCACTTTCAGGTAATAGAGAGCAGTTAAGAAGGAGTCACACATGCCTTTCATAATGTAGAGATTTCAATATTGGAATGATAGAAGCACTCCTAGTCCACTAACTGTGAAATGTGATTGAAAATTAAGATTCCTCTGAATGAGCTGTGTCTCACATGAGCACTGACCCTGTTGCTCTACCAAGACACCCAGAAGTCTTTAACAAGTCAGAGAATATAGAGAGATAGCTTCTGTTTGGGAAATCGTTTTTCAGCTAGTTATTAATCATGGTAAGTAAATTGTAGGAGAAATATTTCAAAATTTTACTTGGGATATTAGGTATTTAGGTGTCTCCTGTTTTATTTTTTCTGTTCTATTCTTATCTCCACTAACATTTCCTTATAATTCTTCAGTTCTTCACCGTCTTATTTTCAGCTCTCCTTGCAATTCCTCCACTCCTCACTTTACTCAGCTATCAGTGTCCATTATAAAATGTGCACTATGGGGTGATCCTTCCTATTCTTTTATCAGTGTCATTTGTGTGTGTGTGCACTTACGGTATACCAGGCAGTAAGTTGAGTATATTTCTAATCTGATTTAATCCTCACAATAGTCCCATCTCCATTTTACAAAGGAGGATACTGAGTTACAGAGAAGCTAAACAAATCATCCACGACAATAGGCGTTAGATGAGGAGGTTAGCCCGGGGATCCCGAATCCAAATTCTACACTCCTAACTCCTACCCTGTACCACTACTATTTAACTACTACCCTGGACGCTTACCCTAAGGAGAGATGCACAAATCCACAGGAGCTTCAGTTTTCTCACTCGACAGTCAGGAGGCTAACACCTAACCAACAAGAGGAGGATTTAAGGGAAGGGGATTGAAAAATTAAAGTTAGATGATGTTGAAATCACAAACTACATAGAGGTTAGTAGGAATTCAGTCAATGTCCTTTGCCATTTCCCTGTTCTCCAGGTCACATTTGGGAAAGAGAAGTCAAAAAGTAGTACTGACAGTCGGTCATGGTGCCCGGCGCCCTGGCCCCAGTCTACAGTGGCCTTAGAAAGCTGGGTGTTGTTTCCCTATTCCTAGACCATCCAGTCCTCCTCAGCAGCAATACCTGTTTGGCTCTAATGTCACAAACAGATGTGTTTGCTTAAATGAGACAAGCACCATCCAAAGCAGACTTACGGCTGGCAGCTGTAACTCAATTTACTTTTCAGCTACATTTCACAGTTTGTTCATGGTGAGAAGTGTTTCTATTCAGTGTCCTTCCAGTGGACTAAGGAAAATGAGCAGACTAAGGAAAATGAACTGACCAAGAGCTTAAACTTTTGGGTTTTGCTAGAGATAAAAATAAAAAAGGAATTGCTTCCACAGTAGCAAACCAGGAGAGATATGTTTTTAACTTTCTATTTTGAGTCGCTGTACCATACATGTGAATATTAAATTATTATATTAATGCTATCAGAAATCTGGGAGGAAAATATACATAAAAGGCAAGTTTAGAAGACAACAAATAAATAAATAAGTGGTTCAATATTTACAACATTTTTCTAGCTAAAATCTTGTGGTTTCATGCCATTCACATATTTTGGGTTTTATAAAATATTATGGCTATCTGGCAAATGAAGACCTTCCTTACGAAAATTACCCTTATAGGCTTCTAAAACATACTGTGCAATACTTCCTTGGGTGTGTAAAACAATTTTACACATGCTCTTTATCTTTTTAAGACAAAGGAAAGCAATAAAGCCTTCCTTCAAGTCCATAAATCATATCTCTCTTGAAATCCAAGCTTTAAGACTTGAACATGAAGAAAATTAAAATCAAATTTATCTGTTCAGATAGTGGTGTGGCCTTTAGAACTTTACTGTGTTCTTTCTACATTTTGTTCCCTTGCTCTTTTTTCATTTTATCATTTACTTCACCTTTTATTTTGCATTTTGCATCTTTCATTGTTATCCTAATTTTGTAGTTTTAGCAAGTTAATGAATTTAAGGGTTCTGAAATTACAACGAACTAAGCAGACATATGTGCAAATGCCCAAGATGATAATTTTTTTAAAGGCCCATGCTATGTCCCAGGGATTCCAGGTTGGCCTGGCTGGAGTTTGGGATGTATCTATTAAGCAGGGGTGAGAGAATGAGCTGGAAATATAGACAATGGCAAGCCCAGGAAGAGCTCTGTGTGGCATGATTAAGGAATTTGAACATAACATGGTGGATGATGAAAAAAAATCACTGGAAAATATTTTTCTATTGGAAGATTCTTAATTGGAGGAGTGATATGATTGGATTTGTGTTTTGAATAGGTAATTGTGACCCTCATGGGGGTGAATTACTAACATTTTAAATAGAGACTTTATTATAGTAATCCAATTTGAAATAACTAAGACTTTAGTTTAAGGCAGCAGTAATGGGGATTGAGTGACACAAGACAAACAATAAAACAAACAGAGGAGAAATTAACTTACAGCGGAGTTAGTGAGGTGTTTGGGCTGGGGTAGGGGAGTGAGTTGAGAGTAACTTTGTAGTGTTTCATGAGCACAGTGTCAGTCCTAAGACCGCCAGGAGAAAGTCCAGTGAATATAAGTAATTCCATTTCGAAGGCTTTGAGTTCCAGATGCCAGGGATGTCAGAAACACGTATCTGGGATTCAAAGGAAAAATCAGGACAGGAGCCAGAGATTGTTGTGTGAATTTTTGAAGAAATTGTGAGGAGAGAGTTAGAGCTGTGGGTTGTGGCCATAAAATCGTAAATGGGATTTTCAGAAAGATTTGACAGTTACTCTATGAATTCATAAAGTTTTAATAATTTCTCTATGTTAAAAACACTGCTTTAGTGTATTCTAGTTTCAAAGAACTTTTTGAAAACCACATATCAATTTTTCCAAGAAAAATATTCTTAATTCACAGAGGTGAAACATTATCTTCCCATTATGAATTATTCAAAGTTAAATGGAAGTCAAAGATAGAGACTTGCAGGGAGCAGGTTTCCTATGTTGCTGAGTCATGACTGGGACTCTAAGAAATATCTTTATTGTGTTTGATTCTGAGCTTGTGATAATAACTGGTGTCAAAAGATGAGAACATTCTGCACTGGAATTTAAAAAATACCTTTGATTAAAAATGAAAGCTCTGTTAACAGAGTTCACCTTAAACTCTAGGCTGACCTTTTAGTAGGAAAGCTGCTGTAAACCTCAAAGGTAGGCTCCATCCATGGGAGGCAGCAGCAGATTTAGTGAGCTTATGGGCTGACCCTTGGTGATTCAATCCAGTACTAGAAGGTAGGACAAGTGTTAAGGACTGTGCTTTAAAAATCAACATTAACAATTAGCTACAGCAAATGAATATCATGATACTATTTAAAAAGTAAGAGATTGGTCTAATGAAAATTAATCTCAACATTAACAAATTAAAATTGCTTCAGAATTAGTTTTTAACTCCATATTCTCAGACCACATGGCTTACAAATAATAATGCACTTTGGTTTTGGTGACATGATTTTTTCAAGGAATTTATCTAACCTTAAATATTCTATCTAATTCTTAGAGTCTATATAAGAGAAAGACTTTTCTTCACTAAATTAGTGAGTTTTTGTATGCACAAATGTCTTTGTTAAATGAGATAGCATCCTATCTAATAAAGAGGGAATATGCTAATTGACCATCACACCTTCACAAAGATGGTGGCGCCCACAGCCAAAATGAGGGAATATGCTAATTGACTGCCATGCCCTCAAAGATGGCGGCGCCCACAGCCACAAGATGGCGGTGCCCAGTCCCCTCAGCCCTGCCGGGGCGGCAGGCACGCAGCATGGCTGGGCCCGCCCACAGGCAGGTCCGGCCGCTCTGCGCACCTGCCTCTGGAGTCCCCCAGTCCCCTTAGCCCCCCAGCCGCCCAGGGCTGGCCAAGGCACAGTCAAGCCTCATATGTCAGCTGCCCAGCTGCCTAGGGCCAGCCCAAGGTGCAAGCAAGCCTTGAATGGTGGCTGCCCAGCCACCCAGGCCACCCGAGGCTCAGGTAACCAGGGCTGGCCAAGGCTTGCTCTGCCGGCAGTGGCAGCAGCAGCAGAGGTGTGATGGGACATCGCCTTCCCCTGATCGCCGGGTCGCCTCCCACCCCTGAGGGCTCCCGGACTGTGAGAGGGGGCAGGCTGGGCTGAAGGACCCCCCTCCAGTGCATGAATTTTCATGCACCAGACCTCTAGTAATTATAATAAAAAACAACCTAGAGCGCTATTACAATCACATTGATTACAGAATAGCACATTGTTCTGAGTGAACTTTTTGCTAAGATTCCTCCATTAATGACTTTCAATATTGCTCAAAAATTATATATTAAACAACAAAATTCCCCTTGCAAAATTTAAAATATCTACCAATGTTTTATCAATAAAAAATTATCCACTCATAATAAGAATCTACCAGCTTGTATTTAGTTTTTGAGTTTATATTTCTATTGTATCTGTTTAATTAAATGCCATATCATCATGGGTTTGGAGTTTAAGTTCTTCTAGCCTTTTGTAGGTTAGGCATTTCTTAGACTTTTCATACTGATATGTCTGCCTTGCCTGTTATTATCTCTTTTCTCTGAAAAGGTCACTATTGATTTGATTGAAGAGGTAATATAAGCAATGTTAACTTAATTTCTCTTTGTGTATTTAGTTCATTTTATGGTTTACGGTGGTGACCATTTATACTTTATATCTATCTGAGAGAAAGCAGTGATAACTGGAAATAGTAATTACCCAATATTTCAGCTTAGCTGTCTGTCATATGCTCACCATTTATTTTCAGCAGAAGGTTATAAAGCATATTTTAGAAATGTTACTTTACAAATAAATAAAAAACTTAATGTGAATAAATATAGGATATCTTTACCACTGTAGTTGGTGAAATCCAATAGCTGTCTCATAGTAGATCTACCTAAAAGTGTTCAAGAAAGAAAGTACATATTTTCATATGTGTAAAGTTACTGAATAGTGTAGAGAATTCATGTAAAATAAATCACTTATGAGGGAGTATATTTAGTAAACCTTAAATTTGCTACTAGAGAATGTGCATATTCAGTTTATCTTTAATTTTTTCACTTTCACATTATTAATACTCTCCTTTAAGTGCTCAACAGAATTCAAAATAATGTGTGTTTGTGTGTGCATAAAGTGATGAAAAACTATCATTTATCTGTCAATTCAATGCACATTTGTTGCATACTTTATAGGTGGTAGGCATTCTTCTAGGTGCTTTAAATATACCAGTGGATATAAAAGACAAAAACCCTTCCTTTGTGGGGCTTATATTCTAGAGGTCATGGTTGGGGGCAGACATACAATAAATAATAAGCATAATAAATAAGCAAGTTACATAGTATAAAAAGTAGATCTAGGTGAGGGAAACTTGGAGTGTGGGTAGTGGGGCAGTTGAACTTTTAAATAAAGTGGTCAGAGTAGGCCTCATTGAGAAAATGACAGTTGAGTCAATATTTGAAAGAGATGTGAAGAGCTCAAAGGCATTTTAACAAAACTAATTATTTCTCTTTGCATTTTCTCTGGCTTTGATATCCAGCTTAGTAAATGAGGGAAGAGTGGGTCAGAGGTAGTGCAATAAGGCTTTTCATTATATACAAGTAGGGAAAGATTAAAAATTTATCGGCAGTTCTAAGGTACAAGAGCACATTATACTATAGCAAAAAATTAGGTTTTTAAAATCTTGTTTCTACCACTTGCTAGCTCTGTGATCTTAGGTTCCTCAAAGCCTATCAGCTTCAGCTTGCTCATATATTAAGGTGGGATGATAATACTTGTCTTATATTAAATAAAATTATGTATATTAAGCATATCAGTGCCCAAGATAAATTCTTCAAAAACTATTTTTTATTAGTTTTAGAGATAGAAGAAGGGAGAGGGAGAAAGAGAGAGAAAAACATCAATGTGGATTGGCAGCCTCCTGCACACACACCAAGTAGGGATTGAACCCACAACCTGGGCATGTGCCCTGACTGGGAATTGAACCAGCAACCTTTCCATGCATGAGACAATGTCGAATCAACTGACCCACACTTGCCAGGGCCCAAGATAAATTCTGTATTCAAGAATTCTGTCCTTATTTGAAATTTAATAGAAATATTTTAATCATTCAAGTTGGTAAGTAGACTGCAGTTGTTACTATTCACTTACTTCTGTATGAAGGGATATAAATGTCCTCAATACCATAGAATATTTCCAGGTCTAGGTGATTTTTAAAGTTAGTAGAATATTAGAAAGCCAGTCTTATGCTTTAATGTAAACTTCTTCACTGTGACATTTCCTTTACTGATTGATTGGCTTCTATCACCTCTTCCCTCATTCCTAAGGGGCCTAGGGAGGGCAACCATAAAAAATATTGGCCGATGCCAAAACCGGTTTGGCTCAGTGGATAGAGTGTCGGTCTGCGGACTGAAAGGTCCCAGGTTCGATTCCGGTCAAGGGCATGTACCTTGGTTGTGGGCACATCCCCAGTAGGGGGTGTGCAGGAGGCAGCTGGTTGATGTTTCTCTCTCATCGATGTTTCTAGCTCTCTATCCCTCTCCCTTCCTCTCTGTAAAAAATCAATAAAATATATTTAAAAAAAAATATTGGCCGAATTGGAACACTCTAGAGAAGTGTTACAGAAGTAGTATTAATAATTATGTTGGGACAACTGGTGAAAACAAGGACTGACCCAGGCAAACATAATATAATGCATAGGTGCATAGGGCAGCTTTTTTAAATCAATAAAGGTTCTAGCCAGTAGCCTAGGGATGAGTAGTTTTTAAAAAGTCTGAGATAATTGTTACCTCAGGGATAATTTGAGTAGTCAAAACAAAGTACCTTACTTGGAGGCAGGCCAGGAGAGCAGAATTCTTACCCTTGTTTTTCTATTTTCCTTTTAATAAGGGTTACGAAGTTTCCCATGAATGCCAGTTGTTACAAAATTGATTAAAAGTTCATTTTAATTCAGACTTCTTTGTAAGACATCATATTTTTTGTTGTTTACTTCCTTGGTTATTTGTGCTCCATTTCTTGTGTTTCTGTATATCTCAGTAACGAAGGCCTTCACTCTCCTTGGCAAGAGCTAGGTATCTCATTCATGAAGTGTGTATAGGCAAGTTTATTTCCAGATACCTGCCTTTGGTTGGTTTTGGTCTTATTTTGACCATATGAGCCTACATTCCAAAAATTTTTGCCATAGTCTTCACCAGCAAATATGTTCGAAGAATAATGACTTTTGGTAGAAAGTTGAGGCGAAACAGAAAAATTTGTTGCAGACTTGCTTTTTCTGTCGTGTGCTCTGTCTGACTAGCAAATTCCTGGACAGAGTCTCAACACTAAATTCCTCCACCATGAATGGACAACCATGGGGAGGAAAAGAGACGGGGAAAAGGGAAGAATAGAAAAAGCAGAGTTAAAAAACACAATGGTGGCATTTTCAGAATGCTAGCTAATACCTTGGTATTCATCTTCCAAAATTATGCTGCTTCTCTGATTCTCAAATCAAGAATGTGTGCATTATTTCTATAACCTCACTGAGTATCATTCCCAGTTCCATACTAGAGTCACCATTTTTGAAATGAAGAAACAAAACAAGAAAAAACAACTTTAATGGTGCATCAAAAACCCTATGTCTTTATGGCTGATGTCATGTGTGCATAGTTTTCATCTGTGTCTGATAGCAGTGTCTGTCTGTGTTTTGCGTTCAGATCTTGCTATCCACACAAACATCATGCAGCCAAAGAGTAAGTTGGGATCATAGTACTGGTCTAGTGTTGTCTCATTGGACACACTTTACCACTGGCCAGCCTCCAAATTCCCATACAGAACTTTGAGAATAGAGATACTATATAGCTTTTGGAAATTTAATGTAAGATACCTATAATAACTCACTGCATTTTTTTAAATAAATAAAAAATTCCTCTGTCTTTGAAATGCTAATATGGCTACACCCTTTATTAAGTGAGAGTGGGTCAAATACAGGCGAGAGGGTGGGGTGGTGAGGTATAAAAAATGTGGAATTACTTGCTGAATTCTTCGCGTTCTGACTTTATTCTTGGGACTACTTTATGTTATATAGGTAGCTATTCCAGAAATGATGTCCCATTATAGTATCTTTAGACATCCTCTTGGGCACAATAGCTCTAGGTAGTGGAGATGCTGTAGATATTCAGGGTCTTTGAGGCTACTTTACTTTACTGGTTTGTTATGTGATATCCTTGCATCATCCATTTTGCCTCTAATCACGTTTCCCATTTCTGGTGTGTGCTTCGCCCATAACCCCAGTTTTATATCATAACACTTGCTGTATCAGCACCCGTTCTCTTTCCAGTGCTCAGTTTTAAACAGCCTCATTATGAAAAATATAGTACTTAAAAACATGGCAAAAATGTATATTACTTTAGCACAAGATAAAGAGATTCTTGAGAAATGCAATGACTGCTGAACTAACTTTATCCTAAGGGGCATTTCACTATTTTAATTGATTTTTTTTTCCTGCCCATTTTATTAAAAGAGTCCTTGGAGAAGGTAAATGGTAGATTGCTTCTGGAAACAAAGGAACACTTAACTTATTTGTTATTACTACCAATATGTCCATACTTTCGTGAAGTTAAACATGTTCACATTATTTTAAAATAGCTTATAATGATGAACAAAATGATGAGGACCAGTTAGCTCTAATTCTAGCAATCTAATTCTAGATTTTAAATATCAAGTGCTAGTTGGGAAACTTAACATAAATTTTACTGATCTATGGCAGCTTTGAGCCAAGAATAAGCATTACAACTTATTGTATCTAATACAATTACTATTAAACTATTTTCTTATTTTAGATTCTGAAGGCCATACTTAGACAAAATAGTATGGCACTTTATAAAGGTCTTCAGATGGGGTCTTCCACTGTTTTAAATTACACAAATATAGAGGACTGAATAGTCTTATAAATCCCAGCTCAAAGGCTTATAAAGCCCACAGGCTCTGTTGCCAAATTCCAGCACTGGTGTGGGCTCTGGGTTGTAATGTTCATACGAATTCAGATCTAGTTAAGTTTAAACACTCACCTCTTCCTGAGATTTGGCTACTGTAAAAGAAAAATCATGATGTTACATGATAAGTTTGGAAATCATAGTTTTAGTCTATTAACATTGCTGTTTTCCAGTATTCCACTTTAAGTGATGGAATGTACAAAATAGGTTTATGGACATTTTGACATAAAATTCAGTTTACATTTGTTTTCTTCTCATATGTGGAAGGTAAACCTTGAGTCTTTGTTATCTAAACTCGGGGGGACAAAGTAAAATGTGTGAAGGTATGAAGTCTTCATGTGCCTCTCAAAGTAACGCAGCTCTGTGTTTGGGTGAAGGTAATCAATATGCAGTAACCACAGAACCCAGAATTTAGCATTTCCACGGCCCTTGGTTCAAGCACCTCTCATCGGAGCTCCTCCAATCTTTCCAGACCAAGGGATACACATGGATCCAGTGCTCTGGGATTCTTTTACATCAATGTTGGCTCTTCCAAGAAAATATTTTCTCTTCTTGTATATACCCTTCAAAAGTGTTTCCTCAATTAGAACTAAGGAAAGAACATTCTGAAGAGGGGACAACTTCTCTGTTAATTTCTTTCTGAAGCCACATGAACTTCACTGTCTCAAAAAAAAAAATCAGATTGCTTTTCTCAATTGTCCTCTCTCAATAAATAAACAGATAAAGAAAGAAATAAAAGCCAAGAAAAATAAAAATTTGAAAACATTCATTTCTTCCCCTTTTAGAATAGTAGGAGATATTTAAGTATAAAAACTAACTCATCCAATGTTACCTTTCTCTTTTAATTTCATCAAATACAATTAAAATGAGAATAGCCCTGACTGGGTGGCTCAGTTGATTGGAGCTCTGTCTCCTACCAAAAGGTTTTGGGTTTGGTTCCTGGTCAAGGCACATACCTAGGCTTTGTTTGGATCTGTGGTCCTGGCATGTACAATCAGGAGACAACTGATTGATGTTTCTCGCTCACATCAATATTTTTCTCTCTTTCTCTCCCCCTTCTTTTGTCTCTAAAAATCAATAAAAACGTATACTGAGGTGAGGATAAAAAATAAATAAAAAATAAATGGGAGAACAAACTGAACCAATGGAACCCAACAGGCTGGATACCATGCTTTCTCTACTATTTTTGTATTTAACTAGTGGAAAGTAATTTGAGAAGCTAAGTTAATCAAGATCTATCATTTGAACATGCTTCTCTGCTATCATAACATAAAAAAATTAGCTAGTTCTTAACCTTGATTTTTAAATATCATTTGTTATTTGGCAAAACTGAACATAAATTTTATTCACCTACCACTGCTTTTTGATGATTGTATATCAAACTTATTTTTATCAAAAATTACTATTAAAACATTTTCTTAGTTTAACTTTCCCCCCTATTTCCCACATTAAAGAAAAATAGCAAAGCACACATTTTTTACATTTATGTAAACCCCAGGCATTTTAGCTAATGCTTACTTTTGACAATATCTAATATGTTGGAGTCAAATTATTTTACTATTGGGAACAATACTCTCATTTTAAAAATGAATTGCTGCCTTATTGTTTGTATTTAGCAACAGCAGTGTTATACGTTCAGAAGAAATAAATATCCTCTCCTTTTGTCAATAAGAGATTCACTTCATTTATTTCTATTTAGTTGTCTTCTTTTTGTCAGGATTTAGACTAATGAGAAAATCTCAGAAAGATTCTTTACTGTCTAAACATCAAGCACACAAATGCTTCTCAATAGAAATAACACAAGAAATTCGTTCAAAGACAATACGTAGCCTGAGAAATTCTTGTGTGCTGACAGCTCTCCAACAGTGTTGTCACAGCAGGAAGACATCAGTTGAAGAAACAGATAGTGACCTCAAAAAAAGTCTGGTCAGCAGTGTGGACAGGGTTTCACAAGATTATAAATCACCCCAGGGTCGCTGTGTTCCCACCATAAAGAGAGCATGGTCGTTTTATTGTAATCTAATAAGAGATGGGAGCAAAGGACAGCTCCAGTGTGTGTTTGCAAAAAAAATTCTTGATTACAGTTTCAAAACTATACAGTTTCTCTGCTATTGAAGTGCAGATTATAGGGGTTAAGGCCATGTTAGGATTGGATTACCTTTTATAGCTTTATGTTATCCTCCAGTTCATGAATCAGAAAGTACTTAAATTAAACTGAACATTTGGGAGTAATCCTGGTATGTGGCCTGGTGGTAGAAAATTAATCATGATTTGGTGATAGATTATTAAGCCTTTCATTTGAAGGAGGTCTTTCACAGAATCAGTAAAGTAACTCTCTGGTGGGAATATATATATTACTATGGAAAATAAAACTCTCTATATAACAAGTTATGTTAGGATTGGTTCGGAGGCAATGATTTAATGAAAGAAAACATGCATCTATATTAAAATGCATATAAAAGATGTAAACATTAAGTCTGGAAGGAATTATTAGCAGATTTTAGAGTTTCTTACTTTTTTTTACAATACTAACTTGTGTTTGTTTCTATGTTTATATACTATATAACTAAAGTTAAATAGTTACTAAATATTTTAAATTACCTATTTTGACATGAGAAAGGCTAACATTTCCATCTTTAAAATACTCAGAAATCAGAAAATTGCTCTAAGTAGATTAAGGCTTACTGAGGCAATGGCAGCCAAAATTTTGAAGAAAAACTCTAGCTTTGATGACATTTTTAAATGATACATACCTCTTAATTTGCCCTAGCAGCACTTTATATGCTGGTGAAAAGAAGGTTTTAACTTTATTGTCATTTTATCATTTGTACTTAAGCTCCTTCAACACTATTTGCTCTAGATACATTTGTGGGACCGTAATCAGATGTCCTACCATTTAAATGGATTTTACTCCCTAACTTATCACCTTTGTCAGTTTGTTCCTCTGAAGCCATGCTGACATCTAGAGATAAGTCCTATCAGTCTTAGGCTACTGACTGAATTTTGATTGTGAAGAAGCCATCACTTAGAGCAGAGAAAAACAAAGTGAGGTGTATTGCTCAGGGTATATTTTATGTTATGGTTCCAAAACCCAAAGGTAAATAAGATGGAGCTTGCAGCTCTTCATTTTTTATTCGGCGGAAGATGGACTTTGCAGGCTGCTCTCCTTGTCTGTTTCCTTTTCCCATCTGGAGTCACAGACCCTGTGGTTTTGCTCTCATTTACTTTCTTGAGCAAAGATGAATGTGAAAGGGAATACTGACTCTCGAAGGATATTAGACCGGTCGGTTAAACATAGTGGTCTTTAATTCATCTCCGTTTATTTTCCAGTTGTCGATTTCTCTTTGTTTCTTCCTCATTTATATATGCTTAAGTAGGTGAGGAGGCAGATTTCCACTGTGTCTCTTTGCCTAATACTTTCTCCAGTGCTCCTCAAAGTGCTACTCCATGAACTGGAAACTGGAAATGATCAATATCCAGGCAGGTTCAATTCCCTTTTGAATACAGAGAACACCACTTTTGTGACATGCACAGCCTCTATTGGCTTAAAGAACAAAAGCTCTGAATGTCATTGCAAATTCAAGCTGAAAACAGTAAACAGGACAATCTAGTAACCAAGTTCTTATTCTGGCTATGCTAACGCACTGTCTCCCATTGACTGCCACAAGAACTTTGCATATAGAAATAAGATATATTTAATCTCAGTTTCTCAGACCTCTTCTTAATCTGTAAATTTGAAGATGCATTTTTAATTCTTAACTTTCTTTTCAGTATTTATAAGAGCAAAAGTGTAAATTAATATACCCACGCAAAATACATGGTGATTTTAGGAGAGTAAGCTGTTTTGATGCCCTATATGTAGAAGGCATATCATCGATCATTTATAGTAGAAATGCTGTCTGTTTCTACTCTCTCCCTGGGTAAAGCTTACAAATTAATTCACAGCAAGCGTCATCTAACACTGGGCTTTCTCATACAACTAAGACTTGCATATAACCATCTGTTTTGCATATGTATTTGTTCTCGGTAATCTTTATTACTAGATGGTCTCTATAGAAAGTTCATAAGTGCAAATGCCAACATGTATTTTTGTTAGTGGCCCTGAATAGACTGGTTAAGGTAGAAAAACAAACGTACTTACTTTGATTTATCACTTGTGACATTAGCATGTACCGTACTGCTCTCCGGGAAACAAAATGGTTGCACCTGAGGACAGTGATATAAACACTACTTTGATTATTTGAAACAAACCATTAGGCTTTGATGAAATAGCTATTATCATGGTGGATCCTATACTGGGACGGAGTGCTTGGATATAATGGATGAGCAGTCTACAATTACTTGTTTAGAATTTAAAGAAGCCAAGGCTTAGTTTTTAGCAGGAAACAGATATATAAATCATATTGAATTTTATATTAATTCATTTGGTAGATGTACAGCTAATACATGTGTTGCTGCAATACTTTCTTATTGATAAAATCAAATTAATTCAAATTAGATAAACTTATTCTCATGTCAAATGAATTTTGTTTTAAAATTGTCTAAAATCATTCTATTCCATCTTTCAAGAGGAATTTCCTAAATGGAATTTTATTAGTTTACATCTACAGACTAAATGATCTTTTGTTTTACTTATATTTTTAAATGCACACACATACACAAACGCACACAAAACCAAGCCTAATTGTGAATTAAATACCCTTTTATCCTATAGAATTTGTAGAGATATGTAAAATATGATCCCAATTAACCAACCACTAAAATTCTCACTGTAAAGAAATTTTACTTAAAAAGCATACGTTAAGCTAAAACATTTAAGTTCCTAACTTTTTAAAGTTTTTTACCTTAGTCCATTAGTGTGGATTGGATGTCATAGTAGACCATTTTATGCAGCCTTGAAAAGAAAACACCTGGCCTCCAGGGAACAGCATTTAAGTAAATTTATGTGGAAGGAGAGCATATGGACAACAAAAGAGGCAAGAGCAGATAGTAGATACAAACACATCAGCAATAGCTTTATTGAGTGGAGGGTCAGACCCCAGAGGTGAGCCTAGAAGACAGTATGTAGTAGGTCTTATTGGAGAACCCAGGAAAGGTGAGGGAGAATGGACTACTCACAGATCAGCTACTGTAAGAGAGGGACCATCAAACTGAAAAAAGGAAGGGCAAAACCACAGGAGGACCATATAACGAAGAAAAACCCAACCGTTTTCCCAATGATGCTGTGAGCCTGCCCTGAAATCCTATAACCGATCTCTGGGAAGAGTATTTTCAATAGTGTGTCTATTCAAATGAGTTGCTTTGTAGATGCACATGACATTTATGCTAATATTTTATGGTAAATATGTTTTTATGCTACAAACTATGGTTTCTAGTTCTAAAAGTACACAATTTAAAAATATATTTAAAAGCATTATTTGGGGGGAGTCCACATTTCATTTGGAGCTTGAGGGCACAGGTACAAGCAGCTTCTTTTACCAAGGGGGGCATGTGGGTTTCACAGAGGTTAAAGAACTTGCTTTAGGTCAAGGACAGTAAGCTGCAGAGAGAGAAGCAGAACCCAGATCTTATCTCTTGGTCCAGTGCCTTTCCGTTAGCCTGTAATGCAGCTTTCCACTTTTGAAAGATTGTGGTTTCCCTGATTCAGAGGGGGTAAGTCTTCATCAGAAGAGTTTAGCACAGAAAACAATGCAAGAAATGTTCCTATTTCCAGTGTATTTCTATCTTCTTTATGTATAAATGTTGCTGACAGAGGAGAGGAAGGATTCTGTTTTGTGGCATTAAAGGTAACCACCTTGTGTTGCAGTTATTGGCATGGCACCTGCATTTACATCATCTATGTTGCGGAACCTATTCTTTACTCCGCTAATCAAAAGCTATCAAGGATTATAAATTTACAAATAAACTCAGGTGACTATTAAATGATTTTACGAAGTTAATGACACTGTTCTTTTTTTTTTTTTTTAACTGTTGATCACACAATGCAATTGTTCTAAAATTCAGTTGCTAGTTAAAAAAAAAAAAAGAATCAGAAATAATTGCCTTTGATGAAGGATTTGCTATTTAGGTTTTGCCTTAAAACTAGGAAACCTAAATCAGATATATACTTATGACTGTTTTTCCCTATTCTCTTACTACTTGAATTGGCATGCACAGTCTGAAGTTTTACTATCAGTGACATAAATTAAATTGTAAATGTTAAAAGGGCACTGTCCCATTGGAGGTAAATCCAATGTTTTTATAAACTTAATAAGGATCTTTCTATCAATGACCTTATTCTTCTGTAGTACACTGACAATCCTTTGATGTAGTCATCACTCCTTTCTCTCAGCTACATTCTTTGCGCCTGCTGGCACTTCTGCTATTATGGAATCATTTCCTGGTTGAGTGGATGTTTTCTCAAGTTTGGAACTTAGTACACAACCCAAGGATGCCTTACCAATTAATTTGCACACTTATTTTGTTTTTAGCCAGCTTGGTATTGAAGGCTGTATTCTCTAAATTAATGAATCCCATGTTGTACTGATTAGTTTCAGGTTCCTGAAGACAATGTCATATAACAGGAGGCGATCTAGTTAGTGAGCTGTGAGCCAGAAGGCTCCAGATCCAACCTACATCCCCGAGATCACGATTATAACATGACTTCCTTAGATGCTGCTAAATTGGAACTATCTGAATTGCGTTTAGAAAAACATAAAGTGGATTTGTGCTCTGGAGTTTGGAATCTAAGGCTGCACCAACATTTTTCTCTTCTACACTATTTCTTTTCAACCAAAAATCATTTCAAGTTGAGATTATAATTGTGAGTTTGGCATAGTAGGACCCATTATCATGACGATTCCTTCTCTAGGGTGTTCTTAATCACTGTCCTAGAGTTTAACTGCCACATGGAAACTCTGTACAGATCTAATTGTAAAGCATTCAGAAGCTTTAGGTTCAGGGTTTCTGAGGCTTCCTGCTCCAACCTAGAGTTAGTGAGAATCCAACAAACATTATGTGAGTGCCTTCTTGGTCAGGTACTCTCCTAGGTGTGGGAGATAAAATAGTAAACAAAGTACCAGTTTCTGTCCTCAAGGTTCTACTAACTAACATCCTATCTAATAAAAGAGTAATATGCAAATTGACCATACCTCCGCTACACCCACAGCCACACCCACCAGCCAATCAGGAGTGGGTATGCAAATTAATTAAACCAAGACGGCTGTGGCCATGGAGTGAGCAGGAGGCTTGGGTTTCCCCAGCAATGGAGGAAGCCAAGCTTCCCCGCACACTCTGGTGGGCCCTGGACTCCACTCAAGGCTACAAAGTTTCAATTATAGAAGATAAATAAATCCCAACAAAAATGGCGGCAGCCACAGAGCTGGAGAGAGCAGGAGGCTTGAGTTGCCCCTGGTAATGGAGGAAGCCAAGCTTTCCACCTGCCCTGGCGGGCCCAGGCCTCTGCTCAAGGCTACAAAGTTTCAATTATAGAAGATAAATAAATCCCAGATACCAGGGCCTCTGCTTGGGTCACCAGGGGGCATGGCCGGCCTGCAAACCACCACAGGCCCCTTGCCCAGGCTGCCCCACACCCCAAGGGAACCCCCACCCTGATCCAGGACACCCTTCAGGGCAAACCAGCTGGCCCCCACCTGTGCACCAGGCTTCTATCCTATCTAATAAAAGAGTAATATGCAAATTGACCATCACCCCAACACACAAGATGGCTGCCCCCATGTGGTTAAAGATGGTTGCCCCCATGTGGACACAAGATGGGTGCCACAAGATGGCCAGCAGGGGAGGGCAGTTGTGAGTGATCAGGGCAGCAGGGGAGGGCAGTTGTGAGTGATCAGGGCAGCAGGGGAGGGCAGTTGTGAGGGACCAGGCCTATAGGGGAGGGCAGTTAGGAGTGACCAGGCCAGCAGAGGAGGGAAGTTGGGGGCGACTGGGCCTGCAGGGAAGGGTAGTTGGGGGGGACCCAGGCCCGCAGGGGAGAGCAGTTGGGCAGGAGGACCAGGCCTGCAGGGGAGGGCAGTTAGGGCAATCAGGCTGGCAGGGGAGCAGTTAGGCATCAATCAGGCTGTCAGGGGAGTGGTTAGGGGGTGATCAGCCTGGCAGGCAGAAGCGGTTAGGGGCAATCAGGAAGGCAGGCAGGTGAGCACTTGGGAGCCAGCAGTCCTGGATTGTGAGAGGGATGTCTGACTGCCCGTTTAAGGGATCGGGCCTAAACGGGCAGTCGGACATCCCTTGAGGGGTCCCAGATTAGAGAGGGTGCAGGCTGGGCTGAGGGACACCCCCCCCCTCATGCACAAATTTTGTGCACTTGGCCTCTAGTAGACATATAAGCATGTAGGTAAAATAAAGTGTATTAAATTCACTTTTATGTGTGTGGGTACATATATGTAATAAGCATGATAATATATAATAAACAAGATTTTATGTTTAACAACTTTATTGAGGTCTAATTAATAGAAAAGAACTACACATATTTAATGTATATAATTTGGTATAAAGTTTCAGTTGTACAAAGTGAGTATTTCCTAGAGATATGCTGTAAAACGTATACCCTTTTTTTACTTAAATTTGTTGCGATAGTATATCTCACATTAAGGGTTCTTTAACATATTGTATATGCTTCTGGATGAGGGAATCGCATGTGGACACAGGGGACAACATGAGCACAGGCTTGCAGATAAATAGTTTGTGTAGTCTACACACCGGCACACATTTTGCATTTAGAGGAGAAGTAGAAAATTCTTGAAAGGTGGGAAAGGTCCAGATTAAAGAAAGGTTTTGTGTGTGTATATATGTGTGTGTATATGTGTGTGTGTGTGTGTGTGTGTGTGTGTTTATTTGTTTTTTTCTGGACTGATGTAATTTAGAATCAGTAAAAAACAACAAAACAAACAAAACACAAACAAACAAAAAACCAACACACTACAAAATGATGTTTGTTGGAAAAGATGGTATGCCATACACAGTGCAGATTAGGAAAGGGTGCCCTGGCCAGGTGGAGCTTCATCCTGTACACTCAAAGGTTGTGGCTTCGACCTCGGTCAGAGCACATACCTAGGTTGCGGAAGGGAAGCAGCTGATGACATTTCTCTCCTACATCAACTTTTCTCTCTCTCTCTTTCTCCCTCCCTCTCTAAAATCAATAAAAACATATCCCTGGGTGAGGATTAAAAAAAGATTAGGAAAGGAAATTATAAAGTTGACAAATATGCTTTGTATTGATATGTATATAGTATATAGACAGCATTATTTTGTTGCTATAAAAGTGTTTCTTTTAATATTAAGCAGTCAAATCGATATTTCAATTCATGTTTTAGCTTCTAGTTTTTAAGATGCAGAATTTGGGATCTAGATAGATATGCCAAAGGCAGTGGACTCCGGATGTTCTTTCCATCACTTCAGTTTTACAAGTGAATGGATACAGCTGTTTGTGTTGTTACCAGATGCCAGACTAGGGGCTTCAGGAAGCTTTTCCATATATCAGCTGTTTCCCAGAAGTCCAGTATTACAGTACAGAATATTATTCTTGAAACATAAAGACCAGTTGTCTTTATTATAGGTACCAATCATATATATATATTGAATACATATATGTTCACTCAAAAACTTGTACACACATTTTGATAACAGTGTTATTCATAATAGCCCAAACAAACAACCCAAAATGTTCATCAACTGATAACTAGATACATAAAAGTGGTATGTCCATACAATGGACTATCATTCAGTATTAATAGGAAATGAAGTGCAGACACATGCTGCAACATAGATGAACCCTGAAAACATTATGCTAAGTGAAAGAAGCCAGTCAGAAAGACTACATGCTGAATGATTTCATTTATAGAAATTGACCAAAATAGGCAAAATGACAGAGAGTGAAGTAGGTTAGTGATTGCCGAGGGCTGTGGGGCAGGGTGAAGAGTGATTACTAATGGGTGTGGGGTTTCTTTTAGGGGGATAAGTATTTTCTAAAATTAGATTGTGGTGATGCTGCACAACTCTGTAAACATACTAAAGTCATTGAATTACACACTTTAAATGGATGAATGTATGATATGTGAATTATGTCTCCATTAACCTGTGAAAAACAGTCATAGAATAATAGCTTGGATATGGAAGTGAGTTAAATAATGCAAAATTATGATCTGTGAAGTCGTTTCTTCTTTATAATATTCTTAAATAAGATATGGAGACTAAATTAGGAAATAGAAGGACAAGCTAAATATGAAGCACATAATTAGTAACATTTAAAGGCATATTTTTATTGTTTCATTTTAAATATTTTTAAACATTTAATGCATTAATTTGGGTCAGATATGAAACTTAATAAAGTAAGAGCTCTCTTTCCTCCCAAGCCAATCAGTGATGCATTTTTCATTTCTTCCTCCTATGAGAGTCTCCTTAATTTAAGGCTTATTTGGAATGTTCTTTGAATTTCATAGATTGTTTTCCTTCCACTATTAGAATAAACTTTAGGCAACAGTGTTAAGGATCCCATGTTTAACAGTGTGTAAAATAGTGATATCTTCATCCTTAATGTTTTTGGACAGAATTTCTACTTTATTGACTCTGTGATAGGTCAAAAACACACGCATGTTAGGGCAAACTGCCCCATCGTGTAAACTGTTCCCTGGGAGTAAGTAAGGAAATATATTAACTCTTTTGATGAAGCAGTAATTGAAATAATACTCTAGTGACTTAGAAAGAGATATCTTTCAAAATTGCTAAAAGAAACCAAATGGAAAATTGTAGCTTAGCTGAAAGAGGACCTCTGGTTGCAGATCTAGAAGAGCTAAATAAAAATCAGGTCTGCCAGCGCGAGCATGCCCAATGTGTTCTTTGCTTTCCTACTCTTTCCCTCAAAACTCTTCTCCCTCTCTTCTTTTACACTTCCCTCCCTCCCTTTCACCCTCCTTGTCTTCCCCCAACACCAACTCACCCTCTCAGTCACTCATTCATTTATTGCTCCTCCATTTCCTAAGTACTCACTGAGCCCCTGCCACATGCTGGGCACACATTACTCTTATCTTGAACAGCCTTCACTTCTCAATACTTATCATGTTTCTATTGCTTAAGCCTTACATAATGTTTAGTTATTGATTGTTCAGAGTATTAGGAAAAAAATGCTTTCTTCTTTCCCTAATTTTAGCATGTCAATTTGTTATAGGAAATGGGTTGAATCATTTTATTCCTGCATTTTCTGAGTTATTATTGGATCTCAGATATACTTCTCTGAGTCCCAGCTGGTTCATCTTAATAATAGTAATAATAATATACAATGTTCATGGTTATTATGGAGATATAATAATGTAATGCATGGAGCTTAAATCTTGGCTCACTGTAGACAGTAAATGATAACTCTTTATTGAAGACTCTCCATATACATAATTTCATACTGGGTAATAACAGTTTCTCTGAGAGTGTTTTAGAAACTTAAATTCCTTATTATTATGTTTTCTAAGAATTATATCATTTTATTACTTCTATTTTATGGCCTGTGGCAACAGTTTCAAGGAATTTTGAGCGATTCATATGGAAAGAAATTAGTGAGCTATTTCTCCTTGGCATTCTTATGAAGTAGTAGGATTTAACAGCAGTTTTTGGCAAGTTTTTATTATAATTTCTGATAAATAGCCTTCTATATTGAGTAGGAGGAATGTATTTCAATAACTGTGCATCATTTCTTTGCAGATAGCATAAGCCTACAGATGATTAACTTTTTAAACTATTGTCATTTAACTTTTATTTCTTGACTAACTTAAAACACTTTCATATGATTTGCACAGTGATCATCTTATAACTGTATTGGCATAGCATGCATTCTACTCTTATTTCAAATTTATGTTTACTTGGCTTGAATACCTTTTTAAGCAATCAAGATACAAATAAGTTTCATCTTCCATTGCTTTCTTAGAGTTCTAAGTTTAATGCTACCTTTGGCTATCTGCAATATGATATGTAAATGACTTTTGCAGCTGTTCCCTATTTTAAATACAGGTTTAACATTCAGGAGTTTTTCCTTATATGATGATTGTGATTATAATGTTGAAATAAAAGAAAATGTATTTCTCAGTGCATCAGTGAAAAAGTTTAAATAAGTTAATCACATGTCTTGATGAAGCCTTTCATTTCATAGCTCACTAGCTCTCTAGAAAGTTCCATCATCATTTTTTAGTATCATTGTGTGTGTGCATCTAGAAACAGGTGGTTTAGTAAGAAATGAAACCCTTTTAATTTCTGATTTGAAAACATTGACCCTATTTTTTGTCTTAATAAGTAGAATAATTCTGATTACTATGTTTGTTTGTTTTTATGGAAACACGGATTAAGTAATTTTGCTGTCGTTATAATCTTGTGAAAAAAGGTCATTTTAAGGCAAACAGTGTTTTTGTTTATTATGCTTGTGTATGAAATAAGAAAAAATAATAATTTATTGAATATTTCATTTTTAAATTTATAAGCACAGTTAATTATAATCAGCTTTGTAGAAAATTATGACTCAAGACATGCTAAACCTTGGTGAAGGTACCTTGGTTATGATGCATGACATAACCCCCAAAGATATATTTTCTACAGATTTGTATAAGTTTAAACTATAAATTTAAATGTGTATTAATTAGTCTTTGTTCTTTATGTATATCATTTTTAAGATATGCTTTTATTTTTTTCTATTTTATCAAACTATTAAATTATAAACAATGAAAACAAGAAGTATATTGTTCCATTTTCTTTAATTCTTTCCCTTGTTCCTTTGAAATCACAGAAGGCCCTAGTAGACTATTAGCCAATAAATTCCAGCATGGAGACTTTGAAAAAATTCTAACCTTCCTTAATTAATCCTAACCTTCTTTTTAAATTGTGGTGTCTAAAGTGACAGGTTAATTTCAAATTCAGTTTTGATTGAGCATATGCCACTTTTTTACATGCTTTACATAACTAAAATAGAGCTGTCTTTAGAAATCCTTATCTTAGGAACATGAACCCTAATCAAGGAAAGTTTTCTTCTGTAAACGCTTTTCCACATTCATTGCAACTTTTTGGAAACAGTATGCTAGCTATAATAAGACACACAGGCTTTAGGAGCGAACGGAGTCAAGTACACATACGTGCCCTTTGCCTTAATTTAAGAAATCCACTAGTAAGGGGTTAAAAGAAAGAAAGGCATACTACATTTTACTTCCCAAGTTTCACAGATAGTTGTAATAATATTAATCCATTTAACATTCTGCAAGATGCAATTTTGACCATATGTGGGTAGCTCTGTTCACTACAAATATAGTGGAAGTCCTAATTCTTTTCCATTTATAGTATTAGTTGATTTAATATAGAATATTTTAATAAATAATATCTAAAGAATCCTAAGCATATTTAGGATTGGATATCATTGAAATGTGTGTGTGTGTGTGTGTGTGTGTGTGTGTGTGTGTGTGTGTGTGTAACTTTGCTGGTTTATATTTTAAGGAAGGGATAAGGAAGTCAATGATATTCCACTTGTTTGACAATTAGCAAAAGTGATTTATTAATCAATACTATGGTAAAGAGATCAAAATCTTAAATGCTTTAAACCACAGGGCAATGGTTAGACAGAGAAACCAAAACAAAAATTGTGTATTATAACTGAAAAATAGAGTAATGCTCTGTTATCTAACTGCATACAAAAAAAAGGAATCCTAACCATTCCCACCTTACAGGAACATGTCAAGTGGAAATTAAAGACTTTGGTGCAAAAATTAGGGTGCAGCATGATTAGAAAAAATTAAAAATAAACAAGGTATTTGATATTTAAAATCTCCGAATAAGCAAGCTCAGAAGAGATTTCAGTCTCATTTACACAACTTGCCTTAATTTACAGATGAGGGACCTGCGTCACACAGAGGGGCTTCATAACCCAAAAGGAGTGGAAACTATGTCTAATATTGGGATCATGGTTGGAAGGGGAGGGCAGCAGTAGAGAAAGGAGGAAGATTTTTTTTGTTAATAAATGAAGAATTTCACAATTGTTGTTATATACTTTTCCTTAATATAAGGATTCCATGACAAAGAGGACCAGAAAAAAGATATGCCTCATTTCACAATGCATTTTAATAATTTAAAAACTGGTAGCAATTAGAAACTGAAAAGTGGCCGGTGCAAGAAAAGCATGATTATAGATAAAATATGACTTCATGAACAGACATATTTGGCCACTTTGAAGTACAGCCATCAGCTATCATGATCTTATGCACCTGTGTTATGGTCTAGAACTCTGGGATTGGATTGGCAAGGTCTATACCTTGGGTTTTTTCATTTGAGGCTTGATTGATGGAGTGATGAGATCATCAGAAAGGAAACACAAAGGACCTTTCCCTTTCCCATTTTGTTCTCTATTTTGGTTGTTTCATTCATATATAGTTGCCCTGACACTCCTGTAGAACAGTTTTTTAGAGAATAACTGATGGTCCTATTATTTTTCTAGTAGAACTCATACTGAGAAAATTATCTATAATAATAAAAGCATAATATGCTTATTAGACCGGACAGCTGAACGACCTTTCGAACATCATTCCGGATGAAGCCATGGTGTGGGAGCCGAGACAGAGGCAGTTAGGGGCAATCAGGCAGGCGAGCAGTTAGGGGGGATCAGGCAGGCAGGCAGAGCAGTTAGGGGTGATCAGCAGGCAGGCAGAGTGGTTAGGGGCAATCAGGCAGGCAGGTGAGTGGTTAGGGACGATCAGGCAGGCAGGCAGTGGTTAGGGGCAATCAGGCAGGCTGTCAGGCGAGTGGTTAGGAGCCAGTAAGTCCCGTATTGCGAGAGGGTTCAGGCTGGGCTGAGGGACCCACACACCTCCTTGCATGAATTTCATGCACTGGGCCTCTAGTATATTATAAAATAACATTTCTAATGCTCTTTCTACATTAGATGTATACTTATAACTATATGTTACTTTGCTTATGATTTTAAATGATTTGCATTTCCAAAAATATATATTAATATTTTAGTTGACATATACTGAGCTCTGTTTTTGTTTTTTTTTTTTACCCATGGTCTGATGCATTTGTCTCAAGTAAAGCCATCAAGAGAATATTATGGAAAACTTGAAGTTAAAACTTCAAAACCTCTAATGCATTCCTTAGCACTTCAAATAGAATCCAAGCATCCTACTATGGTCTACTCAAGGCTTCAGCTAAATTCTGTGGCATTTTTGGGGAAGTAGAAAAAGTCATCTCAGAGCAACTTTATCCCCTTGGTTTCAGGAAGGTCGTGCACTCTTGTGTGAAAGAAAGCATGCTCTCCTTGGCTGCGTGTTATGATAAGGGCATGGGGACAGGGGCGGAGGCTTCCCTGAGATCCCTTGGCAGGCCAGCCTACCTCTGTGACAGGGCTGTAGGTCCTCTGGTCTTCCTAGTACTTCTTCCTCCTGCCCCCTCATTCTTGCTGTGGTCAACTTCACTCATATTTCATATTCATCATTAGGTGCCAGTTCAATGAAACGGAGCTCTTTCTGATCCATCCTAACTAATGTTGCCCACATCTTCACATTCCATACATCTTTTATCACGTTATGCCAGGGGTCCTCAAACTTTTTAAAGAGGGGGCCAGTTCACTGTCCCTCAGACCGTTGGAGGGCCGGATTATAGTTTAAGAAAAACTATGAACAAATTCCTATGCACACTGCACATATCTTATTTTGAAGTAAAACAAAACGGCAAAAACACCCGCATGTGGCCCGTGGGCCGTAGTTTGAGGACGCCTGCGTTATGCTATGTTGCTGCTTCAATGCTAATCAATATCTGAATTTATTGCATTTGTTTTCTCATCATTAGTATGTTAAAGTCTTTTGAACAGGGACTAAGTTTTCCACTACTGGATACTTAGCTGAGAACAGTACCTGACACTTTGTAAGAAATAGATGTATATTTGTTGAAGGATGACACAGAACACTTACACTCCCCAATTTGCTCTTACTCCGTCACTAGTGGAGAATGGAGTTTGCACATTCTTATTATTTCTGCCAGTGGAAAGAGAGAAGGGAATAAAGAAAGGACCAGTTCTTAATGCTTTCTTCTATCCAATAGAGAAGTTCCAGTGATACCTATGACCACGAAAAAGGCTTTTGCCTAGAGGCTGCCGATCCTAGTCCAGGACCTTATAAAATGACAGAGCGAGGGTCCCTGTTAAGTTCTGTGCTGGGTGTCTTCCGTGTGCCCCTCCAGAGCCACGCTGCATCCTTTGCCACTTGGCTTTGTGCCCTTGAAGCCTGATGATTGTGTTGTTAATACTCACCCGAGGACATTTTTTTTTAGTTGATTTTTAGAGAGAGTAGAAGGGAGGGGGAGGGGGAGAAAGAAGAGACAGAGAGAAACATGGATGTGAGACACTTTGATTGGTTGCTTCCTTCATGCACCCCGACCGGGGTCAGGGATCAAACCTAGAACCCAGGTATGTGCTCTTTACTGGGAATCCAATCCACTACCCTTCTGTGCATGGGCTAATGCTCTGACCATTGAGCATACTGGTCAGGGCTGAAGCCTAATTTTTTATGGACTGTCTGATCAGCCTACTTGGTTCTCTGGCTTCTGGATCTGTTCACCCATGAAAGTGCCAGCGGAGATCAGGAGCAGAGAGTGGGATCAGGGTATTTATTTTCCTTGTTTCCTTCCAGCTGCCTTACTGATGGGTGGCTTCATCTCCTCCAAAATCCACAATTCTTGCAGGGAAACCCTCTCCTAAAGCTTCAGCTACTCTCTGGTTGCAGGAACTGTTCCACCTCCTGACCTTTTAGTCTCCGGGTGCCACATTCTCCCTTATCTATTTACTTTAACTCTGCCGATGATTTTGAGAATACCCCTTAAATCCTGTTAGTTTCCTTAGTTACAGCATCTGAGTGGACCAGGTTTTGCTCCAAGGCCTGGATGGAAACACCTCCCTTCCTGGGAGTTCTAGAATTGGAGAAGTTGTATTTAGGAAACTAGAATAAGAACCTAAAATGAAAATGTGCTTTCAGAGCTTAGGGTATAGGTGGCTTGGCATCTACGTTAAAAGGTGGTTTCCTTATTGTCCAGACCTCATCGGGGAATCCACTTTCAACAAATGACTTACGTGGATTGTTTTGCTAATGGGAATGCAAGAACATTACATTTGGAAATGTAATGGTTAATATTGCATTCGTTAATATGGAGCCTAATCTGGAGGATGAGCTGTGGCTGTTGTGAGAGGAGAGATGGGATGGCCCAGCAGGAAGTGGAGGTCTTGGAAGAGGCAGGAAATGACAGAAGCTTGTGGAGGGCAGCAGCCCTGCGCATGGTGACAGTCAAAACCCGGCAGCGACTTTCCATTACAACCGAAATGCCAGCATCTGACTGAGACTGCCAGACATTGCCTTCAAACAGACTTGTCCCTGCTCTCCTCCTCCAACCTCACTTACAGCCTCGATTCCTCCATGGTGACCTTTTGACCTTGTCTTCACCAATCTCAAACCAGTTAGTGTCTTTCACTATTTCAGTCTCTATTTGAATATCCTCCACTCCTCAGAGCGGCCTTCACACCACACCCAATTACTCTGTCAGGCCGTCTGATTGTAGGTTCATTATAGCTTATGTTTATTTCATTCACTTGTTTCTTGTCTCCAAACTTTCCAGTTCCTTGAGGGGATGACTCTCTTGAATAGTTCAGTGCTGTCCAATAGAAATATAATGTGAACCACAAATGTAATTTAATATTTCTTATCCTGTATGATAAAAGCCTAATATGCAAATTGTCCCCTTGACTGGGAGTTCGATCAGGAGTTCGACTACTCGCTATGTTGTGCACTGACCACCAGGGGGTGGCATGGAACATGGCAGGCATCAGCAACAAGGCGTTGGCAGTGGGTGGCAGTGGAGGTGCTGCTGGCCCCAATGGGCTTCCAGGTGAGCCGGCCACAGCCGCCAGGACCACAGGGGCCGTTTGGACTCCCCATGGGTTCATGCGGGAGCCGGTCTGCGAGGCCAGCCAGGAGATGGTACACTGCCCGCTGGGCGGCCCAGAGGCCCATGCTGCTCCCCAGCCCGCGGCATCCGGCCACGCTCACCGTACTTCCGCGTGGGGACTCGGGAGCTGTGACTCAGGTGGAGGGGGGTGCGTGGGGGCCCGGAGGCCCAGGTGCTGCCCAGGGCCCAGAGGTCAGCTGGGACCTGCCCTTCCATGCCAGACGCTCGTGCTTCGATTGCCGGCCAGGCCCGGATTTCGTGCACCGGGCCTCTAGTAGTCATATAAAAAGAGTTAAAAGAAACAAGTGTAATTAATTTCAATAATATATTTCATCTTATCAATATCAAAATATCATTTCAATATAGAGTCAACATAAAAAACTTATTAATGAAATATTTTACATTCTTTTTTAATACACTTATAGCATATGTCAATACCGACTCACCACATTTCTAAGTGCTCATTGGCGATTCATGTCACTAGTGGCTGCTGTATTGTCCAGTGTAGGCCTACCGTATTTTCCGGCGTATAAGACAACTGGGCGTATAAGATTTTCTTGGGTTAAAAAGTTGTTTTATATGCTGGAAAATACGGTAGTCCAATATATCTAATCCATTATATCTAATCCCATCAATATAGTCCAATATACTGTATTTTCCGGCATATAAAACGACTTTTTAACCCAGGAAAATCTTATACGTCCAGTCGTCTTATACGCCGGAAAGTATGGTAGTTCCCTGTTGTCTCATTGGTATCACTAGTCCTTAGAAGGGTGTTTGCGCCCTAGCCAGTTTGGCTCAGTGGATAAAGCGTCGGCCTGTGGACTGAAGGGTCTCAGGTTCAATTCCGGCCAAGGGCTTGTGCCTGGGTTGCGGGCTCCATCCCCAGTTGGGGGCGTGCAGGAGGCAGCCAATCAATGATTCCTTCTCATCATTGATGTTTCTCTCTCTCTCTTCCTTCCTCTCTGAAATCAATAAAGAAATATATTTTGAAAAAAAAAAAAAAAAAAAGAAGGGTGTTTGCCATTTTATTTTATTTTTACTGATACTACAGAGAGAGGAAGGGATTGAGCCCACAATCTGGGCATGTGCCCTTGACTGGAATGGAACCCAGGACCTTTCAGTCTGCAGGTTGATGCTCTATCCACTGAGCCATACCAGCTAGGACAGTGCTTGCCATTTTATAAGTGCTCAATAAGAATTCAATAACTGGCTTACCAAGTGACAGAATTACATTGCTTTTTAGACATTTCAGTGTGTTGGAGCTGTAACAGTGGCAAAGAGAGCCAGAGTGTTGTACTGGAAACAGCACCCTTACAGAATTTACAACGCTGGGATCTAGTACAGTGTCTGTCTATATCTCCATCTCTCAGACGGTTTCACAAATCTGGGCCATGTTTTGTCCTATCTACAAAGTGAAATGGTTGGACTAGTTGACTCTCGATGTTATTTCCAATTTTAGTATTATATATTTCCCTCTCCCTTCTTTTGCTTTTCTTCACATATTACTCATTTTATTTTCCCCCAGAAGTACAATTCAGGGAAAAGTGGGATGGAGGGTCCAATGCCACTGAATCTTATAAGAATACTAGAGGCCTGAAGCATGAAATTTGTTCAAGGGGCACGGACCCCACCGCTCTTGGCCCCCACCCACCACGGCAGCCAGGGGTCTCTGCCTCGGTCCTGCCTGCTGTGGGGGCTGTCTCTGCCTCAGCCCTCCAGCCCCGGCTTCGTTCAGAAGGTCAACTGGAAGGACGTCTGGTCTAATTAGCATATTATGATTTTATTATATAGGATTACTTAACTATTTCAATCTCTATACATAGATAGTGTCTTTCCCAAAGGAAGCCCTGATAGCATTCATGTTGTTACATCATTAACTTATTGATTTAGACATGTAGATATTTTACTGACATATTTATCTTCTTGAATTATTAGCTATTTTCTAAAATTTATTAATTTTATGACATTATTTTTGGTTGGTCTGCGCTTATTTTAAAACCTGATTAAAATGTTAACCTTTTCTTATATTGACATAGCCTATAATTCATGATTACACAAGTGTAGCATTCGGTATTACACCTGTGGTGTGAAATTTTGCTTATATCATTTATTGAGTTTTATTCACTTGGGAAAATATCAAATCATTTCTCTAAAAAGAACTTGAAAAATCATTCAAATCAGTGTTCTGAAGGCAGGTTTTTTGTGTTTTTTTTTCATCACTCACACTCTTTAATACCTTTTCCAGTTATTTTAAAATCTGATATGCCTCGTTGTCTTTCCTTTTATAAATGGCTATAAATGCTATTACCACCTTGTTTGAAAATGTGTTATTTCACAGGCTGTGTCTAGATGTGAGAAAAGTGCTTCACCAGTTCACCAAGTTAAGAAACAGTGTTATTTTAGGCAATGGTAATACTGAATAACATTGTGCATTGAAGCCTGGCTCTTGCTCAGTGAAGTCGCACTTTTATTTTTATTTTTTTAAAGCCATGTGAATACTTTCAAACCCACACCTAGAAAACAGTCTGTGGTTGTTTTTACTTGGACAGTCTTGCTCCAAGGAATATTTGGACATTAGCATAAAGGTTGCACATGTTATACAAAGTGTAATTAAAGAAGCTTTGATCCCCAAATGTCAACTAGCTTGCTAAGTGTCATAACAAAGTGTCAAGCATCTGGTATACAGTTAATTTGTAGTCATTAACTCCATATTGTTGATGTGACAGTTTGTTAGCAAGGCAAGCTTGACAGTTGCATTTTGTTCATGATTGACACCTACAGACCTCCCTACCCATTTAGTTTACATTCCTGTTGAGGTTTCCTCAGGTTGCATTTTTACTGCTTAAGTTCTCCCATTTTCTTAGTCGAAGTGCTGGTAAACTTTTAAAAACATATGCTATGTCAGTACAGAAATTCACATTTCTCCTCTAAAGTGTTCTAAATTTGTAATAATGCTGGAAAGAAAGAAATGCTTGATGATCTACCTAAAGATTTGTTCAAGTAATGTGACAACCCATGCATTATACTGATGCATAATTGTCACAAATACCATATTTATAATATGACAATTGCTATGGCAATTAATCTAGTCAGCATTAATTTCTTGTATAGTTCCATTAATATTCCCACTTTTCAAAGGCTCAGAAAACAGATAACTGGATACTTCATCATATTCTTAATTGCATTGATTTAATCCAAAGAGTCCATTACAATCTAATTTCAGTCTTTTAATGTTTTAAAATTTTTCTTATATTGAATTATATGCAACTTGTTTGATGCCAGGTTTTTACCACTACTATTAATATAATCCCATTTAAAAATGTTTTGTAGGATACTTAATTTCTTATTTTCAAATATTCTATCATTATACCAATCCTGTATTCATATATGCATAGTATTAGTGAACTATGTAAAGGAAGAATCAAATATATTTTATAATATAATGAATATAGTATCATTTATAGTATGTGAATTGATGGCAACAACTTATTAAATTCCCACAGTTTTGGTTGTTTGTGTAGCTAAGCAAAATATGTAATTTATAAAGTTGTACAAAGTTGTGGCAACAATCAGCGAGTTTCATTCACTAACGTTCTTTTTCCCCCTGCTAATTTGGAGAGTATAGATTTCCTAGTTTCTAGGAGAATTTGACTAATGGGAAGTTTTTAGATGTATATTTACTTCATCTAGTTGATTTTCTGCTGCTAGCAGATAAGGCCAGGGTCAACTCATTTGTGGACAGGATTATAATCCATTTATTTTACCACTTGCAGTAATTTGCCCTCAAAAATTATTATAAGAATACAACCAACACAATACAGAGAGTTCCTGACTGATGTCTTACCATCTGAATTCAAGCCTTCATCTTGCCACCAACTTGCCATATTACTTTGGATAAATATCTTTGTCTATTTAGGTTTCATGTATCTTGATCTGTAAAATAAAATCACTGAGCTAGATAGTCTCTTATGTTTCTTCTAACTCTAAACATTATACAGTTGCATGTTATTTTACATTACGGTTAGGAAAGTGCTATCCATTGAAATTGATATGACATACCTTAGAGAACTTGTACTGTGGAGTGCAAGTGTATTTTAGCCTCCATGAATACTCTGGCACATCACCAGTCTGTTAGATGGCTTGGATGAAAACTAGTCAAATCCTATCTAATAATAGACAAATATGCAAATTGACCATACCTCCGACACACCCACAAACCACACCCACAAGCCACACCCACCATCCAATCAGAGCGAGTATGCAAATTAACCCAAACCAAGATGGCTGCAGCCACAGAGAGCAAGGTTTCCTAGGTAACAGAGGAAGCCAAGCTTTCCGCCTGCCCTTGCCAGGCCTAAGCCTCCACTCAAGCTACAAAGTTTAAATTATAGAAGGTAAACAAATTCAAACAAATGGTGGCAGAATGGAGCTTGAGAGAGCAGGCCAGGGTTGCCGCCGGCAACAGGGGAAGCAAAACTTTCTGCACACCCTGGCTGGGCCCACCCGCTTAAGGCAACAAAGTTTCAATTATAACCCCAACACAAATGGCTACTGGCCTTGGAGGGAGCCCCAGGCTTGGCTCCGCTCCAGGCTACAAAGTTTCAATTGTAGAAGGAAAATAAATTCCAGATACCAGGGCCTCCGCTTGGGTTGCCAGGGGGCATGGCCTGCCTGCAAACCACCACAGGCCCCTTGCTCAGGCCGCCCCACATCCCAAGGGAACCCCCACCTGATCCGGGACGCCCTTCAGGGCAAACCAGCTGGCCCCCACTCCTGTACCAGGCCTCTATCCTATCTAATAAAAGAGTACTATGCAGATTGATCATCACTGCAACACACAATATAGCTGCCCCCATGTAGTCAAAGATCCTGCCCCCATATGGACACAAGATGGCCACCACAAGATGGCCAGCAGGAGAGGGCAGTTGGGAGGCACTCGGCCTGCAAGGGAGAGCAGTTGAGAAGGACCAGGCCTGCAAGGGATGGCAGTTGGAGGTGATCAACCCTGCAGGAGAGGGCAGTTAGGGGTGACCAGGCCGGCAGAGGAAGGAAGTTGGGGGCAAACAGGCTGGCAGCAGAGTGGTTAGGGGGTGATCAGGCTGGCAGGCAGAAGCGATTAGGGGCAATCAGGAAGGCAGGCAGGCAAGCAGTTGGGAGCCAGCAGTCCTGGATTGTGAGAGGGATGTCCAAGATTGGAGAGGGTACAGGCTGGGCTGAGGGACAACCCCCCTCCATGCATGAATTTCGTGCACCGGGCCTCTAGTGAAATCATATTAAGTTTTGCTCTGAAACCCATTCCATGGTATGGTTGCTTTCCTCTCCTAGTGTGCTGCGTTTGAGGGTGAAAAAAGGAAACTTAATTAAAGGAACAATGAGAATATACATGGGTGGAAATGAGAACATGGGTCTGGATGTCTGGAGAATTATTGGAGTGCAGTTTGAGTGTGAGCTTTTGGGTCTGGTACACATGAGTGATAACTAGCTTGATCACACGGTAAGTTAGGCAAGTAACTCAACTCATAGTGTCTTTTGTTTCTCTGTGGAATTAGGTGATATTAAATGACAATGATTGTGGGTAAAACATTGTGTGGTAGGTGCCTTTCTTTTTTTGTGGTCCCTGACCTTAGCCTCTTCTTAAGAGTAATCCCAAGTTAAACGGTGGCATATATTTGATTGGTTATTATACAATAATATATAAAATTCACATTGCTAAGAAAAGCATATTAAATGTCCAAGTCAGTCGGAAATGGACTTCAGGGAACTGTTATCTAACTTGTTTAATATTTGCATATGATGACATCATTTTTATGACCTCTAACCACCATTGACCAGTCCTCTACTATTGATTACAATATAGAATTTTGGAATGAAGATAATGTCTTTAATCTAAAGTGATCAAGATAAGAAGAATGCACTTCTTTTAAGAGAAGTTGATTAGATAGAATCAGAACAGCAGTGAATGTGCAAAATTATTGTATAGCTGTAGGATTTTAGAGAATGACAACAAATAGACCTGGAAATTTAACATCAGAATGTACTATGTTGATAAATTCTGTAAGAGAGTTCAATTTATATCATTAAGAGTGGAAATACTATTTTTTTTTAAAAAAATAGTGCACACAAAATTAGAGCTCTATGCCTAATATTTAAATATACATTCGTTGAGTTTAACTGATTGTAAAAACTATCAATATATCATAAAACCAAAGTTAAAAGAAAATATATGGGAGGCCACTATGATCCTTAAAAGGATCACAGTGGGAGCACAGTTTTAAGTAATTGTAGGTCAATTTAATTTATAACTCATTTTTTGAAAAATTTCAGTTACATGAAAGGGAAAAGTATGTAAGCTTATAGAGAATGAGGAGAGAGGGAAAAGTTATTCAGTTCCTTCTGTTTCAGTTTATAAACACTTAAGAGCAATCCTATATAATAAAAGGCTAATATGCAAATAGACCGAACAGTGGAACAACTGAACAACCGAACAACCAGTTGCTGTGATGTGCACTGACCACCAGGGGGCATATGTGGAACATGGCAGGCGTCGGCCGCAGCGGAATGGTGGAGCAGGTGAGCAGGGGCGCCCGACCAAGGCGGGCCGCCAGTCTCTGTCATGGGGGCGAGCCTCTGGTGGTTACTGAAAATTCTTGGGTCCTGCATGCCGCCGTCCCACCCAGCGCTCGCACCTGCTGCTGGCGCCGGAGCCCCTGCTTGCACCCATTGCCAGTGTTGGCCCTGCTCGCACCCGCTGCCAGTGCCAGAGCCGTTGCTCGCACCCATTGCCAGCGCTGGCCCTGCTCACACCCGCAGCTGGCGCCGGAGCCGCCGCTCACATCTGCTGCTGGTGTCCAGCACCAGTCCTGATCACTCAGGGCCATCAGTGGGTGCGAGTGGCTACTGCCAGCCCTGATTGCCCCTGAGGGCTTCTCCACCTCCCCTTACTCCTGAGGGGCAATCAGGGCAGCAGCCGCTGCTTACACCCGCTGATGGCACTGGTCCCGCTCTCACCTGCTGCTGGTTCCAGCCCCAATCGCTCTGTGCTGTCAGTGGGTGCAAGCAGGGCTGGTGCCCTCAGCGCATGGGAGTGGCGGTGGGAGCAGGGCTGCTGGCAGACAGGGGACCAGGGGGCTGCGGCGGGAAGGGCCGGGTGGGGGTGCGGAGGATGGGCCGAGACCTGCCCCTGTGTCTACCACAGCCTCGCGGCCCACAGTTCCTTTCAAGGTGCATAAATTTGTGCACTGGGCCCCTAGTTTGTAATAAAATAATCAGTTTTAGATACCTTTTAAGAGCTTAAATACAGACATCCAGTTTCCAAATATATTTTAAAGAAATATTAACTTATTTGATCTTCACATGAAGATATTGTAACCCTAATTTTGGAAGTAGGAACTGAGGTTCAGGGGACATTGCCAAGGGATGCTTAATTGCCATCATGTCACTTGGTTTCTGCAGCAAGATGGCAGCTAAAATAGCAAAGAAATAGCATCAGCAGGATACAGCTGGCTTGCTAACCCCACATCTAAGTACACAAAATGATTTTTCCAAGACTTTCTCTGTGGTTTCTTGGTGTTCATTTAGATACTCTTGAAGGTGTTAGAGCTTTAGTAATTAAATGGTAAACCAGAGGTTTGAGGAGGTACTGCAGCTGAGAGCTTTATTTTCTGTTAATGTGTAAATTGTGATGGAAAAAGAATGTAGACAAATTCTATATAGTATTTGGGAATTGCACTAATTTCAAGAAATATTTTATTGCACAAGTATTAATTTTTTATATTTAATATATAATGTATAATAGACATATGTAGCTTTCCTGTTATAGGTTTCTTTGGTACAGTATTAATTATACATTTTAGTATTTCAAAAATATTTTAAATTATTTTAATCCTGTGATAATTCTGCAGAGATCTTGTTGAAGAGCTCTAGTACCAGTCTTGAAAAAAATGTTTTTTTGTGTGTGTATGTATGCAATACATATCAAAGAAATCTATAATAATAAAAGCGTGATATGCTAATTAGACCAGATGTCCTTCCGGATGAAGCCAGGGCTACAAGGGAAGCCCGGGTCCCGGGTGCCAGAGGGAAGCTGGTGCCAGCAGCTGGGAGAAGGAAGGCCTACTCTTGCATGAATTTCATGCATCGGGCCTCTAGTTTGTAATATAAATTTTGATGTATTAATTATAGTGGGACTAAATTAATAAATTACTAAGGAATTTATTTACTTGCCAATCAGGCAGCTTAGATAATGATAGTTACTGAGTATAGGTCCCTGTAGATATTCTTATAGGTAGTTATAGATATGGACATAGACATAAATATAGATATATTTTTATTCCTGTAAATATATAGGGGTAGGATAATTGGTGAATTTGTATGGAAGAAAGGTGAACTATTTATTCTATATCCTTTAAGTCAATATTATAAAATATTCATAGGATATCACTGAAAAAACATCCTGGTTCAGTAGAATCCTTCATACTGATTTTCATGTTGAGCTGAGCCATTCATAATCTATACTAATGAGTACAGGAGTCTTTGCAGATTATAGTGTTTTCAGAATTAGCAACTAAGCAAAACACACAAATTAAAGAATTAAAGGCATCATAAAATGTACTGCATCATAAAACCTACTTGTTCATTTCTTTTGACAAGTGTAGTTTAATTTAAATTATTTATGGTACTTTGTACTCCACAAGTAACTGTAATGTAGTGAATTTTGTTAAAAATAATGAAGTTGAAGCCAAATGAACCTTTAGTTATGATTGTGCTAAAAGATTCAAGCAATCAATTTATCTTTTCTATACCATTTCTACAGGCAAATTCATAGTATTTTTCTCTTTCTATTCAGAATTTAAAAAGTCACCTAAGTCCACTGTATATCTTGTCAATGCTTTTATAACGTATACCTCAATTAATGAATTCTTGGGAAATGAACTTGTTTCATAAACAATCCATGTTAAATATTTCCTACAAATCCAGTGATTTTTTTTATAGGTGCTCCCTGTTCTAAATTGCATTATTTCTGTTAAAGTTTACACATTGGTAATCACATATGATAAATTTTTTCCCTTGAATGGAGTCTCCTTTTATTATAAAGTGTAATATGATAGAAAGGACACTGATATGGGACATTAGATAAACCTGAATTCAAATCCTGGTCTCTTCTATGACATTGTACCTCTCTTTCATGTGTAAGTTGCTGAATTCTTTCTAAATGATACTGTTTTTGTGAGTGTTAAATAAAATAACCAAAATATTGCATATAGTTCCTAGAATTCAATAGGCTCTGAGTAAGTGTTGGTTGTTATTATATTAACTATTGTTAACCTGGGTAAAATTGTGGAATTGGCAAAGTTGGTCTTTAAATCAGCTTCCCCTTTCAACACTTTTGTGTGTTATTTTTCTTTGTGATAGTGACTTTACCCCCTTACCGCCCCTTCCTGCCCCCCGCCCCCCACACACACACTTGCCCGCCACCATGGCCTCCTTGAGTACTAGAAAACAACTTAATTCTTGCTGCTCCTTCCTCAGCCTGTTTCTCTGAGAATTCAGAACTGTAGGCACTGAGATTCAGAAGTGGGTGAGTTATCTGTCTTTCCTCTTTGGCCTCTTTTGATATTAGGATCTGCATACTAGTTAATATTTAATTATAATATCTCTATATACTTTCTTTCTGTTATGTCTTTATGCTTATGTGTCACAGTAGTTAGAACAATGAAGATCTGTCATTCGAGCACATATATTTTGTTATAAAGTTGGGATTAAATAAGGCTATGTCCCATATAGAAGGCAATACATCTTTGGAAGGAACAGGAAATTGATGTTACTATATGCTTAGCTATAATAACATTTATTTTTTCCTTCTGATATTATTTTCTTTATAGATCGGATATACTTTGTTTTGTTTATTAATTAGTGGAATCATTGTAAATTTAAAAAGTATACATGTTAATAAGATTCTAAATACATTTTTTCAGGATAAAGGATTTTTTTCTTTTTCACATTTTTGTTTTCTGTTTGAGGCATATTATGAATATCTCATCAGATAAAAGATTTTGAGAGTCATATAGTTATTATTAAGAACATAAATGACAAAACTTCATGAAAGTGTAACAATCATCCAATTTATTCCTCTCTTATGAAAAGCACATAAATGGTCTATGCTTTAGAGTTATACTTCAGAATTACAAATACGTTAAGAAGTCTAATTTGTATGCATCAGCCTTCACTCTTGTGTTTGTGCTGGCTTTAAGCAGCAGCACAGCTTTTAATTGTGAGGTTTTAAGTTCTGCAATTAAAATTTACCCTTTTTACTAAGAGGGTTGAGTGATAGTTTTTGATTTACTTTAGACAGTTTAGACAAATTATATTTAAAAGAGCATAAAGATGCACAGAGCATTTCCTGATTCAGAGAAGGTCAAAGTGTCTTAGTCGCATTTTTTGAAAGTTTTACCTTGAATAACTAATGATTCCTCCTACTTTATTGACTAAACCTTGCTTAAGATATACAAGCAGGATATCAAACTACTCCAGAACATCGACTCCTTTGAAATCAGTGACCAAATGACCTTGACAGTAGGAAACATGATATTTTACATCTTATGATGTTATATTAAAACCACCTCTATGAAGGATTCAGACAGATTACATTAGTGCCTCAAAAGATGCTTCTATTTCTCATTTGATTTCTTTGTGTTTATAAAAATAATGAAAATTCTTTGCAAACTACTGGAAAATTTGTTTAGAGCTTTGTCCATAGCAAAAGTATGGTAGAAATTTTGCAGACAGATGTCTAATTTAATCAAGGGGACTCATAAAATGGGTAATTCCGGTCAGTAATGAAAGTTGAGGTCACAGAAACAGATTTGTGGCATAGTAACAACAACAAAAAATCTCTTGGATACTTTTTTAGAAGCAGCACATTAACCAGGGATTACACAAATAAAGTATAATTAAAATTAATGCCTCAGAAATCTGAAGACATTTGTGTAAAGCAGTGAGAAGAACATTTCAAGGGTATAAAAATGTAAGAGAGAGGGGTTTGAGCTCTGCACGTCTTGGGTTGGTGTGGGGCCGTTGGTCCAAGGCTGGAGGTGATAGAGATACAGAAATGGTCAGATGGTGAAAGGTCTATGAGACATGGCACTAAGCCGGTGAGATGTCTGATGAGAGTTGTACTTTTAGAGTAAATAAACTGCTTTGGCAACATTATTTGATGGGGATGATAGTCACACTGGAGAGCATTCAGGAGACAATAGTGATTATTAAGGTTCGAAATTAGAAGGACCTTTTAAGCTTATTTTACCCAGACGGTGTCAGTTGAGACATAGAAAGCATGATATATCCAAGAAATAACGGAGATTTGAACTGGAGATACTTCCAAAGTATTTGAATGGGAGCAGAATTATTTTAAAATCTTCTATTTTATCTGATGATTTTTAGGAAATTATTCACCAAATGTTTCTATTAGTGTCCATGTGATGTAGTGACCAAAGGTATGCCATTAGATTAAAATTTCTAGAAATATTTATAAACAAAAGGAATAGTAGCTTAAAACAAAAACATAAATTATTTTTTGGCTTGCAGACAGAATAAAATTTACTTTGATTAATCTTAAAGGCACACCCTTCTGTTTTCTTGGTGAGTTTGTAAAGATTTATGAAGTTACCCAATTGTTAATGGCAAATAACAGCTGCTATTTTTACATATTCAGGGATTTTTTTTTCTTTTTGCAATCTGTGATAAATACTGGCAGAGCATTATAAAATGACAAGGGTGCTGAAAGTGCGAATGAACTGGCAAACATGAGGTCCCATTATTTATTTTAATCTTATTGAAGCTACCCTTCTGAACTATAAATATATTGGCAAATAGTTTTATTGGCTTGTTTTTGTGCTATTGTATTTGGATAGAAACTTACCATTTTAATAAACAATTGTTAATTTAACAGAAATATCATGTGTGCTGATATAAGAATACTAATTTAACTTGTTCATTTTGTGCTGAAAAAGCAGGGCCTGCCTTAGGCAAAACTGCCAAGTGCCAGAAATTCCTCTCTTGTGCCTTCCTGCAGCTCATTCCTGGAATCCAACTCTGCCCCCGTCTTGTCATGCCACCACCATCTATTTCCCTTGTGTCCTGGGAGCCCAGGATGGTGTTTCCACCATGTTCCTAGACTACAGTGTAAACGCATGTCCACTGTATGCTTTTTAGATTCACAGTCAATTGATGATAAGAATTAACTAGTTGTGATATGTTAAGGAAAAGGTCATGACATTTAGAAGGACTCCAATTTTTTAATCTAATTCAAATAAACACTCTGTGGAGGTATCAGGGAGAAGATGGTGATATCATGGGTTACTAAAGGAAATATTTAGAGGCAAGTAGACCAAGAGTAGTTAATTGTGTTGTGAGATAATGGTGAGCTCAGAGAAATATGATCAGGGAATTCTCTATAATAGGTAAGGCTCCTTTATTTAAATGATTTTATTTTGATTAGAATGACATTAAGTGCTGATAGATAATAGGTAATGCCTAAGTTTTGATACTTGTCTTTGTACTTAGGGTAATTACCAATGGCTGACTGCTTATAAGCCAAAAACATTTTAAAAAGTATAATACAATTATTCCTAGTTGAAACTAATGGAAAAACATTAAATTGTCAGAGTATATTCTCTACACTCAAGGTGGATTTTGTGACAAGTAAGTTCTATTATCCCAGTGTGTAATATCAATGTCATAGATCAAAAGGACACTTTATAATTCAGTGCTGTGATTCTAGAATGCCTCATGAAAACTACTAATTCTCAGCAAAATACTCTTGACCTTTATGGCTAAACACCTGGTCAATTTTAAGTAATCTAGGAAGACATTTCTTGGAATAGCCTCAAAATTGTAATAAATGAAAGAATTGAAAAATATGTCTCTTTTTAAAATAGTCCTTGATCATCTTTTGATGAAAAGTGCCATAAAAAAAAGAACATAAAAATTAGAAAGTCTCAAATGTATTTTAGTATCACTTTTTTTTCTGAGCAAATATGAAAACAATGTGCTTTGTAAAGTATAAAAATAAGCAAACATCTCCACTAAAAATTAATAAAATATCTACCTAATTAAAAAAACAAACATTTTCAGAAGATTCTAATGATAAACCAGGGTATTCAGTACATTTCAATTCTGTATACTGACATTTACAAGGATGACAGACAAAGCAGAAATAAAACGTTATGTGTTTTCCTCAGAAAACAAACCACAGCTGGTGGGTTTAATTTTATTCCTACCAGCCGTGACAGCAGCCTTTTTAAATATTGAAAGTGTGAATTAAAGCTTCTGCAAAACAGTTGCCATATAAATTTCCTTAACCACTATCAATTATATATGAAGTATCAGAAAATTGTTCTGGCCTAGTTGGTGTGGTTTTTAATACGATGGAGATAGCAAATGTTAGATGCTCTCAGCTTATCAAAACCTCCCAGAGAAGGGAGTTGAGTGTGTGCATCAGCTGGTCCTCCAAACTATCAAAGAAATAGCATTCAAGATTTTTTTTTTCCTCTCCTGTTCTCATGGATGATAATTATATATAAATTGAAATTGAACTCAATATTGGTGAGTCTCTACAATGGTGCTGTCGGATAGGACTTTCCTTGATGATTAAAATATTCTCTGCCTGCATTGTTTAGTTCAGTAGCCACCGGCCATATATGGTCACAGAGCCATTGAAATGTGGCAAGTACAATTGAGGAACAGGATTTTAAAACTTATTTTATTTTTATTTGATAGACACATGCAGCTAAGTGGCGACTGTGTTGTCCAGTGAAGCTCCATAGCATGTAAGGTACTTTACTCTGTTCCAGAGAAGATAAAACCAATCAACCAACCAACACAAAAGATACTCATGTGGTAGGGAAGAGAAGATATAAACATGTATGTACATAATTTTGGATAATGCAAGTCAGAATGTTGTAACTATTTAGATGTACCAGAAAAACTAAAACAAGGTATTGGAGCAAAGAGTGGGGAAACACCTATTCTAGTTTGTGACGGAGGAGAAGGGTTTGTGGGATTAGTGGACATTTAGACAAGCTCTGGGCAGTACCTTGGCAGTTAGAGCTAATTTGCAGTGGCATTCCAGATGGAAAGAACTTTGGGAGCAAAGTCAGGGCATTGGAGAGGTGAGGGCACGTCATGTAGTCAGTGAGTGATAAGATTTAGCCGGAGGGTCAAGAAAAGAGCAGCCTTGACTATTGGGCCATCACATCAAGGGCCTAACCAGGGTAGGAAAAGAAGTTTTATTTTGTTGCCGGAAGGGAATCTCATAAGACGTAGGGAGGCCAAATAGGAAGTCATGAAACTGCCCAGGAGAGAGGTGTGAGGCTAGAATTAGAGAGGTGGCAGTGGTAAAACAATGAGGGTGAAGGACAGGAACTTCTAGAGTGCATTCTCCTACATCTGCTTGCAGTAGTATATTTTTTTAAAAATGGGGATATAAAAGTCTATCTATGTTTTCTGCACAGGCTGTATTCTTCTCAGCTTGGTACCAAGTTATGTTTTATAGAGGTTTGTTTGTCAAGTACTCAGGCCTAAGCACAAACAAGTTATAAAATGTCTAAGAATCTAATAGGATCCAATGCTTTAAGATTGGTTTTAATGAGAGGGTGTTAGCATGTGGGCAATGCTTCACTATTAGATTATACTGTTAGATAATGAATGGATGGGAGGAATACAAAGGAAATGCAAACTCTCTTTTGTGAGCTGAGTTTGTCTCTATAAATGGAAAAACTCGAAAGCTATCTCCATGAAACGGATTTCTAGTAGGCTTGATATTTTTTGATGATTTACACTGGGATGAGAATTTTAAGAATAGTTTAAGAAGAAACTTCAAAATATAAGGGTAAGTTGTATATGTAAGGAATCACTTACCCTTCTGTATGGCAGTAACACCTTTTACACTCATGGGCGAGTGCATGAGCTTCGCGCCATATAAAGATTTGGCACATAGGATATATTTCAGTTTAAAATTTGTAAATATAAATTTAAATGTTCAAATAAAGAAATGAAAACTCTAATTCTTTAGTAATTATTCTAGTTAAAACAAACACATAAAAATATACATGAACACTTACTTGTACTTATAAAATTTTATCTAACTGTTAGGGTGTTTGTTAAGAATCTGGTTGTGTAATGGAATTGCTAAACAGGATGTTAAAGCACTACCAGAAATTTTACAAATATTCAGCGTATCAGAAATCATACAGATGTTCAACTCAAAGTGTCAGCTTGCTTAAAAGTACTTTCTGATGTTGAACTGGTGCTCTTTTTTTCTCTCCATAAATACTTCTTATTGGTGTGCCTACATTTAAGAGAGGTTTCAAAATAGTAAGAACTTACCCTTAAATATGCTCATACACTTTAAAGTTTTGCTCCCAAGTTAATATCAGACATGTTTTTCACATAATTAGAAAAGTTTATTTTTCATATGCCCTGGATACAATGTTAGAGGCAGAAAAACTTTGTTTTTGCCAGCTGTTTGTTTAAACACCATTAAATCACAATTCACATTGCTTCTCTAAATGTCTTAAATTTTTGCTTCACATATTCCCTGGCTTATAAATGTTAGAGTGAGTTTTTAACACAACCAAACTCGGCATACTTATAATGATCACAGTGGTTTTACATTTTGAGTATGTGTCTCATACTCTAAGAACAATTATATGGTTTTTATTCTTAATTTTTGTTTGCAATATTTACAAAAGACTTTATTTTTTTTAGCTCTTGCTTTTTTTTAGCTCTTGTTTTGAGTTAAATGCATTCTTTCATTAAATTTAATATATTTGTTAGTTTATATTAATGTAAAGAATAACATCTTTTTCTTTCTCTTCTCTGGTGAGAGATTTGCACATGCATGCTACTTTTTCTAGTTGCTCTCTGTTTTTGCCAGCTTTAATCTTAAAACTAAAAAAAAAGTCTCTTAGTCTTTCCTTCAGTAATTTAATTCTGCCACAAGAGATTAAATATGCCTTATTTATATTAGCATATAAATTAATAATGATTCAAACAATTATTTACCATATAATAGAAAAAAGGCATTGAATGAATTTACAAATCCAGTTGGCCATGGCTGGTAACTCAGAACTGATAGCTATATTTCTAAAGTTATTCCTTTCATGTGCATAAGGTAAATTTAACTCTCTCTTGGAATATAAGGAATATAAAGGATGGTGAATATTTGCTAAAAAAAGCAGACAATCTGAAAGGATTAAAATGCTTTAATCAGACAGAAAAAAAAGGCTTTGGCCACTTGATTAGGGCTGATTTCCACCATCTGCTTATACTTACTGAGGATCTAGCCCTGACTGAACACTAATTTGTGCACTTCCTAGAAATTGAAATCTCTCAGCAAGCAAATTAACAAGAGCAGGGATTCAGCAATAATGGAGCTCCTCGGCTTTTGTTTCCCTCTGACAGATGGACAGGGTGTGCTCAAATTGAATTCAGCTTTAATTGCATTGTGCCATTTAAAATTTTATCTGCTCCACAGATTTTGTTTACAGGTTTCAGGATTCCAAACCTTTGGAAGTTTTTTTTTTTCTTCTCTCTCTCTCTCTCTCTCTCTCTGTCCCTCTCTCTTCAGTACTGAGCAAGATAAAGAACATTGTAATTCTGTGTGACTGGGTGGTGTTCGTTGCAACTCCTTGCCCTGAAGGGTAGCACATTAGGAAAAGGAATTATGTTTTTTAAAGTCTGGGGCAAATGGGAAACAATACAAACTTTGCATATTTTCAAATATTGACAGCTCATAAATAAAAGTAATCCGAAGTGCTCTGTATTTCATATCTACATAAGAAAGCAATTTGCCTTGCTTCAATTAAAGTATTTCAAACTTTGCCTGCTATCGGTTCTATCACTTGGAACTGCGCACTCCTGAATTCTAGAGATAAACTTTTTTATAAATGAATCACGATATTTTAAAATTACTTTTAGTTTCTGCTTGATTGACAGTCTTCAGATAGAACTGACTTATATGAACTGTTCTTTTGAGCAGAGGTATGAAATACTAAATCATTTAGGCATGTCCTAAACATTCCTGTGAATCTAACGCTGAAGATGCATTTGTTACAAAATTGCTTGTCAATCTACAAGCATTTCCTCATAAATCTATGGCTTAGTAGGTACTAAACTCTGACACTTCTGGTGGCAAACAGAGATCCTGAAAGCTTGACTACACCATCATAAGGTTTGATTTGCACCCTATTTATGTGAAGATTGAAGACTTTCAGCTATTGAGCACCTTGCCAGGAATGACTGAATTTGCTTTACATGAGGCAGATAGCTGAGAATGAGGAAGCTGGAGGAGGGAGGGCTGCGTGGGAAAGGAGGGGCGGGGTTCTCCAAAGACTAGACAAGGCTCCCGTGCACCTCTCCGTAAGTGACATGCGTATAAAGAGCGCCGAGAAGCTTCTTAACAGACCTTGCCCACTTTCAAAGACGCAGTTTTTACAGACGCAGTTTCCATTTGCTGTATTCAGTCAATACCCGATCCCTCCCTTCCACTGGAGGGGGATTTGTTGAAAGGCCCGTTAGAAATCTGCAATGTCTCCTTGGATGTGGCACGGCGTATGCTTGCTTACCATTGCATGGATCTCCTTATGAAAGGGGCTTCTTCAGTTAGTAATAATTAAAGCGATCTAAGAGTACTTCAAATTAGCTGCTAAATGCTCCCCAAATGGGCTTCAGGGTGAAGGTAGGAGGAGACGGCAGGGGTTGCATAGGCTTGGGGGACATGAGCCGAGCCCCGGGACACGGCGCCGCTGCAGTCGCAGCTCTCCAACACCCCGGTTCTCGGTAGAGGAGGGTGTGGGCTCACCATCTCTTTCCCAGCCACTGGCTGCCGGAAACTCCATTGAAGTGGACGATGGAACGCAAACTTCGCCCCTTTTGGGAGAAGCGTCCGGCCACAGAAGTTGCTGCCGACGCTCTGGGTGAAGGATGGAAGGGTTCTGTGGTTCGGATCGGTGGTGGGAACGACCCACCAGGTTTCCCCAGGAGGCAGGGTGTCCTGACCCATGGCCGAGTCCGCCTGCTGCCGAGTCCGCCTCTCCTCTCTCCTGTCATAGCCCGAGGAGACCTGGAGAGAGAAGACGCACATCTGTTCGGGGTTGCGTTGTGGATGCCCATGTCAGGGTTCTCAACTTGGTCACTGTGGAAAAGGCGGGAGGGAGGCATTCCTGGTCTCACTGACACCGCGGTGCCTCGTCGCCTGGGGCCCCAAAGAGTTTGCAGAATCCGCAGACCCTTCCGTCTCTCCAAAGGAGGTGATGTCCGCAAATACGTTGTGAGAAAGCCTCTCACCAAAGAAGGTAAGCAGCCTAGGACTACAGCACCCAAGATTCAGCGACTTGTTGCTCCACGTGTCCTGCAGCACAGACGCAGGCGCGATGCTCTGAAGAAACGACGCACTAAGAAAAACAAGGAAGAGGCCACGGAATGTGCTCAGCTTCTGGCTGAGAGAGTGAAGGAGGCCAAAGGAACACGCAGGAACAGATTGCGAAGAGAGGGAGACTGTCCTCGCTGAGAGCTTCCACCTCTAAGTCTGGGTCCAGTCAAAAACGAGAATTTTGTAACAAATAAAGAGAGCAGCTATTTTGTTAAAAAATCTGCTAAAATGCCATGTCGTTTTTGGATAATGCGATTTCATTTTTAGAAGACAGGCTTACCTGTTATCAAAATGGATCATTTTAATGGTTTTCAGAGGTCTCAGCTCATGAGGATTCCAAATCCTGGTTAAGTAATCGAGTGTAGGCATTGCTGAGAACATCTCAGTTTCATCAAGTTTTAAAAATATTTCCTGGTAATTCTTTACTTGCTGTGTCTAGTTAATAGACAGGAGAAAAGGTGTCCTATTGTCAAAGAGCAAATGTTATCATTACTAAATAGATAAGTAAAAAATACAGAAGTTACCATTCTGAAGTTTTTACCTGCCAATGGTTTTTAAACAGGGCTTCCCCACTGAAACCAATGGAGAGAGAAAGCTGATCTACACAATATACTTGCTTCCTCCTGTATTGTCCCCTTGTGCTTTTAAAATTGTTTATTATTTTATTCTTTTTAGCACTCTGGTTATGCCACACTAGACTTTTGAGCTTTCTATCCCCCTTTGCTTCCTTGTTGCCATTGTAAGCACCTGTGCTTTATTTTACTTGCTTTCTCAGATATTTTTCATAGAAAAGATTATAATCAAAGCATGTGAGAGCTGCATGGAACCTTAGAGGTAATCTAGTCTAAGTTATCCATCTTACAGCCGAGGAAGCTACAATTCAGAAAGTTAAAGCAACTCACTCAAGCTACCCTTTGAGCTACGGGAAAGGCCAGAATTAAGATCCAGCTCTCATGAATCCCTTATCAGTGAAATTTATAGAAGCACCAGAGTTCATGGCTTCAACTCCCCACCCTTAAAAACTGTTAGTGTAGTATTCAACAAAAATATAAATAGAAACATCTTCATAAAATGAACACTAATAAAAATGAATAGAATATATACACATGCACGATTAAGGTTTTTCCACTGGAAAACGCAGAAATAATGATTTCTCATCACCAATACTCATAGTACTTACTGCATTTATAACTCATATATATTCTGTATTCTATCTTCTGTACCTAGTGTATAAGCAGTATGTGCAGATGCGTAAGCTTCAAATTTTGGCAGTCTTCAAAACCACATGGCCAGATTTGAGCCACTTTTTCTTAATTGGGGATTCCATCATAGAGGTGCCAATTAGGGTGCCGAATAAACCTCATGTTCTCTTCTTGCCACACGGTGGTTGAAAGCCGGTATGTGATATCTGTCTCGAGTTTATAGTCTGGTACAATAATGTCATTGCCCCATGTGGCAAATGGTGTAAGCTATTGTAAAACTGTTTGTCTATGTGATTAAGACATTGCTGCAGTGTGCAGCACCAGCCAATTACTTTTTTAATTTAATTATAGCAGAAAAAGGAATAGCATAATAGAAATTCTTGTCATAGGGAATATGTAAAATGTAAATTGAAGAGCCATGAAAATTTCATGCATTGGCAGCCTGATTTGTTTTTTATTTTCAACTTGTTATGAAGACTGCGTTTATTCAATGCCATAAAATAAGACATAGCAGCATTTAGTAATTACTTAGTTTTACATCAAAATAATTATATACAGTATGCACTTGTGATCCCCTCTGCTATGTATGAATGTAAAAATAAACACTTCAGGGCCTGTATCCCTTTTTACTTTTAGACAGTGTAAATAAAGCTGAATCTTCAACTTTCAAATTAAAACTGATAACCTTGGGCATTCAAGGCTTTTATAAAGGAAGGGGGGAAACTTGAGCTTGCCTCAAAACAGGTTGTGTCTCTGGAATGCTTCTGGGACTAAAGAGATCAATTAAGTGTGTATAAACAAACAGTTGGAAAAAAGCTACTAAAACAACAGAGGAGAGAGCTCTCTATTGGGCTCCAGGGGCCTGGGGGAGCGAAGTTTCATTAACTGGATCTGAAGTCCTATGGCCTTCTATAAACAGGCATTAATTAAAGAATGTAAAAAATAAAGTTTCAGACCTTGCAATATGTTAATGATCATATGATTCAGGGCCCGGGAAGGAGAAGAGCAGCAGAGGTCATAAAATAAGCATGAAGCATTTAATATGAGTGCTTGGCAGGGATTTCTGCAAATTAGTTGGTTATTTGCTGGTCCAAAGCAAATTAAGGTGATTTTGCTTCACTTGCTAATTTTTTATGTGCATGCTTGGCAAAATGTTTTTCACAAATGGATGAAGGTTATTGTTAATGGCATAACGAGAAATATTAACATATTTAAATAAACCCCCAAATTCTGACACTCAACACAAGCATGCAGTTTTTATTTAAAACAGACATTGCAATTTTATTAGGTCCTGAAGATGATTTTAGATGAGGTTATGAAAAATATCCAAGTCATAATCTTTAGCATTATGAACGCACCTTAAGAACTTTTTCATATGTTAGCCTATGTGTTTTTGAATAAAAGTTATGGGCAATGGATGCGTATATAGCAGCATCTTTTTAAAATAAACTTTCATAATTTATTTGCTTGATAAAGGAGAGATGAAAAATAAAACAGATGAAAGTTTACCTCTAGAATAAGATACTAAATTTAAAGGCGGTTTTCAGAAAAGTGACATATGTGAAATTTTGGCTTTGAGACATGTAGTTTGCTTCCTTTCTCTACCTACCTCTGTACACCTATTTTTATTTTGATGGGGATAAATTATTCTGTGCTTATGTATTCTGATTTGGTTCCCCTTAAAGTTTTCACTTTATCTGAGCACTCAAAGTACAGTTTAAAAATTGGAGCAACTTCTCTAAGAAACTCTTTTGAAATTACAGTCAAACTGCCTTGTCACTTTAATTACCATGAAGTTGCACAGAAGTACCGAATTTGGCAACAGATCCTTATATAGAAGGTGGTGCTGGACTTGGATGCTACTATTGACATTGTTCTGTTACAGCAATTTTAGATGGACAAATTGCAGTTGAGAAAATTTCATGACTCGGTAAAATGAGCAATGATGACATCTGTGGATGCGGGTCTGTTCATATCTTTGCAGAGCCTTTAGGGAAATAAATATCTCGGAACATTCGGTGAAGTGAAGCTCACTCAATAAATCAACCTGACACAATAACACTTCTGGCACATGAGCCCTACTTCTCCCCAGCAACACCTACCCCTCTGTGTTCCTGTGCTACCAAATGGTGTCTCCCCATAGGCCTCTAAATCAAATCATAGCATACAAATACAGTGAGAATTTATTGGGAATTGGTTTTGTTCGGCAAAAACATTACTTATTAGATGAACTGAAATGATAATAAATTTTGACCCTTTAAGGACTGAGCCAGTTCAGGCTACGTGCTAGTTGGTAGAAGCCATCCACAATTATCTGAAGAATATCATCTTACCATGAGGTGTTTTAAGTTTTGTTAGGATTAAATTTATAATTTTCAGCTTAATTTTTTTTCTTCCCATGGCATTTATCCCCTCAGAGTACACATTTTTCTTTTCTAAATCCTCCAGGGTGAAATTGGGACATTTGTTAGTAATATTTCAAGTTAAAAGCTAAAGTGTGTGTGCGTGCACATGCCTGTGTATATGTGTGTGTCTTAAAGCATCCCTGATATAAGATAAGTATAGGATCATTCAATAATGACAATATACAACTAAAGATTTCTACCATAATCAGTAGAAATATTATATCTGAAGTAAGTGAGAAAAATTTATGTTCCTTTTTTTCTAGAAGGACAATAATGAGTAATTTTAATTTTAAATTTACTAGAAATAACAGTTAACAAATAGAAGCAATAGGAGAAACCAATTTTCTGTCCATAAATACCCTTGGATACACTTGGGGAAATAAAGCATTTTCCACAAGGTAAAATTTAATGGTAAATTTTCTAATTGAATATGTTTATATGAACTGTCCAGCTTACAATTTAGTACAGTATTTTACTTGTTCTTTATACAAAATGTGTGCTGTGTCTCTGTGAATTTCTTCTTTATGTGATTTCCTAATTAATTATAGTTCTTATAATTAGTTTGAAATATAGTATTTCCTGTGTGTTTACCTGCTAAGTGAGTCCCGTTTATAATAAGTGTGCCTTGGGAGGTGTTGTAAATCTTTCTGGAAGGAATGTTTGCAACCTTAAATCATTAAACTGAAACATTATGGTATTTCCAGTGAGAATTACTGATACTGAAAATTTGGTAATAGTTCAAAAGCTTTGTCATGAGTCCGATTTGTACAAGTGATATAGGATAATATACCACATGTTGTTAAAAAGGAAAATAAAAAGTAAATAAGAATTTTACAAGAGTCATGGAGAGTTTTACCTGGTTATAATTTTGATCTGTAAGGAAAAATTTTGTGAAGATGAGCTTAAGTTATATTCTTTAATTTTTTACAATATTCTGGTACAAATAGACATGTCATATTATTTGAACTCTTTTTGCATGAAGAAAGTAACAATACCCTAAAAACTGAAGCAGTTTTGAAGTCAGTTACAAAATTAGAAAGGTTGATGATTAGAAAATCTGAAAGCTAAATGGAGCTCTCCTGAAATGTTCTTGTCTAATAATATAAGTCATTCCAAAAGAAGAGTTGCTGACTCCTGTCTTAAAATTTCTGGAAAAAAACAAAAGTCTACAATATTGCTTGGAATGTTCATGTCTCAGATACCTTTCTTAAGAAATAGTGTCTAATGTTTAGCCTAATTTCTTCTTGCTATAAATTATTCATTCTAATAAATAGCTACTAAGAAGCACCTATTACATGCCAATCATTATGCAAAGCTATATACATGCATTTTTGTTATTGATTTGAGAGAGAGAGAGAGAGAGAGAGAGAGAAGAGAGAGAGAGCGAGATATGTTGATTTGTTGTTCCACATATTTATGCATTCATTGATTGCTTCTTGTATGTGCCCTGATCGGAGATAGAAACCCTGGTGTATCGAGATGAAGTTCTAACCAACTGAGCCACCCAGCCAGGGCCATGCATTTTTAAATTTAATCTAACAGTTTTGTAGGACAAATATTATAGTCTCCATATTAGAGCTGCAAAATAGAAGTTTGGAGAGGCCAAATGACTTGTTCAAGATGATATAAATCATGGAAGTCTGGGAATGAATATTTGGCTGATCGCAAAATCTGATTTGTTTTTTTCTCTCAGTTTATTGGTGTAGGTCAGGCATTATGTTCAGTCCACATAAGAGGTGAAATACCATTTCTTTAATCCATTTGGAGGATCTGACTCTGAATAAATGATTTCTGTGTAATGTAAGGTTGCTGTGGGATAATGAACAAAGAATTATTACCAGCTCTGCCTTGGAGAGATGGAAGGCCTTGCAGAGGATCTGGGAGGTGAACTAGGCCACAATGTAAAAGTAAAAGGCAAAAAAAGAGCAAGGAGTGAAGAAAATAAACATGGCATGATGTGGGAATATCAAGAAACTTTGTAAAAGAATTGTAGGATTTTGGAAAAGCATTAAGAGATGAGGCTGTTGAGCTGGGCAATGTGAATTCACTTCTATCTCTACAGCATTCTTTAAGTACTTGAGGTCCAATTAGTGTCATGTCTTTAGCTTAAAAGACCTCATTCCTTTATGTTCTGATCATTTTTCTTGGTAAATAGAGAAGCCAATCTAGCTAGACATGTGCTTCTAAATAAAAAATAGGCTTTTCTGGGAAGAATGATATTATCTCTTTTCATATTCTTTATTTATATTACTAAGTAAAACAAAAAACATATTAATTAACTAGGAATTCAAAGAATGTTTTTTTGATTCAATGAAATTCCTTTAACCATTTATGGCTATGGTTTTAAAACAGTATATTCTAAACATGTTATTTGCTTGCAAGGTTTGTGACCTGGTTAGGATTACCTGGGGCAAAAAAAGACCTCGAATCTTACCAAAATGAGGTTCCCCAATAAGGGGAATTGTGTATTTTGTTTTCTGTTTTTATTTTTCAGTTAAAATGATGGGAAACTAAGATTTTTGTACTTGAATGTCCATTAAAGAGTTTGAATATTAGCATAAGGAATTCTGCCTATATTTACCCTTTAAAAGTGCTTGCTCATTTAAAGGGGATTGGTAGTTAAGTGATCCTATGCAACATGACAGAACAACTTGATATAGAGATACCATGTCAATTTGTCATTCTTTTTTTAAAATATATTTTTATTGATTTTTAGAGAAAGGAAGAGAGAGATAGAGATAGAGATAGAGAGAGAGAGAGAGAGAGAGAGAGAGAGAGACATCAATGCCAAAGAGAAGCAGCAATCAGCTGCCTCCTGCATGCCCCCTACCAGGAATCCAAACAACAACCTTTTGGTGTACAGGATGATGCTCAAGCAACTGAGCCACACTAGCCAGGGCCAAGTTGCTATTCTTTGTCAATCCTGGCCCTTGCAAGACTCTCTTTTATACAATTATGTATAAGCATACACTTGACAAAGTGGTATAGGAACAGTGAGTTTGAAAGCATAGAGGAATCCAGGTCACTGAACCTGTTTGTACAGGCCATCTCATTAAGTGTCTGCTTTCTCACTCTGAGGATGAGTAGATAGTGAGCATGGGTTTGGACTGGCTGGGCTCATGTCCTGCCTTTGCCATTGATTAGCTCCAGGACTTGGGGAAGTTACTTAACTTCTCTAATCCTTTGTTTCTTTATCTGTTAAAAAAAAAAAAAAAAAGAGTGGGGTATTTCAACCTATCTCACAAATTATGGCAAAGTTGAAGTTATGGTATGTATATGTTTAGCAAAATGCCTGCCTCTTAATAAGGTATCAAATATATTTTTAAAATTATTGCCCTAACCTGTTTGGCTCAGTGGATAGAGTATCGGCCTGCAGACTGAAGGGTCCCAGATTCCATTCCGGTCATGTACCTTGGTTGCAGGCACATCCCCAGTAGGGGGTGTGCAGGAGCAGCAGCTGATCGATGTTTCTCTCTCATTGATGTTTGTAACTCTCGATTCCTCTCCCTTCCTCTCTGTAAAAAATCAATAAAATATATTTAAAAAATATTATTAATGGAAACGAAGGGGTTTTAAGCCTCGAAGGATGATCTGGGTTCAGTTTCACCTCTCCTGTTCATTAGTTGTGTGTACTTGGTTTTACCTTGGTCAAGTTACTGAAACTTTCTGAGTCTTAGTTTTCTCACTTGAAAAAAAGAGATCTCATGGGATTAAAAAGTAAATAAAATAGATGGTAGGTGGCTAATTTCTTTCCTTTTGCCTTTTAGTCAAGAGCAAGGAATCCGGATGAGCAAGGGATTTGGATGGAGAAAGGCTGAGATGGGGAAGCCTTTCTGTCTAAGTGTCTTAGGACTCAAAGTTAATCCAGATTCTCTCTCCACTTTGAAAGGCTCTGAAAAGTCTTCAGTCACTTTTTTCCTTGAGTCTTAGAGAGTTAGTTAGCCAGCTTTTCAATGAGAGTAATAGAAGTTCAGTTCTTCAATAAACATGTTCTAATGTCATCCTTCCAAAAAAGTCAAATTAATAATAACTAAGGATTCTAGGCATTTAAGTAAAATTGTTAAGTTGTCTTACTCTTTTTCTATTTTCTGCTTAATTGTAATACTATTGGAAAACATTTACCAGTGTTTACTTAAGACCTTCAACATTTCAGTTAAATTTTACAGAAATACATTTTTCTTAATATGCTTAATGTTTCCTTAATGGAAGGTGACTACCTCAAGATTAAAAGATGTTCCAACAGAGGAGCCTTTAGAATAACATTCTAAGGAACACAGCATTTTGTAGCTTTCAGATTATTCCATTGTGTTCTGTTTGCCTCTCCCTTTCATTCTGTTCTCCCTCTTTTTATGAAGTCAGGTGCAATTAATACAAGTTCTTGTAGTTTTAGTTACCTGATATTAATATTTTTTTCCAGTTGAACATGATATTTAACACTGCAAGCTAAGAGCTTAATGTCTCAAAAATAATATGAGGGCTATATATAGTAAATGATGGTCACCCACCAATAAGATTATATGTCTCTTTGAGGTGGCATGCTCATATTTTTTCATTTAAGAGAGGGTGTCATTGGTCATAAGATGACTATTAGTTAAAACATATAAATATATGACTAGGTTGAATTCTCAATCTAACTTCTCAAGTAACAAATTTTACAAGGTGGGTTTATAATATTATTTTATTAATATGTATTTTATATAAAACTAGAGGCCTGATGTATGAAATTCGTGCAAGAGTAGGCCTTCCTTCTCCTGGCTGCCAGCACCGGCTTCCCTCCGGCACCCAGGACCCAGGCTTCCCTCCAGCCACTGGCAGACACCCGGGACCCGGGCTTCCCTTGCAGCCCCGGCTTCGTCTGGAAGGACGGCCAGTCTAATTAGCATATTATGCCTTTATTATTATTGATATTTTCAGAATTTACTATTTAATATCAAAACTAAAAGTATCCTTTATCTTTAAAGAAATACTAGTAGAAAATAATCTCCATCTTCAGTCATCTATCTGTAGTTTTGTTTTTTTTTTGTTTTTTTGTTATTGCCTCGATTCCAGGTATGTGTATGTCTTGTGTGTGTATGTCTTTACCAAACATTTGTTTTAGAAGCTATGTTTATTTTATTTTATTTTATTTTTGATATATTTTATTGATTTTTTACAGAGAGGAAGGGAGAGGGATAGAGAGTTAGAAACATCAATGAGAGAGAAACATCGATCAGCTGCCTCCTGCACACCTCTCACTGGGGATGTGCCCGCAACCAAGGTACATGCCCTTGACCAGAATCGAACCTGGCACCTTTCAGTCCGCAGTCCGACGCTCTACCCGCTGAGCCAAACTGGTTGGGGCCTATGTTTCGTTTATATCAACAATAATCTTTGTTCTGCTGTGTATTTAACTGTTTCTATCTTCTTTGAGTTTTGGAAACAAGAACCGAACATACTATGTCACATAATCAGGGAAATTTACTGGGCATAGAATTTATAGTAAATTTCATTGTGCTGAGTTGTATATGAAACGTGAAGAACTATTAAGGTTGTTCCAATAGTATAATCTGGTAAGGCAGCAAGATCTATAGCGTAAGAAGCTAAGTAGAAAAATAATTGGAAGGAGTTATAAAAACAGACACAATCCTATGCTGAAAGAGTGATACAATTGAAGAGTATTACTGGATGGAGGAGAGGGCAAGCTGTCCATGGGCTGCGGTGGTTTTGGAAGAAGATGCTAGCTAGAGTTAGACTTTACAATCCTGACCTACACTTGGTTGTTGGATATGTGAAAAAAGCACACTGTCCTGGAGCGTTCTGCTTCTCTGTGTACTTCCACATTGGTTGGGCAATGCTCGTTTGAATGAAATGGTATTGCTCACCAAAACATTAATAAACCAATTTAAATTTGAATTCATTTAGAAAGTTACTACTTTTAAGAATAGTTCCACACTGTTATTGTGTAATAAATTATCAAGAAAATAGTGGTCCAGCATTAGCATTGGGAGATAACACGCATTCATCTAATGTAAATCATTGTTAGATGTCCAAAATAGCAAATGGGTTAAATTAAGACAGCTTGACATAAAAGCGAATGCACATGGCATACTTTTATGTATAAGCATTGAGTGTCTGCCCTGAAGAATAATCTAAATCAGACTACAGGATGATCACTATAATTTGCTCCAGCATTTTTGGCCCATTATATATTAACACACATATATGCTAATTTGGGATGATCTGGAACTCATTGTCATGCAAGGTTTCAGTCAGTTATTTGGTTATTTTTAGGCAAAATAATGGCTCATTTGAAGACCTAATAATATGAGTTTTATTTGGCAGATTCTATGTTCATATGCTGTTGATGCGGATCATTTAGCCTATACTTCAGAGGCCCTGTGAACTGTTTTGTAAATTTAGAGATAGTTGCTTTGATCTGGCCATAGAATAAAACAGGAACACCTAACTAAATAGCAACTAAACGTAGCCTTTCATCTTTCCTTCAAAGCAAGAAATAAAAATAATCATTGCAAAGCAATGCTCTTTTTGTTTCTTAGATTTTGACTCTCCTGATCACCTGAAAGTTAATGATATTAATTTCTCTTGCAAAGTCAATACTTTTATAACTTCTTCCATTTAAAGGGACTGAATTGAATAAAATACATTATTCAATCACACTTTTTGATAACTTTCATTATAATCCTTTTATTCTCATAGTCTTTAACTCTTAAATTTTTGCTTTTAGCTTTAGATACCACACAATAAAGAAAAAAAGTCTTCCCTAAATAGGGCATCCTAATCACCAAATTTTATTAAGCCATCGTGTCCATGCATTATGGTAAATGTCAGAGTAAACCTGTAAATCAAGTCAGCAAAAGACTTATCTTGATTCCTCCTTTTTTATTTAAGCTTAAAAATCATAATTTTGGTCCAAAAGAGGCATTTTAGAATTGATCCCACTGGTTTTAATGGGATATTTAGAGAAACTTCAGTTAAAAAAGTTTCATGCATTAAGCAAATCCATGCAGTGAAATCACTGAAATGTATATATAAGTTCAACGAGAGCATTCATTTGTTTTTCTTTTGCAGTGTAAGAAAAAAAAATGTCTGTTTCAAATCCTATTTGTCCCTTATCTCTGTTTGTTCAGTTGTTTTTAATATCACATACTGAAAGAATTTCAATAGCAGTTTCACCATGAAGTCATTTGTTATCCTTCAGCAGGCTTTTGCCTACTGAATTGTAAAGCAGTTCTGACTATTTGCATCCTCCAGACGGAGTGGCATATAAACACTCCCAGATATTTCTGGTACATAGGAAAAAATATCTTATTTGTCCTTTCTGTGAATAAATAAGAGAATGTCAAATTTTATAGACTAATAAATTTGTATGCTGGCAGTGACATTGAATCTCTTATGCCCTACAATGTCACAGACCCTGAGAAATACATTTTTTTTTTGTTTCAAATGAATACTAAGTCAAATAGAAGCTCAATAAAAAGTCAGAGTTTGATTGCATTGTTTATATCTGCTCCATATTCTAATTCAGTTGCAATTTGCCATGAGGAAATGCAATTTGCATGTTTCCCAGGTTTATTGCACACCAATCACTCACATATACATGCTTCTATATGTCAGAGAGAACTCAACGAATGGGTTAAAATGCCCTTTAGCATCAGTTTGCCACAGCTTTTCCCCTCCCCCAATTTAATGTTAATTTTTATAACATACTCTTAGAGTTGTGGAAACATAGGATAGGAAAAGGCAACATAAATGTCATAATTTTTATATATAAAACTTTTGATATGTGTGTAAATGTTGACTTATACACACAAGTGATGATGACTCAGAAATAGTACTCTACATGGGATACATCAAATTGCATGAGTTCAAGCAAAACTTTATGCACTTTTCCAATTTAGGATTAAATTTGTTTCTTATACCAGTATTTAAGTTGATATGCATAATATCAGGTACCTAATCTTCATATTCAGTTAAATATTGAACCCCTGCAATATCAGCAGTGATTGACAGTTTCATACTTGCAACTTGCCAGTTTTGTATTACACCTTTTAGCTTTTTCCTAAATTTAATTCATTGTGCTCAAAACAGAATAATATCTTATATTTTACAAAGTAAACAAGATTAAGTAATATTACAGATAAATATGTAATATAAAGCAGTGAATATCTAACTTTCTGACTTTACCCATGTGACAAATGGGAGTCCTGTGAACTGAATATAGCCTGATTATTTTTCACTCTGATTTCTGAAGGAAGATTTTAATAAGTAATACATAACATTTTTTTCTTTTATTGGTGCAATTAAAATAGAACTAGTATGGTGTTTGTCAACATTGATCTGATTTCTGGAGAATACATTTCCCTAAATGAGTTTTAGTTGAATGAAAGTAAATCTGATATATAAACATTGAAAATCAATGTTAATAATGCTTAAGAATGGATGTATATAAGGGTTTGGAAACACAAGTGCTATTTAAGTTTTTACATAAACATGTTCTCTATGCATGTTCTTCAATTATGACAGGTAAGAAAAGAAATTCCACTTAGTTCAAATATGCCCAAGTGCTCTTAATTTTTTTCAAAAGTAGTCTTTCTGGAATTAAAAGTAACAATGTATCTTACCTTTTACAAGCATATAGAGAGGTAGCAAAGGAGGTGTGTATGTGTAATGCTATGGCAAAAAGGACAAAGATATCTTTTATAAGTGTAACTCAAAATATTTGGAAATTATCAGTTTGACACTAAATTCTTTTTTTAAAATATATTTCATTAATTTTTTACAGAGAGGAAGGGAGATGGATAGAGAGTTAGAAACATTGATGAGAGAGAAATACCGATCAGCTGCCTCCTGCACACTCCCTATTGCATATGTGCCTGCAACCAAGGTACATGCCCTTGACTGGAATGGAACCTGGGACCCTTCAGTCTGCAGGCTGACGCTCTATCCACTGAGCCAAACCAGTTAGGGCGACACTAAATTCTTTGATTCATGTCATGTGTGCCCATGTAAATATATATATGTGTGTGTATATATATATAAACACACACATACCCACACATAATATCCACACAAATGAGGCCCGGCAGCTGGTTATAGAGTCAGGTAGCCTTATACTCTGTGTAGACTAACAGAACATGTGAACTGGAAAGAACAGAGTCTCTAATCCAATCTCCTTGTTTTATAGATTGATTATCAAATTGATTCCTAGAAATGTTAAAATGGTAAAGCCTGGAGCAGACTTCTATGGATTCTTCTTATGGATTCTAAGTCCTGACATCTTTTTCCCACACTGTCTCTTTGATTCTGGCTGATTTATTATATCAGTGAATTGTTTTGAAAAGTTTTAGTGGCTTAACATTTATTCCGCCAAAGCACAATCACAGTCACTATATATGCTATATATATTATATATACTAAAATTGCATATATTTTATTATATATGCATGTACTTTATTATATAAAATTGCATATTCTTTATTGTATATATTATCTATCTATATAATAAAGAGCCAGGGTCGTAACGACCATTACGACTGAAGGCTCAACCAGACCAGAAGTCAGTGCTGGGTCGCCGGGTTGACACAGCACTGACTGGGGCTGCTGCGGGGGCCCCGACCCAGCACTGACTACCTAGGGGGCTGTGGATCAGGCCTGGAGAGAGGCCTGCAGAGAGAGAGGCAGGGTCTGATCTGTAGCCTCTGTGGCAGCCATTGATAAGAACTTGCCTCTCTTTCTCTTCCGGCCTGGCCAACAGCCACGCCTCCATTTCTCTCCAGGCCTCCACCGGGGCTGCTGATTAGCCCCGCCTTTCTGATCAGGCCCTGTTGATAGGCTCAGAGATGCTGACTGGCATAGAAACTGACCAATCATAACCAAATTGGCCGGCAGAGGGAGGGCAGTTGGGGGTGAGATCAGGCCAGCAGGGGAGGGCAGTTAGGGGTGATCAGGCAGGCAGAGGCAGTTAGGGGTGATCAGGCCAGCAGGGGAGAGCAGTTAGGGGTGATCAGGCAGGCAGAGACAGTTAGGGGTGATCAGGCCAGCAGGGGAGAGCAGTTAGGGGCGAGATCAGGTCGGCAGGGGAGGGCAGTTGGGGGCGAGATCAGGCCGGCAGGGGAGGGCAGTTAGGGGTGATCAGGCAAACAGAGGCAGTTGGGGGTGAGATCAGGCCAGTAGGGGAGAGCAGTTGGGGGCTCCATCAGGCTGGCAGGGGAGGGTAGTTAAAGGCAATCAGGCAGGCAGGGAGAGAGGTTAGGGGCAATCAGGCAGGTGAGTGGTTAGGAGCCAGCAGTCCCAGATTGTGAGAGGGGTGTCTGACCACCGTTTTAGGCCCGATCCCTGTGGGGTCCCCAATTGGAGTGAATGCAGGCTGGGCTGAGAGTACCCCCGCTCCGTGAACAAATTTCGTGCACTGGGCCTCTAATAGCTACATTAATAAAAGAGAAACATGCTAATTGACCATACCCTCGTGATGCCCACCAGCCAATCAGGAGTGAGTATGCAAATTAACTCAACAAAGCTGGCGGGTTAATTTGCATACACAAGCGCCGAGCGTTCCGCACCACCCCAGCAACTCAGGGCCTCTGGGCAGTGTGGGAAGGCAGAAAGGTGGCTCCGGGCTAGAGCGGAAAGGCAGCTCTGGCCAGAGCGAAGGTGGTGCCAACAGCCAGGGGAAGGAAGGCCCATTCTTGCATGGATCTTCGTGCATTGGCCTCTAGTATATATATAAAAGCCTAAGCCACCAAATGACTGAATGACTAGCCGCTATGACATGCACTGACCACTAGGGAGCAGATGCTCAATGCAGGAGCTGCACCCTGGTGGTCAGCGCGCTCCCATAAGCAGGAGCGTGGCAGTGAGCCTACCGAGCGGCAGGCAGGTGCAGCGGGACTGGGATGAGCTGGAGTGGCAGACAGGAGTGGCAGGTGGTGTTGGACTTCCAGTTTCGGCCCAATCCCCACAGGCTACTCCAAGGGACCCCACCAGTGCACGAATCTGTGCACCAGGCCACTCATATAGTATAATATACTATATTATATATGTTCTGTATACCAGCTTATGTATCACTAAATTCTAGATACCACTGTATCATTATATTTACAAAAAGTTCAAATATTCTATTTGAAGCTTTTTTTTTTTTTTTTTTTTTTTTTTTAGTTTTTAAGTCTCCTAAGCATTTGTCTTTATTGACATGGGCCTCCCAGATTTTTGTTCTTTCTGTTCGACCATAGTCAATTTGTCATTAAAGGATGATATTCAACCCTTGCTTCTTTTATGGAGTTGCATGAAAATCACTGGGAATTTTATACAAAAGTAATGGATAAACTATGGCCCTCAAGTATTCATTGAAGACTGTAGAACAGACCACCAAGACTCAGTTCAGTGCCTGAGAAGGGGTTCACGTTAAATTTAACACTGCAGAAGAGGTGCTAGCAGTTGGCTTGATATGAAGGAGGAGAGCTGCTTTTATGACTGATTACTGTCCCCAGGAGAAAGAGGGAAGTGGGGCAATGCCACATCTCCAGTCACAGAGCTCTCTGCGGAGTCTGGGGCACTCATTTGAGAAGGCTCATAACTTTAACGGTTCCCTATCTCAGTTGTCTTGTCTCTAGGCTTTGAAAATCCTAAAACCTAGAAAGGGAGAGATGGGAATATGAATAATGTTAGGTGTAGAAAGTACTAAAATAAAGTCAAATTACCTTATCTAAATTTCACACTGATGACAAGTCATTTGTAGTTTGTTACTCTAGTTAAAATAACACAACTAGACTTTATTTGCTCTTTGTACTTGGTTTTATGTTTTTAAAATGTCACCTATTCCTTCAATCACTTGTAAGTACCCTGTAATCTCTTTTTAATGTAGGCACACTGGATTTTTCCCTTTTGTTTGCCGCCTTTGCATTATTTACTTTGATCTGCTGTGAGAAAATCGGAAAGTGTGTTGTCCTAAATGCTTGCATCGCACAACAAGATTTGAGGCCTTGTAGTTCGCATTGAAGAGAAAGGCTCTTGTGTGAAGACGCAGGTTTTGTTTAGTTCTCTCTCCCTGGTGGGAACCTTAATTGCATTTTCTCTCTCTCACAGTGGCTGGCTAAGGAGTGCCTGCCTTCCCTGCTGATGCTGAAGTTTTCAAGCTCTATTACTCTGTGACGGAGAACATTCCTTGGTCCAGGAAGAAAAGGGTCAGATTTAAAAAAAAAAAAAAAGTGTTTAAATAAGTATTGTCAGTTTACCATGCACAATCAACAAAAGGAAGAAACAATAGAAAGCCTGAATGTTTTTCCTTCCTGATATTCTGGTAGAAGTTTTATATAACCCAGCTTATAACATAACGGATTTTGAATATTATGGAGAGGCTTAGTCTTCAGGTCAAGGAGGTTAGACTTAATAATAACCAGTGAGAAAAATGTTATTAATTTGTGTCTTAGTCATTCTAGTGTTCTTTCTAAGTCAATCTATATATGTGATTAAAATATATATCCAAGGTTATTTCTGGAATTAGTATTAACTATTGACGTGTATGCCATTTTCAGCTAAGTTCTACAGATATAATCATATTGATCTTTTCAGTTTCTATTTTGACTTTTTGAGCATCCAAGCAATATGCTTGAATCATTAGATCTGAAATGAATATTTTAATTTTCTTCTCATCTGACAAAGTACACTTCATTTTAACTGGCTTTGAAGCTGTAGCTGCCATGTCTACTCCCACTTCCTGTATTTTCATCCTGATGGGATGCAAGGCAATAATAGCAATCTACTTAACATTTTCAATTTCAAAGTATCTTAACTGTGGAAGTTCTATTGATCTGCATTCACAACAATGATTGTTTATTGTCTGAGACTTAAATGTTTTTATATACATATACATAAACTGTGGTTTTTAAAACCTATGGCTTGTCATTCCAACTGATATGGATTACTCAAGCATGTATTTTATTTTGCAAGGACTAATAATATTCCTATTGCTTACTCTTAAATCTTGGTATGTTAGGCCCAATTGCCTTTTTAACTTCTCCATTTATAAGTTGTTTTCTCTCTCTTTTCTTCTTCTCCTTTAGCCCCCTTATATTTTCACTTGCCTTGTTCCAAGCAGTTATTCATTAATGCCTGCCCTTCATGTTATTTCCTGAATGGCCTGATCTTTGCTACTTGTCTGTGAGGAAAAAGAGAGAGAGAGAGAGAGATTAGGGATAGCAGTGGGATTTGTTTTGATGGTTAGTTGAGTAAGAAGTAGAAGAATTCATGGTTGGAAACAGCCTAGGATTGGTTGGTTGAGAAGAGAGCAAGGAAGAAAAAAGATGTTAGAATTTGAGTATGTGAAGAGAAGAAAGATGCTGAGAGGAAAATGTGAAGATACCTTTCTAGAGGTTGGGATTATGGATGTTAGCTCTGACCACGCACTCCCATTAGTAATCACTGGGCCTTTCAGGCTTTGTGCAATGAGCTGAACCCGGTCAACAGAGTCTTTTCAGCTTTATTGAAAAGCAGTGATCCAACACATGAAGTGAAAACATCTCCTTGATACAAGACTGCACAGGGCTTTAAGAACACATTAACATTATAAGACAGATATGATTGTCATTAAAAACAGCATCAGGAAGCCTATGTCTGGCTTTATTATCTTCAAACTGGTTAGTAATGTAAGGAGAATCTTCTAAAAACTAATTTAATGCATAATAAACATTTGAACACTGGACACTTCTTTGGGTTAGTTTCAGGATGATGATTTTTAAGTGTTTACAGCAATCATATTTGCGTGTTAACAGGATTAAAAAATTTTTGAATGATTTACCAGCAGATGTCATAGAAAGACATATTTCCATGTTTATTTCTTCCTAATTATGAAAAGTAAAATAATAGACAAAGATATACTAGGAGTTCTTAATAATTTTGAGGAGTATATATGATTGAGAATTCAAGAGCTAATTGTTCCCTTTTTACTTTTGTGGTTTAAAATTCTCTTATATTTTGCAACTGTCAAAGTAAAAAATATAGAATGAACTGAATTTTTAGAGAGTTCAAAGGACTCTGTTAGCATATTTTATGTTCCATGAATCCCATTATATATTTTTAGAAATACTTCTTAAAGTTTCTCCTTTTTCTATTTATCATCATTCTACTTATTTATTTCAGAAAGAGGAAAAGTTGTCAATTAGGAACTAGACATTGTTGAAATCTTAGAACAAATCTAGATAATTCAGCAAGTGGCTCTTCTACTTACCGGTACACTTTATTATGACAGAAATTCTCTGATGAAGGTTAGGGAACCTGGTTATTTTTTAAAAATAGGTCAAGAAATGGATCAGAAAATCTACAGGGGATTTACCTCTGTTTCTAGTGCTTCATAATGACAAAACTTTCTGTGGCTAATGAGCATGTCTAGATGAATTTAAATATATAGAGAAAAGGGTAGAAGAGAACAGTAGTCTTCTAAGAGAACTGATATAATTACAGTGATTGAATTCAAAAGATTGGAAATAGTTTGAGAAGAGTAAGAAATGACAGATAGGCCTCAGTTTGATTAACCCAAATATATTCTCTTTTCTTATGCGAGTGGATGTAGATCTCATGAACATAGGGGAAAACAGAGTATTTAGTGTGTGTACTAATTCAGACCTAAAATTATGAAATTCCTGACAAAAAATCTTAGCATATTTGTTCTGTTTTTATTCCAGTGTTATATTTAACCATTTACCCATTTTCTATGCATTGACTTATTGAAACACTGATGATTGAGTACCTATATAGGATAGAAACTCTTTTGCCTACAAATTGAAATTCTAGTAGCCAAAAAACATCTCAAACGTAAGAAACTGGAAATCAGTAGAAACATAACTCTTTACATCCAGTAAATATTTTATTCAGATACTTGACATCACTATTACGAAGCCAACTATTGTGCTATGATATATATTAAAAACTCAAATGCATTATACTGTTGTCCTTAAGTTTTAACTTTAATGCTAATATTTATTTTAACTCTGGGTTTTATTACTTTACTTTGGAAAATCTATATTGCTTCTTCCAGGATAAGAGCCAAATATACAAATATACATTATGTAGAGTTATTATTATCCTGTTTCCATTTAAATGCCTCTCAAAAGGAAAAAAAAATCTTCAATATAACGTAAATTACATTTTTATCTTTCTTTTACATTTTCTTCCTTTCATTCTTCAAATGCCAGCTTCAGTGATACTTTTATTATAAAACTTTCTCTGCTCTAATCTCTGTAAGAGCTAGGTATACCATAGAAAGGTATTTAAATTCCAATCACACGGTTTATAATCTGTTGTAACCATTTATTCTTTTATTTCATTTCTACTAAAGGCTGTATATCTGGAGAGCAGGTACTCTGGTTACCTAACACAATATTTGATCCATAGCAGCTCAGTAGATATTTCTTGAATTAATTCAACCCCCATAGACTTACTGTTTAAATTCTTTGAGCTTACATTTTGGGGACCTCTGTCTATTCTATGATAGGAAAATATGAGCAGAGGTCTTGATTTTGTTTGTATATTATGCAGTACCAACTAAATTTAATATTTTTCTTGTTTGTAGAAAAATTTAAAATCCCATTTCTAAAGGAAGGAGTGGAGTTTGTCCATTTCACCTGAAATTTAAGAAACTGAAGATGAAGTGATAGTTTAAATGTTGGGGACATAGTTTATTGAGAAATGAAGGTCCGATTGAGAAATCGGTGCTTACCATGTAAGTAGGGTGGTGCCATGAAGCTTTCTGAAGATGGTGTGATCTGATCCAATTCAACATTTAAAAAAATATAGAAAGATCCATAATAAAGAAAACAAAGGTGTGTTCTGTGTCAGAAAAAAAAAAAAAAAAAGAAAGAAATGCTATAGTAAACTGAGCTATATTTTATTTAGTCAGACATTTTTTCAACCACATGAATTGAAAGCCAATTTTAGAATGGAGATTTCAAATAAAAATCATGAGTTGTACATACAAGAAACTTAGAAAATTGGCCCCTGTGTTGACATGGCAACAATTGATTAGAGGTGAGCAGTGTTTGTCAACTCTCCGTGGGATCTATGTGCAGGTTCACTGTAGTTCCCATGAGACCTGGTTGTTCATTGCCTGTTCCTTGAGGCATTCAAATTTGTGGCCTTTATTATAACCTAATAAACATGGAAGACATGTGAGAGTTTCAATTCTACATTATTAAAAACTAGAGTCCCGGTGCATGAATTCCTGCACCAGTGGGGTCCCTTGACCTGGCTTGTGGGATCAGGCCGAAACCGGCTCTCCAACATCCCCCAAGGGGTCCCGGGTTGCGAGAGAGTACAGGCCAGGCCAAGGGACCCCACCAATGCATGATCAGAGCTGGGGAGGGACGTGGGAGGTTGGCCAGCTGGAGAGGGTATGCAGGAGGGTTCCAGGGTGTGTCTGGCCTGTCTCTCTCAGCTCCGATTGGCCAGACCCCAGTAGCAAGCTAACCTACTAGTCAGAGCTCTGCCCCCCTGGTGGTCATTGCATGTCATAGCAACTGGTTGAATGGTCAACTCTCTGCCCCCTGGTGGTCCATGCATGTTATAGCGAGCAGTTGAGTGGCCTTAGCATATCATTAGCATATTACACTTTGATTGGTTGAAAGGCTGACTGGTTGACTGACACTTAGCATATTAGGCTTTTATTATATAAGATAGACACAACATCAAATTAAAGACTATTCTAAATTTCTTACTCTTAGCAATATTTTAAAAATATTTTTTACTATTCAGTGAGTGGAACAAGAAACTAAAACAAAATAGCAAAGAAAGTAATTAGACTTACATAACAAGAATTTTTATTTTACAGAAAGACTAAGAGTAAGAGGGGTATAAAATGGAGATTTTTTCAATGAGAGAAGTAAATTAATTTTTGAGTTTTAGCCATATTATAACATTGGTAATTGTATTAGCTCTATTTGTAGTAAATTGTCAATAATATGTGGTATTTTGTATTTTATACCCTATATTTGTAATGTTCTCTGTATTTTATTTAGAAATGATTTATATCAGTGATAAATAAAATAATATACTTAGTCAAAATTAATTAAGTGCTTTAGAATCCCCCAAAATAAAATGGTATTTTCAGTATTAAAACTTAGTGAAAGTTATATCTTTGATCATATATAAATTAATGTTAATTTTATATTAACAAGTATAACACAAGAAGAGATTCTATGATGCCACCTGGCTGAACTTCTCTCAGTTCCCTCAACTTGCCAAGGTGTTCCTGATTTTAAGGTCTCTCTTTATATATGCTGTTTCTTTTACTGGGAAGTCTCCTTTTTCTTTTCCTTTCTGGTCTAATTCCTTTCAAGTCACAATTTAGCTGTCACAAACTCCTGACCCCTCTTCACCAGCCTGGGTTAAGAATGGAGTGTGTAATGTTTTATGGTTTACAGAGTTTTTTTAACCTATGTCACCCTATTTTGTCCTCATTATCCTCCTTCATTCATTCATTCATTCATCCATTTATTCATAGTTCATGCATAAAACATTTGTGAAGCACCCAGTCTGTTCCAGGCACTAAAATAGACGAGAGTTTTCCAGAGATGCATAAAAGATATCTTGTTCTCAGGAAACTCACAGTTTAGTTGGGGAAAGACATTAGTCTGTATAATTCAGTGTGTGTGTTCAAAAATTGAGAGTAGCACAAGTGGAAACACAAAATAGGTTGATTCCGTTGAGAAGAGGTGGTCAGAATGGGAAAGAAAGAGACAGGGAAATATTTTGCTGAGTTTTTAAGCAGTTATCTGGAAATAAAGGGGAAAAGGAAGAGAAATGGATAGGAAACAAGAAATTTTATGGCTCACAAAATGTTATGCTCATCAGCTGAGCTGTTAATATGATCTGGATTGTATGCACAGCACTCTGTAAGGATTCTTCAGTACAAGCAGAGTCTGGGAAATTGACATGCCTTAACCAGAGTATGTTTAACCTTGCATCTTCTGCATCCTACTTTCTATAGTTGTTTATTTTCAAACTAGAGGCCTGGTGCACAAAATTTGTGCACTCGGGAAGGGAGGGCTCCCTCAGCCCGGCCTGCACCCTCTTGCAGTCCAGGAGCCCTTGGGGGATGTCCAACTGACAGCTTGGGCCCACTAGGGAGTGGGCCTAAGCCCTTAGTTGGACATCCTTAGCGCTACCACAGAGGCAGGAGAGGCTCCAGCCACTGCTGCTGCGCTTGCCAGCCATGAGCCCGGCTTCTGGCTGAGCGGTGGGTGCTTACCCTGTGGGAGCTCACTGACCACCAGGGGCCGCTCCTGCATTGAGCGCCTGCTCCCTGGTGGTCAGTGCACGTCATAGTGACTGGTCATTCTGCCATTCAATCTATTTGCATATTAGCCTTTTATTATATAGGATATCTGTGAGTGAGGTTATGTTTTTTTTCTAAAATACAAAATGTAACTCTCAAAACTTTTTCTCTGGTTCATTCTTGTTTTATGTATTTAACCCATTGCCTTATATGTCACTTTTTGGTACTTTAGTATATATATAACTCTAAGAAAGTGTCAATTAGATGGGACAGAATAAAAAAACACACAAATAATCAAAGCTAAATTTTGTAAAATGGCATTCAAGTTTTGCTGAAAGATAAGAGCACCTTCCTTTTCTTTCTTTCTTTCTTTCTTTCTTTCTTTCTTTCTTTCTTTCTTTCTTTCTTTCTTTCTTTCTTTTTTCTTCTTCTTCTTCTTCTTCTTCTTCTTCTTCTTCTTCTTCTTCCTCTTCTTCTTCTTCTTCTTCTTCCTCTTCCTCTTCCTCCTCCTCCTCCTCTTCCTCCTCCTCTTCTCCTTCTCCTTCTCCTTCTCCTTCTCCTTCTCCTTCTCCTTCTCCTTCTCCTTCTCCTTCTCCTTCTCCTCCTCCTCCTCCTCCTCCTCCTCCTCCTCCTCCTCCTCCTCCTCCTCCTCCTTCTCCTTCTCCTTCTTCTTCTTCTTCTTCTTCTTCTTCTTCTTCTTCTTCTTCTTCTTCTTCTTCTTCTTCTTCTATCCAAAATGTGTTTATTGGGATGGTTTGCCACTCATCTTGATTTAAAGGTCTTTTAGTGCTGCTTCCTTCTGAAGGAGTATCCTTCTGTAAGTCTTGCTTTTCCTCCTGTTGGCTGACAGAGAAGAGTGGAACAACCAACACACAAAACTACTGATTGTGCATGGCTAATGATGGTGGTGACTTTATAGCATCCTTGGCATTTCACATCCATGAAGCAGGAATCGGGGCTCTGCACCAGGCACTACTTGTTTTTCCTCCTCTCCTCTCTGGAGAGGGATGAAGGAGATCCTTAGCGTGAGGCATTTTATCATGGGGAGGTCATCACCACCAGAAAGGCACCACCTTCCTTTTCTAAATCGATTTGAAGTACCACAATTAAAATATCACATAATACTCAAATTTTCTACTATATACCTTCTTTTAGTAATCACCTGACAAATAAAAGGCATGTTAGACCAGTATTCCTCCTAGAATAATAATCCTATGGAGTATAATCAGGCAAATTTTTTTGTTTCCAAGTTATATATTTTAGAAATAATCTAAACATGGACTTGATAAATATAAACAGTTCTCAGAAAATGTTGCTATGTATCTTAAGAGAGAGATGGTTTTTGCATACATACACAATAGAGAAAAAGTTGCAGATTCCATTTATTTATTTTTAGTATAAGAATAAATATGAATCATGAATAAACTTTATTATAAAAAAACAAGTTATGTCATTTGAAAGCTAGGATTTTTACTAAATTTTTCCACTTTAACTTTTCTTTAAATTGGAGACATTTGGTCAACATTACAGAACTATAATCCATAGACTGTTAATTAAAGAACTAGTGAGTGCTCCCATTGGTCAGTGAGGGAAAATTTGAAAACAAATGAGTTAATTTCTCTATCATTTGCTCTATAGTCAAAGGAGAAGATGAGTAAAATATATATCTTTAATATTGCATTTGAGTTATATAAAAATCAAAGTATTAAAAAATAGAAAAATAAGTGCATTGTCAAAAATTCGGCTTCTATTACTGACTGTTACTGGCTGAGCAATCTATTCGAATGAAGGGTTCTCATTTGTAAACCGAGAGGATTAACTAATTAATTCATAAGGTCCATTTGCATTCTAAAAATTTTATTATATAATAAATTAATTTAATAATTCATATATACTGACAATCAATGTGTAGTATGGGGGAAATATTATACATAAATATTTAAAATTTTAAATACTTGGCAGAGATCAGCAAGTCTTCTATAGGTTGTCTAGTAAAAAAACAACCCTTTACCAACTTAGGCTCTTTGGGAGAATAAAGACCACACTCCGCAGTGGGTCATATCACTAAACATATAGCCCATTACTATTTTGTGGCCTACATTAAAAACAAACAAACAAACAAAAAAACAACTTAAGGAAAAATGTAGCCCCAACCCACATGTTTGGATCAATGTTTGTGTTTTAAATGATGGACATATACTGTCATTTATATGGATTTACATGGATTGTTAAAGATCTAGGATATTGTAATTGAGAATACTTCTTTTTGGCACACAATTTCCTAGAATATGAGAAATGATACTAAGTTTGATTAGCACCTACACTGTATCATGAAAAATTAGAAAATGTTGTCCATTTAATCTTTATAATATCCCTATGATGTAGATATCATTGTTTCCATTTCATGATTGAGGAAACTGAGACTCATTGTTCAAGTTACAAAGCTGCTTGGTGGAGACAGGCTACGAGTCCTGACTGTCTGGCTGTCTCCACTACAAGGCACTGCCTCCCGGAAGAAGGTGTACACAGATGCTCTCTGAGCTCACCTTTCCTCCGTTAACAGAACTGTACCTGAAAATAACCATTGGATGATTGTTGTAAACAGAGGGACAAGAGACTGATGACAAGAGTTATGGGAGGCTGAGAGAATCAGTAGTAAAATTTTGGTTGATCATTAAGATAGAAAAATAGTGCATGGGAGCTTTGAGGGTGCATATCAGATGTTTGGATCACAGGCCAAGAGGCTTTGAGATTTCTGAGATGGAGTGGGAGTGGGGAGTGATGAAGGAAAACAAGATGTACAGGTCAAGTCAGATGAAAAGTCATTTAGCAGAGGTGAACGATAATGACTAAAAAAAAGTTAGTTAAGTTGCAAAGTAAAAACAATAGCAGGGTTTATTGGGGGGTAGAATAAATACCAGTTTTTCAATCTGGGCAAGGGGGATTGGAATGTACTTTTTAATTTTGTTCAGTAATGAAATGAAATCATAGGTAAGAAGTTGCTCTCAAAATAGTTAAAAGGCAAAGGCTATACATGATAGTTTCACATAATTTTGTGAATGATGGATAGAGTTTTAATTAAGACAAATGATCTGGGACCCTCAGAATTCAAAGACTGATATTTCTTTTTTTCTGGAATAGCATTAAACAATCTGATTTTTAAAATCAATATGTTAACTGCATTAAAGTAACATTTAAAGTTATAACAGTGTCCTATTTAGTTAATTTTCCACAGGTTGTGTCCCATATTAATTAACTGAATTATATATTGAGCTTGTGTGTGAAAATTGGTGACGGTTACTCTCACTTCTGTAATAAGATCATTCTAAAGCCTGAAAACCAAAAGCTTATCTCAAATACATCCTAGAAACAGCAGTTAAAAGTGGTCTCATGATGCTGTTGCCAACACTGATTGTGAAATATTTTACTATGGGCTATTTATTTCCCTTATTGATTGTGCCCATTAAAAATATTTCTGCTAAGATTTGAAGTGTAATAGTGACTTTGAGAAATACACAGGAAGGAAGGAAATGTTTGGTCAAATTACTGCTTAATTATTTCAAAGCAGGAGTGACTGGCTTTGTTTTGCCCTCTTTTACTGAGTAACTTCTGATGCAATCAAACTGAAAAGTCAGGAAATTAACTTTTATGGAAATTGAGTCATGCATTAAATGCATTTTCAATTCTGATACTGTTTATTTAGTAACCAGTAAAACCGAATCAAGTTGTACTATGAAGGATCAGGGTTTCAAGAAAGCAATTCATTTCCTACATTATCCCTTCACTTGGCTGACCAGAGTCTCTAGGAATTTTGTATTTTATATTGTTATGTAAAATAGAGAATATAATGTTTATGCTAATATGATTTTAGCTTAGTTTACCTGCAACAAAATTTTTAATTAAATCCTCTCTCTATACTATTTATTGTTGCTTTCGTTGTTTTTTTTTTTCTTTCTCTAAGTGGCTATCCTATATCCTTATTAAAATAGACAAAAGTCTGCATAATTATATTAAGTTCAGAATCACTTTTTCAACTGCGCACCATGTTACATAAATAACTTACTATAGCGTAACTAATATATGTGTGTTTTTGTATGAATGTGTATGTATGTACATGTCCTTATACATCTATATTTATGGAAAGAGACTTTTACATCAGTACCAAGATATTAAAACTTTTCATGATTATACTGAGACAGCAGAAAATGAAGTGGACATACCATTATCTTTTAAAATTCATGTCTTAGACTTAATGACCTGGTTTGACTCTGTGGCCATAGCGCCATGCTTATGATTGTTGTCTGTCCATTTTTTCAGTTTGTCAGTGTGAGGTAGCACATTTGCAGCTTCCTTCAGCCATATCCTTTTTTTTTTTTTTTTTTAGAACAGTTTATTGACTTTTTCTTTTTAAAGAGAAAGGAAAGGAGTGGGACAGAAAGAGAAACATCCATGTGAAAGTGAACATCCATGGGCTCCCTCCTGCACGCCCCCCACCAGGCCCACAACCCAGGCACGTGCCCTTTAGACCTTAATCGAACTTGCAACCTCCTGGCGCACAGGGACAATGTCCAACCAACTGAGCCACAACGGCCAGGGCAGCCATATCTTTTAATGAAAGCAATAGCATAGATTCCACACTTCTCCTGGCCTAGCGGATATGTTTGTAGAGACCTAGAGACAATGCTCTTTCTAATTGTGGCCTCTGTTGATGAATCACCAATTTAATTTTGTAGAGAGTTGTAGTGACCCATTTTGTCCCCTCTTATGCCTTAGAGTCTTGTGAAGGAAAGCTGGGTTTGTTAGCATGCAGTGCCTCAAGAGCAGTGGAGGACCAGTGCCTGGCAAGTTTGCTCTGGAACGGAGGGCGCTGGGTCTCCTACAAAGTGCAAGCTGATTTTAGAGTTAGGTTAACCCAGCCGTGAGTTAAAGGTTTTCAGCTTTTTAATATTCCGCATCTGTAAAATATGGACAGTGATGCCTTCATCAGAGATACAGTGCCAGAACAATGGCATAACCGATAAGGTTTCTATCCTATAGTGTGTCCTCAAAAGATGCTTGCTTCTTCTGCCTCCACATGTTTCCTATTGTAATGGGCAGCAGAACATCATCACTTCCACTCTGACACTTGCAGATGAAGGGAGTCTTCCCATCCAAGGAACACTTTAGGTTACATGGTCCAGTCTATTTGCGTGTTAGTGAGAGAAACCCTCCATTCTAAGAAGTAAAGACATGACCAGGTTATTGCGTGGTACATAACATATGGGAATGAACTGGGCAATGCAACTACTGCCTTATAAAGTAATTGCTTGATTTTGTGTCCGTTTTCAAAGTAAAGGGCAAGTGGTACATTTGATGTATACTTTTAGTTATGTATACTAATTTGTACTTGAACAATTCTGAAATTCTCACTGATTAGTGTAAGCATCAGAAAATATGATTTTACTTGAGAGTAATGTTAACCCAGAGAGTCATATCACTGAATATCATTTTGAAAATTTGTTTTTTAAAAACACTTGTTTGACATTAAAGCAGCTCACTCTTTGCTGTTGTCATTGTTTTTATGTTTTTGGTTTTTTTGTGTGTTGCTTTTTTTTTTTGACAGACAATAGGGTGACTGGACTGTTCCATTACTCTATTTATAGGAAATAATATTAAACTTTAAAGATAAATGTGCACAGTTTGTGAACAAATGCAAAACAACAAACATAATAGAGATTATTTGTATGCCATTTCCATTGGTTTACTCTACAGATATGTCCTCAATGATAATAAAGTAATAAAAGATTGTTTTCACAGCTGTTTGTCTTTGATTACATATTTCTTTGAAGTACTGTAATAAGACAGACTTTGAACCTGGAAAGAGATCAAATAATGAATTGTTCTGCTTTGTAAAGCTTAAGAAGGGATTTTATTGTCGAAACATATAGTGAGACATATTTTTTCTTCTAACAGCTAAATAATGGTTGAAAGTACTATGAGATCATTACAGATGGACTAGATTAAAGGGCTTGGGGCCAAGTGTGAGTGATCGTTACCAAAAATTGGTGCTTTGGTTTTAAAAGTCAGATTTGGTTAATTACCAAATATTTCATTAGTTTACTTTGGAGTTAAAATGGAATAATATAAAGATGCTAGAATATATACTTCTATTTATAATACTTATATCTAAAGACAATATGAAACTTAAATTCCTAAATCCCAAAAGATTTATGCCAAATTTGTTATCCACTTCAGATTTAGGCAGATTAGATTAATGAGATTGCATAAATTAAACTACATGTCATGAGATAAAAGAACATTAATAAACATCATATGGTTTTTATTTTTAACTAAAATAACAGTTTAGAAAATGTAGAAACAAGATCAGTTGTAACACTTGCAATAGATTTTCAGAAGATATATATTAATATAGTTGTAACTATTATTTCCATGTATATTTTCTTTTAAGTATTATATAATACTTATTGATCTTCGGTGAAGTGGTGAGTATTATTGAGATAATAGAATTAGGCATAATCCTGATAGTATTTTGTTTTGATTCAACCTAAGATGTATGTGATTACAAAGCATCAAATGGAGTAGCCATTTCAATATTGTATATGTTGTTATTAAAGTTATTTTAAAACGACAGACTGCTTTTGTAAATACTTGGAAGTTCCTGACTATTTTAGAAAGAATAATACTTACGTACACATATTTGGATCTCATGTAAACAGTTTAATATTTTTTTGTAAGCTAGATTTTGTTGTTTTTAGAAGAAACTTTTTCTCTTTGTTTAAGATATAAACCTTTCAAGTGATAATTTTCATGGAAATACTAGACAAAGGAATATTGTAACTTTAGAGATTTTTATGATGAAGGTGTGTTTAAGAGATGTCACTTTGATATTTTTACATTATGTCCTACATTTGTCAGCTAAAACCAGGATATTGCCTCAATGAGAAAAAGCATGTTCTGCACTTGTCAAAAGGCAGTAAGTAATGATTAAAATAGCAGTGTGAAACGCTAGGAGATTAAAGTGATGCTAATGATAAGTGAGAGAAGAAAAGGGCAAGCTATATTTTAATCCCTGAGAGAATGGTTAATGACTTCTATTGCCTGAGATTAAACTAAACCTGTCTCATCAGCTTTTTCTGCCTGGTGAAAAAAAGCTCTCTGCACTTTAATTTATTAAAGTCTTTTAAGGAAGCACATTGATCTACAGAGGTTAAACTTTTAAAAATTGTGCAAAATACACACAAACGCTTAACAAAAGTGTGATTTTGTTGCTTTTAGGCATGCTCACAGATTTATAAAGACTTCATTGTCCATGCCCTTAGTACGTTTAATTAAGGAATCTTAATTACTTAAACGAGAAGGTTTGTTTCCTTAAAAAACAACAACAAACAGAACATATTCATATACCTGTGTAGGCAAGGAGGCAAGTATACTGTAGAGAAGATCAGTCTATATAAAGAGATTAAATTATAATACTAATTATTGTATGGTTTGTTCAGAATAAAAATACATATACTGTTCAGAAAAATTAAATAAAAAAACACCTTGAAAACTGCCCTAAATTATACTTTTTAAATGGAACAATTTGTTGTTAACTCTAGTTAGTTTTTGTGAATTTCATTATCTTTGATAATTCAGTTGGCCTTTCAAACCTGTAAGTTTTCTTCAACCTTTACTTATCCTCAACCATAGAGATGATGTCCACATTTATACAACTTTTATGATTATGTAACTAATATTTAATTTATCCTGGTGGGATAATGTGTGTGTGTGTGTGTGTGTGTGTGTGTGTGTGTGTGTGCACGAGCCCTTAAGTGGTTTGGAGATAGGAAGTTGGAAAATTACAAAAATTTCATCCCATTCTTTCTATAAGTTTGTAGGCCATATAGTTAACATTTACCAGCACTACATCTTAATTGTTTTAAGTTATCTATCACAAACAATAATTTCCACCAAGTCAGGTTATAATAGTTTACTGATTCATTGTTATAAGGGGGGGTTATTTCTGCATTCTAGAATGGTATACTTCTACTTTCTAGAGTTCTGTAAGTACTAGTACTATGGTTCAAAAGTTGCTGATTTATTGTAAAAGTGGGTTTGAGTTAAATAACCCCATGACCTTTATAAAGTATTATTTTTATTAATTAGAGAGAGAGAGAGAGAGAGAGAGAGAGAGAGAGAGAGAGAGAGAAAGAGAAACAGATTTGTTGTTCCACTTATTTACGCATTCATTGTTGATTCTTGTATGTGACCTGACCTGGGATGGAACCTGCAGCCTTGGCATATTGGGACAATGCTCTAACCAACTGAGGTACCTGAACAGGGTTCCACATGTCCTTTTAATTCAAATATTTTGCAGCAGAGTTACATCTCAACTTAGAGGAAATTTATCATTTGATCGTTCTGGCAAAGGTTTCTGATTTTTTTTGTTTTGCTTACTATTGTTTTTGGTGGTGTTTTTCTTTGTAACCTCATTATTAATACTTCTTAATTTTAAGAATATATGTCTTTTTACTAAACTAAGAATCATAAGATATTTTCTAAAATTTCATTATCTAAGATATTTTTAAAACTTTATTTTATACATAACTTTTTAGGCTAGGGAGTTTAAATGCAATACATTCTTTGATGTTAATGAAACACCAATTTTTCTGAAGGCCATGTAGCCCTAATGAGCAGCTTCTTATAAAAGAACATTTAATCAAGGTTTATTTTTAACTTGTTTAAACAGATCTAATAGTTTGTGCTGATTTCATTTCAGTATAATAATTGCTACCAATCCTATTAGTAAGTCCTGGTACAGGGAAGTTAACACAAATTCCAATCTAATGAGAGTAGTGTTATAGCAAAAACCATGTAGTCAAGGAAAGATCTGTATTCTATTGGACAGAGGCACCTGGCTATTCTGCCCATAGTTTTGTTCCCATAAAATTCTCAGTCCTGAATTGCTAATATTTACATGGATTTTACTAGTTTTAGTTAATAGAGATTCATATTGCCATTACGAGGGGGAAAAGTTAATGAAAACAACACATACTTTTGGGGTACATTTTGAGAAAATGAATTTCATTTACCACCCAAGCATATTTTGGTATAGATCATTTTCTTATAAGAAAGCCTCTTATATAACTTAGTTAGAATTTGTTCTTATAGCACGTATGAAAATCAATTTTATTTTCATTTGGAGCCTTCTTTATTTTCATTTGGAGCTTCAGGTTGGAGAAAATGAAATGTTACTGGATTAAGGGACATATAAATGATATAACTGATAAAATTAAAGGATTATTTAGACCAGCAGAATATAGTTTTTAAAATAGGTGACAAAAGGGTGTGATTAAGAATAAAATGCTTTAAATGCTATTAACTTACTGTAAGAATTGATTTAAAACAACACAATGTTATTTTAGGTTGTTCAACAAATGCAAAGATTCCAGTGCATCCAAGAATGGAATCAACAAAAGCCAGAAGTAAGTCTCTCTTTGGTAGGGAAAATGTAAGAAGGCAAGGATTTTAAGCCTGATAATGAAAGTGAATATCTGCCAAGTTCAGGTTATAATCTTTTAAACTTTTTATTACTTAATGTGACACAGTGACATTTAAAATATGGAGAAATTGAAGATAAATAATATGGAGTGAATGGCAGGATTGATTTAAAATTTTAAAGCTGTACTAAAAGTATTCTAATGCACTGAAGGGCATTTGTAAGTTATACATTGTTTATAGGTTTTTGATTAGAATCCCAAAGCATAATGTATTACAGCTTGCCTTTCCTATGATAGAGAAAGACTATTGTCTGTAGAAAATATTAGATAGTAAAATTTAGTCTCTTTTTTCATGTAGATCATCTGCTTTTTTGTGAAAGGTCTTTATGCATAGGATCTTGTCACATGTTATTAATTTAAATCAATAACCAACATATTTAGTATTTCTTGAATATTTCTTTCTGAATATTATAATTTATTTCTCCAAAGAAGTTAAAATCAGAGTAGTGTCATTTTTATACCCTCAGGATAAGGAATATTTTTTCACAAGAGTACTAAAATCATGGTATGCTGATAACTTGATAACTTAAAAGTATTTTTTTTTTCTACATTTGGTAGAAGAGCATCCAATTTACATTCTGTTTTTTATAAAAGTGACCCTAACAAAGAAAACATCAGTATCAACTAGGGTGCTTTATAACAGTGTAGATTCACTGGTCTCATCCTAAATATACTGAATTTCACACTCTGGAGGTGGAAATGAGAAATGCATATTTTTTAAAGTTGTTCCACAGGTGTTTCTATTGCACACAAAAGTTTGAGAACCACTATTTTAGAGAGAAAGAGTACAATTTATGGGCTAAATGGAACTGTATATTTTTAGCAGTTTGTACTTAAATTGAGCCTAGAAGATTAAGATATATTTTTGTAGAGCGTTTGTTTCTAACATTAAAGATGTTAGAAAAAAATTAGAAAGAAGTATAGCTTTAAATATGATGAATATAAGGCACATAGATATCAAATTTAGAATATCTTTCACTGACACTGCATATTCGAATGAATTTTGACATCTGGCTCAAGTCCCTATTCTATCTTAACTTCAAACAAACTCACACTATTTGTACTGAATGCTTATATACATTGCATTCTGAATACTAAGTTGCAATGTATTTACAAGTCTGAAGGGACTGCAATGTTTAATGTACAGGTCACCATAGAAACTGATTAACTTTTATTTCAATGTCAAGCTAAAGTAGTCTAATACAGATGAAAATTGTGGCAAAGAATTTATAGTATGAAAACTAAGACGAAAAGCACCAATACTCAGCAAATGTACACTGGAAGTGGCTGGTGTCTGATAACTGACTGGTGGATTGTTCTTAATTCCACTAATTATGATGTTAAAAAACTGTCCAGATAGAGACCACATTTTCCTTGAGCTGTTTGAGCAATTGAAATGGAATTTGGCAAACAATAGAAGTAGTATAACATCTATCAAACAATGCCAGGAAGGGTTTTTGGCTTAAAGATTATTCCATATTTTATTCCAGCTGCCTTATTTTGTTCTAAAATTACCTGTCCTTTTTTGAATTAAGAAAGAAAACAACAAATGGCATCTGTATAGCTCACTCATTGTGCTCAGGACCATGGGACTTTCTTAAAACACACTTGAAACTGGCAAAACTGTAAGCAGTTTACTTTCTTGAGGGAAAAGTCAATACATTTGATATTTCCCCCCAATCATTTTTATTGAATATGCTTTTATCTTAGAGAAACAATATATAAGTATAAAAATGAAATTTCATTATATCCTGGCATATTTCACACCTTCCTACCTGCACAGAGCTATTCCCTGGCTGGTCATTAGGGGAGTAGACATGCCTTTTATGGCCTTTATGCTCATGCCAAAAAGAGAGGATGGACAATAGGTAATCTGTAAGTCATCATTGTTTTGATTATGGCATGTTCTTATTTCAAGAAGCGTGATATGCAGATATATCTAATGATTAAGAGTTTTAAAAAAAAGATCCAGTATCATTATTGAGTCATTAAGATTTTAGAGACAATAACCAGGGCTAATATTAGTGAAATGATTTTAATAAACATATACTTGTCTTAAAATTCTATATGACAGCCAATATAATGACAATAGTAATAATATGAATTATAAGAATTAAACACATAAAAACTAAACTATCATAAAAATACTAAATTTTGCTTGGGAGACTAAATTATATATTATTAGAATATAATACTTAAATGCTGCTTGAAATATTCTTAATTTTATGAAATCATATTCTTCTCCTCTCACTGAAACTTCCACAGAAGAAAAAGTGTTAAAGGGCTAGGAAAATATTATTTCATCATTTCTGTTCCATTAGAATTCACTTGGGTGGCTGAGAAAATGGTTTATGGATTAGAAAGAGAAGAACAAGCTAAAACATTTCATACCTTCATCTCTGATAAATTCCCCAAACTCATTCTTTGCATCTGAGCCATAAATAACAACCATGCTTTTTGCTAAAAGAGCTTTTTTCCTACACCAGGTCTTTTGTCTTGGAGATGAATGCTATAATAAATTTGAAGTCTTCGGGGGGGCATTGTTTGAACTATAACATTATGGTTTACAACTGTTGCTTCTATTATGAGGAGGATAAAAAGCGACTCTGAAGCTTGATCTCTGTCATAGAAATGGATTAATATTTCAGTCTTCAATGTGGGTCAAGTGTATGATTCTCCCCACAGCAATTCACCATGATTAATTTTTATTATGTGAGCATTCAGATTCTCTTTATATTCTTATGTATTTTATGCCCCCATCGGATCACCCCTTGAAATACTATTACTTAGATTTTTTCCACATAATAACAGAGACAGAGAAGTTTTCAATTCTTATTAAAGTTTTAATAATTCTTATGTAAGGAAGCCTCCAAAATTTCTCTTTTCTTAAAAATTATAGGTATAACTTATATAATAGTAGAAACTTAACTCATTGTATCGATAACATTAAGTTAATTTACTGATAAATAGTGTTAAATAGTATGATATTTTAATGGTCAAGTAGTATGGTTTTTAAATCTCCCAATCATTAAGTAATTAACCATTAGGAAAATGTAGTGTCACCAGGGGGAAAATGGCAGCTGCATAATGGTGTAGTGTTGTCTAAGGCCAGCTTCATTGGAGAAAAGGAGGATGTTAACTGGAGAATAAGATCTCTCTGTTGACTTTAGTATTGAACTCTATAATTTTTCGCATGCATTCTGCAGGATACTACTCACTACAACACTTTGAAAAAATGATTTTAATACTTTCTCAGGTAAATACTTTCTATGTGTAAATAATTTCATATATTAATTTTTTTTTGCCCTAGCCGGCTTGCCTCAGTGGATAGAGGGTCAGCCTGCTGACTGAAGGGTCCAGGGTTCTATTCCTGTCAAGGGCACATACCCAGGTTGTGGGCTTGATCCCTAGTAGGGGGTGTGCAGGAGGCAGCTGATCAATGATTCTCTCTCATCATTGATGTTTCTGTCTCTCCCTCTCTTTTCTTCTCTGAAATCAATAAAAATACATACTTCTTTTTTTTTTTTTTTTTACCTTCAGGGTTTTTATTCTTTCTTAGGCTCTGAAAAATTTAAGAAACTTTAAAATATTACATTTTAGTACTAATGTTATTAATTCCTATAAAGTATTTGTAAGAACAATCAACAAGTCATACAAGTTATTATTGCGAGCCTACTGCCTGCCAATTACATCAGTCATAAATTTAAGTGAGCTATGACTTCTAACTACAGAAAGCTCAAACATCCAGTAGAAACAATTACCTGTGGAAAAATTACTACATTCACTGGGATCAGGGATAATGTCCTGTAACATCAGAAGTTACATGATGTTTGAGGCAGCTATGTGTAATTTAGTTTTGCTAGGCAGTAGGTCTCAAACTTGGCTGCACCTTAGAAAATCCTGGGCTGCTGTTATAAAATACTGATGCCCAGACCTCATGTCACACTAACTAAATAGAAATCTCAAGGGGTGAGTGAAGCCAGGCTACTTCGCAGGTGATTATGGATTCTAATGTGTGCTTCCAGGATTAAAAACTGCTAGAGCTGATAGCCCACAGGAAAGAGGGTGGAGAGGGAGTGGGAGAGGGAGTGGGAGAGGAAAGTGGGGAGGGAATTTGAAGGAGATAGTAGGATAGTGGTTTCTATGAATAAGGACTTTAGAGTTAGTCAGAACCTATAGAGTTAGTCAGGCCCTAGCTCTGTCACTCTCTAATCCTGTGATTTTAGATACATTAGTTTCTCTAGAAACATTACTTGTAAAACTGGGGGGGGATGTGTCTTAAAACCCATTTCCTAAGGATGATATCAGGGGTAAATAAGATAGCTTTTGAAAGCATCCCAACAGTGCCAGGCACATACAATGACGACTGTTATTATTGCTGTTTAAAGATGGGCTGAGTGATAGGCGGATCGGAAAGACTCTCATCTCCACCACTGACTTTGACTTTGGGTTACAGTCTGAAAGTGATGAGGAAATTTTACTTATGAGAAAGGTTTTTAAGACAGCACATTACACAACCAAGTTTGCACGGTATAAGTAAAAGCCTAACAGCCAAATAGGGGACAAATTGAGAAGTGAAGTATACAAATGATGCAAGAAGGCTAGTTAAAAGACTCTTATACCAACCCATGTAGATAATACATCGGACCTTTACTGAGACATGAGCACAGATGTGGAGAGGAGGAAATGCATGTGACAGTGTCTTCAGGGGTAGAAATAATGGAATTTGAATACAGATCAGATGTGTGTTGGTGGGAGAGGATGGACAGAACAGGTGAAGTAAAAAGAAAAACAAAAATTAATGTCTTTTAAATACCTGGCTGGAATGACTTGGGATGGTGCAGCAGGGAGGAAATGAAAAAGGAGGAACAGATTTGGGGAATGTTGACAAATACATGGAACTGTTATATTTGTGAGAACTGTGGAATAGCCAAGTGGTGATATCCAGTTAGTTAACTGTATTGATATTAGTTGGGACCACTTATTACCTCAGTTGAAATTTGGAAATTAGAATGGATGGGAACTCTTGGATATGATGACTTAGAGAGAAAGGGAAGTGCTAAGAATGAAACCATGAGTAATATTTAGTTTTAAGGAAAAAAAGAGAGGATTCAGTGGAAAAAAAAAAGAAGGCATGGTTAAAGATTTAAAAAGATAATCATGTGGAATCTCATAGGGAAGGTGGGTGTGGGTGGGCCAGTGGGAAGAGATCAACCAAAGAACTCGTATGCATATATGCATAACCCATGGACACAGACAATAGGGTGGTGAAGGTCTGGGGTCGGGGGGACAGTAGGGGCAGGCAATAAGGGGTCAATTGGAGAAAAAAAGGGGACATATGTAATGCTTTTAACAATAATGATTTAAAAAAATAAAAAGATAATCAATTACTGTGTTTTTGCTATAACCAATAGACCAACACAATTCAAGATGTAAACAGTTGTCAAGATGTCTAAGAAATCAGCCAAAACCGGTTTGGCTCAGTGGATAGAGCGTCGTCCTGCAGACTCAAGGGTCCCAGGTTCGATTCCGGTCGAGGGCATGTACCTTGGTTGCGGGCACATCCTTAGTAGGAGGTGTGCAGGAGGCAGCTGATCGATGTTTCTCTCTCATTGATGTTTCTAACTCTCTGTCCCTCTCTCTTCCTCTCTGTAAAAAATCAATAAAATATATTTTTAAAAAAAGATGTCTAAGAAATCAGCTTATAGAGAATTCTTTTAGTAGAGATGGAGTAGGCAGATATTTACTACATTGGCATATCTTCAAACCCTAAAAAGTAAAGAAGTAAAATGGGACCTTTTATGTATTGAGTATATATTTTTTGAGCACCACTGTAAGCACAGTACTAGATCAGGCAATTATTAGATGTGTGCAGTGAAACCAAGGAAGCTCAGACCTGGTGAACTAGATCCTAAGGCAAATAACATACTGAGACCTCATCATTACTTTCACTTCTTATTTTCAGATTGGAAATTTTGCGGGCCCTTAATATTATTTTGTGCTTTAATTGAGATTTTTCTTTATTTAACTTAGAACATTTACAGTTTTATCTAAATTCTCTGTATTATAATTCTTTGAGTAGGACGTGTGTACACTGAGTGGCCAGATTATTATGATCTGTGAATGCATAAAAATCTGGCCACTCAGTGTGTGTATGAGTGTGTGTGTGTTTGTGTGTGTGTGTGTGTGTGTGTGTGTGTGTGTGTGTGTATATTAGAGGCCCAGTGCATGAATTCATGCATGGGTCGGGTCCGGCCATCCTGGCCAGGGGGAGGGGATATGGGCAGTTGGCCGGCCTGCCTGCTGGTTGAACTCCTGGTCAAGGGGACAATTTGCATATTAGCCTTTTATTATATAGGATATACACTGAGTGGCCAGATTATTATGTGTTCAGAGATCATAATAATCTGGCCACTCAGTATATATGTTATAGTTGTTTTTTTTTGTGTGTAATGTAACAATATAATGATGGGGAGTTTGACTATTGTGGTGAGAATACAATTAGTTAAAAGTTAAGTGCACATAAAGGCAACTAATTATTAATATTATTATTTATAGTTGTAATGATATTTTTACTTAAATCATACATATTTTTTAGTGTTCCATACACTGGTATTTGCTCCCCAGTCAAAAACCCTAATGCCTAAGAATGTTGTACACAATGTACATGTTCAATAAATGTTTGATAAATAAATTGATTAGTGAGTGAACTATTTTGTAATAAGGCAACGGAAGGTGTTTTTGCTCCTAAATGTTATTAAAAGGTTAATTTGTATTTTAAATCCACAATTGCATTAAATTAAAAAAAGATGTGTCAACTGTTTTGATTAGTATTTTCTGCTGAGCATACGCCTTGATAAATGATATTCCTGTCTATTTATTTTAATCAACAATTATGAGGTTTACCATTTGTAAATGTAATCCTGTGTGCAAAGTTACATAAAGGAAAGAATGCAGAATCTCCATTAAGTTTGGTGTAACTTTGATCAGAGGTCTGCATAATATTAAGCACTTAAGTATTCCAACTAAACACAAAAACATAACCAAACAGGCTGAACTGCAGTTTGACCTCTCATACTTTACATTTCAAATCAGTATCATAGGGTTTTAACATTTATGAAAATAGAAAATTTTGAAATAGACTGTAACTTTCATATTTTATAAAGAAGAATGAGAGGCAGTGAGGCAAAATGTTAAGGCAAAATAGAACCCAATTGTCTGGATTTTAATTTTGACCTTGACACTTACCAACCACAAAAATCTGGATTTATTAGTGAAATGGTCTTTGTCTCAGTTTTATAATCTGGAAAATGGGTATCTATCATAATAAAAGCATAATATGCTACTGAGTCCGGACAGCCGGATGGCCTTCCGGACGAAGCTGGGGCTGCGAGGGCCAAGGCAAGCCACTGTGGCTGCAAGGGCCGAGCCCCTTGCACGAATCTAGTGCATTGGGGCCTCTAGCAGTTATATAATACCTAATAAAGCAGTCATGATTATTAAATGAGTGAACATATGTAAGGTGCTTGAAACAAAACTGTCAATTAAGTAAGGTGATAGGTAAGTGTTGATGTTTATGATGAAGATTATGATACTGGGCTCAGAGAGTGTTATCAGTTAAAGCAACATATATGGGAGATGATCCCCAAAGTTGGCAGTTTTTAAACTTTTATTTCCATATCTGTGTTGTAAGCACAGTTTTACATATCAGTGATAAGCCATTTGTGATATGTTTAGTTTTATCTGAATTACAGTTATGAAGAAAAATTACATTGTTAATGTGGCCCGATAATAATACCAAACTTGAAATGTAAATTTTGAAAATATACCTGCTCCTGAGACTGTCAGTCCTAAATCATTTTCTGTCACATCATCTCTATTACATCTTTTTTTGTTTTTTCATGGTACCTACCTATACCTGACATTTCCTTGCTCAGTGGTTTGTGCATTTCATCAGTTGTATTGTACATTTAGAATAGCAGGAACTTGTCTTTTCACATCTGAGCGCAGATGGCCCAACAGAGTGGCTAGAACCCTGTAGGCCCTCAATAAAATGTGTTGGATGAATAAAGGTGTTTCCATAGATTGTTCCTATGACCTGGGAGAAGTAAAGTTGATTTGAACTGTACTGAACTGATAGTGCATTTATAGAAATACCTGATTCAAAGTCCAGTCCCTACCTTGGACCAGTTATTTTACCTCACTGAGTCTGTTTTCTGGTCTGCACAATTAATATAATTAACATAATAATGGAGACCTTAAGTTTATGGTAAGGATAAACTGACAATAATTAAGTGCATATAGCCACTTACTTAGTAATAATAGTAACATTCTTACCTAAATCCACATGTAGTATTTTATTAGATGTTTATTTATCATACATAATATTTAACATGCATATCTATGAAATTATCTATGTTTTAGCTATTTTTATTAATGAGGTTCACAAAATAATGTGATAATATTACATGTGGCTTTATCTTGATAATTTTCTAAGGATCCCCTGCTCTTGATTTTGTTATAAAAATTATAAATACTATACAGTAGGTTAGGTGCTGGCTTCTCAATCTATGACCCTGGGACAAGCAACACCAGTAACACCTGTGACTTTTAAAAACGCAGAATCCCAGTCCACACTCTAGATCTACTGAAGTAGAATTTGTATTTTAATACCACCCCACCCCCCAAGCAGGTAATTTGTATGCACATTAATGTTTGGGAAGCAATCAATAATTTTAGGTGATATTTTTAAAGGAGGTTAAGTATTTAAGAATTTCAGAGGAAAGAAAACATGCACTATTCCCTACTAAGCCAACACAATTCATCTAACTTCCCTAAGAAACAGTAATTAGCATAGTTCAACACTGAATTGTTAAATTGGGGGAAAAAGAGAAGTGTTTGTAGTCCTCATCTAACTAGAGATTTATGTTTTATTGCATAGCATGGAGCCCCTTTGAGTAAACTTTAACAAATACAGGCAAAATTGTTCTATTACATGTTGTACCTTCTTCTATCCTATAGCGTGAATTATACAAGTGTGAAAATATAATGACTATAGACAGAATATTTAATAAGAAGGATAAAATAATAATTTAAGAAAAATGATTCCCCAAGGGACTAAAGATTAGGATTAAAATGAGAGTTGGAGTAGCATAGAGGTAATTCAACATTTGATTAAGGACTTAATCTACTTATCTTTATTCAATTCAAGCTTTTTTTGCACATTATTAAGATTTGGTGAAATGAGAGTTATTTTTAAATGTTCTTGCCCCAGAGTATAAGAATAGAAGATAAAGGATAAAAGGACATACAAGATGAAGGGTTTAAGATAACATTGATGTAGGGACAATGGATTATGAGAACGATCACTGTATATCTATAAATTTCCTAAATTTGAAATGCCATATCAAGATTCTCTATTTATGAAAATGAAATGTTATAGTTCAATGGGCCAAGTGTATTGTGTGTTGATGACTGACTGGTTGATGAAGATGATGACCAAGATGAAGAGACTGGGGTGAAAAAGTGAGAGAAATAAGGGGAAATAAAAAAGACAAATAGAATTCTGGTAATTGAATTGTATTGGGAAGGATAAATTGGTCAGTTGCACCAAGAAAAAAAAAAAAAACAAAAAACCACAATCCTCACAACTACACACTCTTGGGCTCATAAATATGCCAGTATCAATTTTTTCATTATTAGTAGACAAGGCTATGTCCTTTCCTTTGATGATGGTAACGAGTCCTATGACATTGCCACTCTGAGTTCTTGCTTCATTAGGTTGGGTGACTGTTTGTTTGAAATTGTAATGAAATATTTACTTGATAGAGCTATAAGGATTAACTGGGATAATTGAGTGAGGCTGATCTGGAGCTCTCAGTGCGATAGGTCCCCCTTGTTTGAGTACAGAGGGCAGTGAGAATGAAGGAGCCAGTGAGTGTGTTTCTGCCTGTCACTTTCTTTCTACATGTTGCTTTTCCTTCTGGAGATAAGTGGGCCTAATGCTGAACAAATACTGGAAATCAGAAGCCACTGAGAATCATTCGCCTCTCGCTTTCCCATGGCAGCGTGATAGACGCTCAATCAAAGAACCCCCCTCCCCTCAGCAAAGCAACAATTTTGTCACCACGAGCAAATCCAATTGAAAAGTCCCTTGGACTGAGAGGAGAACTCCAGTTGTCAGAATCAGCAAACAGAATGAAAAGAACTAAGAGGAGTAAATTGGCACCTGGGGCCGCCACGGTAGCCTGTGATAGGCTGTGGCATTGTGTTTGGTAGACATTCAGCCATTTTCAGATATAAAGGGAGAAATTAATGCAAATGAGTCAATGGAATGAAATGCATTTTAATGCAGATTTGAGGGACTATCCTCAACTGCTTGATAACAAGTCTCTTTAAGAAAAGGCTTACATTGTGAGGACTCATTTTTTCCCCATTTCTTCTCACTAGTGCCTCATAAGGGCCCTTTGTTCTCTAAGTAAACTCTTTCTAAACTATTGACATTGCTCATTTATGTGGATTTCAGATTTTTTCTCCCCCCTGACAAAGTAGCCTTGGGTGATCTGGGAAAACGTTAATTGCAAGAGGACAAGGAAACTGGCTGAAACAAGAAATGCAATCATTAAGTGTAATGTTGCAGTTGTCCATGCCTCATTATAACATGCATACAAGGCAATAAAATGCATGTTTCACAAACAAATCTTTTGACAACTATAGTTCAAGAGCCTCCAGCTGTCCTGCTTTCTTACATCTATTTCTCTTGGTTTAGTAATCATTATTGAAGCTTGACTTTGGATTCCCAGAACAGTCCTTCATATTGTGCAAGAACTGGGGAGATTTTAAAGAGGAAACAGTTTGTTTGCCTTAAAATTTAAAAATATTTGCTTTCCAAAGTTAACCAGAATTTTTCACTAATGTTTTGTTTTGAAAATAACACTTAATAATAGTGATGGGGCTGGGAGAAAACCAACTCAGTCCCAACAAACAAACAAAGACGCGCAAACCAATATTTAAAATATTTATCTGCCTTCGTCTCTCTTTCCACGAAGAAAAAAGCACTAGTTGAAAAACAAGAGTTTCACCGTCCCCATTTAAGTTCTTACTGGCTTCTCTGGACTATAAATGCCATAACATTATTTTTTTAAAGGACAAAAATAGTTAATCAGATGAAAAGGTCATCAAGTGTAAGTGCAGCTTGAAACTGGTGAACTGTCAGGCTCACAAGTAAAGCAGCCAGAAGGGAGAAAAAAAAAAAAAAAAGGTAACAGATTCAGCATTGTCCAAAAGTTCCAGACCAGTGATTAATGTGTAAGATAATGGACTTGGGAAATGAGTAAACACTCCCCATGCTCCCTGCTTTGTGCTTGAACGACTTGATGACAAGGGCAGAGCAAGGTGAGAATTTAAACAGGACCACAGGAAAAAAAGACAAAGGCCAGCAACAACATAATGTGCAGGAGGGGGGAGTTCAGTGGTGTGCAGTAAGGAAGGTACATAATAACTTTTTTTCAAAGCAGGCATTAGCTGTGTACTAATCTAAACTTCAATAGGGGCACAGAATTACTAGGAGAAATTCTATGCCACTCAGTCATCTTTTAAAATTGCAGATATTTATACCTACTTGTTTTCATTTATTTGTTGTTAACTTACTCAAGCACATGAAGGATTCAGATACACATTCCTGTTCAATTGTACCATGTTCAGGAAGAGAAGATATATTTTATTTTGATTAAACATTGCATTTCAAGGTATTTCGAGCTATTATTTAAATAATTATCTGGATACAAGTGGGGGTATTTTCTATAAGATTTCAGGACCTACCTGCACTTCCATTTGTTGTACTGTGTTTCTCAGAGGTCTGATATCATTGGTACTTATATTTCTTTGCTCTCATTGAAGGCCTTTATATGTCTACTAGATGCCTGGTGCATGACATTCATGCACTGTGGGGTGGGGGTGGGGGATGGTGGTTTCACCTCAGCCCTGCCTGTGCCCTTTAGCAATCCGGGAGCCCCTGGACATCCTTAGCACTGTGGCAGAGGTGGGAGAGGCTCCCGCCACCACCACTGCACTTGCCAGCCATCAGCCCAGCTTGTGGCTGAGCAGCGCTCCCCCTGTGGGAGCACACTGACCATTAGGGGGCAGCTCCTGCGTTGAGCATCCGCCCCCTGGTGGTCAGTGAGCATCATAGTGACCGGTTGTTCTGCTGTTCGGTCGATTTGCCTATTACCCTTTTATTATATAAGATGACTTTTTTTTTTGTACATTGAAGAAAATGTGTTGTTTTGTTTTCCAGTTCTCCCTATGTTTCTTTAGGACCCTACAAAGATATTTTTCACTGGTCTCTTTTTATAGTAGCAATAGCTTAAAATAGTGAATTTGCTGGTGATTTACATGAACATGTATTTCTGTTTGGGTGAATCTATTATAAATATGCATATCCTACCTGGCCTACAATGAGCATTTACCAGGCTATTACAGAAAAGATGGCGGTCTACCTGGACAGTTTGTGACCTGCTTCCTTAAATTGTGTTTAAGAAACTTTGAGCATCTACCAAGAAGGAACAGTGACTACCTGCAACCCTGGTTACTGTTTTACTCTCAGGTGACAATGTCTTTAGTGGTCAATTTAAAAATATGTGGTATTGTCATATTGGTTCTCAATTCTGCATACAATATTGTAGATAAATGTCCTAAATATTTATGTTTATACCTATGTTTCTATTAGATACAGAAACATAGATTAGTTTAGACTTACATTTCTATGTGTTTTTTAAAATAAATCTTTAATTTGGAATCTGAGATTGCATCTTTCTAAATCTGCATGATTCACCCTGAAAAGCATGATAAAAAAATTCTATTGTGATGACCAATAACTGACTTGCTACTCTCAAAGCACTTTTAAAAATCATTTTGGCTTCTCAACAATAGACCTGTGAGATTAGTATTACTGCACCCATTTCAAGGATTAGGAAAAATGGTCCCTAGAGAGGGGACGTGATTTGCTCAGGCTAGACAGCAAGGACTCTGTAGAGCCAGGACTTGCCCACTGGTCCATGATATTTTACTAAAGCCCCAAAGAAAATGGTTGTAAAAATCAAATAATTTCCTTATATTGCTCTCGCTCTAGTGCTTGTGGCATTTAAGGCATTAAAATAGTTTTTCTTAATTTTTCTTTTGATCCTGAGTCTTGAATTACTATGTATTGATTTAAGTGATATTTTAACATTTAATTGAATGCATGTTTATTATGAGTTACTGAGGCATAATATTAATTATTTAAGCTAAATAAACTATTTTTGTTTTATGTCAATAATGAGCCCTTTCAAAAATCTTCAAACGTGTGATACATGTCTACAGGAACTTTTAATACTTATTTCTCATGTTTTATGCATTGAATTTTTACTTAACAAGTAATCAGACAGTGGCAGAGTATGCATTTTTTGTTACAAATGTTATGTGAGCCAGTGTTTCTCCTGATCCTTCATTCCCACAACTGAAAACAGCTATGCAAGCATATATCCTAATTTGACATTGCTATGATAATCAGATGTTCAGTTCTTTTTAGTTTAAAGCAAACTTTCTAAATATGCTCTGAGAGTTGTGATTATTTATCTCTTTTGGAAAATCAATCATGGATTTCAGATCTTTGTATTAAACATATTGTGCTTCAAGAAGTTATTTATTTATAGTTGTACCCTAAAGCTTATTGCTTTGTATTATAATCATCTCTTTTCATATCAGTCTTTTTTTAAATTGATTTTTAGAGAGAGAGGAAGGGAGATGGAGAGAGAGATATATCATCGATGGGCTGCCTCCTGCACAACCCCTACTGGAGATTGAGCCTGAAACCCCAGCATGTGCCCTGACCTGGAATCTAAGTCCTTTCAGTATTCTGAGAAAGCTCAAACATAAGATTAAAGTGATGGTGAAGGATAAAAGCAGATGCTCAACTCTCCGAACTCTAAAGTACTAGTATCAGGAAATAGAGATGAAATCCTAGTAAGAAGGGTCCAAGAACACTGTTAAATATCTTGTTTAATCTTTTTAGGTTTCTTTGAATTGAAATACTTTTACACTTTTTTTAGCATTTAGCATTTTTGTACTTGTTTTTTTTTTTTTCCTCATACTTTCTCATCTAGCAAAGTAGTGATCTGTAGTGAATATCCTATTCTGTTGTTTTGCATAGAATAATAATTTAAATTGTGAGTGTCTGCATATACTTGTTTCTAATTCTATGGTTAAAATAAATGCTTTTGAAATTAGTGGGAAAGGGGTAAGATAGGCAAGAACAAGCTAAGTGGAATTTCAATACTCAATATACAATTCTGTCTTTAAAAGATACATGTGTAGAAATGGATGGCTATATTATTTTTTCTTAATCTGTCTAAATGCATTCCAACCCAGGCTCTACTGTTTAGTAGCCTGGAATATCTCGGAACCAGAGGTGTGCCATTTATAAAATGGCACTAATCAGATGTAACTTAGAGACTTTCCCAAGTACCACCAACATTAGGGCCTGCGGGGAGTGATTCACACTTACTTCTGGGCTCAGTTTCCTCCACTGAAAAAAAGAGAGAGTTAAGATTAAATTGCCAGCTTTGGTCAGAGTGATAATATGTTCACCCATTTGGTCTGGCCCACTGATACAGCAATTTAAACTTGAGGAATATATTTCCTGTGAAAGTAGCTATTTTAATACCTTTTTATTGGCACTGCTGTTCTTATAAGGGTCTATGTTTAAGCATCTAACCATATACTAGTAACAGCTGTAGTGTTTAAAATATCTTTCTGTTTTCTCAATTCATGTGACATGTTAATAAATGTCCATAAAGTAAACAGATCTTTCTTGTCATGCCATTCTTGATTGATGTCTGCTTTAAAGAAATAAGCTAAATGAACTGAGGAGATATTAGTGGTAGCTCTATTGAATATCCTTATTCAATATTAGCCATAGCGAGTGTTTCTAAGCAACATCTCAGTATGTGTAGTTACCCTGAAGATGACAAAACAAAATTTGCAGACAAAGTTGATCACTTTCCTTGCTAATTTTCAAAAAGGAGATTATTTTATGCTGACTATTTCCTTGTCTTTCTACTGGATAAAAATAGAACTATATTAAATATGATGTGAGCAAAGGACAAAAGTGTATTTAATGATTGATAACATGCTTGTCTTATTATTCCACCTCTGTGTTTTTACCTTTTTCATAAGACTTACCTGCAGTGCAGTGGATTGCCAGAGAGTGGAGTTTTCCATGTTTTGCCAAGTTGTGAAATACTACATTTTTGTGACATTCTTTTGGTCATGACTAAAGGATATAATTTGGCCTATATTTGTCTTTAATTGAATATTTTTTTGAGAATTTCATGAAATACTTTAGGAAATGTGAGACACCCTGGGGTATTACAGAATCTGGGCTGGAAAGCAGTGGCTCAGAGAATGGTTACTAAATTCTGACAGCTCTTAGGTCAACAGGCTTAGCCATTTAACCTCCATAAACCTCATTTTCCTCATCTGTAAAACAAAACTCTCCGTGCTGACCTACTTCACAGTTCAGGTTGGTGGCTCCAGAAAATACTGGGACTAATCATCCCTTTTGAAGCATTAACTCCTACATGTCAGAAAGATTTCATCTAGTGCAACGCAGACACATCAGTGAGTGGCAGGGAAGTGGGGGTAGGTGGAGGTACACTAAGGCTTGTAGGTTTTAGGAGCTAGGAAGCCAATCTCAGATTCTCATAGGTATTAACTAGGAGTTTCCATGATAAATCTATGGGTGCTGACTAAAGGAAGTGGCCATGTCAGAAAGGAAGCACTAATCAGGTGACCCAGCTGTGAAATCATTCTTTCGCATTAATAGAACAGTTTTGAACTTTCTTTCAGGAAGTCAATGTTTATTTTGCAGAAATAGAATATGCAAAATAGAGAGAAAATGAAGAAACAGAAAAACACTGCAATAGGTAATGACTAGAGTGTGTTAAAGAAGAAGATCATGAATCAAATCAAAATTAGGTGGCTTCTGATTTAGGATGTTACGTTATTCTGACTTTTCCTTGCACTTGGGGTCTGAAAAATTAGAGCGTACTTTGAAACATTAAAGCATTTAGTTATTTATATTTTGGCTATATCATTAGAATAACTTTATTGCTTTTGTATGATTTGTGCACATAGTAACTAATATTTCTTGTGGGTAAGAGTTCTTGGCAGCTTGTTATTCTGTGCATCTTGCTAGGTATGACTAGTTGATCACAGGGACTCTGGTTTTGAAAAGGTAATATGGAATAATCAAAAAAAGAATGAGCCACTGCAGATAATTGAGAATTGATTATATTTCATACTCTCCAAATGTAGAAAGTCCTACAACTTTCTTTCACTTGCAGAGGGACTACGGTAGCCTACCAATAAAATATTAAGTACAATGTCTTTGCACTGATGCTAGTAGAATGTCAGCAATCGACAAATATTTGTGGTTCAGATTTTGGATATACTTTGTTATTTTTATAACTCTAGATAAAATGATAAGAGGGACACTTAGACGACTTGCATACTTCTTGCTTTAAGCTATTGCATCTTCCAGCAGATGTTGAAATAAAGATTAGCCCTTTTTTTTTGCATGTGGTGGTGCACAAACCTTTTAAGGGACCTATGAATTATTGCTTTGGTTCAGCATGAGTGCAGTAAGAAGAAATGTACCTCATCTGTAATACACTGTGTAGACTAATATCAGCTCCTTTTTTCTTATATTGCAGCAAGATATTGATCTGGTAAAATGGTACCATATCGGAGCTGTCTGTTGTGGTATTCATCATGCTGTCACAGCCCGAGTGCCTTGACGTTATTGGAAAGTGGAATTGAGAGAGTTCTGTCATTTGGTGTGGCAATCCATTCATAGGACAGTCACTACAGTATTTACAGTGGTTTGCTTATTTTTCTAGCTGCGATAGCTCCATCTTTAGTAACAAGAAGGCCTTTCTATTACCCCATGCATAGTGGCATTAATAGGTCAGGTTTAACTGTTTCCTAGCTTGTCTTGCTGGTATAATATGGTTCTTTTCTAGTCAGTGCTCACACCTGCTACCTGTTTCTACCCTGATGCTTTGGGCTCATTCCTATGGGACTAGTATATCTGAATGTGGCTTCAAGCCCCTCATGCTAATATCTGATGACGGTAAGGAGGTAAAAGATGAACTTTTACATGTAGAAATCTTTTTAGCTTCTTCCCACACTAAAATATCAGTTAATGTTAAAAAACCTTTCAAAACTATAAAAAGATACTGTCAATCCTCAACGACTAGATTAAGCTGTTTGAATGAATTATTTTTGTTTGGGATTTTTGCTGGCAACCTGACGATTTTAACAGAATGTCATGTTTTCTAAAAAAGCAGGAATGAATGATTTTGTTTGGGAAAATAATTATTATCTACTGAGGAGTGTGAATATAAAATGTAGCAAATGTTGATCATTTTTAGAAAGATAATGTTTCTGAAATTCCCAGTAATGAAAAGTTTAGCTGTAGTTAAGAAATGGCAAGAAAAGAAAAAGAGATATTTTCCTGGTTTGTAGGAGTTTAAATACAATTTAAGAAGTTGAATAATGTCAAAGTAGGTGACTATTTTGATAGACACTGATGTAAAAATTAAGGCTACTGGAAACCAAGACTGTAGTGCTTTAGAAAATGTATAGTTTAAAATTGTCAGTTCAATAGAACTAAATATGCAAATATATTATGTATTTAATATATGATTGTGCACTATTGTTAATACACATTCACAGCATGCACTATAATAGCTCAGAAGGAGCCTTCAGAGTCTTTATGAGATATGACATGAATTTATATTGTGTTATCCTTATGTTTTCCATGCTATTCTTGAAAATGTCCACTTATTTGCGATTGCTTAAGAAAGATTAAAGCCTCTGATAAGATGCCATTTTGGTGACTTATCTGTTCTTTCCCCAGACAGTATTTTTATTAATATCACATTTATTACAAAGGAAATGTTAAAGGAATCACAGAAGCAAGATTGAGGTTTTTAAAAATCACAATAAAAGACACGGTAAATTTGATGTTACATAATTGTAGACTTCACTTGTAAACATCTTTAAATAGACAGTAATAAAATAGTATGTTGATTATAATGACTACTTTTTGTGTAGAAATATTGATTTTTCACCTTAGTGACATATTTGGCTTGGTTTGTCTTATTGGTTAATATGAGAAAACGTGTATAGTATTATAACAGGTGAGAAACCATACAATTTAATATTATGTGGGCCAATAATCTATTGTTATAAAATGATGTTAGTTGTTACCTTCTCACTTTCAGATTTACTGTTAGCTGCTACATATTTTTGAAGACAAATCCTTTTTAGATAATTGTACACATGCTATGCCCTTATATCAGGATATGCTAGAAGTCAAGGTTTATTTATTTTAAGTGAATCAACATGTTTAGATACTTACCATTTGGACAAGACTATAAGGTACTGTCCTAAGATAATTTTTATATCCTATTGAGGATTGAGATCAACAAGCTCTTCACTTATTAGAAAGGGCAGAATAGTAATGCTTTTGGCAAAGCCATTATCGTGCTATGGTATTCACTAGAATGGACAGAAATAGGACATCACTGTCCTCTGTAAACAGTTTCAATTTGATCTGTGTACATGATAAAAATCTTGGCTTCTCAGTGAATTTAGGTGCTGTCATAGCCCTTGTTGCCAAATAGGAATGCAGTGTGATGCTATTATAGTAAACAGCACTTAAGCACAGCTGGCAGAATTGATCAGGGCCACATTAGAGTGAACTTCAACAGATGACTGACACAGCAGAAACAATAACTGAATATGCAAACAGTTCTTGCAGTGAATGCTCTGGGGACCAGGCACCATTATTTTTGACTTTGAACAGGGAAAAGGGGCAGATTTGTAACCTCCTTCCATACAGAAGGGTTCTGGGTTTTATGTAAACATCTGACTGCCATTTATAATGGTGGTTAGTTACAATGCAAAACTGTAACCTCCCCTGACTATTTACATTCCATTAATTATTAAAGAAGAAAAACATAAACATCAGATAACTTTGTTTAATGTTTCACATAGGGGTTTTCTTTGGGAAGTGTTTTTTTCTTTTAAATTAATGTTAGTCATCAAGTATTTCTGGTTTAACTTGGATATGTGTGTTTCATTATGACTCCCATCCCTTTCCCTAATCATTATAATAGGTAATTATGTAACCTACATATTTCTGTTTTCTTATTGTAACGATTGAATTATTAACAGTAAATAGTGTGGAAATATCAAATAATATTTATTCATGACATTTCTTTCATTCTTGGTTTTAAAGCCAGCTTACATTTTTGCTAATTGTTAAAAATATAGAAAAACCATGCAAATAATGGTGAGAACAATTAATTTAAACAAAACTTTCATTTCCTACTTTAGCATTTAATTATTGAATCCTAAATAATCAATTTGTTTTTTAAAATAAAATTAAACTATTATTTTTATGATGCAGTCCAATTAAGACACATGTTAAATAAATAATACATTTCATTACTATTAAGTGGTCCATTTCCTTGAAATGCTAACCTTTCTTTTTTGTTAGATTATTAATTCCTCATTCATTGATTTATGCACGCATTTATTAATGAAACAAGCACAGGTGTGGTATTGTAACAATGTAAGGTACAGTCTCTGCCCAAGGATTGGGAAACAATAGAAAAGAAATACTATTTCCTGGTGGAGTAAATGGTTGCTATTGACATATGAGACAGGCAATCTCAAGATGTCTAGGTAAATCAGGGAAAACTCTCTGGAGATGATGTTTGTATATAGACTAAGAATGAAGAGAGTGTGGGAAGGAGAGGAAGGAGAAAAACGTTTATCAGGCCAAAAAGAGCATGAGAGAAAGCAAGGGTGAGAGGGAATATGATGGATGGCACATTGTAGGTGTTTCCATAAATAGTTGTTTAAAAGCATACTCCTTTGAGCCCCGTTGGAGTGGCTCAGTTGGTTGAATAGCATCTTGTGTACTGAAAGATTGCTGATTATATTCTGGTCAGGGAACAGACCTGGGCTGCAGGTTCAGTCCCTGTTGAAGTATGGAAGGCAATCAATTGATGTTCCTCTCTTTCTCTCTCCCTTCCTCTTTCTAAGCATGTCCCTGGGTGAGGATTTAAAAAAAAAAAAAAAAAAAGCATACAGTTTTGAGAAAGGGAAATGTGTTTTGGTTATTTTCACCACTGGTGGTCCCCTTTCTTTCATCATTCTTCTACCTCTTGAATTCAGTGATGGGAATTTCTTCCCTCTGCTCAGGAAAAGGTCTGATGAATTCAGATTGAGGAAAATAACCTGGTACAGTGGAAAACCAGGACCAACTACATAATTTGCAAGGTTCAGTACAAAATGAAAATATGGGGCCCCTTGTTCAAAGATTATTAAGAATTTCAAGATGGCAGCAGGAGAGTATTAAGCCAAATGCAGAGCCCTTCTGAGTGTGGGTCCCTGTGGAAAGAATGTGGCTTTCCCCTGGGTCCAGGAGAGGCCACGCGCCCCTGCGTCCAGGTGAGGCTGGATCCCGGGCCCGGGTGAGGCCGCACACCCCCGGGTCTGGGTGAGGCTGAGCGCCCCTGGGTCAGGGTGAAGCTGGATCCCGGGTCTGGGTGAGGCCGCGCGCACCTCGGTCCGGGTGAGACCACGCGCCCCGGGGCCCGGGTGATGCTGGGTCCCGGATCCGGGTGAGGCCGCGTGCCCCTGAGTCCGGGTGAAGCCGCGCCCCTGGGTCCGGGCGAGACCAAACCAGAGGGAGTCGGACCTGCATTACCACCATTTGTCCACCATCCAGAGCTGAAAAGTCAGTGCCGACATGTACACATAAGGAACTGGTGGACATTGAAATTGGGTCTCAAAAGAACTGTTGGTCCAGAAAGAAACTCACTACAGACTGATTCATTTGCCTGTCAGCATCCGTGGGGGCATCCGTGGGGAGGGGTGTGGGATGGGAATGGGGGGATGAGGACAAATATGTGACACCTTAATCAATAAAGAAATAAAAAAAAAAAAGAATATCAACACTAAAAAAAAAAAAAAAAAAAGAGTGTGGCTTAGAAAGCCATACAGGCTCCAGATCCTTAGCTCTCTACTCATTTAGCTCCTACCTGTTACCCTCATGGTGCTTGATTTTTAAAGGGGGACTATAATGGCTGTGGTGTTGAGTTGTTTTGATGTTTAGAGATAATATTTATGACTAACAGTTTTCCACATCTTGTTACTCTCAATAATATTCACATTTCATCTGTGCATTGTTTCATTTCATTTTATTTTGTTCTTATTTTTTTTTATCACCATTTATCTCCTCTATTCTCTCTTCCACCTCCACTTCCCCTGCCCCAATCACCACACTGTTGTTCATGAGTTCTCTCTCTCTTTTCCCCCCATTTTTGCTCAATAAATCATCGGAGTGATTCTTACATTGTGGACTTAACAGGCAATTGTTGCAATGCTCCTATCTGAATAAATGACACATGAGGAAAATTTGTGGAAATGTTAATACTAATAATAACAGCAAATAGTTTATATTTACTGAATGCTTACTCTGTGGTACACACTGTACCAAGTACTGGCATTTGCAGGATTTCCCATTATTCATTTGGTGTAGACACACATTTCTTATCTGATATGTTTAACTTTTTCTTAACAACTTCCCAAATAAAATCTAAATAGTGTTCTAAAATTATACATTAAACAGAAATTAGCGATTGTACATTTTAGGCAAATTAAAATATTGATATCTCACTTACTATGTAGATGTTTGAATTTTGGATTGGTGAACAAAAAAAAAAAAGAAAATATTTAACCTAATTTGGTATTCTGGTTTGTCTATGTGATTTTCACATCTCAGGTAAAACCGAGATAAATTAGTAAAATTGAGTAATGCTATGAAGAAATATACATTAGATAAGAAAACGTTCCTCATGTTTCTGAAGTGATTGCATCATTATCACGCTAATAAAAAGGCATTGCTCTCTGAAAATATGAAAAGCATATTTCCAAGCAGTTCACACAGCGGAGACGTCATGGATCTGGGAGTGGGGGATGCTGGGGCAGTAGATGGAGAGGAACCTACTGGTGCTTATTCAGTGGAACTCCACGCAGATCCCGGTGGTACAGGATGTGCTGGGAGGACAGGGGAAGCAGCTCCAGGAATATCATTCTAATGGGCAAGCAGCCCCTCCTCCTGGGCTCCTCTGAATGGGTTTCCCTTTTCAAAAAGAAGGGGCTCAGCTTCTCTTTCTTCATCTGTTAAAGGATCCTCAAGTCTTTTTAGCTCTAAATTTTTTTTACCTGGCCCAGCCAGTGTGGCTCAGTGGATGAGCATCGACCTATGAACCAGGAGGTCATGGTTCCATTCCCAGTCAGGGCACATGCTCGGGATGCAGGCTCAATCCCCAATGTGAGGCTTGCAAGAGGCAGCCTATCAATGGTTCTCTCTCATCATTGATGTTTCTCTCTCTCTCCCTCTCCCTTTCTCTCTGAAATCAGTAAAAAATTATTTAAAAAATATTTTACCTGCTACTCACGGTGATCTTTTGTTTGGGCTCACCATGACACTATCTTGGTCTCAAGCAATGTCTCCTACCGTTTTTTTGCTAAGCAATGACATTGTTACTCTACTTCAGTGTGTACTTTGTTTTGTTTTTTCACTTCAACATTGTTTTGTGGCTTTTTTTTTTGAGATCGCACTGACTCAAGTTCATCTGTACCAGTGCCTGTGTAAAGCTGGGCAGTCAGTAATAAACTTGAAGGTTAATATGGATGGCAAAGGTATCCTAAATTTACTTAATCTTTTTATAGTTGAAAGTGGCTAGGTTGTCCCCAAAAGATCTCACTATCACTTTTCGTTTCTCCCCAGAATAGCTGGTTTGTTTTACCTGGCAGGATCAGGCATACCTGGGCTAGCCCTCAGGAATGTGAGCTGGCCAGGGTGGTCTTGAAATTCTTACCTGGAATACGTACGGCCTTGTGGCCCCGAGAAAGCTGCTACAGTGCTATACAAGGGCCCATTAGGCTATAATTCAATTAGAATCTCTAGGGAAATGAGGTGGAAACTCAAACTTCCCTGCTTACTCCCAGGGACCTGGGAAAGACACTCTCAAGGTAAATATAGCTCCTGAAATTATGTAAACCAAGCATGTACTGAAGAAAGCCCTGGAATCCCCCAGGACATTCTGTATGCAGGCCAGCCTGGGCATAAGCACTTTTTCATCAGGAAAGCTTGATTTTAATAATTCCTGTTTATTAATTCTACACAGTGTGCTGACTAAATTACATGGTTTAGTTGTAACCCTCATTGCTATAAGTATTTTGAACTGTAGGTGATGTTTCCCTATAAAAATTAGTTATCATCCAACTTGTTTAAAATAGGTATATATTATGTATCACATTGCTATTCATGCATACAAATATAATGTATAAAAACAAATGCAAAATTAGTTGTTTACAGGTGCATATATAATTTACCAATGCATACGTGTTACTAGACAAATGCACACTTCATCAAGCTGAATGTTTTTTTTTTGGGAAATATGTACTACACTGTATGTATGGTACATCTTAAACTTTATTTAAGTAAGTAGATTGACTGTAAGTTGACATAGCTTTAGTTTGTAGTTAGTGAGACCCTCAGAGAAGTCTGACTACCTCTGTGAAGGGACTTAGAAACTTCTATAAACTTGTATGTGCAACTAATCAAGGTTGGCACCAGCTTGATCAAATAAGGGAGCTAACAGGCAGGTGCTATAGGGTTTGTTTTTATGGTTTCTTTCACCTGAAGTGCTAAAGATGGGCACAGGGGAGAATGGGTTGCTGGTGCAATCTCTGATTGCAAGTCTAGTATATTTTTTAACCTACTTTTGGCTGCTACATAAGTCATAGTTGACTGTAAAACAAAACTGATGGAACAACAGAGAAAAATTCAGGAATTTGCTTCATTTTACATACACTTTTAATGTATGTTGCTTAATGCATTTAAAAGCATCATAGAAGGCTCTTTCTTTTTGTGTGTGGGTTCTCATAAGTCACATGAAATTTGAATTATAGCATAGATGCATGAAAAAGACTGACGGGCTGACAAATCTCAGAGGGAAGGCGGGGTGGGGGGGAGGTGTTGGGGAGGTGGGAAGAGATTAACCAAAGAATTTATATGCATATGTGCATAACCCATGGACACAGACAAGAGTGTGCTGAAGGCCTGGGGGAGGGGCAGGTGTCGGGTAGAGGGGGTCAATGAAGAAAAAACGAGACATCTGCAATATTTTCAACAATAAAGACAAAACAAAATTTTGAATTGTAGTTGTCATAATGCTTATTTAATCTCAACCCTAGTGGGCACCGATGTACAGTATTCTTCAAAGACAGTTGTTAAATCTGTGATTGACTACTATTAGCATATTTTTTTCCACATTACTTGTGAGATTCCTTGCTTTTTAGTAAATAAGAAGGGTCTATTTGTTCCTTGTTCCTATTTGGAAGGTCTACTCTAACCCCTCATCAGCATCCTGATTGTCTAGATATTTGAAGATAGACAAGCTGTTTCTTCTGGCTTTTCTGTCCTCCAGGCAAGGTATCCTCCATTCCTTCAGTGTTTCCTCGATAGAGCTTTCTGATTTTACCTCACTGGATATTTCCTAGTTTGTGTCCTTCTTAAAACGTGCCAAGTCTGAGCTAGCCGATGCAGAAGACGGTGAGAGTTTTAGGGACACCATCCTTCCTTCTCTTGCAAGTTTGTAGACTTCATTGCTAAATAAAATATATAATGTGGTGGTCAATTTTTCCAAAGATGATCATTTTCAAGTAAGTTATCAAATGATTCAACCTTTCACTGTTGCTTTCTCCGCCATTTAGGAGGGACACTGTCTCACAACAAATATTTTTATTAAGTGCAACGCTTTTCATAAAGTGAGATTTCCACCAGATGTCAGGATTATAAAATTTCCCATTCACACTTTATCTGTCCTCTGTGCTATTGAGCTTTGGGAATGAGAAGTAGGGAAATGGGGCATGCAGTTACTTTGTTTATATTTTCTCTTTTACTTTCCTACGTTTGGGGCTTCTATCAGCCTGGCAAAATCTTTCTGTAAACCAGGTGACTCCTGACATAATTAGGAGAAACTGAGATCACATAGAAACAAAACTATTGCACAAGGATTGAATAATTTTATGTGAAAGGGACTCAAAAAGTTTCTTTAAAATGTGATTTTCTCTTTTGCTAACATCAAGTATTAGAAAACTTTCTAAAAATTTTTTCAAACACCCATATAAGTCTTCCCAAAATATTGATTTTATAAAGTCATAAAAACTGTTTAAAGGTATTTAGCAAATGCGAATTGTCTAAGGAATTAAGCCCACATCTCTCACCTGGCATAGAATATCTTCCTAATCAGGTTCATTCCTGGGCTTTGCCATTTACCAGCTCAGGAAACTTGGGCAAGATACTTAAATTCTCTTCATAGTCTTATCGGCAAGAAAGGACAAGCCTATCTCATAGCATTCTTAGGGGAATTGTACAAAAAGTAAAGCCCTTAGCAAAGTATCTGGCTCCTTGCTTTTATCAATCCTAAAAACAGGCCTTAACTCAGGGCAGCCAGGAGACTTGTCCATCTCCAGCTCTTAACTCTGTTGGTCTCCTGCCTTGGCTTTTCTCTCCAGTCTGTCCCATAAATGAGAGTCTGTTCTGTTTTGCAGTATTTAAAGGCATTCCCTTTTAGTAATCTGTCCTTTAATGATGTTCACATGACACTAAGTTTGTCAATAATTTCAGCAGTGAGTTAATTGTACTGTGCATTCTTGTTTAACTTCTTTTTTATCTTATGAAACTCATTCTTCTAATTTATCAAGCACACCAGTGTGCACATACAGGGATCTCAGTGATGTTTAAAAACTGAAAATGGAACTCCCATTTGACCCAGTAATCCCACTCCTGGGAATATATCCGAAGAAACTAGAAACACCAATCAGAAAGGATATATGCACCCCTATGTTCATAGCAGCACAATTCACCATAGCTAAGATTTGGAAACAGCCTAGGTGCCCGTCAGCAGATGACTGGATCAGAAAACTGTGGTACATCTACACAATGGAATACTATGCTGCCATAAAAAAGAAGGAATTCTCATCATTTGCAGCAACCTGGATGGAATTGGAGAACATTATGTTAAGTGAAATAAGCCAGTCAATGAAAGAAAAATACCACATGATCTCACTCATTTATGGGTAATAAAGAACATTATAAACTTGAACAAAAAGATAGATACAGAGACAGTAAAGCATCAAACAGACTGTCAAATTACAGGGGGAAAGTTAGGGAGAGGTGGGGGAGATAAGATATCAATCAAAGGACTTGTATGCATGCATATAAGCATAACCAACGGATGCAAAACTCTGGGGGGTGAGGGCATATATGGGAGTGGGGTGGGGGGTGGCAATGGTAAGATATGTACACATATAATACCTTAATAAAAGAATAGAGCTCATAAAAAAAAAAATAAATAAATAAACATAAACAAAAACAAAAAAACAAACAAACAAGTTGTCCAATCAAGAAGCCAGTGTTTTGGCCCTTACATCTATTATGTGATTTGTGAGGAAGAACTTGATCCATAAATATCTTTGGAGAAATAGCACCTGGAATAAAGAGTTTCAGAATGTCTTTAGAAGGGAGATGCTAAGTAACAACAAGAGAAAAAAGGAAGGCAAATTTTGCTTATTTGAGAGTTATATGCTGACCCCTCTGCATACTAATCTTTGGAAAATCCTCTGAGGTTAAAAAAAAGAAGATTGAAATACTTCCAACTTGTTAGAAAAAGGAACAAAATGAAGAAGGTAACTATATAGAGATATTCAAAACGAGGTGATATTTAGAAAAGTCTGATATTCTGGAAAGAGTAGAAACAAACACCTTTCTTTACTCAGAGTAAAACTGTTTATTTTTGATTTGCATTATCAGCTCTATTTAGCTGATAAAACTACAATGTTTGTTTGCATTTTTCTTCTTTTTATTTTTTCTGAAATGAGTAAATACTTTAAGTATAGATTTTCAGTTTTAAAATGATGAATAAAATTTAGGACTATAGCTTGTCAAATAAACTAATCAAGTTTCTGCTTGCTAGTGATTAGAACACTTTGCATGTTATAGTTTCAATGTTACTATGCTATTCGGAGGAATGAAAGGGAAGGATAAAAGGCTAGTAATGTCCATTGATATTTGGATACTTAACTGAGAAAAATATTAAATATTTTTAATTGAAATCCAATAGATTATTGTAAAAACTTCGTTTCCAATGGATCCATTGGCCTATATTATAATTTTATTTTTTCTGTTTTAAGTGAGTATGTATAGATATTGCTTTTCTATTAGATGAAATAATTTTTTATTTCATTCTTTGGCTAAATGACTTATTTTTTACATATGTGCCAGAATAGCCTAGAAACTATTAATTTACCAAATTAATTTACCAACATTAATGTACCAAAGGGCTTGGAAAAGATAATTATTTGTTTTATATCTTTATCCCTTATATTGGTTTGATAATTTAATTTTTGTAGATTTAAATATGTTAATAGAATAAACTAAAATTTCAAATTTAGCAAACAAAATAATCTCCCATATGTTTTCAGATACATCATTAATTTCATCAATAATTTTGAGATCAATAATTTTGAGATCATGTTTTATTATATATTTTATTCTCTTCAACAGAAAAATGAAAGTACAATGTTAAAGAAAATCAGTAAACTGTGGGATTTTCCAATAAGGTGTCCCACTTTCTTTTTCACTTTAAAAGTTTCCCCTAATGATAGATATAATTAGAATTGAAGTCCATTCTTAGAAAAACAATGAGATGAACAAAGTTCTTGTTTGAGCAAAGCTTTTGATGCCAGTCTGTCCTTACTTAGCATCACCTGATAAAGTGCTTCCTTATGGGCATTTTGCTTTTCTTTTCAGCTACATATCAAAAGGAAAATCAATTATTGAATGCCTTGCATGTACCTGGTACTCTGTACAGAGGGAGGGTGTGTCAAATATGTCATAGGCATTGCTTCAAGGACACTATTTGAACTTAGTTTGAAAGATAATACATACATAGTGAGTCAACTATATGAAAATGGAATAATAAAAAAACGCATTCACATTTAGAAGAGAATGATATATTCTATTTCTTCTCTGAGTTACAATGATTAGTATCAACTGTTTGAGAGGAAATTAATCCCCACTAAAGTTTTATCTTGAGAACATTGTTCTAAGGTGGGCCACTTCTTGGCATCTTTAGTTATATGACATAAGAAGTAATATACTTCCTTTAAGTATAAAAGACAAATGGCAGGTAATAGTGGCAATATGATCAATATAAGGAGATTCCAGTAATTTTTCACTTTGAAATTGTGTACTAAGAAGTTACTTCTGGGAGATATTATATATATGTACATATATCTATATATCTATATATCTATATCTATATCTATATCTATATCTATATATCTATATATATATATATATTTGGCAATAGCACATACAATTATATCTCATCAAGCTTTACTGTTGATGCTATCTCATATCTGTGCCATCTAATTCTGAGATTAGACCAATTTGAAGTGTCTTAGCATAAACACAGCTTTTCTTTCAAGCACACTTATATGAATATAAACAAATCAGAATTTTACTGAGGGAGTTTTACAAAGCAGGCTGAAGTTTGCTTTCTATGCTATTTTAAAACAATATCTACATTCTAAGATGTCTAGTGATTAATTCAATATGCTATATTATTGATTTGTTTTAAATGTCAATAAAATGGGGGAATCTATATATATAAAAGCCTAAGCGACCTTTATAACCAGTCGCTATGATGCACACTGACCACCAGGGGACAGAAGCTCAATGCTGGAGCTGCCCCCTGGTGGTCAGTGCACTCCCACAGCCAACCTCCCACAGCCAGCCAACTTCCCGTGATCCCTCCCCCCAGACTGGGCAAGACGGCCCCAATCAGCCCGATTGCTGGCCAGGCCAAGGGAGCCCACCTGTGCTGCACTGGGCCTCTAGTACTTTATAAAGACAAATACTTGTTAAAGGAAAACATTTTTAAAATAATGTAGTTTTATTTTGTTTGACAGTGAAATTTTTTATTGGTAAAATAGTGTGTAGTATTTGAAATTCATCTTATTTTAACTACTGTTAAAAATGGCTTGAAGAAGCTATGCCAGATGTGTGATTTGGCATCTTCATTAGTTCTGAGAAAACAGAGTCACAAAGGATAAATCCAATAGATGGTGCATTACTTTTGCATGTGGGATTCTAGTTAATGAGACAATGTCTGGATGCAATTATTGGGAAAGTTCTTGACCTTTTATTTGTACAAGCTGATATAATTATGATTTCATGAGGAATGGTTTAGAAATTCTCAAACCAATTTTAGTGTTCTGTTTATAATGTGCCTTTTACTTCAGGAATCCTAGAAGTGATTCTTACTTTTAGCTTTTACACTGTATATTTCAAAGCTCAGGTGATTAGTTTAAAAATGTCTTAGTTCAAGATCCCATCCCAAATAATTGTCCTACCTTAGTTACAAAGAGAAGTTTGAACAGTATTTTGGGATCCCCAATTCAAACAACCTCTTATTGTTTCTTTTTGTATTTAATGACAAAAATAAAAGAGAGAAATAAGTATGTGAATAATAGTTTTACTAGCCTTCTAACCAAACGTAGTGATCAAGTGAAAATTTCTAAAGATATTCCTGGCTTATAGCTTTCTACTTCTAGAGCTGTCCTGAGCAGGACAGTGGCCACTTCCCTCATGCCACCCTTGAGCACTTCAGATGTCGATAGTCCAAGTTAAGGTACTTTTTAAGAAGAGAGCACAAACAAGATTTTTAAAAGATAATTGGAACAAAATGTAATATATCTCAATAGTTTTTATATTGCCTACATGTTCAAAGATAATATTTTTGATTTAATGAGTTAAGTAAAATGTTATTAATTCAATATCAAAATTTTAAGATACTAAAAATACACAATGTCGTTTGGGATTTGCATTATGTTTCTATTGAACACTGCTGTTCTAGACACATGTACATCTCCCTTAAACATTGCTAATGCTCAAACCATGATGATGTCATCTTTCCTTTTCATTGACTAGTTATTTTAATAGTTGTTGATTCACTCTTCTCTTCTATCTCTAACATATTCTACCACTTCTTGTATGTTGGCTTCCACAAAGATACTACTGAAATGTATCAACGTCTCTTGAAAGAAACCAGCAATCTTCTAGTTGCCACATTTTTTTCCCCTTATTCTTTTGCCCTTTCTTTTTTTTTTTTTTTCAGCATTAAACCATTTTCTTTTAAAATGTTCATTATACTGTTGTTTTTTTTAATCCTATCATTCTAATCTCCTTTCCCCTGAATTTTATCTCTCAACTAATATTGTAAATGCACTCTTTTCTACTAAGGAATTGTAAGGAATTGTATATATTCCTTTTACCAGACTGTTAAATTCTATCTACAGTTCTTTTTTTTTTTTATGTTAATCCTCACCAGAGGATATTTTTCTCAGAGGATATTTTTAGAGAAAGTGGAAGGGGTGGTGGGGCAGAGAGAGAGAAACCTTGATGTGAGAGAGATACACCAATTGGTTGCTGCCCCCATGCACCTACAGGGATCAAAACTCTGGTATGTGCTCTTGACCAGGAAATGGACTCCCAACCCTTCTGTGCAAGAGCCAACACTCCACCCACTGAGCTACACCTATATTTCTTTATCTTGAGACTCATATTTCCCTGTTGGTGGAGGGGTACTCCTCACTGAAGAATCACTTCCATGGTGCACTACTCTTACTGATAAAAATATATCAAATCCTGCAAGTAAATTGGAATATTCAACAGCATTCTTCCTTATATAAAAAAATTCATTATATATGTCCCTTTTCCCCTGAGCACTAGTAGTACATGTCCCATTACTTGATGACTATCACAAATAAATTCCACCACTACCAAAATATATTGAATACTTATCTTAAATTCCATCATTCATTCTTCTGTTTCCAAGGGCATTATTTTTATTTTAGGCAACCAGGCTCTTATAAGCTCAGTTATTATTAATAAAGTACCTTCTATCACTTGACCTCTAGGTTTCATAATCTATTAAGCATTGTTGATTATAACTTCACTACATCTATACCTCATATTCTCCCAACTTCACTAGCTTATAATATTATCAATATAGCTTGGGACTTGAGACATTTCAAGGCAAATTAATCTTCTACATAGTGTCCTTGTTGACAGTTGTTGCATTTACATTTAAAAACAAATTAACAATGGTAAAAGAATGAACCAAAAATATTTTAATCATTACTGATTGGTTATAAAAATAAAGATTTTTGTCTTTTTAAAATTTAAGTATATTTATTAATTGTTTTCAAACTACTAGATTTATCTCTTACTATTCCAGGCTAACTGATGTCTTCATTAACCTGAACTATTTGTTGTTCATAAATATTCTACATTCTGTCGCTTTTATGCTTTTGCTGTTGTTCATGCCAGAGATGCACCTCCCCTGCCCAACCTCTCCCTGCTGTGGTCTCCAATTTCAAGTCCCTTCTCTGTTCCAGGGCTCTCTCAAATGCTACCTCCTTCAAGAAAATCTTGAAGGTTTCTCACAACCTCTCATTCTCTCTTCTGGACTCCTACAGTCTTTTCAATTATACTTCTTCTTCAGTGAAGGTATATTGCCATATACTTATAAGTATACAAAGTTTTGAACGAATCTTATGTGTAATTGGTCATAGTGATCATCTGTTCTTCCAAGACAGTCCCAAAGAGCTTAGGTAATATTTTACTTCTTCCTTAAGCTTTATTTTCAATAGTTATAATTTTTTGGTCATTGGAAACCACTATTCTCTAAGACTAATTTTTCAAGACTCTTTACTGATTCTTGAGGTTGATGTCTAGAAAATACATGCACACTTCCAACACTTTACTGGCATTTTTCTTACTCTATTCATGCAGCCCAGTGCTTTCTGGTGGCTAGTACCATGAATATAGATTTTTAAAACTTTTTATGTGACCTTTTAATAAAATGTGAGATGTGGAATAATGAGCAATCATTTGCTTCTGCCAAAAATGGCATGCAAGATGCCTTTAATTTCACTTGACAGCCACAATCTGGTTCAAATCCTTGTCATTATCTAAAACAAATTTCTATGTTGTATTAATTTTTAAAAAATTGACCTTGTTTGTATTATAGCAAAAAAGAGATAAAATTTTGAAATAGATTACTTTATGGGAAGTAAAAATAGTTGATCTTATAGAATACAGGGACATTTTTGTGAAGAACATTAACTTTTTCAAGCAACTGGGTCCTATTTGAATAATTCTTTTAATAGTTAAGAAGGGGCATATATTCAAAGTTGTTTATTTTTTAGAATAAGTTTTAATAGGTGTTCTTAGGTGGACTTACAGGAAATAATTTTTATGGAGTCAGAATATATATATATATATATATATGTATATATATATGTAATATATTATATATAGTATTCATTTTAAGAGTATAATATGAATTGTTTATGGTGAAAAATGAACAATTTTATAAAGTGCTGTCTTAATAGAATGCCACCCTGTGATGTAAAACTGAAAGGGGACTAGCTTCCTTCTACTAAGTAACCAGCACATTGGGATACTCTGATTGGCTGGCAATATTTTTTATATTTAAGGAGCTCTTGCTCTCTAGTGTTCTTCTAATCACTTCTGGTGTAAAATAATTTAAATAGCTCTTAATATGTAGTAGTGCAGTGTTAAAGTTATCAAAGTGGGTCCAATAATGAATATATAAAATAGAAGTAACAATTTAAAATAAAATAAAACATAGGCACATGATATGTTGTTTTTCCATTACTGTTTCTGAATGCCATATCTTTTTAAAGGACATTGCTATCTGTTTATAACTTATTCTCAAAATGGTATTTTGGAAGATCACTGGAAACAAAGAGAAGAAATTGATTAAAAAAAAAAAAAAAGATGTTAGAATGGGAGCTTGAGATCAGACCATAAAGAGATTCTAGTGTCATGTCAAGAGATTTGGAAATATCCTGTAGAACAGGGGTGGGGAATCTGTTTCCTGCCAAGGGCCATTTGGATATTTATAACATCATTCATGGGCCCTATACAATTATCAACTTAAAAATTAGTCTGTGCCCGGCCACTGTGTCTAGGTGGTTGAGAGTCGACTTATGAACCAGGAGGTCATGGTTCGATTCCCGGTCAGGGCATATGCCAAGGTTACTGGCTGATTCCCAGTAGCGGTATTCAGGAGGCAGCCAATCAATGATTTCCTCTCATCATTGATGTTTCTATCTCTCTCTCCCTCTCCCTTTCTCTCTGAAATCAATAAAAACATATTTTAAAAATTAGCCTGCTATATTTGATCAAACATTTAATTCAACCCTAATGCCTTGGCAGGGCCAAACCAAATGACTTCATGGGCCTTATATGGCCTGCGGGCCGGACATTCCCCACCCCTGCTGTAGGGGTATAGTTGGTGAAGGGACTGGAAAGGACTAGATAGTAAACATTATATGTTTTAAGAGCAGTATGGTCTCTGTTGAAACATGTCAACTTTGCCATTGTAGGGAAAAGCATAGACAATACTTGAACAAATGAGCCTGGCTCCATTCCAATAAAAAATGTATTTATAAAAACAGGTAGAGTAGGCAAGATTTGGCCTGCAGACTGTAATTTGCTGACCTCTGCTCTAGGGCAGTGATTTTCAACTTTTTTCTTTTCATGGCACATATAAACTAATTACTAAAATTCTGTGGTGCACCAAAAAGTATATTTTTGCCAATCTGACAAAAAAAAAAAAAAGGTGCATTTTTTTTTTTAATTGTATTGATTTTCTACAGAGAGGAAGAGAGAGGGATAGAGAGTTAGAAACATCGATGAGAGAGAAACATCGATCAGCTGCCTCTTGCACACCCCCTACTGGGGATGTGCCCGCAACCAAGGTACATGCCCTTGACCGGAATCGAACCTGGGACCCTTGAGTCTGCAGGCCGACACTCTATCCACTGAGCCAAACCGGTTTTGGCATAAGGTGCATTTTTGATTCATTCACACTGGACAGCTATTGCTGTGTTGGCTGTTGTCATTTTGTAAAATTTGACAATATAAGGGAAAAGAGGTCAGTGCCCCTGACTAAATCGTCAGGTGTTGCATGTTTTAAAAAGTCTTGTTTCACACCATTTGAAAATTGCTGCTCTAAGGAATAAGGAGCCAATTGTTGGATTTTTAAGTCAAGAATAGTGGTAATTAAACTAAAGGCTGAACAAAGGCAGTGGAAGAGATAATATAGGGGAGAGATAGATTGGATAGAACATTTAAAGGAGAGCTGATATTTTCATGAACAATTCAAAGTAGAGGGAAAGAAGTGGACTTTCATATTTTTAAGCATGGACAACCCTGTAGGTGCAGATGGAATGAAGATCTCCAATATCTTGGCAGGTTAGAATGACAGCTCAAATAGATAACATAAATTTCATAGCTTTTAATGTAAGATCCTGCACTGAAAGAGAGAAAAATGGTTTGTTTCACAATATTACATGTGAAAATTGTTTGGGGATCTTAGTTGACTGCAAGCTCAATTCTGAGTTAACAGTTTACAGAGACAACATTAAAACCAAAAAGGGTACTGAAATTACCTCAGAAGAACTCTTATATTATAAAGCTACAATTAATTATTTTCTTTGTTCCTTACCATATCTTCTGAAAAATTTAATCCATGTTTTTTTCTCTTTGCAGAGAAGTGATTTTGGGGAAGTCAGGGCTGTTTCTATAAAAGGGCATCCTGTTAGATCGAGCACTTATTCTCATAACTTCCTAATATTTTAAACCCAAATGATTCTGACATCAGTGTTTATTAATTGAATCTTAATGCTACAAACATAAAATTTAGCTAAGATGGCTAACCTATAAAACCCTTATTATACATACATACATACACATTTACACACAAACATGATATATAAAGGAACACATTTAAATTAGACAACATTGTGCAAGATAGGTAAACATTTCTTGATTGAATGGGCTTTTTTTAACTTTGTATGCACGATCATACAAAGTGCTTATTGCAAATATATTCAGAATGAAGGGACTTGTTCTACATGTGATTGAAAACATATGTTTTACACAGCTCTCAATTGCTTCCATGTACTTAGCTTTTAACCTAGGATAAATAAATGTATAAATAGTTTAGATACTTGATTCCTCTTGGAGAACAGCTTTGTACAAAATAGAATAATCTGGCAGCCCAAGGTAATGACTCTTGCCCTTCTTTGGAAATTGTCTACCCTTTTGGTTGCTTTATTTTTCTTGTTACAAAATTAGTAAAGGTGAATAACCCTCATTGTACAATAAGGAAATGTCTTTGAACTTATATGTTCTTTCATAAAAATAATGCACATATCCACAATGATTTGGTAAGATAATTTTTGAGAGGATCCGCAATGAAATTTTTACTTCATATTATCTTATTTAGGATGCTTTGCTAAATAAGAACATTTTTACATGGAAGTGGAATTAGTAGGGTATGTTTCTGCAACCCAGATACCCATCAGGTTCAATCGGCTTTAAAGCCTTGCTGTAAACAATTTTGGGAGGTTCTATAATATTTCTTGTATGTTGGATATTACTAATTACCCAATGTTCTTCTTCTAGCGTGACTGAAAACTTCATCAACTTACATAAGTACACTATTGGATTTTCGCGTACTATTTTATTGTCAACAGGTGCTAAAGAAGTTTCTTCTATTGACCCCAAGTCTCTCTTTGTGTTTTGTTATTTTTTTGCGTAGATTCCATAAGCTCTGAGTAATATTTAGGTACTATTAAGTGATGTAACAAATAGCAGTGAGCTGGCATGGAAATAATATCTTCATTGGATGGATAGCAATCCTGATCACTAGTGATGGACCATCGTCATCTAGGATTCTTGTCCAGGTCATTGCGATGTTGATGCTTTCCTTGCTGGAAATATATTTAATTTGTCTGAAGAGGAGCAGTGTCCTCTTATTTAATCATTATTGTTTGTAGCTTTTGAAATAATTATCTCTTAAAATTAATGCTTGAAATTAAATATTTTGCAACCTAGATTTTTTTTCCCTGTTCCTCTTGAAATTCTAATCCATTAGTATTTTATGTGGCCAAGAATGTGGGGTTTGGTTCAGAAATGTCAGTTCAGACCTGATTATTAATCAAAATAGGGATAGGAAAAATATAAATACACATTCATTTGGGAATAATTTATTCTAACCAAATTTGCACTCTGGGACAATAAACATTTCATTGCCGGTCCTCTCACAAATTGTTTTACAAGTCATTGTAAAACAGTTTTATTTCATCTGTACAAATGTTTAATGCAAAAGCTCCAATTTAAGTGAAGTGCCCTCAGTAATTTGGTAAATCTCTTCCCCTTCTTGTTCTTCACGCTTAAATTTTTTTGGTGTTCTCTTACTCTGAATTCCTTTATTAATCTGAGATAAATTATTTATAGGATAAAATAAAGCAAAAAAACCAAACCCTTTCTTAATATTTTTATTCACTTTCTATTAAGTTGAATAATGTAGCTAATTATCATATTAAATTTACATATTTTAAAAGTCTCAATAACAAAACAAAACCTGAACAGGTGGTTTGCATTGAAGAAATAAAATAAACTTTATTATAGAGTAGGACAATTCTTTTTCTATTGCACATTTCTTGGATAAAATAAGTAGACAGCTCATGCTGAGAAAACTGAAATGTAGATAATGCAAGAGTTAAAAGGCATACAATACTCAGGAGTGTCTTGGGCATGGATCTCTGAAGATTACGATGAACTATCCAACTTGGATGAATAAAAAGAATGAGCTGCTCTGTTGTTTGCTTTCAGTCTTGCAAGTCATTTTATAAATTGAGCATGATAATGATTTCATCATTCTGATTACATTTATAAAGGCATTTATTTCTTTTATGTTAAATGTATTTGTAAGGGGTTAGTGACAATTACTTTTATTGCTGCATTCATTATTTTTCTCTTTTGAAGCACAGTTTGTATAAAATGAATATATTTATAAGTATGTTCATATAACACTTAGAGTCATTTACTCATTTCTTATACTCCTTGCTAACAACTTCAACCTAACGGTGTCTCTTCATAATTTAACATTTAACCTGAGATGTTTAGGTTTTTAATTTAGGGAATTCTACTTTTGGGTTCTACATATGTAAATGTTTCTAAATAGATATGATCATAGTTTAGTCAAGTATTACACAGTAAGATAAAAGCTGTCATGTTACTAAATAAAATTTTCTAAATATTGAAATTGAATCAAATGTTTTCTTTTTGTACTGGAGTAGAGATGTACAACATGGAAAATTAATGCTTCACCAAAGGCACTTCCTGTTTATTCAGTTAATTGACATAAAGAGACTGTGTTTTCAGGAGCAGTAATTTTCGAAAGAACTGATAAACTCATATATTTTAATTGTAGAAGTGCTGGACAGGAGGAGTGTTTTGCATTAAATTCCACACCTGATCACATGCTGGTTGGAAGATTTCCAGAGTGTGCTCTGGAAGGACTGTTACTTCCAAGTTGTGCCACTGAAATTAAGATCTACTCCCCAGAGAAGACAAGTGAATTAACACAGTATGCTTTATACACAATGAAAACAAACTAATCTGGGTTGCTACTTTGCTTAGAACTGTAAAATGTGCAATAGCATATTCCTGCAGGCTGATTGAGTAGTAAATTCTCTCTTTATGTTAAAAATAGAGTCAATTATTTACTATGTGACTTTGTTTTACATTCTTCTGAAAAGCTAAGATTCTCTGAAAAGCTAGGATTTTATGCTGACTACATTCCAGAGCAATACTCTCTTGCCCTTACATTTCCTCAGTTTCAACTTTTTATTACACAAGAAATAGGCTAATCATTGATAGCAAAATATTAATGTTAAAAATCAACAAACGTATAGCCTGCCTCTTTGTACTATGCATCAAACACATTTTAATAAAAAGAAATCATCAATGCCATATTATTAGCAAACAAATAATCATTCAGACATGAAGAAGTATTCAAAGACTAGAAGTTTTCGGTGATGAAGACAGGAGAAATAATAGAAATGTGCACCAGGGCTGGTGGTGTAGCTTGTAGGGAATATCTAGAAAATTAGATTAATCAAGGAGCAGACATTTGGAAGAAAGTTTGTGTGAATGCCTGACAGTCTTGCTCTTTCCCTCATTTCAAATGTTGGCAGGGTAGCAGGCAGCTCCAAGGGAAATGTGCTCCTTTCATACTTGAGTAATTGATGAATTGTATGCAATATGCAAATGAGAATCCATAAATCTTATGAATGACAGCTTAATTTATGTGAGCCTTAATGAATGCAGGATTAGATTTTAATTAAATATCCTCAAAGGCACCCTGAGTGGTAGATTTTTTTTAGGCCTTGTTTTTTGAAGACTTGTTTCTCAAGCAATACATTTTACAAAAGCAGAAAACGAGGCAAAGAACTTAGCCTATATTTTAATAATAAGCATTGTTTTATTTTACATAAAAAACAGCCTATCAATTGATGACTCCTTAAGAAAATATCCACAAATCTTTTTCTTTTGTACACATTTCACTAAATTTGATTACTTTTAATTGCTGTTGGTCTCTGCTATCATATGCTATTTTTAATTACAAGAAAGTTATTAAAACTTCACTAAAATACGCTAGAGCTGGAGTTGTTTAATAAAAGACTATAGTAGATAAACATTTAAAGTATCAAATCTAATTTGACTAAAATAAAGTCTTCCTAACCATTTTTTTTCTTCTTCAAAATAGCCTCTCCAGACAATACCTAATGAGATAAGATGATAAATAAGACTATTTCATACATGATATTTAATAAGGAGAATTGCATACTAAAATTAGACAGAACTGATGTATACTCCTGTGGAATAGTTACTTCCTTAATTCACTTTAAAACTTTTAACTTAAATATAAGTTATTGATTGACTGTATATAAGATGACAAATACCATTTTACTTTTCTGTTAGGCATCTACTTTTTGAATTAGAACTTTTCTAATTTAGTTAGATTAAAATGCACATATGATTTGCTGCTTAGAAATACGAACATTTATTTCTTCCATTTAGAGTATTTTCTTGTTACATCACAGTGAGCTTCCTTTTTAGTACTTATCAGTTGTTCCAGCTAAGTCAATTTTTTATTTACTGAATTCTTTCACAAGAATGCCACAAGTACCTATATGAATATAGGTAGGAAAGTGCACAGTTCTCTCTTTTAAGTGAGACAAACTTGCATAGTATTAAAATGCAGTTTGTTAAACTTCTAGTTGTAAGATTATTACATTTTGAGGATCTAATATACAGCCTGGTGACTAGAGTTAGTTTAATGTTTCATGTTTGAAAATTGCTAAGAGAGTAGGTCTCACCACACACTCAGAAACACACACAAAGGTAACTATGTGAGGTTTTGGATGTGTTAACTAACTTTATTGTGGAAATCATTTCATAATGGATGTAATATATCCAATTATTAAGGTTGAACACCTCAAACTTAGACAGTGTTTATGTTAACAAAGCTGAGGAAAAGGTAGTTTATTCACTTCAGGTCTTTGTAACTGTACAGGTGGGTAATGCATTAAGAAGAAAAGACCTTTATACATGGCAGTAAGAGTCCTGGACTACAGTTGAGGCTCTGGGGTAAGGGTATCTCGCAAGCCCTTGAAACTGTATCACAATTTTAGGTATTTGACCATGTGTTCATATTACTAACTATAAGGGTACCTAACCTTCACCAGGTTCTCAAAGAAAATCAATATCCAAAAAGATAAATTACTATAATCCAATTCATAATAGCAAATACACAACTTATACGCAAAGTATACTAGTATTTTTATAAATGATCAATCATGTATAACTATATTTTCCTTAAATCTTCCATTAGTAGTTTTTTTTCCAAATACAGTATTCCTTATTTTAGAGCAATATTCAAGCAAAATACCCACATTTTTATTTTTATTTTCAATTATTGCCATCTTAAATATGGTGATGAATTACTCTAATTTCTAATAAATATTATCAATTCCACTTTGACCTATTTATGCCAAGCATACCTTATGACAAAAGTCAAATTTATACATGCAAATACGATGGTGAAATATATCTATGGAAAACAAAAATTGTTAAATATTTTAGGAGACAAACTATTTAACTGATTTAAATTCGCTGTGAGTTATATATTACATATGTAATTTAATATAAATATAGAGTTGTAAATTATCACATTACTAAATTTTGATATCTAAGTCATACACACATATATATATATATATATATGCATATATATGTATATATATATATATATATATATATATATAGTTTGATCAACTATACTGTGATTGTGCCACTCTCTTTCCTAAGAGTTAATAAGCAAAAGTATTTCACTTTAGTATTAAAAATAAGGAAACACAGTAGACTCAAAGAAGGAGTGAACTAACACTTGAATCTAATTAGGGTTTCTAAGATGCATTTTAAAACTAGAATTTGGCATTCAAATCAACTTATTTTCTCTCTTTTTATTATTTTTTTTCTTTTTCTTTTTTTGAAATTCAGTTGTATCTTTGACTTCATTTTCTTAAAGGCTACACTGCCCAAATAGTTAAAGCTGTAGTAAAACAGATACCTTTGTATAAATGAGGTTTTTGGAGAGAATCCTCATGGTTTCCCTGGAAAATTTTCTCACCGTTTTTGTTATACTAATTTCATTTTTAATGCTGTTACTTTTTAAATTTTTGTTTTTAAATACTTCTCCGGGTTTAATTTGGCTAAGAGATACTGTGGTGATCCGTGCATAGACTGAATATATTTTTGTCACTCATGGCATTCTTTGCCAATTGTTATATCTCTTCTTTAGAGGTTTTGCATTTGCAGTTGGGATCATTGCAGATAATTGTTCCTTTGTAAATCCAGAAGTTATAGTTAGTTGTAATTGGTCTTTATTTTAGCATAAAGATTCATTGATGAAGATAAATGTATATGATGAATGTTTTAGACTGCCCAATATTTAAAGATTTTTATTCCACAAATGTGATTTTTATTGGAACTAATTGGAACGTTCTTTTAAAACTTAAAATGGCCATAAATCATAGGATTTTAGTTGTAAATTCCTTTACAATTTTTTTTCTGTATAAAACTCTAGGTGTAAGGTAGTTTGTTTCATTTGTTATCAAAACTATGATAAAGTTCCTATATATTGTTTGATATAAGTAATTAATACCTTATTCAATTGACTTTGAAGTATTTTATCTACTTTGCTGTGTGTGAAAAGAAGGAAAAATAGGGAAAAGTGTAAGATATCGCAGCAGCATTTCAGTAGTGCTTCCAGCTTCTTTTGAACAACAGGTTACAGACATGCTGTACTTTACTTTTAATTATTTTAAGCTTTTGTGTTGATCAGTTGGAGTAATTTAGGATTTAAATTGGCATGCACTGAATGTATTAGCTTTAATTATTGTAAATGAAGCATATTGGTTCACATCTAATAAGATCATTTAGCAAAAAGTTTTGCCTCGTTGAGGTTCCCTATAAGAAATTGTCCAAGTATAGAAAACTGTTTTCAATACATTTTTGGAGAAGTTTTTCAAATTACTTTTCACTGGAGTTAAATAGGATTCATATAGTCATTATCCACTTAGAAGTTTTTGATGATGTAAATATTTCTATATTTGCTGCCATTAGTTTGAATACAAAAATGTTTGAAATAGTTTCCATTGGATAGGAATTTACATTTCTGCCTATTTTACATTTGAGTGGATGCCTGCCAATTGTTTTCAATACTGAAATTACTCTTAAATCTAATCAGAATTGTTGCTACCCATCAAAATATTCTGAAAGGAAAGTGAACATAAAAAAAAATCTGTCATTTAAATTGTTAAGTAACAGAAGAGGACTGATATTGGGTTAGAACATAAATTTTAAACAAATACACCTTACTAAAGTTTATCTGCCAGATTTTAAAAAGATCAATGTTGAAATCTCCTGTTCAGTAATGATTACAATCAAATTTTGTTATTGTCTCAAATGCAAGTCAACATCACAGAACTTTTCAGCATTACTGCTCAGATATTTATTTGTGCTGTCTGAACTTATGAAATATCTCAAAACATGACAGCGAATATTTGGGGTACCAACTTTACTAAGACATTTCGGTAGCTGTCATTTTATTTAGGATAGACACATGGATAACTGTTCTCTGATTTTGATGCCATAATCCATAGAAAAAGATAAAAACAAACCGGGGAACTCCCAGCACATCTGTTCTTCCCATTTACAAAATTGTTTCTATGGTTCTGTGTCACTCCTTCACAGAACTGCCAAATAACAGTTATTCTCTCTGAAACCCTAGCTTCCCAGTATTAAGGGTGGGGGGAGCCTTTTATTTTCTCTGCTCACACCCCCAATTTTATTCTAGTTATTTGGAGAAAACCAGCATTGGTATATTTAAACCTCATTGTATGGATTCAGATACTGAGCTCAGAAACTTTCAGATATTAACAAGCAAAAGCTGAACCCTATTACTCCTTACTCAAAATCCAAACTTATTTTCTCAAGTTGTGAAACTGAATAATATTGTATGACTGGCCTTTCAGTTCTTTCATCAACATAGTTGAGAACTATTGTTTCTATGAAGGTCAAATAATAAATGAGAAAATGATGTATATCTGTTTGGGGTTCATTTTAAATGAAAAAAAAATATATTTCTACATTTATATAAACCATGCTCAATATAATGATACTAGAGTAAGGTGACCAGATTTTAACATTGGTAAAGCGGGACACCATTGACCGGTGTGTGTGTGTGTGTGTGTGTGTGTGTGTGTGTGTGTGTGTCTTTTTTTAAAATATATTTTATTGATTTTTTACAGAGAGGAAGAGAGAGGGATAGAGAGTTAGTTAGAAACATCGATGAGAGAGAAACATCGATCGGCTGCCTCTTGCACACCCCCTACTGGGAATGTGCCCGCAACCAAGGTACATGCCCTTGACCGGAATCGAACCTGGGACCCTTGAGTCCGCAGGCTGACGCTCTATTCACTGAGCCAAACCGGTTTCGGCCCGGTGGGGGGGCGGGTCTTGATTAAAAATTTGGTCCATATTGTAATCGCTTTTTTTTTTTTTTTAATAAAAGGAAATTTACTTCTTATATCATCGTTGAATTTGCATCCTCTTTTCTTACTCATTATGTTAAAAAATCTAAAAAAAAATAATTTAAAATTATATTATAAATTATTATATACATATTGCTTAAAAACACAGTAAGTAGGTACATAATTACATGAACATATTTTATTTTTAGTTTATAAATTAAATTAATTTAATTGTTATAAAGTAACTATATTTTAAAAATTATTTTAATCCTATATTTCTTTCTAAATAATAACAATACTAACTTGTATTATTTTTCCTCTGAATTTGCCGTAACTTAAGTCATAAGTGTCACTTTCAAGGCCGGCGCTCGACTTTTTGCTGCCACTATAAAATATAAATAATACGAGTACTGTCTGCTAAATTCAAGAAAATTTATGTATTTATGAAATAAATAAATAAATTACTTACCTAAATTATCTGAATAGCTAATTTGTAATGACATCTCTTGTTTAACTAGCTTACTAGCACGCAGTACGATGTGTATCGTCTGAGAGACAGTTACAAAATGTTTTCGTCGTTGCCAATCCCAAAAAATGCCATTGTTCATTAAGTCCAAACAATGGTGGTCGAATTCTAACAACTGATCAACAATGCGAACTTTGATAAGCAATTCTCGATAATCAGTTCTCAACAATTATTTGTTATTATTAAAGTTTAACATTATAAAATTAACAAAAATAATATAAAACTCATATCCTGGCTAAATAGCCACATGGCTGCCGAAAACTGTATATTCCCTTCCCGTTCTCCCGCCGTTCCCTAGCTTGTCGTGCATTCTTTCCAAAAATCAGGACTTTTTAAAAATGCTGCGGGACAAATTGTTAAAAATCGGGACTGTCCCACCAAAAGTGGGACGTCTGGTCACCTTATACTAGAGGCCTGGTGCATGAAATTCGTCCACTAGAGGGGGGGGGCGGTATCCCTCAGCCCACCCTGCACCGTCTCCAATCTGGGACATCCTCTCACAATCTGGGACTGCTGGCTCCTAACCGCTCACCTGCCTGCCTGCCTGATCGCCCCTAACCACTTCTGCCTGCTAGCCTGATCACCCCCTAACCACTCCTCTGCCAGCCTGATCAACACCTAACTGCTTCCCTGCTGACCGATTGCCCCTAACTGCCCTCCCCTTCTGGCCCGGTCGCCCCCAACTGCCCTCCCCTGCTGGGGCAGTCACCCCCAACTGCCCTCCCCTGCTGACCTGATCGTCCACAACTGCCCTCCCCTGCTGGCTATCTTGTGGCGACCATCTTGTGATGACATGTGGGCAGCCATCTTGTGACAACATGGGTGTGGCCATCTTGTGACCACATGGGGGCAGCCATCTTGTGTGTGAGGGTGTGATGGTCAATTTGCATATTACCTCTTTATTATATAGGATTATTCACATATTATCTAGACATCCTTTTTCAATTATCAAACTAATTTTAATGTATTTCTTATAAATTATAAATAAAGAATTGCTTTGATGTTGAGTATGATTTAGTCATAAATAAGAAGCTGCAACTAGGAAACCATTTGGAATTTCACATCTAAGGGACTCCAACTCATAGTCAATAAAAAGGAATGTCTTTCTTATGAATTACAGTTATTTTTAAATAAAGAAAACAAGCAATCTTATATCTCTACCCCAAAATATAAAATCTCATAGAAAAATCTACCTGCATTGAAAAGCTCAACGAGCTTTAAGGTGGGGGGATTTAGTGTGATGAGGAGAAAACAAAATGTATTGAACTTCTTAAAATCATCCAACATGTCATTAAGAAAAGACAAAAAGAAGATGGTTTCATCAATGTCATCCCGATGGTGTTACTAATAGATAACATTGAAACTCATTATAGCAAATGGGATATGCTGGTTGCATTCAGCTAAGGAATATTCCTCACTCATATATAAATTATTTAGAATAATGCTTTATACTGGCGTAAAAACAACTTAAAGGTATAGCCTTATAATTGCCTAAGAACATACATTCTGACTTCATCCCTGTAATAAATATGATTAGTAGATATACTCTTCAAAGAGATAATTAAAGCATTCAGGTTCATATTCATAACTTTAAGTTTCTATATTATATCTCTCAAGAAGAAAATGCTTTAATAAACTGTTAAGAACTTTTACCTAAAATCGTATTTTGAAAATGGATATTATATATGTTTTTCTAACAAAACTTTAAGGAAGAAAAATGCTATTGGAATCTATATTTATTTTATTATATCAACAAATAACAATCTAAGTTAAAAAATAATTAATTATACTGTAAATTTAGTGAAATAAAATCAGGAGAAGGTAAGTAGTTCTTAACTCATATGAACTGGTGATTATTTTAGATCTTTTGAAATAGTGACTGAAAATGAAAAATAGAGATTGACTCTTAATTATAACATTGCTATCAGAAGCCTTTAATACTAAGCAGCTATTAATGTATGCAAAGTCATATAATTATAGAATTTGGAATACCCCTACTTACCAAATGAGTAAAAGTGGCATTTAAGTGTTTGGCCCTTTAATCCAGAGCCCTTAGTAGATGAAAATATGTTCATCTTTTACCACCCCTAGTGATAATTATAATTGTATTGTTGGATCACATTTCTTGACTCTTGTGCAATTTAGCTCTGTCAGCATTAATCTCTTGGCTGTTCACATCGGTGGAACTAAATGTCTGCTTAATATTATGTAGGTTAGATGGTTGTCATCCTAGGTGGGGAAAACAATGAAAGAATTTACTGTGGTATTAGGCAAATGTTTTATGAGGGCACCAGTTCTAATATGTAAACATTTATACTATAGTGAAATAATATTTTAACACTTGCATACTTGGAAGTAGGTTTTTACTTTCTTCATATAAAAGTTCGATGCTGGATTTGCTTCTTAAGTATCTTTAGATTCTTTCCCATATATTTTTCAACCAATGCTATTATTTGTTGCTGTATAGTATTTATAACAGAAAGTAGCTGTGGATCATCAAGAGAAATGTTTTTATACAGTAAACTTATATTTTGCTTTTTGTATCTGATTAACACATTTATCTGGGTGTAGGAATATTCTGACAGGTGTGTGTGGGGGTCAACTGCTGATATAAACTCACTAGCAGAGGAAAATGAACCTTTTGATAAAGACATCTCAGAACTGATGAGTAAAGTACAGAGAACATCAACGTGTGCCATTATGTATCATTTTATTACCTTTATGTTGATCTTGATCTTTTATATGGATAGCAAAGCACTGACAAAAGAAGGCTAAATATAGACATTTATATAATACACCATTGGCTGCAGATTAATCCTTACATCAAAAACTAGTTAGCAGGCAAAGGATTCATATTTCATTAAAATACAGATAGTATTCTTTATAGAATCTGAAAACTTAAATACTGTGGAGTGCTTTGGAATTTTAAATGAATGGTTTCCATTTATATTACATTTTAATTTACTTAGTCAAACACATTTGTTAAACATGATTATGAGCTGAGCCTTGAGGTAGACTTTATGGCTGAAAAAAGGGCAGCAAAGTTGTGTCTCCTGCCTGAGAGAGAGAATATATTATATTTGGGGAATGGAAAAACATGCAGTGCAGAGGAAAAGATTTAAGACAATAAGAGAAGATACAAATAAATATTTTTGATAGGTCAATAGAAACCCAAACTTCTTATGCTGCCAGCCTCTCAGAAATTATTATCACTTTTCTTTCTCCCCCTTACATACTGAAATCTAGCCTTATTTGCTTTCCGTTGGTTTCCTGATCAGACTAAAGTTCTTTCATGATAGGTCCTTTGCATTCACTATCCATTTGCCTAAAACATTTCCCTCTTTTATTCTCATAGCTGGTGACTTCTTAACATTCAAGTATCACTTTCTTAGAGAAGTCTTCCTTGTCCTACTAATCCAATGATTTTCAACCATTTTTTATCTCCTGGCACACATAAACTAATTACTAAATTTCCTCGCCACACCAAAAAATGTAATGTATCTGATACAAAAATGGGTATAATTTTGACTGATTTACAAATAATAATAATAATAATAATAATAATAATAGTAATTACCTACTCTTCATGCTCCAAAGTGACTTTTAAAAATATCAGGTGCCTATTCCTGTATATAAGGATTTCTGGTACCAAGAATTAACCAATCAGCCGAAACCGGTTTGGCTCAGTGGATTGAGCGTCGGCCTGCGGACTCAAGGGTCCCGGGTTCGATTCCGGTTGGGGGCATGTACCTTGGTTGCGGGCACATCCCCAGTGGGGGGTGTGCAGGAGACAGCTGATCAATGTTTCTCTCTCATTGATGTTTCTAGCTCTCTATCCCTCTCTCTTCTTCTATGTAAAAAATCAATAAAATATATTTAAAAAAAAAAAGAATTAACCAATCAGACACAACCTTATTATGCAAAGTGACCAATAAGATGAAACTCTATTTATGGTTCAAGACAGGGTATTCACACCAGATGGCTGTTGTCATTTTTTAATTTGACAATCTAAGGGAAAAGAGGTTAGTGCCCCTGACTAAATAGTCAGGTATTGTATGTTTTAAAAATTATTGCAGCCTGGCCAGTGTGGCTCAGTGGTTGAGTGTCAACCTATGAGCCAGGAGGTGACGGTTCAATTAGCGGTCAGGGTTCATGCCCGAGCTGTGGGCTCAATCCCCAGTAGGGGGCGTGCAAGAGGCAGCTGGTCAATGATTAATTTTCATCATTGATGTTTCTATCTCTCTCTCCCTGTTCCTTCCTCTCTGAAATCAATAAAAATAGCTTTTAAAAAATTATTGTAGCACACCAGTAGAAAATCGCTGTACTAATCTAAAGGTACAATTTTATACTCTATTCATTTATACTTTTTTGTCTTTCTCCACCCAGAACCTTCCCTAGTATATAACAAACTTTCCACAAGTGTTGAATGAATGAATAAACAGCAAAGACAAATACAGGAATAAAAATTAAATAGTATAATTCAATGAAGTTTCTTGGGGCAGGCACTTTCTAAATCCATTTTTAAAATGTTTTTATCGATTTTAGAGACAGAAGAAACAGAAGAAGGAAGAGGTAGAGGGATAGGGAGAGGTAGAAGGAGAAGGAGAGAGAGAGAAATGTTGATGTGAGAGAGAAACATCAATTGGTTGCCTCCCATTTGATCTGGGACCGAACCTGCAATCTGGGCATGTACCCTGACCGGGAATCAAACCTGTGTCCTTTAGTTGCATGGGGCGACACTCTACCAACTGAGCCACACTGGCCAAGGCATAAATCCATTTTTAATGGAAGGACAGATATTACCCCCTCCATTTACACAAGGCAACTATTGGTAATGGTATAATGCATATGAAGCATGGGGGCTGTGAGGACAGTACAGAAAATATCAGACAGTTTCGACTTCTGGACAACAATCTATTCATTTAGCTCCAGTGCAACACATAAAATCCTTGAGCCAATTATATATGCATGAAATTGTACTATGAACTCAAATGTAATCAGTTGGTGAGAATTTGAGACAGAAAGTTTGTAAAGGGGCTGAAAGGCCAAACGAAGAGGCTTGTGGGGTGCTTTAGTACGACCTGGAAGCTGTGGTGTTCCTTGAACAGCAAAGCCTTTAATGCAAGAAGCCATTGTAGTATCATGTCAAAGGCAACCTTTCAAAGGTGGCCTGCAAAGGCTTCATTTATTTTTCTTAAGAAATAACACCAGAGATTGCATTCACACAGAAGGAGCCTCTTTTAAATGCAAATACTCAAAATTTAAGCTTTTAACCTTAATTATCAATTAAATTCTTGCAGGATTTAGTTGATGGTTGAAAGCAAAATACCAAAAGTGTGGATGGATGAGGTGATGGGTTTAAATATCAATGGGAGGAATAAGAGCATTAACAAGAAAGAGAGCTCACTAAAAGTTGGAGATGTGAGGACTGTTTGCTTTGGCTATTACTTAAAATCATCTTGCCTGATGATCTTTATTCTAAAAGCAATGGGTAGAATGGATAGTAATTGGGAATGTTGACAGATAGCCAATTAACAGGATAACATAAAAGGTGAAGGATATACGTGCCTCATTAATGAAAGAGCAAAATAAATGAAAAAAGCACACCATATATTGAAATACATAACCAACTAGACTAGGCAATGGAGAGTGTGATATGGTGAAGGGAATAATGGAATTTCAGGTTGGAAAGAGGCCACAGAAGTGAGTTAAACCTACAAAAAATGCCAATGTCTGTTTCACAGCATCCCTGATAAATTGAATAAGTTGTCCAACTTCTGCTTGACTCAGATCTGAAGGGACAAGTATCTAAGAGGGTGATAACTTTTGCCTTTAACCTTCAACAGGCTCTTCCTTATATTTGGCCAGGACACTCTTCCCTTTATCTTTGACCTCAAAAGTAAAAGGACCAAATTTGATACGACTTTTATTTGTTTACCCTTTATGAAATGTTTTGAGGTTCCTATTCTGTCCTAATATCTTTTCAAAGCTTTTACTTTCCATGTGGGACCATATAATTTCTTTTCTCTCTTTTTTTTTTTGTCCTGGATTTTAAACGCTTCAAGCCAGTGTTTATTCTTTTCTGGTGTACACTGGGTGATCAATGATTTTTGTTTCCAAACATCAAACACAAGATTCAATAATCCTGAGTGGCAGCATACCAGCCCAGAATAGAATGGCTTGTCCTCCCTGATTCTGGTTACTCTAGTTAACACTTACTGTAATACTTAATTTCTGTGACTCATCTTGTTTAACTATTTTTGGACTAATAATTCAAGATATTTGGGGCTGAAGAAAGGATAGGGTTTTTAGAGCTAAAGGTCTGACGGGAAATGAAGCTAACTGATGAATATGTCAAGTTTCAAATGGTAGGTGTGCATTCAATGACTGTCTCAAAATAGAGGCCATCCTAAATTCAGAAATGGCAGGAGTCTGATGGAAACTACACTTTTTTTCCTTTGACTTTGTATTTCTCTTCCTTTGGAAGTTGTCATGAAATGCACAGTTTAAGTTATGATAGAAAAAAATTTAACTACAATTGAGTGAAAAAGCATTAAAAAGTGTAAATCAGAAATAAATCTAAGAGATGCAGTTATACCTGAGCATGGCTAATAGAAATAAAAATTATAATTCTTGACTCTGTTTCTTAGAAATTAAATGCCAGGCATAAAGACATAGAATGAATATGTGTGCATGTTCATGTGTGTGTGTGTGTGTGTGTGTGTGTATGTGTGTGTGTGTGTGTTTGTGTGTGTGTGTGTGAGTTCACTCACTCAGGTCCTTACAATATTGAGAGACTGTGTTTTCATTTCTGGTCACCACCTTAGCAAACTAATCAATGAGGCATGAACTGCTATCTGCAGTGAAAGAAATGAAAAATAAACCAGAGATAATCCCTCAGTTAAAAGGTTATTCTGTGTGATAAAAGCTATTTTGTTAATTTATTTACTTACTGGTACAGTGAGATAAAGTGAAAGTACAATTAGGGAATTCTTGTTGAAAGGATTTTAAAGGGCAATGATGACTTAATATTTTGTATTATTTGATTCACACTTAAGAACACTTTTAAAAATTTTTGGCACAGAAAATTCTATATTGTTTGCTTCAGATTATTTTGTATTTTAAATTTTGTAGGTATTTATGTAATATAATTGATTATTCAATAAAAGTAGTCTCTTTAGATGAATCCGTTAATATAAGATATCTCGCAATTTAAAGCAGGGTGGTTATTTTTCAGAAAGGTGGTTTCTACATTTTAATATTCTCTGGTGATTTAATGCATGATATAGACTTTTTTGAAAATTATTAATTTTTTTACATCTTCAGCTGATTCATCCAGCAAATGTAGTATTAATTTTTTGCTAGTTAATGGAGTTCTGATCTGGTAAAATAAATAGAACAGCATTATTGCATTTAAAAGCTTTGTATATCTACACAGAAATTACTCTATTGATGTGATATTAAATATAGTCCATGGTATTATGAAAATGGATGGAAGTTGGTACCTGGGGAGATTAGGGAAGGAATCCATGTGAATTGGCTTAGGGTTTCTCCCATGGACAATTGAAGGAAAGAGCATTCTAGGCAGGAGGATTTGCATCTGTAAAGCATGGATATATGAAAGTAATTAGGTACCAACTACAGAGAGAGGGTGGGGAAATTTTGAGAAAGTATACTGGAAAGGAATTGAGGCATTAGACCGTGGAGGGTCTGGCATGTTATGATAAGAAATTTGGTGAGTTTTGGAAGATTTGCAGAATGCACTGAAGTGCTGGAATGTTATTTCTATACAGATCACAGGTCAGCAGTACACTACAGGATCAGAAGGGAAACAGCCTCAGATAAGGCAGGAGCAAGGTGAATGAAGAAGAGAGTGAGTTGAGAAATATCATAGGTAGAATCAATAGAAGCTGGTGACCATTGAGCTGAGAAGTAGAAAGTACACTAAAGGAGAGAGAGGAATTGAGATGACCCCTGAGTCTGGCCTAGGGGATTGGATGCATGGTGGTTTATTAACAGATATATGGAATACTAGTACAACTGATAATGTGATCAGGTTTAGGGTGAAAAATAAGTTTATTTTTGACATATTACATTTGAAATGCTTGTGGAATATCCAGATATTCAGTATATAAATGGAAAGAAGGTTTAAAACTCAATAAAAAAGGCAAAACACCATTTCTAATTTCTCAATAGTTTGTTTTAATCATGAATGAGTTAGATATCAATTTCATTTCTAAGCTGATCTAGAAATTATTGCAAAGTACAACATTTTAGTTTAAAAACTAGTTTTAGTCACCATTTTCAGATAAAAAAAATGACCAAAGCATGTCATTCTAATTCTCCCACTAGACTGAAAGTCACCTTTTTACTTACATAATCTGATTTTTTTTTCTTATTGGAAAAATCTCTTATATTTTCTGTATCCACCAGTAGATAGGTATTAACAGCTAATAATATTCCTATGTAATGTCTTTACTCAGTAAACTCAGGCCAAGCCAAAGGAAGAATAGTACCATTAAAATTAGAAATGGGATGAAGATAGTGACACATGTAGGAAACTACATTCTTAGATTGGAAAAGTGTACGCTTGGAAATCACAGAATACACTGAGTTACCTTTTTCTTTTGCTTTAGTTGTTCACAGTCTTCTTATTGGCCACCTTAGAATAATATTAGCTTCTTTGACTATTTTATTTAAGATTTAAAAATTTTATCCACCTTAGCACCCCTTGAATGTGTTAGAGAAGGGAAGATGTGGTTTCCAAAAGGTTAAGTTCCTTACTAAGGTCACACATCTAATACGTGGCAGCTCTGTCTTTTGATCCCTGGCCAAGTGATCTATTGTTTCTGTTATTCAGAGGCAACCATGTTATAATGGAATAAGTACAGGCCTTGGAATCAGAGATACATGAGTCTGACACAAAGATCTGAAAACTAGGAGTCAGCCAGCTCTAATTTCTTCATCTGAGAAATGGAGATAATAACATCTGCCTTCTCGGATTGTTGGAATTTAAGTGAGATGAGATATATCACTCACCTGTTATACATTAGGTGTTCTGCCTATGTTAACTTTTCCTTCTTCATCAGTAAATTCAGGCTTAATGTCTTATGTCTTAAACTTGGAGAAAAGAGAATCAACATACCCACTCGGAGACCTCAAAAGGTAGACCAATTGTTAGGCTAGTAGTCCCTCTGCAGATTTTATTTCTTGGCCCTGTGGTCTTCTTTCCATCTTTTCTGTGTTATAGTACACATTTAAGATTTTACTCTCCCTAGTCAATGCCCTATATTTTATAAGTATTGAAGACAGTCTTCTTAAAATAGACTTAAACCCGAATTTTAGTGATATTATTTATATTACTGCATGGGAAGTCAGTTTAAGTAGAGTTAGATGAAAATATTAAACCTATGTTTTCATTAAGAATCTTGTACATATTGAATACATTGGAACAGAATTCTTATTGTTTGTAATTTGTCTGGCTATTTCTAAAATGTGTATAATACTATCTTTAAACACCTATACCTACACAAGTGAATCTCCACTATAATTTACTTACTTGAATCACTTAAAGTATAAAAATATTTTTTAAACATAGTTTTACTTTTTAAATGGATTATCTTATGTTATTCTGGAAAATTACCATTCTTAGGACAACTGTTTTTACAGTGGTTAATGTCTCTATTTCTCCATTTAGTTATTCTTTAAAACTCCTCTTACATGTTGGGTATAATTCTGATTCCTTCTCACTGGTAGGTTGAGATCAATTTTTACTATAACAAAGATCTCATCTACAGGGCACACTGCTAATTTTGGTACCACTGAAAGTGTACTCTAAAACCCATAGGAGATAATATTCAATGAAAATAATGTAACTGAGCATCTACTTAAGTACTGTTGTTAGTATTTGAAAGTAATTAATTGTTATATGTGATTTATTTTAAGTAGCTACATAGACATTTTGAGAGGGTGTCAAGTAATGACAGAATAACCTCTCTTTATTACATAATCTTTATTACATTTTTGTAATATTGTACTTGAATATTAGTAATTGAAAACGGGTTGAACCCTTTTATAATGTTTTATTTGTGAATATTAGAAATTATAATTGTTTATTGTTTCTGAATATAGTCACTCTTAAAAATGATTTGTTATAAAATTATAAAATTACAAGTTTTTGAAAACTGAATTTAAAAGAAATGCCAATGACCCTTTGAATGAAAGAGTTGAGAATGGCATTACTGGAGTCCATCTAATTCACTATTTTTCATGATGTGGTTATAGAAACAACAAATATCTTCATTAGTTAATTTAATCAGTTATGTATGCATACCTTAATTGCCTGTAGAAGAACATGAAAAAATTTTCTTAAGCAGTGTTACCTTTTAAAACAGGTTATCATGAGAATTTAACAAAATGACAAGTTAAATGCAAGATCATCTAAATCTGTAAGGATTTAAATAATCTGTTCATTAATAATTCATCTAACAGCTTTTTTTGTGTGCGATTGGGCCTTATCTACAAATAGACTTTGATATGATATAATTATAAAAGAACAATAATATATTTCTGTAGTCTACCATTTAGTTCATGGTTTATGCACGTTTATACTATTGAATTAATCTTTGACACAATAGAAAGACATTCTTTACTAGAAATAGCTTGCTTTTGCTTTGGCTTTGTGGCAAAATGACATTAGGGAACATATATGGTTGTTGTTGAACCTGATTGCTTTAGCAGTCCTCGGGTTGATAGTATCAGGTTCCAGCTTGCCCTGCTGGGTCAACTTGGACCCAGGCCTTTAAAGAGAAAAGTTCAGGGAAAGTTCACTTCTATTGTTTTACCATGGTTACAAAACAGAAAGGGGAGAAAAAAATAGAAGAAAAGGAGAAATCTTGGTTTTGTGACCTGTTGCTGCCATGAGTCAGTCCTTTACTGTGTTCATTTTGTTTTTATCAATTAAACATTGCAACAGAGAAAATTAAAACCTACGATAATCTATAAAGAACACAAGCCAAAATTTACTCTATTATCACTTGCAGGTAACCACCAGATACATTCAGTGGCTGTTGTCGTGATTGTATCAAGTGCTTAGATTAGTTTAATTTCATTTAAAGCGGTATTTAAATTGTTCCTTAGTAAAAATTAAAAAAAAAAAGTTGTAAAGTTGTTATGGGATGAAAAGTTTGCTGAATTTGGAGGGTTAAGGGGAGTAACTTATTAAAAGTAATTTGACTTTGGTTAAATTTATTTAAATAAATTGTTATTTTGACTTAAGAAGGGAGACTGTAATTTATTATTCTGTTCTGGCTATGAATTAAAGCAACATTTTTATTATAAAATGTTTGTTTATCTTAAATGGGAAGAAATTGTGATATGTAAGGGCCAGCATGACCTTATTTGGACCACTCTCCGAGTGTCTTTTAAATATAGGTAAAAATTTAAACCAATTAAAAATCCTAAGTTTAGGCTATATTTGGAAATTGTGGAAATTTTGTTCTAAAAATATTTACCAAGTGTTAGTTCTGAGGAAGGTCAGTGCAGTCTAACTCGTGCACATTTGTCCTCTGAGCCTATAAAATCTCATGGATAAAGCAATACAGCTCAAGCAGTTCTTTTATTTAAAAAATAATAATTTTAGTGATACCTATACTGTAGAATATCTGTGTAACCCAGACATAATCAGTGCCTCATAATATTTCAATCTAATTTTTGTCCACATTTAATTTTATATGAATTTATATGTATTTTTATGTTTTCAAATAGAAGTTTTAAAGAATTTTTTCAGAAAAAATATATTACTTAATATAAATTGCAACATTTAAAATATATATTAAATATTTTTTCAAGTAAAGATGTTATAGGTCATTTTATCTTTCTATACTTAGACTAAATATACTGTTTTGCTTTTTATTTGCCATATAGTAATGCTTAGTTTCCAGAGGTGAAGAATAAAGAAAGGTAGTTGCATACATCAAGACAGAGTAAGATGAATCTTTATAACTCTTTGGAATGACACTATCTATGCTATGTGCTCATTTGCTTATTGATCCTTTGCTGTTTTGATTAACATAATTTATTTTCCTTGAAGTCATCTGTGCCAAACATAGAATTGAAGTTTTTCATGATCTAGATGGAGGGCAGTGAAGGAAAAGGGATAATAACTTTAAATTAATGTGCAAAGTTCTAAAAACATTTCTCAAAGAAATTTGATTATATAAGTTGTATTGTTCAGGAATCACATTTCTGCAACTCTTCTCATAAATGCCTGCTCCTATTTCTAGTATCACCCAGAAATGACAAAATTTTAAATTGTCTCTATACTACTTACTATTTTGGCATCTTTTCAAACACTTAATTCTGGATATATTTATAAATAATGATCTTAAATGACCCACACATTTTTAATAAGTCTTCTTCATATGTTAATATTGGAAAACATTTAATGTGTATCATGTTTAACACTGCTGACAATCACTTCTGAATAAAAAGACTGGAATAACTGAATCAGGCAGCTGGTAACAAGGAACTTAGGACTTATGAATTCAGCAGTGACCTAGTCCTTCACCTGCCAGCAGACAGGACTTACCTCAACAATTCAAGATAAATGGCTGCTTCTCAGATGCTAAAAACCTTCAAGGGAAGAGTCCATAGAGACTTCACTTGATAACCTAGCTAATGTTTAACTGCTCTAATGAGAGGAAGAACTACTTTTTCATAACTCATCTACATCCCTCCTGTTGCAGTTTAAGGGTTGATACTTATTTTTAATGTTATTTTCCTGCTCTTTATTACTATGTATTCTGAATTTATTATTGGCCAGATTTTCCCAGTGCATGAAGAGTTAGAAATAAATGTCATGTAGTTTTAAAGTATATTGCTTAACTTCAATGGCCTTGAAACCATGTTTTTTTCTTTCTCTCCTTTGAACCATTTCTTTCTCCATAGATACAGGAATATAATTGTTTAGTTAACTGGCTAGGATAATTGTGTGGCCCATTCCTGCTCCATTAAAATAAACAGCTCTAAAATGAATTTGTTTTAAAAAATATTTGTTTTCAATACTTTACACTAGAAGTCAACTTGAAAGTTTTTTTCAAAGATAAATTCTCCAAAGACTATCAAGACCCAATATTATTTTTTAAGTAAATTATATACTTTGAAGGTAATCCACTGTACTCATTTATTCTAGTTTTCCATATAAGAAAAGAAATGGTGGAGGCATTTTAAGTTTTCTATCACGTGTTTTACTACATGGCAACCTTAAAAATGATATTTATGCAAAATCCTGTTTTGTCTTTTTAACAATTCAGTGTCTTTCAAATACAAGCAGTCCCTTAAGTGTGCATTACAAGATCCTTTATAATTGGCTCTTGTTTGTTTACTTTTCCATTTATTTGTTTATTTTTGCAACCTTGTCCTCCCACTCATCACACTTGCATACAGCTTCATGCTTGCAGTTCACATTCAGGTCCTATTGAAGTTTCACTTCTCACTCATCACTAGGACTTCCTGTGCTACTGCTCCAGCCCCTTCCAATGTTCACTTCTCATAGCACTTTTTCTTTGAAGTTGGGCAAAGATGAGAGGTCCTTGGGATGGAATCCATCAAATGAAGTGTAATTTTTTAAAACAGAAAATCAATTATTTAATTTATTTACACAGAATTATTTAAAGTTCAGATTGTGGTCTTGTTGAAGTCAGGGATTGTCCTTTTATTTATGTTCTATTCCCATTTATACAAATGTGGTCTTGGATTTTATTATATTACTAGAGGCCCGGTGCACGAATTCATGCACAGGTGGGGTCCCTCTGGGTGGCCTGCAGGGATTGGGCCGAAACCCGCAGTCCAGCGTTGCCTGTAGCTCCTACCTGCCGCTCCCGCTTATCCCAGCCCCACTGTGCCTGCTGCAGGCTCGCGCCCAATCAGTCCCAATTGGGAGAGGCTCGCAGCAGCGCTCACCAGCCATGTGTCTGGTGCCCTTCCCAAGGGAGCGGCCTGCGGGATCGGGCTGAAACCGGCTCTCCAACATCCCCGAGGGGTCCCGGATTGCGAGAGTGCTCAGGCCAGGCTGAGGGACCCCACTGGTGCACGATTGGGCCAGGGAGCAACTGCGGGAGGGCTCCAGGGTGTGTCCAGCCCATCTCGTTCAATCCCGATCGGCTGGACCCCAGCAGCAAGCTAACCTACCAGTCGGAGCATCTGCCCCCTGGTGGTCAGTGCACGTCATAGCAACTGGTTGAGCAGCCTTAGCATATCATTAGCATATTACGATTTGATTTGGTTGTTTGGTTGTTCTGCTGTTTGGTCTATTGTATATTACCCTTTTATTATATAGGATCAATGAGCAGACTATAATCACATTTCAATGAAATATATTCATGCACATTAAAAAATAAATGTTTACTTATTCAAAAGCAAACTTTATATATTTTTGGTGATGAATCAATATTAAAAAATAGTACCCGTTTAAGAAAAGTTTGACTATGAATAAGTTACAATTTTAAATATACTTAGGAGCACAGAGAAAATGATTAACAAAATAGGAATCATGAGCAACAACTTAAGATTATATACAAAATAAGTTGATGAAAACCAGTATTGAGAATTAGCTTACTGATTTGAATGTCTTGCAAACCCCATTACATTGAGAAAATCAGTATATGCTACTTATATCTTCACTAATATCTTTATTATACTCAGTTAGTTATTATTTATCACATTATCCTTCTATACCTTTGTTGTGAGTTATAAAATTGTACAAAAGGAAGTTTTACAGCAGAAAATTTCCATCTTAAAAGACTTTTTAAATAGTTTTCAACTAAGTTCGTTAGCCTAAAGTAAAATATGCAGTATCTCTTTCCAGATCTGTATTTGGAAAAGAGTTATTATACTGATCTCTGATATACCTAGAATTAGTAATTTCCTTAGTTTACATGATCATATTTCTATTTCAAAGGAATAACTTGAGAAGTAAAAAAAAAAAAAAATCAACTGCTTTGACTCCATCATATCAAGCTCATTTTAATGTGTTTAATTTGACTTTATGGTATGTTGATTGATTGATTTGGTGCTTTAGATAGCAGTAGAAGAACTAACCATACAGAATAGTTTGTATTTTGTATGTTTATGGATCCTTGATCAGGGTTTTGGTTTTTATTCTTTTTCATTTTTTATTTTAGTGAAAATTGCTAGTCTTTTACTATAAAGCATCAGTGGCCTCACTTTATTCATAGGTGATTAGTACCTTTTGAATAAAAATTTTGTATTACTCTCTCAGTATATTATTTATCCATTTCAATGGGCCTCCAGAAATTCTTTTTTTTTACTCTCTTTTAAGAATAAAAGACAAATGGTGAGATATGTGTATAAAGCACCATTTCCCTTGAATATTTGTTGCATATCCATCATTTCATCACCACTTTCACTGCCCTCTATACACGTTTTGTGTAGATTTCTGCCTTTATGGTCTAACAAATATCTCCCTTTCCTATCTTTCTCCACAGCTTCACATTTAGCACCAACTTACACTTCATTTCACTTCTAAAAATCTAACCTTCTAGTTAAGCCTTTGAAGACCACTAAAAATCTGATTACAAATTACCCATTTAACTTCATCTTGCCTAGAAGAGCCTAATTATTATTCCTAAGCAAATTTTATTCCATGTCTTTGTTCTACATCCATTCTGAATTTACTTGTCTCTTTTCATCTTCATCTCTCTTTCCAGACTCCAATTCAACCTTTGACACCCAAATCAAATATCAACTATTCTGGGAAGCTTAGAGCTCCTCTATTTCCACAATGTCCAACGTATGCCCTTGGCGGTCATGCACACAGGCTCACATTTTGGACTGTCTCGGTGCAAATGAAAATTTGGATTCCTTATTTAAAAACTGATGAGAATGCAAGATAGTGATAACAGAGCATTAAATCCAGCACAAGAATCTCTTCCATGTGCGGGCCCTGTGCGATGGAACAGGTCGCATGTCCTGCTGATGCTTCCTCAAGAAATGCATGTACTTAACACCCTTATGTGGCATTTACCACATAATGATTATTGCTCCAATGCATATGTCTGTCCCCCTAGAGCTTGTGAGTTTCACAGGGGAACATACCATGTCTTAATCTTCTTCTCTTCTATGAAGTTCTGTAACCGTTAAATGTCCTCACAGGAAGAGAGGCCCACTAAACTGTATTGAAGGTGAAAATATTTTGTAGAAAGAAAAGCATCCAAATGTATACTTCAAGACTTTAAAATCAAATAATTTTAAGAAGTATGTTTCTGCAGAAATTAAAATGAAACTTATGATTTATCAATAAGATCATCAAAAGAATTTCAATAGTCAAAGCAAACCCTTAATACTGAGGAAGATTCCTTATAAGTGGGAAAATTCAGTTTTTAATAGGATGCAAAAAGAATAATTCTAAATATGTAGATTAAGTTTATTCTAATATGAGAATAAGTGCATTTTAACATTATGTAATACTTTAAATATGAATGGACATTTTATTTAGAAATAATAGAATTAAAATAAAGTTCTTTGATGGAGGAAAATCACCATAAGCAAATAAAATTATTCTTAAAAAATATTTTGACTAGTGAAATCATAGGAAAACATCATAGTTCATATTTGTAAAGAAATCAACTTTATTTTTGTATCAAACCAGCATGTTAAGAACATGGAACATGTCCAAGTAATCACATCACATGTTTTTGCTGAATTTCAGATACTAAAAAAAGAAATAGCAAGCAAATCAGGGAATTATGTCTCACTGTTTTGATTATTTAAGATCTGAATATTTGCAAATATGCTATCTTGTTGGGATTTTAATTAAGGAACTGTTATTTAAAAATGTATCTTCATCATTATAAAAATACAAATATTTTGTCCAATAGATTTCAATCCTTATTAACTTCTTAAATTTAAACAAGATTAATAATACATGAACTCTTTATTATTTGCCTTTTTTTGTTTTCCTAAATCTTTATGAAATCTCTATGAAGGTGTACATAACAAAATGCCACTTTGAAACTCTGAAATTATATTGTGTTGTTTTCTGAGATCTGTAATATTTGTATTAGAAAACACTCTGATTGATTATTTATATCAAGTTGGGTGGTAATGCTAGGGGATATTTATAAGGAAATGGTTATGATCACTAAATTTCTTCATTGATGAGAGAAAAATGGTCTGTTTGAAAAGAAAAAATAAACAAAAATAAGTAGAAGATATTGTATGATGGTACAAGAAATAACAACATAAATTCAAGATTAGGTTTTTGAGATGTGGATAGGCTGTGGAAGTAAGAAAAAATGTGAATATGACCTGAGGAGCACACTTACAACATTTTTATGAACTAAGTAATAATTACTGCTTGTTACAATGGGAACTTCGTGGCATTCTGAAGAGATTAGAATTTATATACTTGGTTCTAACAATGACACATTTGATCTATCGATGGAAATGGTAGGTCCAGATGGCAGATCTGATGGCAACTTAACAGCAGAAATAACTTTCCCGTCAGCTATTGATGGATTGGATGAATTTATTTGGAAGTTAACAAATTACATATCCACCTATATGCATTTATTTATAGGGTTGGGCTGTGAGAATTAAAAAAGAATTGAAATCATAAAAAATTTTAATAGATTAATTTTTATTGATGTTTAATGATTTTTTTAAAAAAAATATTTTTATTTATTTTTTTTATTTCAGAGAGGGAGGGAGAGGGAGAGAGAGATAGAAACATCAATGATAAGAATCATTGATTGTCTGCCTCCTGCATGCCCCCTACTGGGGATTGAGCCCGCAACCCAGGCTGGAATCAAACCTGAGACATTTCAGTCTGCAGACTGACGCTCTATCCACTGAGCCAAGCCGGCTAGGGCTGTTTAATGGTATTTTAATGATGATTTTTAAATCTTCTTTAACCACTGTCTTCCATACACTTTTGTCACCCCTGTCTCCTCACTATAAACAAATACTTATTTCTAAATATGATAGTTTCTTGAAATGAGTCCCATATGCCCAGGTGTAGCCAGTAGTATTCTGGTCACCAGTGTTGTAGAACCAGTATTCTCTCATTTCTGGCCATGGACCTTATTCTTATTTCCAACCAGGAGACATTGGATAAATAAAGGTCAAACATCAACATAAAATATTATTGCTAGAGAAAAACTAAATCCAGGATTTATGACAATTTACCTAATAATCACCGAGTACTTCATTGCTATTTGTTAATACTCAGTCCTGTTCTAAACATGTCTTAATCACCATTATCTTCAAACACAATGGACCATTCTTTATTATGTGCTAATAAATATAGGTTAGTGATCCTTTCTACATTAGTAGCATAGAAATATAAATGTCAATTACCATTATTTTAATAAACATTTATTAGGGAAATAAGTGCACTGATTTTAGAACCAAGGAATATTACTTATAATAAATATATTTTACTTTTTTAAATATATTTTTTTTATTGATTTTTTATAGAGAGGAAGAGAGAGGGATAGAGAGCCAGAAACATCGATGAGAGAGAAACATTAATCAGCTGCCTCCTGCACACCCCCTACTGGGGATGTGCCCACAACCAAGGTACATGCCCTTGACCAGAATCGAACCTGGGACCCTTGAGTCCGCAGGCCGACGCTCTATCCACTGAGCCAAACCGGTTTTGGCTATTTTACTTTTTATGTAAACCTGTTTACTTCTATTCTTTCTTAACTGAAAAGAGATTAAATGCCATCATTAAATAGATTAAAAGTGAGTTTTTATTACTTTGTTTTGAATTCAGTAAAATATTTTCATTTTAATAACTTTATTTTACAATAACCATATCCAACTTTCCCCCATATACTTGGACACATAATTTTGGATCATTTGTCAATAATCAAATTGCAGTCCTTGTTCAGTAGACGAAAGTATCTATACGTGCCACATAATTGGTACCATCATTTAAATGCAACCTTTTCTCCTCTTCGCCTCCTATAAGAATGAAGACTTAGTTAGTCCCAGATTCCTTACCCTACTCACAGAAATGGAAGGCTTTGAATTTCTTTTCACAAAAAGTATGTTTACTTCCTATATTTTATATCAACAATTAAACTGTGGCTTATACATTTTAAGTAATTACAACAAACAATTATGGTATTTATGATTCATCCTGCACAATTTTACCTGTAGCAACAAGCCACTGCAAAATCTCAGTGCCTTATGATAACATTTATTTCTAGCCCACGTTACTTGAGGGCTGCTGGTCACAGGCAAGTCTACTTGGTTCCACTGGCGTCTGCTGACCTGTGTGTTCTCATGGAAGAGAGCAGACACTCAGGAAGGGACAGAACTATGCAAGTGCATGCCAGACTTCTATTCAGTTATGCCATTTGTTCACATTCCATTGGCCACAGCAAGTCCTACAGCTTAAACAAAGTCAAAGGAAGGGAAAAACCTTCTGCATTGAAAAAGTATGTTTTTCTCATACTGCCAATAGAAAGCAGCACAAGGGTAGTGAGGGAACAGCTAATTGTGAACTATAATAGCATTTATTAGTCAACATGAATTTGTTAAATGCCTACTATGCGTTGACTTTGCTAACATACATATATCACACAAGAAAATCACAGTTCTTTTTTTAAAAATATATTTTTGTTGATATTTTACAGAGAGGAAAGGAGAGGGATAGAGAGTTAGAAACATCGATGAGAGAGAAACATCGATTCAGCTGCCTCTTGCACACTTCCCACCGGGGATGTGCCCGCAACCAAGGTACATGCCCTTGACCAGAATCGAACCTGGGACCATTGAGTCCACAGGCCAAAGCTCTATCCACTGAGCCAAACCGGTCAGGGCCACTTACAGTTCTTACTTAGAAGTTAATTTTTGAAAAGAAAAGATTTTTTAAAAGTAAGGAAAACTAACCCACTACTATTTAAAAATCTAGATTGAGATGGCAATAAATATGTTAAAATATAAATGGTTATACAGATATTTGAAAATCCAGTCATATATATTCCAAATTAGATGCTGAATAAGAGTGGCAACATTCTTTAATATGATTCTCATATAACCTCTTGAAGTATTATGGTCTAATAATTTTTTCTCTTGTGCAAAATTCTTGTGAATTGATTAAATTGACTTTAGAAGCGATCCATTTTTTCTCTCACTAATTTTAAAGAAGTAATTTATGGTTTAATCCTTTAAAATAAAATTAACTCTCCATTTGGCAGCATCATTTATGCTGTTGTCAGCACCACCTTTTCCTAAGATAATTATTATCATGTATTTCAGGAAAGATGTTAGGGTGTATTTCAATGCTTTTATTTTTTTTAATCAGCATTGTGCCGTGTCTCAATAAATCTCTATTATTATGCAAGTTCAATGCTAACTTTGGCATGACAACATTTTCTGCTCCAACGTGGAAGAAAAATAAATTCAAAGTAATTGCTTTCAGAGGTTTATTGTTTTATAGGACTGTTGTAAGTAAATAGGATGCAAAACATTTGTGAATGTTTGCTTGCTAAGTTATTGAAGGTAGATGTTTATATAAGCTCAATTATAAGTTCTTTCTTCCTTGTTTCATAGGACTTTAAGCTAATCAAGAAAATAATCCATTGGTAGCAAACTTTTGAAAACCATTTTGCAAGAAATGTAGATTTAAATGCACTGTATGATTTTCATTTTAATTTATTCTCATAAAGGTGAAATTTATATGAAAATGGTGTGCAATTTAGAGCCTTCTTAAACTTGAAAACTTATTTCACAATTTTAAAAGTACTTTAGATGTGAGTGTGAATAATTTGAGTGTAGCATATACAGCCCTTGTACTTATTATTTGAGTTTTTAAATAGAATATTGTGTCATAGAATAAAATGTTAAGAACATGGATTTTGCATAACTTCTTTCATGTATGTTTTAAAACATTCTTTTGATAAGAAGGAAGAGGAGGGCCAAAATTAGTTTGGCTCAGTGGATGGAGCGTCGGCCTGCGGACTGAAAGGTCCCAGGTTCGATTCCGGTCAAGGGCATGTACCTTGGTTGTGGGCACATCCCCAGTAGGGGGTGTGCAGGAGGCAGCTGATCGATGTTTCTCTCTCATTGATGTTTCTAACTAACTCTCTATCCCTCTCTCTTCCTCTCTGTAAAAATCAATAAAATATATTTTAAAAAAAGAAGGAAGAGGAGGAAAAGGAGAAGGCACCTGTCATAAACCAAGGCTCCCTCACTGCATACATGGGAGCATATGCACGTTGTGTGCGTATGTATCTGTGTGCATACACAGACATATTTATTTATATGTAACTTGGGGTTGGCTATGCTGTTAATGGTGGGAAGCTGGAGGAACTAGACTGTGGATGGCCTCTTCACATGGGAAATATTACTGCAATATTGCAGGAGAGCAGTGCACCAGAATTTAGGCCCCAATGTTCAACACCAGCTATGGAATCAAAAGTATTAGCATGGAATTGAATTTTCATTCATTATGAAATCTAAGTTTTTCCTTAGACTTTTTTTTTAATTTACATAGTTTTATGTTTCCCTACCTACACTTTATCATCTCACACAGGAAGCCTTCTGATTTTTATTTATGTTTTTATTTTTTTATTATAATGTTTTAATCCTCACCCAAGGATATGTTTTTACTAATTTTAGAGAAATGGAGAGGGAGGGCGAGAGAGAGATAGAGAGAAACATAGGTGGCGGAGAGAAACATCAATAGGCTGCCTCCCACAGGCACCTTGACCCGGGATCAAACCTACAACCTGGGTATGTGCCTTTACTGGAATTGCACCCGCCACCCTTCCCTGCATGGAAGGACATTCCAACCAGCTGAGCCACACCAGTCAGGGCTGATTTTTATTTTTAAATTTCTACTTCGCTGAAACCTTACCTCGCTTTATTGTATTTCTACTTCATTTTTGAAGTATGTGTCTCAAAATTCTTCTTTAAAACCTACTTACTCTCTTAACTGCCTCATGTCAATCCTCCTTTTGTTTGGTCACTAGCACTCATTTCTTTTTATATTAGATCTTTCTGGAATCCATGATTTGATGTTTAAGTGATTTTCACTTATATATCTGAACAAGGAGTTATCCAATAGAAATTATTCTGTAATAGGATGCATAGTGATATGCCTCATTGTATCATAGGGGAAACTATGTGGTGAGCAAGGCATGATCATTTTGGGAAACCAATTGCATCTAAAATTACATATATTGATTATAAATATAATAATTATCAGCTATCAAACTGAACTATTAAATCTCAGATTTAAATATATACTTCTGTCAGTTAGCCTGTTGTGCATACCTCATTTTTGCATGTGTACATATATCAGTCCTTCTGAAAATTATGAATACCTTCTATATGCACTGTAAGATCGAGAAGAGCTGGTAGATATTTATTAGCAAGTCTGATTTTAGATTTTAGGTCAAGTGCTGGTTTTATATATTTTAAACTGTAATTCAGGAAAAGCTACTAGAAAATCATTCACTCGATTAAGGTTAAAATTTAGAACCCTTTACATTAACTGGAGTTAAAGTTAAAATTAATGGATTTTGCTTTTTAACTTAACAATGAATTTACTTTGAAGTTCTCTTAACCAGTTCAAAGCTAAGATGGGGGAGGGTTGTGAAAAGTTTGGAAACATTAACTTGCATTATTTGTTATTTTCAAATATACAGTTCCCATTATTTCCTCTAACCCCACAGAGGGGAAAAAGATAAGTATACCTCTGTTCCCCCAATATTAGAATATTAGCATACAGGGCTAGTCTAGTAGTCCCAGTGATCTAACCTACTCTAAGGCATTTTCTTAAAAGTAACTATGTAAATTAAAGCTATTCACTCCATTCCTCAACTTGCTCTTTTAAAACAGGAATGTCTCCCAGTTTTTGCTGCAATCAACGTTTTCCTTTTTCTCGGTCCATTTGCAAACCTTATTGACTTCGGCATGTATGGAGAATGCCAGCATGTGTCCAAATGGTGTATGTGCATGTGTGTTTGTGTGTCAGTGTGTGCATGCACATGTGCAGATAGTGTGCTCTCACAGGTTCTCAGGGTTTATCCATTTAGGTGATCAGGCAGACAGTATCTAGAAAACATAGCAGGAAAGATGTAGTTAAAATTAAGACCATGGAGCCAAATGTTTTTAGCAGTATACTGTATATTCAGGAATTATACCTAAACTAGAGGCCCAGTGCACAGATTCATGCACCAGTGGGGTGCCTTGGCCTGGTCTGCGGGGATCAGGTCGAAACCAACTCTCCGACATCCCCTGAGGGGTCCCAGATTGCGAGAAGGCAGTTCTCAGGTGGCACACCCTGGAATTGGCTACCTCCTCTCTGGTTCCGGGTGCATCACCCAAGAACCACAGCTGCCAAGTCACCGCAGCTCCGCAGCTCCTACATTGAGTGTCTGCCTCCTGGTGGTCAGTGCACATCATAGCTACTGGACGGAGCGTCTGCCTAATGGTGGTCATTGCACCTGCCTCCCTGATCACCCCTAACTGCCTCTGCCTCGGCCCCCGCCGCCACGGCTTCGTCAGGAAGGATGTCCGGAATGACATCCAGAAAGTCGTTCAGCTGTCCAGTCTAATTAGCATATTATGCTTTTATTCTTATAGATATAATTTTAATGTCCTAATTTATTCAACTAAACACATTTACATGAAACTATGGTTTTATTTTTTACATATTCTGTGTCCCTCATTATTACCTCAGTATGAATTCTTAGATTTATCAATATGAAAATATTGGGTTACAAGTATTCATATTTTAAATTTTGATACATTGGGCAAATAATCCTTGAGAAATATTATGCAATATTTATATATAAATGTACCATTGTAGTGTCAGTATTTTTTACCTTTGCCACTATGATGGGCATAATGTGCTATTTTATATTTGATTTGATTTTTAATTCCTTATTTACTAATGAAATTGTAGATTTTTATATGTTTATTAGTTAATTGCATATTTGTGTTCTTTTCCTATTCATATTTTTTTGCCATTTAATATTGAATTTTTCTTTGTTCATAAATTAGGGGCAATACGCACTTTCCTATTTTGTCACTTACCTTTCAAAATTAGTATTCCTAAAAATGTTTTTAATTTTTATGTGGATAATTCTATCAATCTTTTAGTTTTTGGCACTAATGTCATGCTTATAAAGTTCTTTCGTATCCCAAGGATAGTTTTCTTTTAGTCTTTTGTGATTTTCCACCATGTAATTCCTTAATCTACTTCTTCAAATGCATAAAATGGAAATCTTTTCCAAATTTTCAAATATCTAGTGAATTGTTCTGATACCATATTTTGAATAATACAGCCTTCCAATTGAATGAAATGCAGTATTTTAGGATTTAATATGCAACCCTGCCTATCTAGTGAAGAATCTGTGAGAATCAAGTTTTAGCCCAAAGATTATTTTTTGAAGACTTAGAAGCATAGATTAAATCAAATAATTATAAATGTACACCTTATTATGGAAGTGCAAATTAAATTTTCAGATACATATGTCTAGATTTTTAAATCAGGTTCAAAATGTACATATTTGGTCATAGAATACTGTGGTTGATGATTTCAAGCTCCACATATTGCCATCAATTTAAGAATTTATGGAGTGTTCTCTTTACAACCACATCATTGTGAAGAACTAAGATAGATCCATAGTATTCAGTTAGAGGTAGGATAATGCAAAGAAGGCTGTAACTCAGCAGCCTTCCCCTTTATCATCATTATCAAAGTGACACTATACAAAACACTCTGACATGTCATAGCCCCAGCCTCTCAGGTACTTAAATAGCTATTAAGACAATGCAGATTCAGATGGCCATAGACCAGCAGTAAACACCCATTCCTTCTTTCACCTAGTCATTCTTTTTTTGTTTGTTTGGTTCATTTAATAGATATTTATTGAGTACTCACTTTGTGTTTGTGCCAGATGTGGTTCCTATCTTCTGGGGATACAACAATGAACAAAATACATTTAAAAATCCTTACCCCCATGGGGCCAACCTGGATAGAGAATTACTAATAAACAAGTAAACATATAGCATTTCTACACCATGCTCAGGCTAAAAATGCATGAGGTGAAAGAGGGGAGCTAGTAACTGCACCCAGAGTCATGCTGGATGGGGTTAGAGAAGGTGGAGCCTGGAGATATCTTACTAAAGAGCATTCTAGGAAGTAACAAGAATAAGTGCAAAGGGTGGAGACAGAAAAATTAAGTTATTTTTGAAGATGGTGACTATATTTCAAAAGAATAAATATATTCGGAGTTGTAGAATAGAAATAAGGCCTTGAAATGGAATTTTAAAAACCATCTACCTATAGCTGTTTACTGCTGATATAAATTTCTTCAATGCTGAAACATTTTCATGGTTAGCAGGGCAGTTAACAGTGGACATTGACTCAGTTAGACCTGGTTCCTTCCATTCAGCTCTGCTACTTTAGCAGTTTGTGGCCTGAACAAGTTACTTATGCTTTCTCCAGGAATCACTCCATTCATCTGTAAAATGGGCATAATGGCAATATTTACCTGATAGTTGTTGTGAAGAGTCAATCATGTAATGCATGTCAGAATAGTTAGCATAACGATTATCATAGTAAAATCTGTTAATATTAGATCTGATGATTTTTACTATTTTGACAATAGCAACTAATTTAATTTTTATTCTAATCTCATGAAAATCTACAAAATTGTGAGCCATCATACTTCACATACTATCACTTTCCTAGATGTGGAATGTTATAATTAGGTCATACATTGCCCTTCTTGAGTGCCCTGTTCTAGACTCAATATTTGGCATTGCACTTTACAATATTATCTTCAGTTACCAAGTTTACCCCCTCCTTTTGGTTGAGTTAGTCAACGTTCCTGTACTCACACAATTATTGGCCCTCTGTACTGGAAAGTCAGGTAGGGCTTCCGAGAAAACAAGCCTTGGTTATTATTTCAAAGGCCTTACTGTAAATCACATAGGAAATTAAATCTACAAGTATGGTCTAGAAATTCTGTGCAGATAGAATACTCATTGAAGGCTAAACTCACCCATCATTTTCCATTCTCCACATACTTCACTACCTTCAGGCCCTTGATCATGCCATTTGGAAACCTTAAATGCCTTCTTCTCACCTTATCTCCATCAGTCAAAATCACACTCACATTTCAAGACCCACTGTAAATGCCACATCCCATTTTACACTATCTGAAAATGTATTCTCTTTTTATTAAAAATCACTTTAGACTTCTTGCCATAAATAGCTATATATACTACCAATAAGAAGCTTCCTGTTGAATAAAAAGTTGTACTTTGATGTTCTTGTTTCTGTCATAGTTCCTAGGACTAGACTTTGTACTCAGTGTCTACCCAACACTTGTCTGTGGGCTTTAATAATCCTGGAAGGAAAGACACATTGGAAGGAGTCACCAGATCTATAGGCATGGACTTTGAGATGTTTCTCTGATCATGAGACTGAGGCAGAGTTTTAAATATTAGAAAATTCCCTAACAAACAGACTAAGAAATTGATTGAAATAAAAAATTTTGTAATCTGTTTTAAAAAATGAAATGTAATTCCTGTTATCTCCACTAGACTTTTGTATAATGTTGGGTATAAGATTTAACCAAAAACCTTTTTTCCCCCATTAGAATTAATGAATAAAAAAGTTTAGAGTTTATTTGTAGTGACACTATATTTCAACATATCTGACTCACTTTTCATATTTATAAGATAGAAATAATAATATTTTCATCTCTCAGAGTTATTAAATTAAATGAAGGAATATACACAAAGTGCTCAACAGAATTCCTGGTGCATACAAACATGTCAGATCTAAGTATAAGCTATTATTATTTAGTCAATTTGAATAACACTATTCAGGCAATATATTTTAGTATTTTTTATTATGATTTGGGTACAAAATAATAAGTAAGGGAATATAAAAATTAGCATAATGATTGGGATTTTAAAAGCAGCCTCTGCACAGTATTCTAGGAGAACAGAATCCCATGATACAACAATGTCTACTCAAGCTTGAAAGGACAATTGTCATGTTTTCTCCGACTCTGTGGTGCAGGGATTTTATATCATAATTTCGTATAATATCGAACATTAGTATTAAAAGGCCATTCATTAAAGAAAACGCTTTCATAATGCATTAAATAGAATTCAATTAATGTAAATCATATTAATAGCAATGTTTGGTGCTTATGTAACATCTATGTCAGGTAACGAATTAAGCATGTTATTAAGTCGCTGCAGGTTGAAAACAGCATACCTTTGTCTGTCTTCATATAATCCCTTCATTAGTTCACAGTCCTCCTAGGAGTATCAAAAAGTTGTCTGGAGGTCTCTACATTGTGGGGTTGGTATCAGAATCTCTGTGCTTCACAACTACGTTTCTTGACAGCTCCCCATGCGTTACACAGTGTAGGGAGATGGTGAATGTATTTTTTTTCCTAACACGTTTCTCAAACAAATTAGTTATGTACATTTTCTCCAGAGGTAGCAAACAAATAGCTTGTCAGTGGAAAGTGAAAAGAGGCATTTCAGGTTGAGTCAGCCATCTTATCTCTGCATTCGCAGGCAGGAGGACAAGATTTTCTGAATTCTGATTTAATAGGTTTCTTTAAACCCTCATTTGAAACTACATCTCTTAGGATAGTTTACTATAAATCTAACGATTGTTTCTATTTTTGTGACTTATGTGTGAAGATGCTTATAACAAACTTTTTTGTGTGTACATGTGTAGATTTAGTTACTCTACTGGAAATTTATGATTATGATAGCTTCAGAACATAAAGATTGATGCACACATACTATAGTTTTCTTCCTTCCTCATTGTTGGTTAGAGATAGTGTTTTCCTTACAAAACACTTTCATCTTGCAAATTAAAAAGCTATATAGTAGCAATTGTGATTAATATTGAGATAATAATTATAGAAAAGTAAAATAAAACTGTTGCATCATAAATTAATTTCCTTGTCATGGATACAAGCCCCTGTTAAAGTAAAATATTGAAAGGGAGATGGATTACTTCCTGGCTATGGTCAGATTTTGTCTATCTACACAGTTGATTATATAACACCAATGGGTTTCAATTTTCCTAAACTAAAACATAAAAACAAAGATATGTTTAAACTAGTTAAATGAATCATAATATCCTAAAGACATTTGACTAAAAATGGTGCCTGCCACATGTCTTAACATTTTTTTAAGGTCAGATGTATAGAGATAATATGGAAAGATGAGTATGATCAATTAAACAAAATGCAAATGATTGTGTGTTAGACTGTAATACCATATAAGGAAGAAAAGATGAGCGTGGGTTTGATTAATTCAATATTTCATTACAGAAGTGTGTGTGCGTGCACGTGTGTGCATGTGTATGTGTGTGTGTAAGGGGGATGTGCCTCTGTGGATGTTTCCTTACTTAGCACCCCTTCCTCTTCTTCAGTTAACTAACTCCTGCTTACTCACACTAATCTTTTCTGAGTCCCCCTCACTCTGACATTTCCACAACACTCCTGTGGAACGTGTACTGCAGTATTTAACAGGATTTTTTTTTCTTTTTTTGTGATTCTTTATATATCTGTTTCCAAAAATAGACTGTGGGCTACTTGAAGTCAGTGACAAATCATTGTGGTATTTTCAACACACCTTGTAAGGTCAGACACATTAACATGTAATATTTGTTGACTAAATTAACAAATATACTACAGAGGCAGGTTGCATGCTGCTCACGTCTTGATCTCTGGACCAGTTTGCCTTTGTTCACAACCTGGCTCTTACTACTTAAAAAAAAAAAAAGACAATTCTTTTAGGCAAGTATTAGGTTTACAGCAAAGTGGATCAAAAGGCACAGATATTTCTCAAACTCTCCCTGCCCCCTCACATGCAGTCTTTCCCATTATCCACATCTCCCCGCCAGAGTAGTTCATTTGTTACAACTGATGAATCTACATTGGCACATAATCATTTAAAGTCCATAGTTTACCTTAGGGTTGGTTCCCACTTGGAGTTTTACATTCTATGGGTTTGGACAAATGTACAATAACATGCATCCATCATTATTGTATCACACAGTATTTTCACTGCCCTAAAAATCCTTTGTGCTTTGCCTATTCATCCTTACCCCCACCCAAGCCCAATCTACTACTTTTTAGGTGTGGCATATTGAGTAAGGCATTTTACTTTGTCTCAATTTCCTCATCAGTAAAATAAGGATAATAATAATACTTATCTTAAAGGTTTGTTAGGAACATTAAAAGAGTGAGATCACATAGTGCCTAGCAGTTAGTTAATGTACACAACTGTGAGTTTTTAAAAACATTATGTACTAATCTAAAATAAAATGAAAACTTTTGGAAAGTGTTGGAAATGGCATACCTTACCGAGGACAGTTAGATATTATTTTGACATTGAAACAATGGGTGTATTTTTGGACCAAATTCAAGATGATCTGCAAAAACAGATTGATAGTTAACCAGGGCCACTGTGAACAGGGTCATGGCATGTGCCAGTGAAATGAAAGACTGGATACATTGCTTTTAGTTCAGACAAAATGTAGCTGATGGTAATTACAGAGAAAGCCTAGTCATTTAAAATTCAAATAGACAAATTACAAGAATAAAATGTTTTCTTTGTGACTATGGAGTCCATAGTTTGAATGAAAGATTGGTTTAGAGATTCCCATGTCTTACTTGGAATAATTTTAATATTAAATTTTGTAGAATATGATTTTGAGTTATGAGACGAACGGTGAGGGCAAAGCCAATAAAGTTTTAACTCCTCCAAAAATTTTAAGAAAGGCATTTACAGTTGTTTTCAGTTATTTCGGATGTGTCCCTTCGGGGATTTTAGTCTTTGCTGATAATTGTAAAAAAGACATGTATAGGTAGACTCATGTATGGCTTGGAATGCTTATGGGAAGAAGAGAAAATTATGTTGATTAAATGGTTAAAATATTTAGCTCTCTAGATAAACATGTCACTAAATGAAATTTATAAACAGTGTTCTCTCTGGGGAAAATACCATACACGTGAATGTATATTGCATGCTACAGAAATGTTAAAATAAATAGTATTAAATTGATATTTCTTTAATTAAAACTTTCAGTTACATTAAGCTGTTTTTTAAACTCACAAAATGTTTATAAAACATGACCATATTTTTCTGGTTAATCACTAGATATACTTTATAAGGTGTCATTTGCCATTGATGTAAGTAAATAATTTAAGTGGAAGCAAGAATATTTCAAGACTCCTGATAAAAATTAATATAAAAATATATTCACTAAGTTAAGCAATTTAAACAAAGATTAATACATTAATTATAAGATTAATATAACTAATATATTTCATGGACTTAATATTATTAATGTAGAGATTCTAACAATGGAGAAAAGGACTTCAAATGTTAAGCACTAGGTTATCTCAGGTATGTAACCTGTCAAACAGGAACTCTCTTTCATAGTTCTGACTATCATTAATGGTTAACAACTATCTACAAATGCTTAAGAGTAGCTTAGTCACATTCCAATTTGTTTTAACTTTTATTTTGTGGTATTTTCTCATTCAGTATTTAATAACTCCAACTTACATGGATATTTAGATATTTTTTCAATGATCTTTGAAACAGGTTTTGTATCAAATAAATTTCCTGTACAATTTCAGGTCTACATAGTGTGAGTTTTGCAATCAGATGCATTATTTCTTCTCACCAGAGTAGCTACTGTCACTCCTGATTTTTGTTAGTGATGATTTCAGTTTACCCACTTTAACCTTGTGTTTGAGCAATTACCAATTCATATCAACACTTAGAATATGTGAATTGCTGCTTTCCTGGTCCCTGGAAAATAATTCTCATGTGACAATTGTCATGTGACCAATGTATGACACAAAATATAGTTTAATAATGTTGAGAAATGAGGAATATCCATAATTTGAATATAATCATACTTTTAGGAATAACATATTTCTTAAGAGCACACATCTCTAAACAAGCTTCCTGGCAAAACAATAAATCCTATCTAATAAAGAGGGAATATGCAAATTGACCATCACCTCATCACAAATATGGCGGCACCCATAGCCACAAGATGGCGGCACCCAGTCCCCTCAGCCCTGCCGGCATCCCCCAGTCCTTTCAGCCCCGCAGGTGTGTGGGGGGTTGGCAGGTGCATGGTGCAGCTGGACTCGCCCTCAGCCTCCCAGCCATCCAGGGCTGGCCCAAGGTGTAGGCAAGACTTGGATGTCAGCTGCCCAGCCACCCAGGGCCACCTGAGGCTCAGATAACCAGGGCTGGCTGAGGCTTGTGCTGCTGGCAGTAGCAGCAGCAGAGGTGTGATGGGGGTGTCACCTTTCCCTAATTGCCGGGTCACCTCCCACCCCTGAGGGCTCCTGGATTGTGAGAGGGGGCAGGCCAGGCTGAGGGACCCGCCTCCAGTGAATGAATTTTCATTCACCAGGCCTCTAGTATAAAATAAAATAGCAAATGCCTATTTTACCACATTCTTAGAGATTTATAATATACTAGAGGCCTGGTGCACAGATTCGTGCACCTGTGGGGTCGCTTGGCCTGACATGTGCCCTCTCACAATCTTGGACCCCTTGGGGGATGTTGGACTGCCAGTTTTGGCCTGGTCCCTGGAGGCCAGGCCGAGGGACCCCACTGGTGCACGAATCCATGCATTGGGCCTCTAGTATGCATATAAGATCTTTGGTTAATCTCTTCCCACCCTTCCCCTCCTCCCATCCCTCTGAGATTCATCAGTCTATTCCATTTTCCATGCTTGTGAATTGAGCATCTGCCCCTGGTGGTCAGTACACATCATAGCTACTGGTTGAACAGTCAAACGGTTTGACACTTAGCATATTAGCCTTTTATATATATATAGATACTAGCATAGTGAAAGCTCTGAGAAATTGTCCCACAAAACAAAGATATTAAAATCATTGGGGATTTATAAAGTCTTTCCACAAAATATATGTAGGTTTAATAGGTTCAATGGACATTTCCCAAATTAATATGAGCACAGAACCTTTTTAATATTTTATTTTTAATTATTTTAACTGGTAATTTAATTTTGTGTATTTGTATTTGTTTAGTTAATGTACAGAGTTCCTTGCTGTCTTAGTCTTGCTCAGGCTGCCATAACAAAATACCATACATGGGGTAGCTTAAATAACAGCAATTTAGTTTCTCATGGTTTGGAAGACTGGAAATGCCAGCATGGTAAGTTTCTGCTGATGGCTCTCTTCATGGTGTGTAGACAGCTGCCTCCACTCTGCGTCCTCACATGGCAGAGAGAGAGAGAGAGAGCAAGCAAGCTCTCTGGTGTCTCTAATTATAAGGGGACTAATCCCACAGGAGGGCTTCAATGATAGGTCTTTATCTAAACTTAATTAACTCCCGAAGGCTCTATCTCCAAATGCCATCACATGAATTAGGGTTTCAACATATACATTTTGGAGGGGAACAATTCAGTTTATAACACCTGCCATGTAAACAGTTGAGGTATTGTTGTGTGTTTTGTGTTCTTCAGCCAGTAATCCTAGGGTGCTCTTCAAATGTCAGTGGGTGATCTTTTTTATGCCTGTCCCATGGAATTCAGTATTTTGGTGACTTTGGAAAACCATCTTTTTGATGAGTTAGTTCATAATCTATTCGTACTGAGAACTAAACATGGCTGGGACACATACCTACACAGCGAACACAAAACCTCTACACAAATTTGGGATATGAGATTGATAAAATGAGCACATTTGTCATAATTGCAAAAAAGTAATTTATCCTTTAAAGTTTTACCAGTTACAGGAAAAACAAACACAACTGTATGCAAAAGGAAAATAATGCTAATCATAACCTCCGTGGATTATTGCTATTGATGCCTTTCAAAAAACAAACAAAAAATATTCAACTAACAAATTAACAGGGTTGTTCTAAGGGAAAACTACCCATTTGTAAACTGAGGATTATAAATCAGCTGTTTCTTTTAGTGAAATATATACATAGGTTAATCTTAGAAGGTCATTTGCATTCTTTTACATCGATGGATCAATTTCATGAGGTTAATTTAATTTAGAAGATATCAATGATTATTTGTGTTTTTCATATTTTAGATTAATTTTATAGTCACAAGGGTAATTTTTTACATATAATTATCTGCTTTTTATTAGAGATTTTAGAACTGAAATGGAAGAAAAGGAAAGATTAAGAGGATAAATTATATCTGGTTTCTGCTACGGATAAAGATAAACCTCAAGCACTGATTAAATTTAGCCAGAATTATGGTTTGTCTACAATGAATTATCTGAAAAACATGGCCATAGTCACTGTAATGTTAAATTAATTTTTAAAATTTGTTTTTATATTTTATATGTAATATATGCTTATATCAGATAAACTAAAAATCTTCAGATGTAGAACTATGTGATTCTCCATCCACTGATAATACCTCCTAATATTTTAGTGTTTCTTCATACTCTTTTTTTCTATACATATTTATTGCTTACTTAATTTAATTTCTCTATCTGTCTTGTACTCTTTTATGTCCTTATTGTCAAGTTTGTATTCTGCTTTTGTACTTTACTTAGAACATAAACATTTTCTCATAAATTTCTCATAAATATCACTCTTCATGATCTCATAATGTTCAAGTGGGAATTTAAATCATTAAGCAAATTGTACCTTTCCAATTAGAAATTAGAATATATGTGTGACATATATTTGACTATATACAAGGTATCCCTCCAAAATGTACACACACTTTGAATAATTATTAATTCCAATGGACTTTGAATAATTATTAATTCCAATGGGTTAAATCTGAAAATAAACATCCATCGGCTATTAGCTATTAAAGTATGTATACATTTTTTTTTTTTTTTGGGTACACGCTGCATATAAAGTTTTCATATATCTTGATTTGGCTTTGTAGAAGCAGTTTACTAGAAAAAAAATTACAGAATATAAACACACAATTGGCGTTTTCCTGGGGTGAATAGATTAGAGAAGGCAAATGAACTCTTGTAGATTAATGGAGCAAGCTGCTTTCACCCCTGAATGCTTGTTTTTGTCCCAAGACGAAAATCAATGCTCACTTGCCGCTATGTATTTTTCTTCTGCACTATTATCCCACAGGCTATTTAATTTTATTTTCCTTCTCAGAGAAGGGAGTGTGTTTTTATTTTTGCAACTCTAATATCTAGACCATTGCTTGTTGTACAGTAGTATCTACTTGCCTTAGATAAATGGATGAAAAAATTGAATGGTTGAATGGAACCCTTCTTTAGGCAGGTAGGATTTGGAACCAATTTTTTGGTAGGTAGCTAACTCTTGTGGCATTTCCCAATTTATAACCATCACAATCTCTGGATTATACATGTTTTTTTTTTTTCTCCAACTCTCAGGAAGATAACTGAACTTAATTTCTCAAAAACTATTGAAGAAATTAACAGAAGATAATGTCTAGGAAGAAGTTTGGGGATTGAAAACAATCTGTAATGTACCTTCCCTCTGAAATGTCAAATGCCTCTAACTCTTTGATGCACTTAGCTTCTTATTAATGCATATAACTTTTGTTTCCTTTTGTTAAGCTTGTTTTGACTTCACCCTCAATAAGCACAGTAAATGGTCTAGGGAGAGTTAGAAAACATTATATAGTTGTGGGAGAGAGACAGAAATTAACATGAGACATATTTAATGATGTAAAGTAAGGAGAGAAGTCTACCTAGTGATCTATCTTGAAAAGAAACATTTATATTCAAAAGTGCAGGGAAGGGTGTACCTGGGTGGATTCCTAAGTAAATGAGATATTAGGTGTGGATTTGGACATCTCTAAGCCATTGTTCTCCTCTTTCAATGCAGATGGTTGAAAATACTTAAGGGCTGCAGTATGGCTCATGTGTGAAGCTGGCAAAAACAATTACCAAAGTCATAAATTTGATTTCATTCAAGCTGTTAAGGGTAATAATTTATTTAAGTGAGGTCTTCTGCTTTGATTAGAACTAGGAGAGTTCAGCTGTTCTGATTCTCTGGAGTAGAGCTCCTTGCTGTTGTAGATAAAGGAGGTTTGAAGTTAGTTACTATTGGAACAATTGATCATTTCACAAGAAAATGTTTTTGCTGTTTCACTTCCACTTTTCAGTTGTTGTTTTTTTTGTTTGTTTGTTTTTTCTCCCCAAGAATAACTTATTTCTAACAAAGCAAATAGGCCTACATCTTATAAAAATACCTTGATTGTATCAGATGTTCTGTGAAGTCAGGTAGCTTGATTTAGGCCACACCTTGTAGTAAATTGGTAGAGGCAGTATTTAAGCCCAATGTGTCAAGGCAATGCAACCTGTGTTTTTGGCTACAGCACTATATGTGTTCTCTTGGAAGTCCCCTAAAGCTCTGTTGAAAGTAATTTAAATATTTTTGTAAATATTTAACAATTAAGGCATCTCCCCTGAAATCAAACCCTCTAGCAGTTAGTGACCAAGACAGTGGTAAGGGTAAAATACCAAGGAGACCTAAACTATCTAGGTCATAAAGAGATAGAGGGAAGTCTTGTTAAAAGAAAAAAAAATCCAACTTCCCCTCAATCAAGAAGTTGGGTATAACTCCCAGGAAAGGTTCCAAATAGTCCTATTCTTAGGCAAAAGGGTAAGTGACTTGACTTCCTACAAATCTTTCCTGCCATTCCTGTCCATTGTTTGCATATATATCCCAAGACCTTGCTCTCTTCTAATTTTAAACTAATCCTCATTTGGGTGTTAGCTGGTGGCTTTAGGGTATTACCACCATCAAAGGTATTTTCATTTTAAAGAAAGGCTTTGAAAAATCCTAAAGCTTTAAAACATCTATACTAATAAAAGGGTAATATACTAATTAGGCCAGATAGACCTGACCTCTTCTGGACAAAGCCACAGTGGCGGGCTGAGACAGAGGCTGTTAGGGGTGATCAGGCAGGCAGGCAGAGTGGTTAGGGGTGATCAGGCAGGCAGGCAGAGTGGTTAGGGGCGATCAGGCAGGCAGACAGGTGAGCAGTTAGGAGCCAGCAGTCCCAGATTGTGAGAAGGATATCCGACTGCCGGTTTAGGCCCGATCCAGGATTGGGCCTAAACCAGCAGTCGGCCATCCCCCGAGGGGTCCCAGATTGGAGAGGGTGCAGGCCGGGCTGAGGGGACCCCCCTCCCCGCCCCCGTGCATGAATTTCATGCACCAGGCCTCTGGTAAAGTAATAAAAACCTAAAAAAAACACACAAGATAACCCCGAAAGCAGTAAATCTCTATTGGTGAATTGGGGGCAATGTCATAGGTTGGGCTGGAGATATCTGGGGTGAAAAAAGCCCACTGGGTCTGTTCTAACCAACACTTGAAACAAGGTGTTCCTACTTAGCAGCCTGACTTCTACTTCCAGAGCAAGGGCCCTGAGGACAGCTCCTGTGGCCTGAATGATAGAGAGCTTCCAAACCATTTCATTTTCTTTAAAGGCAAAAGCAAATTAAAGGGCTAAAATGTATAAGTCTTAACTTCCATTTCCTTTCCCACTTTCTCCATGGCATTTTGCTTGAGATCTCCCAATGCATCTATTCTCTTTTCCTTGTCTTCTGGTGTATATTATCCGTAGACACAGAATTCCAAAGTTTACTGTTGTGTCTTACTCTTCATTTCCTGGAAACTTTGAGACCACTAGAATGGATGAGGTAGGATACTTCAGGAATTGGGAAAAAGCCCTCATAACTTGTGTGTTAAAGTTTATTTAAATACATATAGTGAAATAAAAAGAAAATGAAATTAAAAAATTGAAATTTAAAAAAGAAAATAAATACATACGATGAGCCAGGCCCTGAGCTAAGTTTTAAGGATCCAAAGATATATTTAATATACTCTCTGCCATACAGTCTTGGCAGTGAAACAAATAGGCAGATCCCATGGGCTTTCATAGTGCATAGAAAGGATACTAACTAGACATGGTTAGTAAGAAGAATGATTAAGGGGATGGGAGTGAGTTGGTGCAGAAAGGGGCTTTCCTGACGAAGAAGGCAGCATCCATAAAGATAGTGTCATAGGAGACAAAGCAACTGATGACATTGCTAGAAATTCATTAGGGTCAAATGAAAGGGTGAGTTTGAAAAAGTAGGTAAGGGCCAAGTTTTGGAAGATCTTGGTGCTGTGATAAGGAATGAGAATTGTATAGGGAAACTATTGATATTTTTAAGCAAATGGAAAACATGATTGAATTTGCATTTTAGAAAAATCCTTCTGAGAGTAATATGGAGTGTTGCCTTGACTCTGGACTCTAGGCTTCAAATGAGACAAAGTTTGGAGTAGATCTTAGAAAAGTTCAGAAGGCTATAATCATAGCTCAAATAAGAAATAAAGGATTGACCTGGAAGATAGGAGTGGGACTAGAGAACAAAGAATGGATTACAGAGGTCTTCAATGGGATGTTTTTGAGTGTACAAAGGAAGGAAAAGACAGCTGAGTCCTGGATTTTTGACTTAATCAACTAGGTGCCATTTTACTGAACCAGGGAAAGAGGATTAGGTTTTAATGGGGAATATGCTGAGTTTAGATTTGGACAAGTGGAGTCTTACATCATTCTAAAACACCCAAACAGAGATGATAGGCATTAACCTGTCTGAATCCCAAGAGCAAGATCTAGGCTCCAGGAATATATTTAGCCATAATTCCTTAGCATCTCACTGCTGCCAGTAGAAAGATCAGTCAGGTTGAAGGGAGACCATTAGAAGGTTGTTGATTGTCCTGAGGCAAGTAACAGGAGTTAAAGGACCAGCTGAGGATAAAAAGTAATAATGAAGAATAAAAATAAGCAGCCAAAGAGAGACTTCAGAACAATAAGCTGGAGAGTGCCCTTATAGATTAGCAAAACAAACACATGTTCTCCTTGCTCCCCAGGGTCTGGCCCCAGGCAGTAACTGTAGCCATATCAATCTCTGTTCCTCACCTTATTTGACCTGTTTCAGCCCAGTGGAAACAATCCTGTATATCTGTATATTTCATGCTTCCATTTCACTCTCAATCTTTTCTTCCATTCTTTCTCTCCAGGTCTAACTCATCCTTCAGAATTCTCTTCTAAAGTTCCCACTGCCATGAAACCTTATCTCTCTTCCCTCAACATGGAAGTCTTATCATCCAGCCTAACTTTCAATTAGTAATCAGACTGCAACTTTGTTATGACACTTAGCACATTCCAGCTTGCACCATATTTAGTGTGCCCCAAGTTGTCCCCACTCCCCTGCCCACCACTCTCCCAAGGAATAAGCTCCTAAAGAACCCATTCTCCCAAATTAGCCTACACAATGTACTACTTTGAAAACAAGTGCTCACTAATTATTTATTGAATCACCACACATAGTACTTACATTAAATAACAGAGGTAAGATCTTCCAGTCTTCTGATGAGGGAAAGAACCTCAGCTGAGGCTAACATGGAAATGCTAATTTATGAAGTTTGTATCTGGAAGTTTCAATATATCTAAGCAGATATTGACTAAATAAATGATGGAAAAGCATTTCATAAAAGCACATTCAAGATACAGAGGGTGAAAGTGGAAACATAATGATAAGTATGTTTGTTTTAAAAATTGCTAACATACATTCATGTTATTCTCATACAAGGATAGTGAATACTTGTGTCCTCCTCACCTACTGTTTTTATTTTATTAAATTAATATTATACAATAGGCATTTATAATTTTAAAAATTAATCTTGTATAATAGGCATGTAAAAACAAGCACTACTAAACCACAAACACAAGGTATTTTTATTTATCCTCAAGGCAGATATAAGATGCTATACTGGCAGTTTCTCAATGATGTCCTACAAATAATCCTAAACCTTTCCAATGTATTTTAGTATATGAAAAGTAAGGCAACCCAGTGGGGCTGTTCATTTAAATAGAATAAGGGTTAAATGATAACTTGACTTATCTTTTTTATGACAAAAAATAAAGAAATTGCAAGACCTTTTCACACATTAGATATGTATTGTCATTTATCATCTAGATATCAGGCTAGCAGTGCAAAGTAATAAAACATATCATCGAAAAATGTGCTATAGGTCTGAATCACTCTTTCATTCCACCTCCCAGCTAACTGTAGTATTAAATCAAACAAGCAGAACATTTCCTTAGGCAGCCATTGCCTTTTAATTTCCTGAAGAACCTTAAAATATCATTCATTACAAGTACTACACATATTTGGTTTTTAAAAGTCTCATAAATCAATAGCAGGCTGACTGTAATAATTATTACAAGTTAGTGCATAATTTTCGTGCTGAAGGCTGCATGCAGAACTTTAGCATATGCAAACGAGGCAATTCAAACTGTGTATAGATATTAATATGAAGAAGCAGGTAACGAGGTGCAGGCTATGAATTATGCATCAAGAGTGGCTGATCTTCAATGAGGAAAATGAATTCAGCATGTAATCTAATTAGTGATGGAAGTCTATTACATCTAACTGCAAAAGCAACCGTCCTTGAAACAAATTTATTTACAGTCCATGTTACCACTTGAAACAACTTTGAAATGATGTGTAAGACAACAGCTTAATTGTAAAAATTTTTTGTTTGTTTGTTTCAGTTCTAGACCTGGAAGGCCTCCGAAGAGGACTCAAAGTGTCACTTCCCCAGAGAACTCGCACATCATGCCACATTCTGTCCCGGGCCTCATGTCTCCTGGGATAATTCCACCAACAGGTAAGAGGGTGCTTATTTATACTAAAAAATAGTGAAAGCCAGCTAATGCCATAGCATATATAAATAATATATATGATATATATTTATGTAGACATTTACACCCATTTGATTATGTTTTGCTCACACTAGGATGTTACTGAGGTAAATTTATTTCAAAACTGCTTTATAGTTATCATTTGTTTATTTATAATAAAATGAAAGAGGCTTATTGGAGCCCACCGCTAGAAGTTATTCTCATTAATCCTCTCACTAATATCAAACAACCACGTATTATCCCTGTTTTCCTATTGAGGAATCGAAGCTCAGAGAGAGTCAGTGACTTTCCCAAGGTCAGGCAGCTGGTAGGTGTCAGTGGTTATGCAAACCCTTATCTCCAGGTTCTAAGCTTACTTCTCATCCCATTAGTGTTCCAAAATAGATTGAAATGCATTCAGACAAAAGACAGTAACAATGTCAAATAGAAACATCTCCTACCTTCTCTCAATCTATAATGTGAATTCATTTCCATTAGAAACATTTGAAGGATGGTTATTACTAAAATTTTGACAATGTATAAGAGACTAGCCTTGACCACATAAGCTTCATACCATAAACAACTTAACTGTTACGCTGCATGCAAAATAACTATTTGATTTCCACTAAAAATAACTATTTGTGTTAATCAAGTCTTTTATTCACTTGCACACATTTTCCACTTTCCATGTTTCATCCAGACCCGTGAACAAATTAAAATAATAGCAATGATGATGACATTATTATATAATATTTGCAATAATTATCACCATAATAGAAGTTTATTTAGGAGATATACATATAGACATAAACATATAATTGCCATAGAAAAGGACTAGGATTTTCACTTTTTTCTCTGAATTCCCATATCAACATGTTGTGTGTGTGTGTTGTTGTTGTTGTTCTTTTGTAACATTTGTCTTTCTCTGTTCTGTAATATTATCATGGGATATATTTTTTCAAATTTCATATTTGGTTGAAAGCTCCTTGAAAACAATGAATGTTTTAATTCATTTTTATTTTTGTGGTAGCATTTGAACAGTTTATTCACCTTTGTGGACCTTTATCAAACATCTGTTGAGCTGAATTTGAAGCTATTTATTCATTTTATATGTCTGATTTTTTCAGTAAGGTACCACATTATAAACTTAACAGTAAATTATTTAAAGTCCCTTAGAGAATTGCATTTTTATGCTGATTTTGCTGATGAAAAATCAAGACATAGAAAATGAAATTAATAGCTGAAAATGACCCAATTGCAAAGCAAGTGTCATTATTTCTATTTGTTTAGTTAGTCATATTTCTCAAACAGAATCTTACTGCCTGAAATTCTGATTACACAGAAAATAGGGTGATGAAGGCCTGGGGTGGGGAGTGGAGGAGGACTAGGAGGGGTTAATGGGGGGAAAAAAGGGACATCTGTAATACTGTCATAAATAAAAATTAAATACAATAAAATTATAGATTTGAGATATAGAAATGAAATAGGTAGTGGTTTTTTTTTAAGTTTTAATGGTTTTTATTTAACTAGATAAAATTTCCTGATTCAAATATTTGTTGTTCTTTTTATGTAGTGCAGAAGCCAGATGGAACTAAAATCTTAACTTTTCATATTTAATATTTGTAAGACTCAGGTGTACTAGAAGAAAGATCTAAGAATCTTTGACAATAAATTTCATAATAAACTATGTTTTAGAGATTTAAAAAAGTAATCACTTTTAATAATCATTGTTCTATATTTGATAAGTTTTTGTTGACTGTCACATATTAATAAATGCAGTTACCTGATGAGTGAAAAGTATTCTAGATTGTTTTCATATTAAAAGGAAATATCTGGTTCAAAATTTTCAGCGAACATTTAAACTTTGAAGGTGAAGACAGTAAATAGTTTATTACCAAAAAGATGATGAAATAAGATGGTGTCATCATGTTACGTGGATAGCAACACCTCACATATTTAACACCATCAAGTGACTTCACAGTACGTGGAGTTTGTGAATAACTGGTGATCATATGCCAAAACTCAAAATCAAAATATTAAGTTATTTTTGATAGGCCTCTTTCTGGCTTTCGGGACACTGAAGATAATTAAACTCGTCTCATCTTTATGGGCATTTATTTTCGAATTAGGTTCATTTCATTTATTTCAATGGTTGTGCTGTTCTCAGACTTTTTTTTTTTTTCTTTTCATTTACTTTTTAACTTTTGTTCTATGTATATCTTGTGAACCCAGAAACCAGAAATTATTTTAAGCTTATTAAGCATTATATTGAAAAAGACTTCATACAGTCATGTTCAATAGAAGGATGAGGAAACAAAGGCTCATCAGGAGAGTAAACTGGATTGAAAAGTGGGTCTTGGACAGTGCAGCGCTCTGTAGAGCTCAGTGACTGGCTTTAAGTCAGGGTGTGTGAGCTCATTATTGCCTCTTTCACTTACTTTCAACTTTTAGAGATTGGTCCAAAGATTTGAAATGGCCAAAAGTTTGCCTCTTGCACATAAATGATGTTATCCTAATTTAATATGATTGCTCTTTTTACATATCATTTTTGTAGCTGGAGAGGTTTAGATTTTAGGGAATATAGAATAGCTTCATCCTTGAGTTATTGACTATCTTAAAATATTGACCAGAAATCTAATGGTGTTAAAGAAATCTTATAGTTCTCAAAAGAGTGTAACATGTTTCTTCTAGGAAGAACTTAGAATATTGGTGAAATATGATTCAACATGAATATATAGACTTTTATGTCCCAGGACTTTATTTATATTTGCTACATTCTTTTCCTATAATTGTTACTTTCTTAGAAAAAAATATGTCATTTTTTTCTTTCTAAGATGGGTGAAGTGTGTTATTTATTTTTGTTAAACTCAAAGAAAAGTTATATATCGATATTGTTGACATTAAGCCAACTAGTTTTTTAAAATATATGTATTTTTATTGATTTCAGAGAGGAAGGGAGAGGGAGAAAGAGATAGAAACATCAATGGTGAGAGAGAATTGTTGATTGGCTGCCTCCTGCACGCCCCACACTGAGGAACCAGCCCACAACCCTGGCATGTGCCCTGACTGGGAATCATGCTGCGACTTCCTGGTTCATAAGTAGACACTCAACCACTGAGCCACGCCGGCCAGGCCAAACTAGTTTGATGACATTTCTACTATATTTTTGACTTGTGACTTTATAATTTTAAAAATTTGTTTCCAATAGTATATTTATCGTATCAATATCTTTGAAAGACTTGGGAATCATGTTTCTAATACTAGTAAGACAAATAAATAAAGATGTAAGCCTAGCCCTAACCGGTTTGGCTCAGTGGATAGAGCGTCGGCCTGTGGACTCAAGGGTCCCAGGTTCGATTCCGGTCAAGGGCATGTACCTTGGTTGCGGGCACATACCCAGTGGGGAGTGTGCAGGAGGCAGGTGATCGATGTTTCTAACTCTCTATCCCTCTCCCTTCCTCTCTGTAAAAAATCAACAAAATATATATTAAAAAAAAAAAATGTAAGCCGAAAAAAAAAAAAAAAAGAAGAAAATACCCACCCCAAATCTCAAGTGCTAAGATTTAAATTACAGTCTACCTATGAACATTGACTTGTACTTTTATACTCCTAGTATTACCATTTGAAAAGCATAACTGATTCAAATTTGTTTTCAAATTTGCCAGAATTGATCCTGTGAAATAGAAAATTCATTAATATTTCCTTAGCTGGTTTGGCTCAGTGGATAGAGTGTCGGCCTGTGGACTGAAGGGTCTCGGGTTTGATTCAGGTCAAGGACACATGCCCAGGCTGTGCGCTTGATCCCTTGTTGGGGGCGTGGAAGAATCAGCCAATTGATGATTCTCTCTCATCATTGTTGTTTCTATCTCTCTCTCTCTCCCTTCTTCTCTAAAATCAATAAAAATATATAAAAAAGAAAATTCATTACTATTTACAAATTTATAAAAACCTATCAACCTAATAATTCCCTCAGTTTTTCTTTTCAACAATTAAACATAGGACTTAAATAATATATTTTTCTGGAAGCCTCTATTTATTTCAGAAAAAAATATGACTATTTTTATATTTTTAAAAGTCTTCTCAGCTCTAACATTATCTATTTTGGTATATTTTATCTACTTATTCACTTGTTTATTTACTTTTCCCTCTTACACTTCATAAAATGCATTGATTTTTGTTTAAACTTTCAATATGCTTCTTCAACACATTAGAATCACTTTTTGAGTCATCAAACACAGTATTCCAGATCACATTACCTTCATCTCCTTCTAAGTTATTTGAGATATGTTCCCATTTTGAGCTTTAGTTTCAGTAGGAATAAATAAGTTTAAAAAAACCCACACCTTTGAGATTGCTTATGGAATTTTTATTTGTTTGTTATTTTGGTTGCTTAAGTAGACTTGTGTGTAACTTTAGAAGGGGGTGTGGGCAGATGGTGATTATTTCCAAAATTTATGATCGTCACCAGATGCCATAGCAACCAGCAGTGGAAGTCAATGAAAGAAAGAAGGCTCTTTGTAGAGCTTCACAATGCAGTGCCTCCTGTAGTGCTCCCTACATTCATTTGAACTGAGCATATATCATAAATCATTTTTTATAATAAATACCAGTTTGGAAAAAATTCATCCTAGCAACAGAGTTCCAATAACTGGAATTATGTATATTTTCCAGTTAAGGAAAGGGTTACTTAGGAATTCTAAATAGACCTCTCTTATGCCAGGAGAGTAATTTGGCCAAATTCTGATTTTTATCTTTATGATAAAATCTATGAGGACAGAATGAAAACTAGTTTTGAAATACAATTTTATATAAGTACTAAAAGGTAACTCAGTGAGTCCCAAATGTTTGCATTTTACATAAAAAGTTATCTATTACCTAAATACTTTCAAATGCACTCAAATTAAATAAATGAATAATTTATAGTTTTGTTTCTTGGGCATGTCTATTCTCTCACAGTGACCTTGTAGGCACATAACCAATATGTGTTCAGGATAAATAAAGTAATTGTATGCACATATGCATTATATTTAAATTTAAGAAATTATAAATGCAGTTTTATCTTTTTGGAACAGTATGAGGCTAGGGCAATATTAACCGTTAGTTAATCCCATGGAAACATTATTCTCTTTAGGAAAAGATTGTATCAAAGTATTTTTTCATGTGTATTTAAAAAACTATTTTTAAAGTTTATATCTTTTATTTTTGATGCTAAATGTTAATAGCCAACAACAACATCCACACTAACTCTTTTTGTATTATCAACATTTGCAATATTTTAAATCCATTAAACACTTCAACTTCTGAGGGGAAAATTTATAGTATGGAAATATGCCTTGTATATTGAGAAGTTTTTTGTGTTTTTTTTTTTAATAACTAAGTGTTGTATTCCCTGAGGAGACTCACAAGTAACAATAACAGAAAAATGCGCAAATAAATGAATCGATCATCTTCATTTATAAATTACAGATAACAATCTCCTGAATGCCTTATTCAAAGAGCAAATATGATATAAACTATTTAGACCAGTGATATTTATATAGTATTGGCATGTATGTATTTTCACATATTTATATATAAAAACCATTTGTGAAGTTTAATCACTAGACATTTTGAGGGTAGCATTCACAGTTTCTATAACATGTGGACATAACTTTGAAGGTCATTATCAGCCTCCCACATCCAACAAGTGCCTGGGCAAAGTATTGTGAGGGTCCCAAGCATGGTGTGGTAGACATGCATACAAACAGCCTTGGAAAATTTTGAACATTTTTGTTCGCCTTGGTATCCCAGTGTGTAGAATATTGCTTGCTACAGAGGAGATATTCAAGAGAAATATTTGTTTTATGAATATGTCTAATATATCTTTAGTAAAGAATTTCTGAGAGGAATTAAACTTCAGAGTTACAAATGTAAACACTGGTGTTATAATGCAGTCTGTAATATCCCCCTAAGCATGGTTAGGCTCCAGATGAAAGCATTTGAGTTTAGAGCCTAAAAAAGGTGCACTAAGTAAATGGAGGGCATTATTTATTTGTTTATAGGTTATGATGACTACATTTAAACATGATCATCAGCAATTGATGAAATTTATATCCCCAAATTGATGCTGTAGAGAAGCAATATTTACAGGAATAAAATGGCAAAGCAGAACATATTAGTCTTCAAAATTCTTTCATATCACTATATCATTCACTATGCCATATAATTCTTAAGGATTGGAATCCTCATTGGACCCAAAGTATATTGATATATAACTAATTTAGTGCTTTTATGAATAAAATACAATGTATAATTTAACTGAATGTAAATATACCTTTGATATGGGGAACTAGATAATAAATGTACTTATTTTATTAAATGTATAATATACATTATAATCAAGAATTTTAATAAGTCACAATATGCCTTGGGTCTGTTACTACTGTAGAAATTCATAAAAAATCTTTTTTTCTAAGCTCTTAGAGCAAAGATCTGTTATTTTTAGATTTAATTAAATAGCCATGTATTACTAGATTTCTGGACCTGCCTCTCCTCTACTTAATTTAGAAGAAAGTTACAGTTCTTTCTTCTCTAATTTGTTTCTCTCTCCCAAGTTTCTATTGAGTTCTGCAGTCTCATAACGGCCATAGTAAGAGTTATAATCTACTTACAGGTCTCTCTCAATAGATTTGTAGCAATGAAGTTGCTAATATCCTTAATTGACTAATTGCTGGGTATTATTTGCTTCCTTTTTAGCAATATGATGCCTCCTTTGACAGCTGAGAAGTTTATTTACATTAAGAAAAGCAAATCCAATTTTAAGAATCAACTCATGATTAGAATAGTGGATGGTGTGTGGATTACCTATTTATTTGTGAGATTCTCAGTGTTCTAATCCCTTAGATGTACAGTATGTCATATGTTGTCTTTTATCACTGACTGCAATTTCTCGACCAGTAGGAGCTGCTATTTCTATCCTGTTTTCCTCCTTAAGCAAGAAATACAAATAGAGTGTATTTTTCATTGCGGACAAACAAACAACTTTGCTGTAGATACATGTTGAACATTCTTAAAGATGTTGTAGGACAAAAGTCATGAAAACAAGATAAACATGATTCTTTGCTCATCTCCTTTGCTGTCTCCTGTAGACTTTCCCCTCTGAGATTTACTTCAAAGTTTTAACACTTTCTCTTAATGATGGGATTCAGGTTTGTTGTTAAGGTTTTAACTATACCATGCTCAAACATTTTAACATTTTCTCCATGCATTTTGGGGATAAATTTTACATCTTCTCTTATCTCTTTGTAAAGAAGTAGAATTGCTAATCGAAAGTGTTGACAGGACCAAACATTTCAAAAGAACTTGGCAAATGTCAGAAAGATAATACAACTTTGCATTCAGTGTCCTAAAATATTTATTGCTTTGGTCATGAGTGATCATAAGACCTGATTTGAAAACATTCTGCATGAAAAACACCAAAGGATTTTATTAGCTTATGTAATCATGTAAACCAACACTATACTAAAACTTCTGAAAGTGATAATATAAGCCTAAACTTAATGGATATGAATATAAAATCCAGATAAAGGGAAACAACAATACTATATTACTCTGCACTTCAAATAACAGTTGGAATACTGTTTAGTTATGGCACCACGATTTTTAGTAGAATATTGACAAACTGGTGAGCATTAAGAGAATAGAGTAACGTAATAGGAATTTGGAAATGCTGGTGATGCTTAGTCTTAAGAAGATGGCAGAGGGTCTGAAAGAGGATGATAGAATAGATTCATATTGTGCTCATCTGCCTACAGAAATCTAACTGATGGACAATCATTACAGAGAGGTCTGCATTTGCTTCCTTCCATAAGCAAGAGCCTTGCTACATGGAGAACTACCTAAATGTGGAATGTATAACTCAAAACTTTTCCTTAGACAGAGGGTTAAAAAAAAAAAGTGGGATGAGAAGTTGTTAGCCAAGGTTTTTACATTTAATTTTATGACTCATATTGTTCATGGCGGAAAAAGAGGAATAGTTTTTACAAAATTTATCTTCCTCCTTGACCATCAACTATCCATATTCTCTCTTAGCAACCACTGTTGTTAGGGATATTTAAAGGTAATTTTGCATTGGAAGAGGTAGACTGAATAAGACCATCTTGTTCCTTTCTAATTATAAAATTTGATATAGTCTATTTTATTTTACTTTGAATTATTCTTTCAAACTTGATATGCATTTCTAGTTAAATGGTGTCCATCCTTCAGGGTTTTATATCCTACCTAATATCTCTCTCTCTCTCTCTCTCTCTCTCTCTCTCTCTATATATATATATATATATATATATATATATATATATGTATATATATATATATATACACATATATATATATATATATACATATATATATATACATATATATATGTGTGTGTGTGTGTGTGTGTGTGTGTGTATATAAAAGAGGTAATATGCAAATTAGGCTAGGATGCCATAATGGGTCACAACTGGACAGGAGAAGGTTGTGTGTGCAGGTGAGGCCCGGAACAAAGATGAAGACAGAGACAGGGGGCCTTGTCAGAGCTGGCGTGGCGGCTCGGATGGCCCCAGAGCGGACACAGGCAGGGTGGCCGGGGGATGCTGTGAGTCAGGCGCAGGTCCTGGCCCCCCGCGGAGTCCCTCCTCGCACGGCGGGAGGTGGGGTGCCTCCTTGCATGATTTCATAGTTTTTAAGATAATTTTTTTAAAACATTACTTTTGAGGTATATGTTTCAGATTTATAAGTTATCATACTGTTCATTAGACTCGTTTTCATCAGTGGGATAGTTAATTCATGGATAAAACTATGACTATGGTAAGCTAACAAATACTTGTGTCTCAATTGAAATAAATATTTAAATCCTTTTTTCTCTGTCCTTTCACAACTATTCCATGAAGTGGTGCATAGCTGTAAATTTAATAAATAGAAATGGCAATAATTGACGATAATATAAATTAATGCTTATAGTTGTAGGATTTGGAGCTGGAATAGGAAAATAATATAATATTAACCAGTAAAGATTATCATAAATGATAGAAGAAAGACATGAACTCTTTAAATGATTTACATAAAATATCTTGAACTTTACCATAAATTACTTTGAATTGACTTTCCAATTAAAAAAAATAAAGTCTCCAAGTGAGGAATAAATTCTTGAAAACCATAGGAATCTCCCAGTAACACCACTTTTGAAATGTGTAATAATTAAGCCAGTCAAATGTTTTGATTCTTTATTTCTCACCTGTAAAAAAGAATCTTTTTATTATATCAAAATGACTTTTCTTGTTGAATTGAGCTAAATGTCAAATGACACAATTTATTCCAGCATTCTGCAAATGATAAAACTAGACAAAGATAAAGTATTATTCTTATAACTAAATGGGATGATTTAATTATTATTGATTATTATTGCTAATTTTCCATGCTCATATCAACTCCATTCTATTTAAAATAAAATGATAACTTTTTAAATGTATAGCTTAAGTTTAGGAAATCTTAGTTAGGCAAGTTGTTCAAATTCATATAAATGTACTCCATAGATATTCCTAATAGAGGTAGTTAACACTAAAGTTTGGTTACTACATGTTTACTTTTCTGAACTTACTGGCAACACTTTCCTTTTATAAATTTTTGTTTGTGGGCAAAAGAAGCTTTATGGGTATGACATATAAGACTATTATACGTTCAAACTATATATTGTTTTCAGAAATATGCACACTACAAATTGTCATAGACCTTAAAGATGGAGATGCCTTTTAATTGATTATGCTATGCTATTTAATTGTTCAATATGAATTGCAGTATACTGTGAAGTAAACAATGAAGTTGGATTTCAAAATGATAAAACTGTAACCTAATTCAATAAATTGAATCAGATTACATAAACACTCTTGGACTTCATTAATAAAGTAGTCAGTATAATTAATGTGAAAGCCTTTTATCATATTCACTTGTTGATATATAGCTCAGGATATAAGCAGTAGAATAAACTCTTTCAAGTTCATCTTTACTGCCATTTCACATTTTAATTAAAGTTGCCATAAGGCCAATTCCTAGAAAAGGCCAATTCCTAGAAAAGGCCACCAGGGATTTGATTCTTTTATCTTTGCTGATTTTAGAATTCAATGAGGTGGTTATGATTTTCTTTTTAAAGGACATGTGTTTTTGAAACAGCATGGTATTCGCATGGCTCTTAAGTTGAACTGGAAAGTCTGGCTTTCATTCTTTTCCTTATCACTTGCTAGCAATGTGACCTTGACTAATACCATCTGGCCTCACTTGTTCAATCATCACAAGTAGATACCGGTACCTAAAACACCACTTTAGCAAAGAGAAAAAATGTTAAGGGACTTGTCCCAAGTTTCACTATTGTGTGCTAGAGTCAGTTTTCAATTCAAGCTTTCTGACTCCAATTTACTGGTTATTTTCCTACATTACGCTGCCTTCTGAAATACTTTATCCTCTATAAACCAAACATCATAAGATCTGCCTTATCTCCTACTTGATAGTACTCTGTGAAGAACAAATGAGCTAATGTATCACAAAATGCTTTCAAAGTCTTATATAACAGGATGTCATCTGATATTTAGTTTTATTATGATGATTTTCAAAACAGGACTTTTGCCTTGTTCAAAATAGAAACCAGTTGTTTACCTCCCTGTTTGAACCTATCAATTCTGGGAATGATGGTTCCTTTCGTATAATTATGGCATCAGATTATAAACATATCCTCAATTTTTTCTAAATTTATTTTAAAAAGGTATTTTTATTGATTTCAGAAAAAGAAGGGAGAGGGAGAGAGAGATAGAAGCATCAATGATGAAAGAGAATTGCTGATTGGCTGCCTCCTGCACACCCCACACTGGGGATCGAACCAGCAACCCTGGCATGTGCCCCAACCAAGAATCAAACTGTGACCTCCTGGTTCATAGATCGACATCCAACCACTGAGCCATGCCAGCCAGGCCTCAATTTTTAAAAATAATTGCTTTTGTATCTTCCAGTTAGCTCAAAGTAATTTTCTCCTGATAGAAACCTCTTCTCATGTCAATGAGTACTTTTTGATCATCATGATATATAGAAATTTGTGATACAAATTTAATTCACTGCAATGCCTCTTACATCAAGTCCTTTAATGGGCTATCATTCCATCAAACACATTAGCTCATATTAGTTTATATTTAAGAAATGCAGTAATATGTAGAGATACTATTTTAAATACATATTTCTAATGATTGAATTTGATTCCTGGGATGTAAGAATATGACTTAAATAATCAGTGTTACGTTTTTTAAGAATTAAAGGGGATATAGGACTGTTTGTCTATTCCAAAGATCTATGTAATTATAAGTTGCTATTTGGGTTAGACTTACAAATGTGATGCTATATCATCAATATTATCTTTAAACTTGTACAATATTCAGTATTAAAATCAATAAATTTTAATCTGTCTAATAATGCATTACTCCCAGAAGTCAATTTTTGAGCTCTTCTTTCTCCTATTAAAACATCTAGTTGAGCCCAGCTGGTGTGACTCAATGGTTAAGCATCAAGCTATAAAGCAGGAGGTTATGGTTCAATTACCAATAATACCACATCTCAGCTTGAGGACTTGATCCCTGGTGGGGGCATGCAGGAGGCAGCCTATCAATGATTCTCCCTCATCATTGGTGTTTTTATCTCTCTCCCTTCCTCTCTAAAATAAATAAAAATATATTTTAAAAAACAACATATAGTTAAAAACTACTTTCTAAATGTGAAAATGTAGTATGGTGAAGGTTTTCAAAGTCTGCTCTTCTATTTTGGATACATTCATCAATGTATGAAAACAGTAAATGCCCTTTGTAAAATCTATTATTTTATTAGTTATCCTTCTAGGGAATTATATTAGGAGAAAACATTTAAGAAGAATGACATGGAACCACGTTGATTCAAATTAATATAAATGCAAGTATCTCTAAATTTAAAGAAAATTAATCTCTTAATATTATAATACTAGAGGCCCGGTGCACGAATTTGTGCATGAGTGGGGTCCTTTGGCCAGCCCTGTGGGATCGGGCTGAAACTGGCTCTCTGACATCCCCTGAGGGGTCTCAGATTGTTAGAGGGTGCAGGTCAGGCCAAGGGACCCTACTGGTGCATGATCAGGACCAGGGAGTGATGCAGGAGTTTGGCCAGCTGGGGAGGGACCGAGGGAGGGCTCCAGTGCATGTCTGGCTTGTCTCTCTCAGTCTCAATGGGCTGGGCCCCAGCAGCAAGCTAACCTACTGGTCAGAGCGTCTGCCCCTGGTAGTCAATGCTCGTCATAGTGAGCGGTTGAGAGGCCTTAGCATATCATTAGCATATTATGCTTTGATTGGTTGAATGGACGGCCAGACACTTAACATATTAGGCTTTTATTATATAGGATAGCAATATTTTGATGTTATTTGAGCATGACATTCTCACCATACATAACCTTTAAGTTGTTTATTGAATAAATTACATTTAAGGATACCATTATCATATGACCTGTCCATATGAGTTGTCTTTTTTATTTATAATGTCAGTTGCTTTCTCAGTATAGATTTCATGACACAATAATATTCTAAGATTTTTGAAATTACCATGAGCTACACATCAATCATCTAATCTAATAATAGACAAATATGCAAATTGACCATACCTCCGACACACCCACAAGCCACACCCACAAGCTACGCCCACCATCCAATCAGAGCGAGTATGCAAATTAACCCAAACCAAGATGGCTACAGCCACAGAGAGCAAGGTTTCCTAGGTAACAGAGGAAGCCAAGCTTTCTGCCAGCCGTTGCAGGCCTAAGCCTCCACTCAAGCTACAAAGTTTCAATTATAGAAGGTAAACAAATTCAAACAAATGGCGGCAGAATGGAGCTTGAGAGAGCAGGCCAGGGTTGCCGCCAGCAACAGGGGAAGCAAAGCTTTCCACACACCCTGGCCGGGCCCACCCGCTTAAGGCAACAAAGTTTCAATTATAACCCCAACACAAATGGCCTTGGGCCTCGGAGGGAGCCCCAGGCTTGGCTCCGCTCCAGGCTACAAAGTTTCAATTGTAGAAGGAAAATAAATCCCAGATACCAGGGCCTCCGCTTGCGTTGCCAGGTGGCGTGGCCGGCCTGCAAACCACCACAGGCCCCTCGCTCAGGCCGCCCCATGCCCCCAGGGTACCTCACCCTGATCCGGGACACCCTTCAGGGCAAACCAGCTGGCCCCCACCCCTGTACCAGGCCTCTATCCTATCTAATAAAAGAGTAATATGCAGATTGATCATCACTGCAACACACAATATAGCTGCCCCCATGTGGTCAAAGATCCTGCCCCCATGTGGACACAGGATGGCCACCACAAGATGGCCAGCAGGAGAGGGCAGTTGGGAGGCACCTGGCCTGCAAGGGAGGGCAGTTGAGAGGGACCAAGCCTGCAAGGGAGGGCAGTTGGAAGTGATCAACCCTGCAGGAGAGGGCAGTTAGGGGTGACCAGGCTGGCAGAGGAGGGAAGTTGGGGGCAAACAGGCTGGCAGCAGAGTGGTTAGGGGGTGGTCAGGCTGGCAGGCAGAAGCGGTTAGGGGCAATTAGGAAGGCAGGCAGGCAAGCAGTTGGGAGCCAGCAGTCCTGGATTGTGAGAGGCAGGCAGAAGCGGTTAGGGGCAATCAGGAAGGCAGGCAGGCAAGCAGTTGGGAGCCAGCAGTCCTGGATTGTGAGAGGGATGTCTGACTGCCCGTTTAGGCCCGATCCCTGGGACATCCCTTGAGGGGTCCCAGATTGGCGAGGGTACAGGCTGGGCTGAGGAACAACCCCCCTCCGTGCATGAATTTCGTGCACCGGGCCTCTAGTCTTTAATAAAATTCTATATCCTACCTAATAATAGAGTAATATGCAAATTGACCACACCTTCGCTATGCCTAAGCCACGCCCACCAGCCAATCAGGAGCAAAAATGCAAATAACCCAACCAAGATGGCTACAGCCACTGAGAGCGGGAGGGTTTCTGCAGTAACAAAAGAAGCCAAGCTTTCCGTGCCTCCTGTTGCCGGCCTAAGCCTCCACTCAAGGCTACAAAGTTTCAATTATAGAAGGTGAATTAACTCCAACAGAAATTGCTGCTGGCCGGGGAGAGAGCAGCAGGCTTGGCTTTGCTCCAGGCTACAAAGTTTCAATTGTAGAAGGTAAATAAATTCCAGATACCAGGGCCTCCTCTTGGGTCGCCAGGGGGCATAGCCGCCTGCAAACCACCACAGGCCCCTCACTCAGGCCGCCCCACGCCCCAAGGGAACCCCCACCCTTCAGGGCAAACCAGTCAGCCCCCACCCATGCACCAGGCCTCTATCCTATCTAATAAAAGAGTAATATGCAGATTGACCATCACTGCAACACACAATATAGCTGCCCCCATGTGGCCAAAGATCCTGCCCCCATGTGGACACAAGATGGCCACCACAAGATGGCCAGCAGGGGAGGGCAGTTGGAAGCGATCAACCCTGCAGGGGAGGGCAGTTAGGGGTGACCAGGCCGGCAGAGGAGGGAAGTTGGGGACAAACAGGCTGGCTGGGGAGCAGTTAGGCATCAATCAGGCTGGCAGTGGAGTGGTTAGGGGGTGATCAGACTGGCAGGCAGAAGCGGTTAGGGGCAATCAGGAAGGCAGGAAGGTGATCAGTTGGGAGCCAGCAGTCCTGGATTGTGAGAGGGATGTCCTGGGATCGGGCCTAAACGGGCAGTCGGACATCCTTCGAGGGGTCCCAGATTGGAGAGGGTGCAGGCTGGGCTGAGGGACACGCCCCCCCTCTGTGCACGAATTTTGTGCACTGGGCCTCTAGTGTATCAATAAGAGAGGACTCTTAGAAGGTAGACATTTTAGAAACATGTACTTTACCCAAATATTAATATTGTTATTTTAATGAAATCAAGTTGATAGCTTCTTTTGCTATTCTTTAAATTGATCATAAAAATAGTCTGTATCATAACCCATTAGTGCAGTATCCCATATTCTCAACAGTAATATTAATTTCCCCTTGAATGTGTCAACTGTCCATCCAGTTAATTTTGCCTAGATCACTATTGTTCTTGGCCTGAATTCAAGAAAATCTATTGCTTCTAGGGTTCCTAGGCATTAATGTCTTAAATTTCATAATTATAATTAAGCACATGTGACATGGACTATCCTTATATGTCCATGTTTCTTTTATCTGTATGAATCAGATATATTTAAAGCAAGACCTTAGCCATGTAAAGATTTGAGTGTGCTAATGCTTTTTTCTTTAGTTTCTCTTCATAAAATATTATTTAAAATACCTTGAGCTATAGTCTTTTATAGTAAATATTTATTCCTATTCTATATGAAAAAATGTATCTAGATTTTTATAACAAATATGGTTATTTCACAGTTCCATCATTAATATGACTCCAAATTTTATCTCAATCTTCAGAACCTAGGTTTAAGATTTTTTGTCCCCTTTGCTTCATATTTATAATAATTGTGAGTATATATACTTGCTTTTTATTCACTATTTTCACATTAAACTCTTAATGAACAGGGTATAGAAATTATTTCAATAATTTATGGCTAGTAAACTTTCAAATTCTACATTTATTTTATTATTCTACTTTATCTGTTTTCCAAAGGGGGGTTGTTTCTGAAATTCACAAAAAGTTTAGTCTTAGTAGAAGAATTGACCTATAGCATTTTTTATTTTACAGTGAATCTCAAAATCCAAATGAAAGATTTGAATATTAGGACCTTGACTTGACTCACCTCTGCTTAATTTTGACAGTTGTCTTAAAGTGAATTTAGTGTTTAATGAAATTTTCTGGACTGATAACTCAAGACCTGAAGAGAACAATTCTAGTAGTGAGAAAGTAATTTTCTGGCCTAATTACACCTTCGACCTCACTACAAAGTCTGTCAACAAAAGTGCCAGGTTTGATCATGATTTTTTTGACGTGTATTCACCAATCTATTTCACACAGGAGACTTTTAACAATAGCATTTGGTATTTGCAACCTAACTAAGATTTTACTTCTGGGAATCAAACCTCAAGGTACTGTTGCTTAAATCCCTTTTAGAGTTGAAAAATTATGTGGATATTAATGCACTTTATGTATTGCCGTTTTGGGAAATCTGAATAGCTATATTGAGATGGCCACGCAAATTATATCAAGTATTAGGAAATGAATGATAAGTTGGTTTTAAAAAATTAACAACTAGTCTCTGGAATCTCTATTTCTTGTCTGTATTCACTCTGAAGGCCTAGTAGAAAGTTAGAGAATCTAATAGTTTGGAATCTATAAAACTAGGCTTTTAAGGGTATCCTTGATTAAACAACTTATTATGTATGACATTGGCAATTCCCTTTAATGTCTGAGCCTGAATATTTCTCTATTTCAGTGATAAAATAGTTAATGTTTAATTGTTTAATTGTCAACCCTTGATTTTCTTCTCCAATAACTTTTGATTAGAAGACATTTAACTGTTGCATTAAAGATCTATTCATGCTTTTTATATGAACCCAAGCTCTGCTCCCCAAACCTGAATTATCTATTTCTCAAACTTGCTTATTTATTTCCTCCTCCTCCTCTTCTTCCCCCTCCTCTTCTTTTTGAGTTTTATTTAAAGCAGTTTCAATGTTGATGTTTATGAAACCTTGTGTTAAGCAGAGGCTAAAGTCTGATTAGAAAAACAAAGAAACAAAAGATAACTGATTGGTATTTTTGAATTAGTGGCTCTGCTCTTTCTGATTTTAATTCCTCCATCTACTTCTAAAAAATACTTTTCTCAGATGGAGGAGTTACTCCCACATACATGTATACTCACACACATCTCTCATTTCTAAATAAGTAAGGGACATATAGTAATTAAGTACTTGCAGTTAATCTGAAATGAATATTTGTTATATTTATCTTGAAACACACTCATAACTATACTAGAGGCCTGATGCACGGAATTCGTGTAAGAGTAGGCCTTCCTTCCCCTGGCTGCTGGCACCGGCTCCCCTATGGCACCCGGGAACCGGGCTTCCCTCACAGTCCTGGCTTTGTCCAGAAGATAGTCTGGAAGGATGTCTGGTCTAATTAGCATATTATGCTTTTATTATTATAGATGAAAAGCCATTTGTGGAATATACACTTTAGAAATAATTATTAATGTATTCAGCAAATATTTATTTTGACTTTTAGAGGTTATAAAAATGAATGACATTGTCACTCAGTAAACTATAATTGAAGATTCAAAGTGGTAATTACCAAGAGAGCTAAACAAAAGCACAGTAGGTTTTTTTAAGAGGAAGAGAAGACTCGGGATTCAGAGGATAGTCATTGTCACCATTGTGGATAGTGGCATTTAACATTGGCTTAAATGTGTATGATTTGACTGTAATTGTCTTTGTACAACACAAGTACATGAAAAATAAAGTTGAGAACATTTTTTTTTAAATAAAATAAAGATAGGGATTTACATTGGTCACAAACTGTTGTTACTGAAAATTCAAGGTAATCATTAGCTGATTAGTGAACATATAAATTTCAGATCATTAGAGTATTTGTGATTGTTACCATCTATAGGGATTTATTATATTTCAGTTACTAAGTTCTTTTACATATATTAATTCAGTTAATCCCTATAATATGTCTTTGGGTAGTTATTATGGTTTCCATTTTACAGATGAGTACATTTTGGCACTGATTTTTCTTGCTCAAAATTGTTAACCTGCCTTCTAATTCACTCTGCAATAGCCTTGCATGCTTATCTGCTGCCTTGGATCCACTTAGGGTTATTGTTTTTGATGATGATATTTTTGAAGCATTCACCAATCCATTTTACCCTGGACATTTTCAACAACAACATTTGATATTTTTAACCTAAGTATGACTTTTGCATCCGGGAATAAAGTCTCAATGTACTGGTGTAAATAAATATGGTGATTCACTTAAGTCCACTTTAAATTAGATAAGTTACGTGAGCATTAATGAGCTCTGCATATTACACTGTTTTGGCAGCAGCCTTGCTTGCTTAGACCATAGCAACAGTGTTGTGTCCATTTATGGTTATTATGTTTTAAAAGATCATGGTAGAAAACAGTTTGTTCAGATTGGGTAATTGAAACTGGAAGTTATTTTATTAAGATTGGTCAAAGGAAATGAAGATATTTAGGAAAAAAATGGGGCTAGAGGAATGGCATGATCACTGTCTTCAGATATTTAATAAAGGATGTGGATCAATTCTTCATTGTTCTAGAAAGTAGGACTGGGAAAATGAGTATCAGTCATGAAAGAAAATGCTTAGACCGGGGAAGGAAAGGTCTAAACACTTGGACTCCTTGCCTTTGGTATATCATTATGAATGTCTTGCCAATTCTCTCCAAGGTGTGTTGTAGAGGATTTTTTTTTTTACATTTAGAATAGTCTTATAAGTATTATTATTTTTATTGGTTCTAAGATTCTATAAATTCAAAATTTTCTTGACAGAATAAAAATGAACTTACTTTCAAGAAGTCATTTTACCTAAAAGTTTTCATTTTACTTTGGAAACATATAATAAAGCAAGTTGCACAAGTTTATATTCCTTTTCATTATTATATGGAAACAATATAATTGCTGAATGAGTTTTTTAAAATCTGAAATGCATTTGGTTAAATCATACTTAGATGTAATAATTTGGGAAATTTTATACGTGGTTATCTATTTGAGTAATATTTAATTAATCATTCTATTGTGCAGAAATGGCTGTAGCATTCCAGGGCACTGTTTAAATAATGCTCATTCTTCTTAAATTTATCCTTTGGCAGATCTACTTGACAAAAGAATAAAGACATTTTATTTTACCTAACAAATTGAATTTAAAAGATCTTAGGAAATTGACTTTAATACTTACAAGGACACTTTTTTCAGTGATTAAGTTCATATTTACTGTTACACTTTGTAGCAAACAATTAGGAAAAACTTATAGTGAGAATTCGAATTCATAACTCTACTGTGTTCATTTAAGGGGCCATTATTGCTACAAGACCCTAATATGTTTGCTTACTTATTCCTAGTGAAAATAGAATGGTTTTGTGATTTATTAAATTGTAGGTCAGATTATTATAAAAATATTTTTATTGGCTAAACTCAAACGAATATGCGTATTTTATGTTAGCTCTTAAATATTGACATACTACATGGGCAAACCCTTGTATATAATTATAACCTTCTAACATTAAGCAGGTGACTGGACTAAATATAAGTCAGGCATAAAATGCCCTGCATGTAGCAACATAGTGCAAGCAAATTATCAAACGGCAAGACTCATTTTGTGCTCTGGGCAATTTCGGCTGCCAGCACTTATACATCAAAACTTCACTCAATGTACGATTGATTTTATTTTATTTTGTTTATTTTTAATTCCCTACAGCAAGCTATGTTAGTTTTGTAGAATGCTGTCTGCATCATTAGGTTTCTAAGAAATTATAGTTGTTTCAGTCATGGTTGACCAAAATATTATTCCCTTCTTATAGACCATGGATATTGGTTCCTGTCTGGGTACCACAGAGCTGAAATTGTGTAAGGCCATTGACTCAAATACACAGCACACACAGAGAAAGCATCAATGTCATTAGAAATATGAGCATCTGAAGAATAATGCTGTAAAATCAGACAGGCAGTGTCCATTAAAGATATTTTCCAGTTCAAGGAAAGAGGTTCAGATTAAAGTATGAAAGTCCAGTCTTAAGGCAGGAATGAATTCCTATGTAAAATGATACATATCTTCCTTTCACAGTTGCTTTTTATGTTGCTTTAAAACATGTCAAAATAATCCCCAACAGAGGAGCCTAAAAGGAATGTCAGCTCTGTGGTTATGTAAATCGAATTGAGTGCTTTACAGCAGGTTTAAGATTTTTATAACTCAGAAGTTGTTAACAGCCAGCTGGTTTGTATCTGTTTTTTATGGTTATTCTTGTCATATGCAGCCTCCACAATTTTTAATTATATTTTATGGTATGTGTTTTTCTCCTCTTGAATCCCTTAGCCACTCTTTGCTTCACAAGATATTTTCCACTGGGAAGGGAACAAGCACAGCAATGAGACTCCATCATTGGAAATACAGTTGTATAATTACTTACTACTAACAGCTCTATAGTGTGAAATTCAAGTAACTTTCCATTGCAAATACATAACCTTCTATGAGAGCATTGGAATTGCTTTAATGTAACCATATCTGCTTGTAAGTTTGTGAGATGCCCCTCCCTAGTAAGAGTCAAAAACATGATTTTATGACACTCTTTGTATTCCAAATTTTAAAGACCTTTCTTCTTCCTCCCTCCCTCCCTTCCTCCCTCCCTACCTCCCTTCCTTCCTCCCTCTCTCTCTCTCTTCCTTCTTTCCTTCCTTCCTTCCTTCCTTCCTTCCTTCCTTCCTTCCTTCCTTCCTTCCTTCCTTCCTTCCTTCCTCTTTGTCTTCCACCCCCTTATGTTCCTCCTCCCTCCTTTCCTATATTCTCCTCTCTATTTCTCTCTCTCCCCCCGCCCCTCACTTTTTGGGTATTCATCATGTAAATTAATTTCTGCCTCATAGTTAAATTTAAATGCATACTTTGTTTTCTAATTTTAGTTACAAATAGAGATAGTACAGTTCTTTATATTACAGACCTAAGTGGTTCATACTATGGTTAAAAAGAATTGCTTATAGACCCAAAGGTATTAATGAACTTTTTGAAGATTTCTGACACCCTAATGGAAAAATTGGGCTAATATTCAGATTTTTATCTTAAGAAAAACAAAGAGAATAGAAAAAATGTTTGGAATTTGAAAAAGATATTCTAAGAAATTAAAAACTTGCACATTTGTCAAGGAAGTGTGTATGTGCTTGATTCAGAGGCTAGAAACCCTCAAACATTGACATAATGTGCATTTTTGTGTATTACTTCTTTGCAAAAGAAAAACATGCCAGCAAAACTATTCTTCAAATTATAGAGAGTTTCCAGTTTTTGGAATAAGCTTTAGGATATTTAAATATTTAAATTAGAATATATTGATGGTAATATTTCAGATATGATAAGAATATTTAAGCCAAGTGAAGGACATTAAAGTAAGTAACTCTGATTTGATATACATTATATAAATACTAAAGGCTCCGTGAACAAAAATTCATGCACTTGGGGGCGGGGGTAAGAGGTCCCTCAGCCTGGCCTGTGCCCTCTTGCAGTCTGGGACCCTTTGGGTGTTGTCCACCTGCTGGCTTAGGCCCACTCCCTGGGGGATCGGGCCTAAGCTGACAGTCAGACATCCCTCTGGCAGCCTGGGAGCCCTCGGGGGATGTCTTAAGCTGCAGTTGGACATCCTTAGCACTGCCGAGGGGGCAGGAGAGGCTCCCACCACTGCCGCTGCGCTTGCAGCTGTCAGCCTGCCTTGTGGCTGAGCGGAGCTCCCCCTGTGGGAGCGCACTGACCACTAGAGGGCAGCTCCTGCCTTGAGTGTCTGCCTCCTGGTGGTCAGTGCACATCATAGTAACTGGTCATTCTCGGTTGTTCCGCAGTTAGGGTCAAATTGTGTATTAGGCCCAGTGTATGAATTCGTGACCAGTGGGTTCCTTCTGCCTGGCCTGTGGGATTGGGCCAAAACCAGCTCTTTGACATCCCCTGAGGAGTCCCGGATTGTGAGAGGACACAGGCTATGCCAAGAGACCCCACTGCTGCACGATCGGGGCTGGGTAAGGACGCGGGAGGTTGGCCAGCTGTGGAGAGACCAAGGGAGGGCTCCAGGACATGTCCGGCCTGTCTCAGTCTCAATCAGACCCCAGAAGCAAGCTAACTTACCAGTCGGAGCATCTGCCCCCTGGTGGTCAGTGCATGTCATAGTGAGCAGTTGAATGCCCTTAGCATATCGTTAAGCATATTATGCTTTGATTGATTGAATGGATGACCAGAAGACTGGACACTTAGCATATTAGGCTTTTATTATATAGGATTTACTGAATTATGATTATTCAAATTCTTAATCAATTTTAATTCTGTCATATGATATACATGATGCATAATATGCAATGTGAACAATGAATATAGTTCTGCTATCTCATCCTAAGAACTGATTTATATAATATAATTTTATTACTTTGATAGGATAAATCAATATGATGATGATGATTATTAAACAATAGTTGCAAAAATCATACATTTTAGTGAATTATATTATAGGTATACACATTTTTAAGATCCCAGAGTTAAGATTCAAAAATATTTATTTTGAGTCATTGAACACTCTCATTACTGTGTTAGAGTATTTAATAGAAGTTAGCCTTTTCCCCTAGGATTGGATATCTAAGTACATTTTTATTGACTTCGTCTAGAATTATTTAAGTTCATAAGTGTGCTTTTGAAAGTAAATTAAGCCCATGAGGTAGACTTGTATGTTAATTATTTTGAGATTTGGTGCATAATAACATTTTGTACTCTGTGTGTGAGTATCTGTGTGTGTGTGTGTGTGTGTGTGTGTGTGTGTGTGCACATGCATATATGCGTGCACCAGAAAATCAAATGAGCATCAGAGGGAATTGAGAAAAAGGATAAAGGAGAAGCATTTTTCTGAATACCAGACATATACAAGACACTCAACTATGAGGCATTTTATATATTGCCTATCATTCACTTCTCAGAAGAATCCTATACAGAGCATGCAATTGATAACATTTTAACACAAGAAAGCCACTTCTCAAGTTCATTAATTTGGTCAAGGATCCATAGGTAAGAAGTAGTGGTTAGGATATAGTGTTTGGATATGGATATCCAAACACTATATATATATATCCAAACACTTGAAAGCTCATCTTATGCCCTCTAAACACAGATTGATTGTTCAGAAATAGAGAAAGGAAGATGTTTTGATTTTAAAAGGGCCCCGTGTGTGGATAAAAATTGGAAGGGTTTTCTCACTGCAGAGGTATCCTCTGAAGAATGAGAGGTCCCAGCCACATACCAGGTCTCCCAACCCAGGGTTCTAGTGCCAGAAAGAGAAGTAAAAATTAGTGGGGATTGCGGCTAGTGAATCAGAGGGCTGCTGGAGTCCCAGGCAGTTCCTCTTAAAGGGCTTGTGCACGAACTTACTCAAACTCTCTCCCTCTGTACTCTAGCAGCTTGAAAGGCAACAGGGACATAAGGGGAAGGAACTGAATTGTCTGGAATCAGGGTGAATGCTGGGGTGAGGTATATTTCTGGCAGACAAAAGTGCTGGTAGAGGCCATTGTTCTTTTCCTGAGACCTCCTGTGCCATCCACCCCCACCATATTGTTGGCAGGCACCATATCTGGGACTTCACTGTTTACCCTGCCTTGATGATTTCTGGAGACCCAGCCCCAACCAAATTGCTGGCCCACCCAAACTTTTACCAATGACTTTCCTATACAAACTGCCTGTCTTGACTCTTACTTTGAACTTTCCTAAAATATCTCAAAGGTTTATAAGTTGCAAATAAGCAGCATCTTGAAATACCTCATACAAATAGAAGTTTTGGCCAGATGCCCCATTTAGTAGACATAAGAAATATTATAATGATCAAATATAGGAAAATAAAGGCTAAGAGTTGCCTGATCTGTTGCCAACAGTTTGGGTTGAACAGCAGTATAATCAGGGCATCCAGTGAGGAACAAGGAATGACATTTAATGGGAAGAGGGAATGAACAAGGAGTGACATAGCTCTATGAAGTCACATTCAAGACTGGTCTGAGGTACTTGACCAATGATGTGAAAAGCAGTATGAACTGAACTGAATCGAATGAGAAGAAAGACAAAAGAATGATTTGCTTCTAAATGAAGGCCCAATTCAAAGCAGCATAATTTAAAAAATTTGTTAATAATAAATTTTGAAGTGTGTCATGGAAGTGTCAAGCTCTTTAAATTATTGGCCAATTAAAAATTACCTTTTAATTTTCTTTCTTATTTTTGTATTTTATAAAAGTTGTGATCTTTCTAGAAATTTTCTTTAATAACATTTTATTCTTTGATTAATTTAGGGTGACATTTTATAGTTTTCTTAGAAGTGTGAATGAAATTCAAATGCAAATAAATTAAAGGAAATAAAAGAGATGGAAAATAATAAAACAGTAATTCTTATTCAGGACTGTTGTTATTCAGAGCACTAAATAATTTAAATGTTTTTTTTTATTTTATTTTTTTTTTTTTAGATTAAGAAAGAGGTAGTATTACTGGTGTCACCTTGGTATACTCTAGTGAAGAATTATCCAAACGATATTTTATTTTATATATTCAAGGGATCAAGATCTTGCTGGAAGACAAATTTTACTCATAGATTAATTATTAGTGATGATAACATAATAACATGACATAGAATCATGATATATGTGCCATACAAGTGGGGCATGTAATGAGGCTGTAATCATCACAGCTATACTCTCCAGGGAAGACTTCTTGCAGAAAGTGAAATAAGTTGTTTTCAATTGTTTCAAATGAAGAATCTGGAAATTTTCCAATTTTGCATCTTTAACTTTTCTTTAAAGTTGACTAAGCCTTAAGAGAGGTCATATTCCACACACAAAATCAATACTGGCATATGGACTCAGGAAGAATCAGGCATCTGTCACAGGTCAAGTAAGAGGCATAGTTTAACAGGAGATAATCCTCCATCTTTTCATCTAAGCCTATCTTCCTTCATTAATTTTTTAAAAATTATTTTTATTTTATTTTTAAATTTCTTTATTGATTAAGGTGTTACATATGTGTCCTTATTCTTCCATTACCCCCCATATCTCCCCACTCTTCCTTCATTCTTTACCCATCTCCCTATTAATTTTTTTTTATCATTTTACACTGTTAGAATAATTTTTGTTTTCCCAACTTTTCTTTTATTTACTTTTATGTAATTTGGAATCATGTGGTGACATACTGGCTAGAATATTGGCATTTCAGGTTTGAAGTTTGAAGTGAATTCAACATTTGTGAAATTCAATATTTATGAAAACTTAAATTTCCAAACATTCCTGTGCTCTTGGGAGTCAGTCTTTTAGTTCATTGAGGCCCATTTGGATTGCAATACTAAAGAGTATGAATTTTGGAATTAGACAAATCCAGTGTGAATTTATGTCTGCCCCATTTACTAGTTTTATAATTTTAGGCAGTTATGTATTTCTTTGCACTTAATTCTCCTCTCTCAAATAGTGTGTGTGTACATTCTATAGGTGTAGTACAATTTTAATATAGTGCTTACTATAGTTTTGAGCACATAGCTCTTTCTAAATTGTGGTTCTTTTCATGTTGTTGAAAACTCAATGTAATTTGCCAATTCTAAGTTTTTTTTATAACTCAGAAAATAGCATTTAGAATAAATGATAGTAAATATTTCAGAAATATGTTTACTCTTTGAGACAAATCTCTTGGTATGTGTAGGTAGATAGATCTATGGAAAGAATGTATATATATTCAGCATAAGGCTTTCTTTTTGCTGCCTTAATGTTTTAATATTTCAAGCATTATCAGGAAAGAAAGCACTTGAAGGAAAAGCTTTAAAAAGGCAGTGCAGTCCTGGTGGGTGAGGTAACTGCAGGTATCAAGTGGAAGCATTACCATAGGTAAAAGCCTGTGGGACTTGGGTAGTGTTGCTTCCACTTTGCTCTGTGTCTGCAAAGAGAACTAGGCTTCTGAGATAAGAGGAAATGACAAATTAGGGAGCATCCATGGCAGAAAGCTTACTTACAATCATCCTTCACTCAGGCTTAGGTTGTTTTTGTTGTTCCTTTGTTAGAGTTTACTTTTAGTTCTTTGGTAAATGCAATGTATTGACATTAGACCGAGCTGATGTTTGTAGGTGGCGTGGCAAGTATTTTTCTTGTAAGTACACTTGAAGAACATGTCTCTTTTGCATGTAAACTTAGAGGCCAGGTATATTGTGCTGGTTTCTCCAGGGGAATTGGCTAATAGAGGTAAAATTTGTCCTCCGATGATAGATTAATCATATGAAATTATCATTTCTGAACTGGTCAAAGATAAGCAGTTCCATACTGTTCAATCAAATATGTAATGTTGTTAAGTTTAATAATCTGGACTTACATTATGTTACAAGACTGAGTCTCATTTATTATGAGTTTTGAGAATATTTGGGTAAATTTTTGGTCCTTAAACTGTCTTCTTCAAGTATGTACTGTAGTGATCGGCTCATTTGGTTCTTTGGTAAATGCAGTGTATTGACGTTAGATAGAGCTGATGTTTGTTGGTGCGTTTCCTAGAGTAAAACTGTTATGAGTCATGATCCATGTCTTCAAGGAACTCATAGCATAGTTAGACAAACTGGTGAATAAATAATTACACCATACTTCCATAATAGCAATAATTGAGGTTTCTGCAAAATTGAGAGGGTGAGGCAGAAGAAGACACAATCGACTTTGCCTTAGTAACTCAATATAACTTTTCCTAGGAGGTGATAATTGATGTTGGTGTTTATGCATAGAAGAAAGGAGAAGGGTGTTTCTGGCAAAGAAAACAGTGAATGCAAAGGGATCAGACCCTGAAAAATAAAGGATAGTTCTCTGTGGGTTTACAAAGAATATAAAGTGGGGTAGGAGCAGTTACTGGTTGGTGATGTATATGGAGAGGTAAGTGAAGGATGAAGGACAAATTATGAAAGCAATACTGCTGCTGTGAATAAGGTGTTTGGATCTTCTGTTGTAGGCAAGAGCAATGTCAACAGAGGAGAGGAATGACTTAATTTTGTGTTATAGAAAGAGCAGATAGTCTTCAGTGGGGGAAGGGAATGAAAGAGAGAGCAATTATTTGTCCAAGTGCTGACAGAGTTAAAATTCATGCTAACATTCACACTTGCTTTCTAGTCATCTGGATGAAGAAGAGATCGCCATACTCTTCTATTTGTGTGGCCTCATGACCTGCTGGTTCTAAAGGCCGATCAATGATCTCATATATAATCTTATAAGCATTTGCCTGTGTTAGGTACCTATGTCATATGATACTTAACTTAAATTGTAATACAATCTAGCATGACAAATGCCAGTTTAGTTCCTCAGGACATGAGGGAAAAATTCACTAAGGGTTTATTCACTTAGTGAGTGTCTAATGCTAGGAGCCAGTGATAAAATAATGAATAAGACATGGTGCTGGTTTCATGAGTATACGTTATAATCTTTCTGAACACATGAAAATCTGTGTGCATGTGTGTGTGTAAGATACTTGTACAAATACAGCTTGAAGTTCCCTAAAATTATACTTCAAATATTTTTTAATATACTCAAAATTTTATGATGCAAAGAAACCTCAAACTAAAAAATCCATTGTTATATGATTTCAGTATTCTTAAAATGTATGAAACAAAATGAATGAAATTAGTCTGTTAATGTGCACCTTTGTTTAAATATCAGTGATTCCAAATAATGCTCCAAATCATAAGCAGAGGTTACTCTCAAAGAGAATGCTTCCCCTCTTGAATAGCCCACTCCTTCTCCTATACTTTTGATGCTTTTTCTTTCTTCCTTCATTAATTCTCCCTTATCTTTTTGCTTCTTTAATCTCCATTCATGATTAACATATTCCCTCTTCCCACCAAACTCTCAGTCCCTCATTACTTGAAAAATGTGTACCTCAAGGAAGCTATCTGGTTCTCTTCATCAGGCTTCTGGAAGGTGTAATGGGCCTTTGTTGCTTCCCTTCTTCTCATGTTGTTTGTCTCTGAACCCTCACAATCTTTTGCACCATCTTTCCTGTGATGCTCTTCTCTTGAAAGTTGTCTTTGATCCTACCTTCTCACTCCTGTGTCTCCAAGTACCCCTTATATATGTAGGTGGGCCCAGGCAATTTTGGATTTTGACAGTTTTTGCCATGGGCTCTCATTTTTTTCATTTTGGGAAATTTATTTAGCTTAACAGTTTCCTAAAACATATGCTGTTAAAATCTACTCTCAAGCAATCTCTCCTCACCTCAAATGCAACATGCTCAAAATGGGAACAACTAAACTTGCCTTTTCCTCAGTTCTTGCTGGTTCTGATATTGGAGCATGTAGTCTTCTACTCTAGACTGTAACAATCATCTGTAAGTACTCTTTTTCATAACTACAGTCTACTTGGAAATCAAACTTTCTAAAATAATCTAACACCTATCCTCTTCTTTACCTTCCTGCCTTTTCTTCTTCCCTAGCTCTGTCACTATTAACATGTGCTTGGACTAGTACAATATATCCATATTACAAAGGCATGCCTGTACCTCAATTTGCTCCAAATTTATCTTGAACATGCAAAAACTAAGTTGAGACAGGGGATATTTGTTAATCCAATTAAGAAAATACATTATTTACTAGAGGTCTGATGCACGAAATTCGTGCAAGAGTAGGCCTTCCTTCCCCCAGCTGCCAGCATCGGCTTCCCTCTGGCACCCAGGACCCAGGCTTCCCTCTGGCTGCCAGCAGGCACCCAGGACCCGGGCTTCTCTCGCAGCCCTGGCTTCGTTCGGAAGGTTGTCTGGTCTAATTAGCATATTACACTTTTATTATTATAGATTACTACTTCTCTGTTTCAGGCATATATGAGCTTGTGTATTTTTACATACACACAAATATAGATAAAAGGGTATTAATTACCCATTGCTGCTATAACAAATTACCATAAATTTAGTGACTTAAGACAACACAAATTTATTATCTTACATTCTGAGGGTCAGAAGTCTGAAATGAGTCTTTACAGGTGTTGGTAGGGCTGTGTTTTTTCCGGAGATCCTTGCCTTTTCTGGCTTCTAGTGGCCACCCACTTTCTCGGCTCATTGGCTCTTCTTCCATCATCCAAGCATATCATTTCAATCTCTGCTTCCATCATCACATCTTCCTTTTCTGACTTAGACTCCCTTGTTGTCCTCATATGAAGACTTTTGTGATTCTATTGGGCCAACCAGGATAATCCAAGATTCCTAATCATATCTACATAATTCCACTTGCCACGTAAGGTAATATATTCACATGTTCCAGATACTAGGTTATCTTTGTTAGTGGGTGGGGATGCACATTATTCTGTCTCCCATAATAACTTACTCTTCACTATAACTCTAAAGATAGGTATTACTGTGCCCATTTTATAGATTGTAGAAAATCCAGCTAGTAAGTTATCCATCCAGGATCTGAACTGAGGTCCACCACTTTGCTTCTTCTAAGCAACTCCCAATTTAATTATGCCAAGTACTCTATTTGGTATTGGGGGAGATAACAGTTGCGAACAATAAAATCATGGAAGTATATGTTTAATTTGTAAAGCTGTACGTAAAATACATAGACGTAGCCACCTGCTCTGATGAGGTCCACCCAGTTTAGGCGGGAAACCTGAGGGTTGGGAGAATTATGGTCAGCACTGCTCTGACCAAAACACTTCCCTCCTTAAATACCATTAGTTTCCCAGAGCATGAAACTCTAGGGCAATGGCATTTAAGCACATTTATGAAATGACACCAACACTTTTTTTTTCAGGTCTATGCTCTACTAATCTTTTCACCCAGTATTTCTTATCCTATGAACGTTATATTACCAATGAAAGTACAACATATTCCCAACTTTGTATCATCGCTCACTATTTTTTTTCTTTTCTTTTTACCTTAAAATATGTTTTCCTTGGTTCTATCAACCAAATATCTACCCATATTTCAATTATTATGTCAAATACTACTGCCTCCCTGGAGCTTCCCCAGATCCCTTAGACCCAAATTAATCTTCATGATCTCGAGTTATAAAAGCATTGTTTACTTCTAACACTATGCATACATTGTCTCTTGCGTTGTAGATAATTGTATATTTGTCAGTCTTCCCAATTAAAAGGTAAGTTTGTCCCTCCCTTCCTCTCTTTCTTCTTTTCCTTCCTCTTTCTCTTTTTTTTATTCATAACTTTCTTCAACATATATTAAGCACCACCTTCCTGTTGATCACTGACAGTGTATTCACAATGAACAAGACAGACACAGTCTCTAGCCTCAATTGATTTTACAGATTTAAGGGCAGAGTTCATGTTGTAACAATCTTTTCATCTTTTTTAGTCTCTGTAACATACTGCATACTTGGTCAGTTATGATTTGAATTTAATATCTATGAGGATTGAAATTTAATTGGACACTCCCACAGTCATAGCCTACTCATAGACTTTTGAAAGACCTATGATAATCGGTCTTTATTGAAATGAAGAAATATTTTATTGAGTGCCTATTTTTTATTATGCTTTTATTTCCTACTACGATTATATATTTTGTATTATAGTGATTACCAAAACTATATTTTGCTTCTAGGAAAAATATTAGCAGGTTACATAACAGTAAATTCAAATTACTTTGCAAGTTTTTAGTAGCAATAAAAAAATAGTAAGATACTTAAGTAATTGCCAGTGAATTACCTCATTTGTAATGAATTACTTTTCATAAGTGAATGCCAGAGCTAGTTTTGTTTGTATCTTTCAAGTGGGTCTTAAACATGAATTTAATTAAAATAATTTATCATAAGAAATTATTAACATTAAATAATTGTTACAAATTTATTATGATGAAGATGCACTGTCAATTTTAGTTATGATATGAATAAGTATATATGTTGAAAGATCATGTCTAGTTGTCAACTTTTATCAGAATGCCTTGATAATAATTAGAATTCAAGAAGACAGAGTTTAGAGTCTCCTAAGATTCTACAAGTCTTGGATTTCTTGTTTTAAAATTTAATTTGGTCTCCCATTAACACAAAGAGAGAAAGGTAAGGGTATTTCTTTTTTAAAAAAAATATGTTTAAATTAGATCTATTTGCCATGTGTTCTGAAAATCCAAATATCTCGTGATCTCTTATAATAAGTATTTGTTATTTTATTTAAACCACACTTAGAAGTTAACAATGAAATAGTTTAACCTCTATTTTATACAGCAAATGTTATCTATGGATATTTGGGATTGAAGCTTGATGTTGAGAGCAAATAATGTAAAGAAATAGGAAACACATTATACTCTTCTGAGAACAGATATTCTTCTCTTTAGGAAATAGAGAACCATCTAGTGAATTGTTGCTATAATATACTAAGTACTACTTACATACTGTGTTACTTGACAACTAGAAATTTCCCATGTAACAAAACGAGCCATTGGCCAGTAAACCAATGCACTGGTAGATGTAACATAGCTTATGTGAACTTAGTACTTCTTTTTTCTAAAAGAATAATGGGGAAAGAGCTATGGTATTATTAGTCATTTGGATATTTTTTATTTATCTCCCACTATTTCTGGATATTTCAATGTAAATAAACAGTAAGTATAAAAAAAGTAACTATCTTTGGGAGTCAAATATGTGTTTAGAAAACCTCTGTGTTGGGATAGGTATTTTATAAAGGTAAAAGTGAATGTCCTGCCAGTGAAGAGACAGACATTTTAGCTTGGTTTTGCCCTCTAGTCATAGCATTAGTTGGTCTAGAGAACGTGATTTCTAAGACACCGCCAACTCCTAGGCCTGAATCTGATAATTTAGTGGCCATATATTTTAAATTTATCCTGTGGAATTTTTGTTCATGCCCATGCAACTGGATGGATCTTTTCTTTGATGTGACTTTACATATTATATTTCTTGTAATAAAATACCCTTGGAATCAAGATTTATGTGTAATGATAATATGTAATATACTGATAATGTGATTCCTTCGTGTTTATTGCAAAATTTATATTCCTTGAATTAGAATGTGAATTAAAATTGTTCTTATCATTGTAAAATTATCTTTATATGAACTTGAATTGTGAATATTCATGTCTTTGGATGTCAGCGACATTAACAATAGCCTACATGAATGGCCTGCTTATGTTGTGCCATGCACAGTTGAAGTTTGTTGCATGTTCTCCCTCATGTGATTTTCATTACCATCATAACATGTAGATACTTTTATCAGTCCCATTTTTAGAGTAGTTAAGTGAATTGTCTAAGGTCACTTAGTAAGTTGTAGCATCTTAAACATTTGATCTAGAGTTTATCCATGCAAATACTTATAAAACAAAATTCTTTATGAGGAGTATGCTTTCTACCAAGTTCCCTTATTGATCCCAGGAATTACAGTTGTAGGAACAGATTTATTGGAGTGATGGCATGCCCTGGCTCTGCCATTTGTTCTGAACTAGTAGTGGCAGCTTTGTCAATAGTGGGGATAGTCATGCCAAAATAAAATGCAGGGAAGAATCTGTTACCATGGAATGATTGCAAAATAAAGGAAGAAAATTCTCTTTACAGAACACCTGTGTATGTTTTTCACACATCCTATGTCATTTAATGTTCCCGGTGGGATCGGGCCTAAACGGTCAGTCGGACATCCCTTGAGGGGTCCCATATTGGAGAGGATACAGGCTGGGCTGAGGGACAACCCCCCTCCATGCACGAATTTTGTGCACCGGGCCTCTAGTTCCTTTATAAGAGCTGGGGAAAAGTTAACTGAAGCTGATAGAAATTAGGTATTGCAAACAGAGGCCATCTACCTAATGGCAGAGAGCAGTGGATTGAAACTTAAGTCTTCAACTACAAAGCCTGTATTCTTTGTCCTATATGGTATTTTTGCTATTGCTCTTAATTTTTAAATTTTATCAAATATTTTTGTGAAGTAAAGAAGAGACCAAGCAGCACTTAAATGGGAATAAACAGGTATACTCTTAAAGCTACTGTTGCTTGTGTGTTCCTTCAGTCTTTTTTATTTCTCTTCCCTCTCTTTATTTTTTTTTTAGATAAATCTTTATTGTTCAGATTATTGCATTGTTCCTCTTTTTTCACCCCATAGCTCCCTTCCACCTGGTTCCCACCCCTCCCCCTGCCCTTACCCCTGTACGGTCCTCTGAGAAATATAGTGAGACCCTCAAGGATATGAAAAAGGACCAATTAGAAATTAAGCATATACTGACTGAAATAAAGAATAATATACAGAGATCCAACAGCAGACTAGAGGATCCCAAGAACCTCAAAAATCATAGGTGTATGATTTTTGTCCACTCCTCCCGCATCCCCCACACCCCTTCCCCCCCCGAGAATTGTCAGTCCACTCCCTTTCTATGCCCCTGATTCTATTATATTCAACAATTTATTCTGTTCATCAGATATTTAATTATTTGATTTTTAGTTTCACTTGTTGGCAGATTTGTATTTGTTGTCACTTTGTTGTTCATAATTTTTATCTTTACCTTTTTCTTCTTCTTCCTCTTCTTAAAGAATACCCTTTAGCATTTCATATAATACTGGTTTGGTGGTGATGAACTCCTTTAGCTTTTTCTTATCTGTGAAGCTTTTTATCTGACCTTCAATTCTAAATGATAGCTTTGCTGGGTAGAGTAATCTTGGTTGTAGGTTCTTACTATTCATCACTTTGAATATTTCTTGCCACTCCCTTCTGGCCTGCATAGGTTCTGTTGAGAAATCAGCTGACAGTCGTATGGGTGCTCCCTTGTAGGTAACTAACTGTTTTTCTCTTGCTGCTTTTAATATTCTCCTTTTGTCTTTTGGCCTTGGCATTATAATTATGATGTGTCTTGGTGTGGTCCTCTTTGGATTCATTTTGTTTGGGGTTCTCTGTGCTTCCTGGACTTGTAAGTCTATTTCTTTCACCAGGTAGGGGAAGATTTCTGTCATTATTTCTTCAAATAGGTTTTCAATATCTTGCTCTCTCTGTTCTTCTGGCACCCCTATAATTCGGATGCTTGTATGCTTGAAGTTGTCCCAGAGGGTCCTTGCACTATCTTCATATTTTTGGATTCTTTTTTATTTTTGCTTTTCCGGTTGGGTGTTTTTTTTTTTCTTTGTATTTCAAATCTTTGACTTGGTTCTTGGGATCCTCTAGTCTGCTGTTGAATCTCTGTATATTATTCTTTATTTCAGTCAGTATATGCTTAATTTCTAATTGGTCCTTTTTCATATCCTTGAGGGTCTCACTATATTTCTCGGAGGTTTCTAGAAGATTCTTGAGTAACCTTATAACTGTGGTTTTGAACTTTATATCCAGTAGTTTGCTTTCCTCCATTTCTTTAATTTGTGACCTGTTTCTTTGTCTCCGCATTCTGGTTGTTTCCTTGTGTTGGTAGAGTGGCTTTGTGTGTTAGGGGTCCTATAGGGCCCAGTGGCTTAGCCTCCCTAATTACCTAAGGTGGACACTCTTGGTGCACCCCTTTGTGGGCTGTGTGCACAGTCTTGTTGTAGTTAAGCCTTGATTGCTATTGGTATTTCTGGGAGGAATTGACCTCCAGGCCTATTGTCTGTGAGGATCAGTTGTGTCTATGATGGGAGAACTTCTGTGCTGGATACATCCTTATGGGGCAGGACTTGCTTCAGTGGGGATTTGGTGTTCACTCAGTCTGCCCCCTGAGTGTGTCTCTTATGGATGTGAAGAGTTGTAATCTGGATGGTCTCACTCTGACCACTGGGTACACTGGCTCTTGGATCTCCAAGGAGGTGCAAAGTCAGCCACTGCCTGAAGCCACCCAGCAGGAGCTACAGAGAGATCTGCAGATTCCTCCTTTTTGTTTGGGGTTTGGAGGTGCTAGGTGAGGCCCAGCTGTGAGGCAATGCAAGCTGCTGTGGAGCCTTGGGCCTTCTTTTGGAGGCTCTGAGGCTCTCTGACCCAGCTGTAGTTTGTTAGATTGCAAAAGGCCAGCCCATTCACATGCAAAAGCCTCTGCACACAGCTTGGATGGGGTTGTAAATTGGGTGGGGTGGGGTCTCAGGGAATCACCAGGGCGGAGCAAACAGCTATGGCTGACTGTCAGCCCTGCCCCTGAAGAGGCCCCCTGGTCTCTGTGTCCCACAGCACTGTGCAGGAACAATGATCGCTGCAAGCACCTCTGAGAGAAAGTCGCCCTCCCATTCCGGCCTGAGGCCAGACAGTCCAGTTTCTTCCTGTATGAGTCTGGGTCCCCAGAGTCCCATTCGGAACTGCAGTTAGGAGCAATCGGGAGCTTGTATCTCCATCCTGATTGAAAAAGACAACAGCGTACCCAGCTGCCAGCCCCTTTTGTGTGTGCCTCCTTACCTCCGCACTTCAATTCTGCACCTCTGCACTTCCTCTGAGTCTCAGTGTGCTTTTCTTTTTCCTTCTAGTTGTAGAATTTCCACTCAGCCAGCCTTTCTGTGGTTCTGGATGATATCCGTTTTGTCTTTTAGTTGTAGTGTTATATGGTTGTGCTTGGCAGCAAGTTCAAGTGTTTACCTATGCCGCCATCTTGTTGGACTCTCTCTTTCCTCTCTTTAGCTCTTCAGGTTTCTGTTTCAAGTTTTCCTACACCGGTTTTCATCTTTAAGAAGGAATAACATGAGACAAATACTTCTAGTACTGTATCAAGACATTGAGTAATATCACCACCAGTTTTAGCCATCTCACTGTCATAAGAAATATTTACATGTATATTTGTTATAACTCAAATGTAACAGTGCCTTGATGTTAGCTATCTTGTATATATTTTATTGTCTGATAATCAAATGAGGACATCACCTTATCATATACTAGAGGCCTGGTGCACAAAATTTGTGCACGGGGGGGGGGGGGTGTCCCTCAGCCCGGCCTGCACCCTCTCCACTCTGGGACACCTTGGGGTATGTTTGACTGCTGGTTTAAACCAGCAGTCAGATGTCCCTCTCACATTCCAGGACCACTGGCTCCTAACCACTTGCCTGCCTGCCTGATCGCCCCTAACCACCTCTGCCTGCCTGCCTGACTGCCCCCTAACTGCTCCCCTGCCAGCCTGATCACCCCCAACTGCCCTCCCCTGCTGGCCTGATTGCCCCCAACTGCCCTCCCCTGCCGGCCTGATTGCCCCCTAACTGCTTGCTCCCCTGTGACATCCTGATCTTACTCCTAACTGCTTGTCCCCGGCTGGCCTGATTGCACCCCTGACTGCTTGCTCCCCTGCCTGCCTGATCGTCCCCAACTGCTTGCTCCCCCTCATTAGCCTGATATCACTCCTAACTGCTTGCTCCCCTTCTGGCCCGATCACCCCTAACCACCTCTGCCCCAGCCCCCGACACCTTGGCTTTGTCCAGAAGGAAGTCAGACTTCTGGAAGATGTCCAGTTGATCTGGTCTAATTAGCATATTATGCTTTTATTAGTATAGATTCTATAGGCAAGCCATCTGATGATTTATTCTATAATATCTCCAGCTAAAGGTAGAAAAGGAAACTAATAGCAATTGAGTGCTATTTCATGTTTCTGTTCTTGGTTCCTCTAAATATAAAAATCAAGGTCACTATTATAATTTTATGGAACTTTCCTGTATAAGGATTTCATTATGAGAAGTAAAATAATGCCTTGAGAAAAGCAATGATATTATCCTCTGAATCTAGGCACATGTTAAGTTTTGACCAAGCATAGGAAAGATTTTAAATGATGGCAGATTTGGAATAGCAATGCAATTGGGCTTCTATTTGAGGCTATAAACTATTTTCTTCAATATTCCCCAATAAACTTTTATTACAGGCCGAGATAGTTGCTATCCAATAACCTCTTATCACTCCATTGCTTTATAACAAAATCCTAATTCTATTGAGGAATTCACATTTCTCTTCCAACCATGTGCTTAAGAAGACTCAACACCGAGTTCCCTTCTAGATATGAGTCTGGGAGACACATTCCCTTTATCTATCATTGAGTTGGGCATAATTGGATGATACAGTTATGGCTAGTGAGTTCTGAGAGGTGAGTCTTTAGGATGTACCCTGGAAAAGATTTCTTTGGGGGACAAAAAGAAATATATATATATATATATCTATACATATATATATATATATATATATGTACATATATATGTGTATATATATATGTATATATATATATCTTTAATATATATATCTTTTATATATATATATATATATATATATATATACATATATATATATATATATAATAGCTCCTCATTGTTTTGTTTGAACACCCAGAATTATTGTAGCCCACTTGCTAACATGGAGGCATTTCCCAATATATTGTGGGTGACTGTGAGGAAATATGGCAAGAATGTGGGTTCCAGATATTGTTAACCTACTGATTTAACCAGCTCTAATTGGTTTCCTGGAATTCTATTTAGAAGGCCTACTACGTTTTTAGGATTATATACTTATTATTTAACTTGAGGATTTTTCTTACTTGCTCACTGCTTCCCACCCAGCTTTACAGCTCATACTTTACAATGTAATAATATGTCAACACTTCACAGTTGTGACAGTGTGCAGACTGCTTCAGTTGTCATCTGAGTATCATTTTTACATGTTTATAAAGTGATTTGATAGTGGCACATGACAGACATCAAGTAAAACATATTTGTATTAACATTGTAAGCATTGCATTCAGACATAAAAATAATAGTTTGGCTATAGCCTTAGGTATATTTAATGCTCTCATGACTTTTCTTTTCATCTACTCTTTGCTTAGCAGTTTCCACAAGATTCCTAGATATTGGTAAATAGTGATAGCATATTTTCTTTGCTTTTTGAAAATTATCAAGACACACAATGGATATTTTATTGCAATTGTCTTTCAGAATTTAATCAGAGTGTATTTATGGCTGCAGATGTAGACCTAGAAATTATTCTTCTGTTACTAAAATGTTCCATTGTGGTATTCTTATCAGTATTGCAAATCAAGATACAGTGAATAAAATAAAATAATATAGAAACTTTTTTTTTCACTTAATGGTATATAATTTAATTTATTTTTTAGGTATTTTTAGTGTGTTTTCAAATACTTTGACATTTTCCACATGACTAAAATTGACAAAATATATAAATCAACTTTCTTTGTAACAATGGTTCAACTTTTAGATTATGCTCAGATTGTCATACCGAGATGGAAGAAGCCAGGGGGAATGGGTCACTCTTGAAATACTTAGCTTTTTTTATGACACACATTAAAGTCTCTGTGATAATCAACACTGTACTGCTGATTTGTTTTGACTGTCTCATTATTTGGAAGAAAGGCTATTGCAGAAGTTTTATGTCTATTTTTGGCCATGTTCAACTGGAAAGGGCATATTCCATGTCAAAGGCTTTTCTTGAAGGACTTACAAGCCAGAGCTCAGTGTCTGAGTTTGTTTCCAAACTTGAATTTCTCGAGTTTCAGAGAGACAGACTTGTCTTAGGCCACCAGGCTAGCGCAGCAATGTTTAGTTATTATTTCAATCAAAGAACTGTGTTCCATTACCCTAGGATCTATGTCAAGCTGTGGATTAGGTTCAAAAACCAACAAAAGCTCCTGGTGGTTGAAAGATTATAAGTATTTTGCTATATTACTGCATTGCAGGCATGAGCACGTTCTTTTAGCATTTTAGAGCCTCACAATGTTACAATTAATTAATTGTGTCTATCTAGCTAAAACACCAGTCAGAGTTACCGTCTGCACTTTTAATGAATCCTTTGAATTCCCTTGATCTTTCTTTTCCTCTCTGTGCACTGTAACATAACTTTCCCAAACCCCTAAAACTTTGATTAATGGAATAAAGAACCAGATTTGAGATACCTGGTTTGTTACTTTCCCAAGCTTCTCTGACCTTGAGGTCAGTTTCTAAATGTACCTCAGCATTTTAAAAAAAAATGGTAAATGAGAAAAAACTGTAATTACAAAGCATGACTGTTCTTGCCATGATTCCTAAATCACTTACCCAAAAATGTATACATAGTACCTGTATTAGCCATTCACTATACATGTTCAAATATAATGTTTCTTTTCTAGAAAGTAGTTGCTGTTTCTTCAGTTTTCTTTATATTTTATTCTTTTGCTCCCCAACTCTAGGCATGTATATATACAAGTTAGACAGGAAATAAAGTGGGGTCAAAAAATCATGTTTATCAATTGCTCTTTTGGCCGTGTTTTTCCTTGTAACCTTTGGGTAGCATTTCATGGATCCTTGCATGAAATCGAAACCTACTCATTGATTCTAAAACCCTCTACAAACTAATGAAAACTGTCTCAATTTGCTTCAGATTCTGATATCCAGATTTAACCACGTTTTTAGAAAACGTGTTTTTAATCCTCGTTATTCTATGCATAGAACTGGACTTTAAAAAAAAAAATTCAGCATTTACATCCAAATGTCTTTAATCTCGATATTTTCCATTTCCTCCTAAGTCTCCCTCACTACTCTTGGCAAATATAGCAAAGAAGCATAGCTGCTGGTATAAATGTTCTTCATCCTTGACCCCGGTAGAACTCATTGCCTCCCAGCTGTGCGGAGTGTATTTCTTAGTAGGGAGCCTGGTCTTGCTTTCACCTGGTGCTGCTGGGGTAAGCAGCGATCATTTTTGCATTCAAAGGTGGCCAAGAGAGCATCCGGAGGACTGTTCCAGGAATGAAGTAGAGCCCAGTTCTGTCCAAATGCTGCCAGGTGGGCAGAGGTTTGGGTGCCCTGCTGAGAGCATTGTGATTTTGGGTGGAATCTGGGGGGTGGGGCGGGACAGTTAGGAGCACAGGGCTCTAGCCCTCCTCCTTTTCTGTTTGAGAGTATCTAAGGGAAGGTGCAGAATATGGCTTCTTCCCTTTCTCACAGCTTATGTGGACTCCGTTGGTGATGCAAGGATCTGCCGTATTTAGGCTATGGTGTGCAGATACAGATGTTGGAATTGAGGCCATGATAAGTTTTATACTTTACACCTGAAAAAAATAGCATGTGAGTTCAGAACTGAAAAACAAAACTACCCACAGGCCATTCATTGTTGGTTGAATGTCAGACGGATAGACTTGTTCCTCTTAAACATGTGAAGTGCGTAACAATAAAATGAATTATTTTGCTACTACTGTTTTTTGTTTCTGAAAATAAAATAATTTTTGTACTAAAACAGGGCAGATAGTACATAGGTAACGTACTTATTTACAATGCATTTGATGAATATTGAAACCACAATGGGATGTGTGCAATAATATTGAGATTCTCAGGCTCATGTTTTGCTCAGCAGGAGGCTGTGATTTCAGAGCCTTGTGGAGAACACACCATGTCTTCCTCCTCCTCTTGCAGTTTTACATTTAGCTAGAGAGATTGTTCTCTAAGATTCAACACCTAAAGAATGCCTTTTTTTTTTTATATTGTTCAAAGCTGACCTCTGCTTTTAGAAAAGTTTATCTGCACTTTTTCATCTGTTTAGAGACATACATTTTTGGTTAAGAGATCGAAGACAATCTTTCTTTGTCTTTTTTTTTTTTTTTTTTCTTTCTTTCTGAGTGGGGGAGGTTGAGATAAAAAAGAATGACTGCCTTAAAAGTCACACATGGCTGTAATTTAAGATTTTTTTCCCTCTCATTGTCCGTAACAGTTGAAAGAAACCTTCAATGAAAGTTTATTAACTAGGCCAATGCCCGAGGCAATAAAGGTTCATTTATTACCAGTTTCTTGGCTGTTTTTCTTCTTCTATTTTTCGGTTAAACTCATAGCGTAAGATAATACTTCACAAAATTAAACCTTTGACCTTCTGTAGAGTTAAGTCTCCTTTGATTAGATAAAGTAACAATTTATGGTCCAGCATGAGGTTGCACATGAAATGAATAATGCAATAGACTCCGTGTGGACTGAGAATCTATTGCTTTTGAAAAGATGAATGCTGTTTAAAGGGGGAAAAGTCTGCTTAAGTGTGTTGTCTTTATTCAATATGCACTTTAGCAATATTTCAAAAGGCTTTACTTCCAATATAAAGTTATGTTTGCATCTTCTAATTCTCTTAAGAAAGATCTATGGTAAAAATACTGCGAAGAGCTTTTGTAACGCTTTGCAGGATTGTCATACCAGTGATTATGCTGTACATTCCAGGAATTACAGAGGCTGAATTATAAAAGTAAATGAGAAAAGTGACCATTTCTTTTATAAATGCAGTTCTATAATGATGGGACAATTAAACTATTATAATTTGTGATAATGTTATATGCCACAACTAACATGGCTTACATCAAACTGATACTTACTAATTTTAATAAGAAGCAAAGTAAAAAAAAAATAAAATATAAAAATAATAACATGAAGTTGGGTTCTTAATTTTAAAACCAATGCATAGGAGTTCAGATTCTGGTTATTATGATGTGGTAACCTTGTGGATATACTAATGTTTTCAAATTTGTTTTGTTTCAGTCATGTTATAAATTTGAAATGACACAACTCCTTGCCGAAAGAGTGACTGTATATAATTTTCCCGATATTTCTCTCATTTTTCTATGTGTTCATTTCAAACTTGTTTGGGAAAATTGAGAAAAATCTCAAATCCATCAGTGAAAATACTTTATTAGGATTATTTCATTACTACAGAAAGGATACACATACTTCCAGACTCAGAATTGATGTTTATTTCTATCTTCAGCTCAGTGGAGGTAGAGAAATGTGTACATAGTACAGGTCCATGTTTCTCACAAAGCTGTTGTGATTAGCTGGTTGTTTAAATTACTAATTGACATGCAGAAGTTGAATGCTTGAGAGAAGTGTTTTAGTTTTAGATTGGTCTTTTTCAATTAGCTTAAATTATTTAAGGCGAATAAATCTACTGCAGTGATTTAGTTTCTTTTAATAGAATCTCATGGCACAACATAAATTAGGTCAAGAGAAGATTTTGGATCACAGAGCTACAGATTTGCTCCTAAAATGAAGAGATATGAGGACAATTGAAGATTTGCTATGATTTACTAGTGTTTTGCAATAAAATAAAAGGTTCTATCAGAGTACACAAAAGGCTCAAATTTCTTGCCCAGTTAGGAAGTAAATGTTTCTTTCTGTTGGAATGATCTTTGCAGCAAAAAAAGAGGAATGAATGATATAATACCAACCTTTGGTAATTCTTCCTTGATGTTCATCTGCTTTGATCCTAGGTGAGCTGGGTTAAATATACTAATCAAATATGAGAAGGGAGATAGTTTTAAATATAACATTTATTTCTTGAACAATAAAGTATGAGGCTGCCTCCAAATCAGACAATTTAAGTAATATGTCTAAATCACACTCAAAAAATTAATTTGACTATGATTACAAAGGTATACCAAAATAAAGGCTTCATTTATTTAACATTCCACCCCCTAGGTGATGACAACTATTTGAGACCTATATTTCTTTTGTATCTTCTCTAGTACATTGTCCTATTTGTTTTTCTAAATTAATCAGGATTGTTCTTTCCTGATTTAATGTTGGGCTACAACATTAAAACTGTAAACCAAAACCTACTCTTCCAAGCACTACCATTGGCCTATTACAGCTACATTTTCCTTGTAACTAAGTGAGAAAAATACCTGCTTTTTAGGTAGGTATTATATAAATACAAGAATCTAGTGACAAAGGTATGAAGAACATATTGCCTCAGCTAGCTTCTCTGTTCCTTTTGTTGTTCAGTGGATATGGCTGTGTATTGTTCCCAACCCAGACCCTGACCTCTATTTAGAAATTTGTGTGTGTACAAATACATTCATTTATTGAGTCTTTTCCTTACAAAAAAAAAGTTTTTAAAAGCTAATAATTGGTATATCTAAAAACTTTTGTGGCCACACCTACCCCAGCTGTGTCTATCTCATTGGATAAGTTCCCCCAAATAAGATTTACATGTAAAAAAGGGCCACCTATATTCCACATTTTCTTTCTCAATTCTTCTCCTTACCAGTAACCCCAGACTGATAGAGCTCCACATGCTACTTGGATTCTGGGAAAAGAAAAAAAAAGGGGGGAGGACTCTTATTGAGTTATTAATGGATTTAGAAGAGAATTTGCATGGTGTTCAGGAAAGGAGAAGAACATTTGGGGGAGATTATTCTCAAGCTCAAGTGCCAGTGAGGTGGCTCTTTTTCAGGAAAGTAAATTTACGACACCATTTCCTCTTTTCACTTATTATACTGCCTGAACTGTCATCAATATATTGACAAGAAGTCTCTTTTAAAAAATGTCTTTTAGAATATCACATACTCTCAGATACTCTCAGGCTAGTAAGAGCCACCTGCCTAGACTCAACTCATTGAATAATTTGGGATGATGAAAAATGTAGGGAATAGGAAGTGTTGGGCCTTAGACAAACATGGGGACATTTAATTCCCAGTTTATTAGAGAATGGAATAATCTATACTAATAAAAAGGTAATATGCTAATTAGACCAGATATACTGGATGTCTCCCGGACATCCTTCTGGACAAAGCCACAGTGGTCGGGGCTGAGGCAGAGGTGGTTAGGGGCGATCAGGCCGGCAGGGGAGAGCAGTTAGGGGCAATCAGGCAGGCAGGCAGGTGAACTGTTAAGAGCCAGTGGTCCCAGATTGCGAGAAGGATGTCCAACTGCCAGTTTAGGCCTGATCCCACAGGGCCTAAACCGGTAGTCAGAAATCCCCTGAGAGGTCCCGGATTGGAGAGGGTGCAGGCCGGGCTGAGGGATGCCCCCCCCCCCCCTCTGCCGTGAATGAATTTTGTGCACTGGGCCTCTAGTAAGAAATAATAAGAAGAGTGCTTTAAAGAAGATTAGAGTCAAGGTTTATCTATTTCACTTTGTTTTAATTTTTTCTATATTCAAGATATATAGTGGAAAATAATTTATTTGCTCTTCTCTTTTTCCTTGTTGTGCCATATTTAAGATATATGACCAGGCTAATATTATAAATACTGTATTTTACCAGTAGAACAGGTTAAACATTTTGTGCATAGTTAAACTAGAATGATTATTTTTGTGGCAAGTATATTCTCAATTTTACAAAACTGAATCACAAATGAACATTTAGATCAGGTTCCTAAGTGAAGTCAACTTATATTTGTGATATCACTTGAGTGTCTATAATCTTGATTTCCTATGCAATTCATAGCTACTTGAGCAAAGGGGATTACTTTTCTTTCAATGATTCTATAGGTTCCTGTGTACTGTACTTTTTGCATTTATTGACAGAACTGGTGTGGTCAATGCTGAACGGGGAGTTAGGGGAATTGGGATTACTCTGTCATTATTTAATGGTGTGACTTTATAGAAATGATTAACCTTATTGCCCCTAAATTTCATCATCAGTAAAATAAAAGGGTTGCATTAGATAAAGTAAGTCTTGCTCATTTTTATGTTTTCTAAGTTTATACCCCAACTGGCTGTTAAGTAATATTTTTCTAAAGATGATACTGTTAAAAAATGGAGTGAAAGTGAATTATTTATTTAAGAACTTTTGGTGTCTAGTTCAAATTTTCATAAATTGCATATTTTCTTATTTTAACCATAGTAATTTTAAATCCTTCATTGATTACATTTCAGCCTGGTTCTATGAGTTAATGATCAGAAGTTGAGTATTCCAAAGACTTTCATGGAAATTCCTCAGTGATATACACATGGCCAAATGACATTCCATGGTGCTCCCTCCTCCTGACTTTAGTATTGGTATCATTCCTTCACTCTGGGCGATAGTAGTTTTAAACTATTCAGAATAAAAATGCTCTTTTTGATATCTATTTGATTTATTAGTCATTTTCAAATTATACACTCTCTACTATATGTTTCTTCAAATTCGTTGGGGTTGATTTGTTACTCCAAACATTTAAAAAGTCTAATGAAATCAATTGAAGAACTGAAAACTGGGATAAGGAGTGTTTCCATTAATGGCCTCAAAGATCAATTTTCCTTTTCTCTCCAGAATATAAATGTGTTTCAAAGGGCAAGTAAAGTCAGTCTAATGGACATTAGGAGACAAATTCACACTCAAAATTTTCAATCCACCCAGATTCACAATTAAGTTACTTATTCTGGTTGCTTAACACTTCCATTATTTAATCATTTAAGAGTGAGGACAGGCATGTTTCAGTTCCAGTTTTCATTTATTTAGAAAATATTGAGAAACAAAATAACTGTGAAAATTAGTGTCAATATCTTAGACAGCTTGTATTTCATTAATGAAAGGAAGAAAACAGAGTAAAAAAAAAAGTACTGGTACTTTCAAGTTGTTATATTGAGCCAAGAGTTCTTCTAAAACTTGGAGTGATTTCAATTGAGTTGTAATTCAAACTCATATGAAGCTTACAATGAATGCACCTTCAACCGAGTATTGCAGAGAGTCTATAGGAACTGTCAGGAACAGAAAGATTACTTCACAGTAATGACTGTTGAATTGAACTATGCTTTTTGATGTTTTACTTCCCGAATTGAATTGTTAGACAAGATTAATTGCACACAGTGAGAGTTTTAAATGAATGACTATGTAAACCATTAAGTTTCTCTGTATGCCATTGGGGGGAAAAGCTGGAAGGTTTAAAGGAATAAATGTATTTAATGTGCAAAATGCCTGGGCTAATTGTAAAATTCTCTACTAACATCCTTTACTGAAAATTGAAACCCACTTTATTCATCTGTCTTGGTTATATTGCTTTGGGTTGAAGTAATTTAATATTCCTGCTTTCCACTAATCTTTTAGCTCAACAGAAGTAAACAATAGGTTTCATAAATTAAAAATACACTCTTCTGAACATGCTTATAAGATTAAAAAAACAAGGCTGTAAACATTTATGACTGAAACAAACTAGATTGTTCAAATACTGCCATGATGTATCATGTATATCAATATGGCACTGATATCAGTTAGAATGCAAACAAGGTTTTAAATGATGTGCCCCTTCATTTCAGCTGGAGAATCCGCTTCACACCATCTGCCTATCAGATGGTTAGGAACCAGGACTGCGTATTAATGCCACATGTTCGATTTTCCTCCTTCTTGTAATGGTTAGATTCATATTGCTAATAGCTGTGCATAAGCACTGTCGATGAAATTTCTGTGACTGTGGAGTGATGAGATATTTATAAGCTGCCTGTCTCCCTGAATAATCAGTAGGAAGAATGCCAGACATAAATAACTTATCAATTCTAGCATATTAATAATAACTACCATTGGCTATAATCTACTGCATGTTTAAAATGGCTTCTTCTAAATTTGGGTAAAGTGGCATAGACTAATAAAAAGTCTATCATATGGAAGCTTTGAATGCGGACTATCTCTTGCATATAATCCATTTTATTTTACCCATTAAGTTTTGGGAAATGCATTTTATATGGAATGCGATGTAAAAGTAGACAACCTATCAAACATTTGGAAGTCATCTTGATGCCTTTGAAACCAAAGATCAAAGATTGGACCTTTCAAGTTAATGAGCAAACAAACAGATCAGAGAAAGAATTTGACAGCAATATGTCTTTTTTATTGATATTTATAATCTACAGTTGTAATCTACGCTTTATAACTAGGGGTACTAACTTATTTGAAATAAATAGACTGGGGACTTTTCCTTTTGTTAAAGAGAGTAATCAGGAGTGTATAATGGCATTTGAAGGATTTAAAGGCTGTTTTGATAAAAGTTGGAAGCAGAAGAAGAAAGCTATTTTTGCAAAGTAAAATAAGGTACTTAAGTGGTAACAATGCCTGCTTTCCTTCTAAATGATAAACCTTGGATTGGTTTTAGGATATTGAATGTGAAGTAGTGGAGGTTTTGTATCAATGTAGCACAGAGTGCAGATTTTAGTGATTTTTTTTGACACATTTGATCAATGTAGTCTACTAAAACAGATGCTTTGATAGAAACATGATGTTTAGATCTCCATTTGTCAAGTGGCTAAATTTTCAGTCTGCTATTAGGTAGCTTTTGTCACATTTGCATTTTTGTGTGTAGCTGAACAAAAGCAAAACTAAACACAAGGACAGGATGGATATTATGGGTTACTTGATAATATCTACTACCATTTGCAGAGGGCTTAGTAGGTGCCCTTACTGTAGCATATATTATTTCACCCATATTATCTACATCCCTATGAGATCAGAATTGGTATCTCAGATTTTAGAGATTAGGATTTTGAAGCCATAGGAATTATATAGCTTGCTGTGCAGTATTCCGGATAAATTAGATGCATGTTGCCCAGTTTGTATGGCTTTTTGGAATGCCTTTTTTTTTTCCCCCCCAACCACCATATTTATTCCTCATATAAAAGAGAAGTTAGATAATGAGGTTTTCCCATTCAGTTTCTTATTCAACAAGAACTTAAAAAAAATTGTAGCGGAGCATCAAAAAGTGAAAGTAAAAGTACAGGAAATCTATAAGACAAGATAAAAATAATTTCTAACAATAGCCAGTTTTTAAAATATACATAGAATTTGCTCTGATGGAGCAAAGAGAATTGGGCCCCCAGCATTGAGTTTGTATCATAAATCAGACAATAATATGACAAGCAATGTTTCTAAATTCTGTGTAAAATCTAGTCTTTTAAATTGTAAGAGATAGAGTTTGTTAAGATCAAATATAAATGAAAAAAAGAAACAAGTTATTTTTCATGATACAGACATTTGGACTCTATCCTAAGTTTGCTTACCAAGCCTTTTCCTGAGGGCCAATCAGACATTTTTTTTTTTTTTTTATAAATGTGGTCAATGTAGTCTACTAAATCAAATGCTTTGATAGAAACATGATGTTTTAGATCTCCATTTGTCAAATGGCTAAATTTTCACTCTGCTATTAGGTAGCTTTTGTCATATTTGAGACTTATTATCCTTTCTCTGAAGGAAAATGTATTTTTTTAAAAAAATATTTCTCAACCTATTATTTTCATCAGTTATTAAAGCTTCCCCATTGATGATGATAAAATTGGATTTAGAATCTCTTAAAATAAAATCAAATCATATTACATTTGACTTCTCAGGTTAGTACATGTTTTTGTCGTAGTATATGAGATACTACAAATGTTCTTTGAGAGGATAAAAAAAGTGTGATTGGTGAGGTAAATGGATTAATCATCCTTTAGTAAAAGAGATTAATTTAAAAATTCATTTATTGATTTGTTCCTTGTTTTCCCTAATGAAAGAAAGAAATATGGTAAAAACTTGTGAACTAAATTCAGAATCAGGAGCAATTATTCAAGCTGTTTAAGTAACGATTACAGTAGATACCAGATAGATTTATGGATGTAGTGTTGTTAGGGATGAATACATGTGTGACTGCATCGGAAACAGAGAAGCGCTGCGTGGCCTGGCTGTCCTCTGCTTCTGCTCTGGTAAGCGAAAGGCACAGACACATGTCTGCAAGGTGCCGCACACTGGAGCAGTAGGTCTCAATCGCTGATTCCTCAGTCCAACCTGATTTTGTATTTTAATGTTTCCTCCTTGATTTGTATGCATACTCACTATTGAGGACCCTTCCATGATGATCTGCTTAGTTAATAAGCTTCCACTCTAAGATGCAGACACACTTTAGTGAAAATTACTGTCATCAAGTAATGGAAGGGCATTGAGCATCAGAATCAAACTGTTGGAAGGTAAACACACTGATTCCTCAGTCCTTCCCAGAAATAGAGTCTGTGGCTATGACTCCAGGGAAGATAACCTCTAATTTTACCATGCACTCCAGATACATCTCTATCTGATGTAGAGTATCGCTTTAAGAAACACGGAATTGCCCTAACTGGTTTGGCTCAGTGGATAGAGAGTCGGCCTGCGGACTGAAAGGTCCCAGGTTTGATTCCAGTCAAGGGCATGTACCTTTGTTGTGGGCACATCCCCAGTAGGAGGTGTGCAGGAGGAAGCTGATCGATGTTTCTCTCTCATCGATGTTTCTAACTCTCTATCCTCTCCCTTCCTCTCTGTAAAAATATATATATAAAAAAAAAAGAAACATGAATTACCTAGCTCAGCAGGAACAAGGGGTTATTTTGACGGGGAAGGGCTAAAAGCAGTGGTAAAGTTGCAGTAGTATAAGGTTGAGTATTCAAGGGGCAACGAAAATCTCTATGAAGCCGAGGCAAGGAGAGAAAGCTGAACTGAGGAAAAGACTAGGAGGAGAGAGAGAAGTGGATGGTAAATGTTGTGGGTCGCCAGTGTTAACACAAGTAGACAATTATTGATTACATAGAAAGTGGTTCACATTCAGAATTCTCTATGAAGTATAGACAAAAAAAAAGAGAGTTATTTTGTGAGTTCATTACATCCACCCCCCCCCAAAGGTAACTTTATTAGAGAACAAAATACCTTTATTAGAGAACAAAATACACAATGGGGCTTGTTTCTAAAGCAAGTTATAGATTCTGTGCTAAGTTTGTACTATAGAGACAGCAAATTGGAGGGATTTGAGAATCACATCAGAGATTTGAAGGGGCCACTACAAGGCCAACAGGAAGTGCCATAAGTGTGGGGTGTGTGTGTGTGTCTGTGTGTGTGTGTGTGTGTGCGCGCGTGTGTGTGGCTTTTTTGATCTTCTCCATCCGAGGCAGATGCAGCTTTGGTGAGATATGCTTTCTATTAATGAGATTTGCTACTCCTAGTAGATCCAGATTAATTTTAACATAAACATAATGTTTTAAATTATTTACATTAATAGTGTCAAAATAATGATGATATTTCTCCTTTGGTTTTCCAATTAATCTACTTTGAGAAACATTTTTTCATTCAGTGACAATTTGTGCCAGGCATTGGGATGCATATTCCAAGGAAGTATTTCTGTCCTTTCGGATTATAACCTAGTTGAAGGAGCTAACCCTAAACCTACCCCACGACCACAAGCCTTCTCTTTAAAAAAAAAAAAAAAAGAGCAAAAATAGTTCAAGGGACTGAGTTTCTCAGATTGCACATTAAAATGACGTGAGGAGCAGTAAAATGAACCCAAAATATACAAATGCAGGGCCCCAACAAGAATCTCAGAGGATAGAACTTAGCTATTTGCATATTTTAAAACTCCAGGAGTGATTCAGAGCACAGAGGATGGCAGACTAGTACAGCAGGGTTGAGAACACAGGCAAGTAGATGGCTAGCTCTACTCTGTAGGAATGGGGTGGGAGCTGATTCTTAAAATGTTGGTAACTGTTTCCCAGGTAGACTGAAGAGTCGGGAACCTTAGCCTGCTACTCCTAGAGCATAATATTTAATCAACCACATGATGGACGCATAGGTGGGGCTGGAGCAGGGGGCTGGAGAGCTTTTCTAGAAAGTGGGAATAATGTGTGCAAAGTCTGGCTTGAAAGAAGGAATGTAGTCCTTTAGAGGAAGTGGAAGAAGGCCTATATGTCTGGAGCACAGAGATCAAGGGGAACCTGTGGGAACAGATGATGTTACACAGATAGGTCGGAACTGAGCACAAAGGGCCCTCACAGCCAGGCAGAGCTTCCAACTAGCACTTAAGAGCAGCCATTGCATGTCACGTTGGATTTTTATTTTCATAAGGTTACATTGACTGCTAAGAGATTGGAGGTGGCGGGAGTGGAATCTGTTAAGAGGCTATTACAGGATTCCAGGGATGAAAAGTTGGCAGCTTGCACTAGAAAAAACCAGTGGGAATGGAGAAAATTGGGTAGATTTGAAGGCTATTAAAGAACTAAATGTGTGTGACACACACACATTATATGTTATGTCATTTGGAATTTTATTAGAAATGTACAACTGGGGAAACTGTCAAGTGGAAAAACAGAAGAGCACCATAAATAAGATTAGATAGATGATAAAATTATTAAAAGTATTTTTAAAACGTTGACAATTAATGTAGTCAGCTAAGGAGAAGTAGATTTCTTCTATCTGAGGGAACTGCGGCCAGCCATGATGTCCATACCTAGGACTGCACTTGTCTGTTGAGGAGCTGGAATGCAAGGCATGCCTAGTTTTCACTCAACATGATGTGGCATTCTTCACCTAGTTTATCTTATTTAATTCTTATACTACCCCTTTGTGAATATAATGGTTTTACAGATGAAGAAACCATGCTCAAGAAGATTTTATGGCTTCTCCAATGCCATGTCATGCATAGTTATGTTTTATGCTACTGAATTAGATTCAGATATTCAGTATAATAGCAATCACATCTCAAGTTGTAGGTTTGTCTTTTTTATTCAAATACTACAGAAACATATTTACATGCTGCATAAATCAAAGTTAAAGGCCCTAGAAGTGTCATAACTTGGAGATGGAACGACATTAGTCAACGAAGAGAAGGGACACGTAGGATGTGCACATTTGTAACAAGTCCGAGTTGAGGAAGAGAGATTTTCTGGGAAACACTAAGAGGACTTGGAGAGAACAGGAAAGAAAATATTCTGGAACATCTTCGAAGGAAATGAGTAACTGGGGAGAAAATTCAATCATAGGAAGATGAGAGAATCATTTCAAGTTGGAACTTGAAAGGCAATAAATGCGAGCTCCAGACCCAGAAGAACTGTTTGAATTTAGATCAGTGCCTTTTTTGGGGGGAGTGGTTATCAAGTTTTCATGCAAAGATCTAATCGGAAGGTTTTGTGTTGGGGTGAAGGTAGTCAAGACCTCTTTGGTTTGATTTGAAGGAAAGCTGAGCTCTTCTTCTAATCTCAAAAAAGAAAAAGAAAAAAAAAAGGCAGATATTTCTACTGAAAAAGACTTTCTTATAATTACTGAGACTGTAACTTATTTGCTGTAGTAACCAGAAGTGGTGATTAGTGGGGAGGAAAAGGAGGAGAGAATTGTTCAGTCTCTAATCCACCAGCTGGAAGTGGAAATAAATCACATAGATAAATTTAAACCAGGCTGGAGAACTGTCTTCAGAAACTATGAAGCAGCCATAGCAGAAACAGAGAGGGAGATGGTGGTGGTATATATTGTCTCAGGGACTATTAAAGTTTTACAATGAGAAGAGATCACATATTTCAGGGTATGATTTTTTGCAGATGAGGAATGCCAGGATAAAGTGAATTGCCATGGTAAAAGTTCAAACATTTAGCCCAGTTGGTGTGGCTCAGTGGTTGAGCGTGGACCCATGAAGCAGGAGGTCAGGGTTCCATTCCCAGTCGGGGCATATGCCCAGGTTGCGGGCTCAATCCCCAGGAGGCAGAGTGCAGGAGGCAACCGATCAGTGATTCTCTCTCATCATTGATATTTCTATCTCTCTCTCTCCCTTTCCCTTCCTCTCTGAAATAAATAAAAATATTTTTTAAAAGTTCCAACATTTAAAGAAAACAAACATTCCCCTGATCAAACACCGCTGCTGGCTATGTCCATGCTATACATAAAGCATGGCCTTAGTTTCCTGCTCTTTTATAATCTGATCAACTCTATTTCTAATCTCACGTCCACTTCTACCTTCTGCTCTCTGGCTGAACAGAGACAGATCGCTCTGCACAAACGTAATGGCCTGTGTCAGGGAAGTGCGTCATGGGGCAAGGATGTTCCAGAAAAGGGGAACAGCATGTGTGAAAGCACAGGCTTAGAGAGGCAGGGCGTGTATAAGTCCTGGTGGCATGTTTGGTATAGCTGGGGTGTGGCATGAAAATGAGGAAACTTCTGGTGACAAGGTAGGTTTACTCCTTAGGGCAAGACCTCATGAACTGTTACGCAGTTCCAATTTTCCCCCTTTCGGCAGCTGGAGAAGATTTTAAGCAGAGAATGACATGTTCAGATTGGTTTGTCTGAGATATAATTCTGGCTGCATTCTACTACTATCCTTCTTTGTATGAATTATGTTTCTGCTAATATTTAATTTAGGAGTTTAGAGAGCACTCTCCCATTTATATCCTTTTTTTTTTTGGCTAGGTGGGAATGAATATATGTTATCAAAGTATGGCATAAAGGTGTCAGATACTTTAATGTGTTTGTATGCGTGTTATATAAAGCACATGAACTATTACATCAAAAAATCCGATTTTGAATGACCTCATTTTTAATTTATTCTTTTAAGGTCTGACAGCAGCAGCTGCAGCAGCTGCCGCTGCTACCAATGCAGCGATTGCAGAAGCAATGAAGGTGAAAAAAATCAAGTTAGAAGCCATGAGCAACTATCATGCCAGTAATAACCAACATGGAGCAGATTCTGAAAATGGGGACATGAATTCAAGTGTCGGTGAGTTGTATGTTCACGGAAACGTAGTGTAATCATTTTGCTACCAAATTACTTTCTTTTCCAGAACAAAACTATTGGTTACCCATTCAAAAAGTTGCTCCTTTTAGCTCCAAATCAGTGTATATTTTGACGATACTAATTAGCTTCTAATAACATGCAGTTTAAATAAATAATTAGCAACATTATTTTTTTATTATAAGATCAACTTTATGCCTGCAACTTCTATAAGCATCCAGTTAACATCTTTCATAATACAAATAAGTTTTAATAATTGGAATTCTAAAGTATTGGTTATGGGTAAGGTGGCAGAAGAATATTTACAAACAAAACCATACTCTTTATCTTTTTTATTCTTAATGTGTTTCTTCTTCAATAAGAAATTTGCTTTAGCAACCAACATATAACTTAATCCTTTCATGTGCTGCCAAGAATAAGAATTATGTTGATAATTAATTTTTTCTATATACAACTATTATCCATTTTTCTCATATTAGATATACAACTTTAATTTTTCTTGATTTTTTTTTCTTGTGGTATGGAGAAAAGATGAAAAGTTTGCAGTCACTATTTAAACCAAAGGGACAGTTTTTTTCTTTGCAGAATAGATCTGGGTAATTTGTTTGGTCAAACACAACTTCAGTGTGGGTTAAATTTTTTTTCATTGACATCTTTAGGTATCCATGTGTTGGTGAGACACAAAATTTTATCCTGCCACTGTACTGTGTTGTTTCCTTTTAAAATGTAGAAATCATGCTCAAAATATAATTTAACAAGAGAAATTTGGATGCTATAAGATGTGTGTAAGATACTGTTTCTACCAAATGTTCACACAGGACACGATCGTTCATGACAGTTCCATTAAGTTTTCTTTTCCATGCATGATTTTATCAGATTATTTCTTTATATAATGAGCTCTCCACTTTCAGTACATTGGCATGTGGTTAAGAATGTATGGGGAAATACTATGGATAGAAAAACATCAGTGCTTGCATTTGTGGTGTTTCCAGTGAGAAGATAGGGGCAGCAGATTGTTTAGGTCATTTACATGCATAAATTTAGACTTTTAAAAGTTAAAAACTTGTGACTGTATGATCATCTGAAAGGTGCCATTGCTCAATTCAGGTGTAGGGAAGAAAGGGTATTTTCTGATAAATGAAAAACAGACATGGGGTGGTTTTAAACTGGGTGAAAGAAGTCAACCTGAGAAGACATATGTGATTCTATTACCCTGGCATTTTATTTAAATATATGTATATATATATATGGATGGAGAACAGATCAGTAGTAGCAAGAAGTGAAGGAGTGGTATATTTATAAAGGGAGCTTTTTCAGAGTGATGGAATATTTATGTATCTTGATTGTGGTGGTGGCTACATGAAAAATGAGTTAAAATTCATAGAACTGTACCATCCCTGCCCACAAAGTGAATTTTACTGTATAATAATTTTAAAAATAAATAAAAAAGTTAAAAATGATTGAAGTAGCCCTGGTTGGGTAGCTCAGTTGGTTAGAGCATAGTCTCAATACACCAAGATTGAGGGGTTCCATCCCTGGTCAGGGCACATACAAGAATCAACCAATGAGTTCATAAATAAGTAGAACAACAACCCATATGTTGTTCTCCCCCCCCCACTTTCTCTCTCTCTCTCTCTCTCTCTCTCTCTCTCTCTCTCTCACACACACACACACACACACACACACACAATCTCTCTCTCCCTTCTCTCCCTCTCCCTTCCTTTCTCTCTCTAAATATCAATACATAAATAATTTTATGAAAAATGATTGAAGTAAAATGAATTGTAACTAGAGCATAATTAGACACCCACTACAAATTTTAATTATTATTTTGAAACATAATATGGATTGTTACCAAGTTTTAGAAGAGTAAGATTTCCATGCAGGCTATTCTTAATAGTTGTTTTTGGGAGGAGAGATAAACAAATTATGCATTTTAATAACATTTAAAGAAAAATATATTAAAACTTGATACTTCTGTTCAAATTTCTGAGCAGCAGAGCAGAAATTTGACTTTGGAGAAACCAGCAGGCATGAGAAAAGGAGACTACAGCTCATAATTGAGCATTGATATCAACTTAATAATTAATATTATAGAATAATATTTGCCTACTGACTAAATAATAGTTTACCTTCATTGTGTGGGTACATAGGGTATCACATAATACTTAAAAAAGCAATTTGAGTTTTGTGTTTTACTTGGAATAAATCACTTTTCTTTCATTAAAGTATTTAGTTGGTAGCCTATATTGTTTTTCAGTTTTGACACCCACCATCCAACACCAATTTAAACCAGAGAAGAAATTTATTTGAATTTTCCTAGAGGGTCTTAGTATTTTGGGGTTGTTGTAATATTGGTGTCATTGCTAGTCCTTAAGGCATGTAGATAATTTATGTTACATATATGTAGCTGATTTGAGGTGGAAATGTTATATTTGTCATTTTTATTCCATTGTCTCACATGCTACTGTCCTCTAAGAATTTATGACTTATTATCCTTCCTGAGCACACCCCCTGCCTTCCTCCTTTATCTAGAGATCAGGAAACAAGAGTTTGGGGGAAGGGGAGGGTACAAGGTAATGGTAGGGGGTGGGGATTGAGCTTGTATAGATCAAAGTGGTTGGTGAATTAGCAGTTGCTTTCTATGGCCCTAGTCTTCTCTGATTTTGAGAACACCACTTGCCTCTTGGTAAGTGTTCAATAATTACTTGGTCTGTGACTTTGCAAAGTTATGGAAAATTTTGAGCCTAACATTTCAAATCTGGAAAATGGCTTAAATAATAGTATTATATCATAATAATTCAAGGAGATCATATTTGTCAAACAAACCATGTCTGTTTTTCACTTTGGTCACCAGTAGGATTTGGTATTGCTTTGGCCATTATTATTATTTCTCCAAATTTACCCTTTTTAAAATCACCTTTGTCCTCTTTTTACAGTCATTAACTGCTTCCTCCTCTGTTTTCCTATTATCTCTGATGGGTATTGTAAACTACTGGCCTGTGAGGAAACTTGGGGGAGCTGTTTTGCCATTTGAATTTTGTTGTAAGTTTGATTTTAGCTCATTCTAGGAACACAAAAACGATCATACCACAGTCCCAGTACGCAAGAGGCATCCAGTTAGTGGGTGGGATGGCTAGGTGTGTGGACTCTGGGAGGATGTGCTGGATCTTCTAGGAACATCGTTAGCATGAGCTGCTCAGGAAGTGGTATTGGAGCATAGGAATTCCAGGAGGAATCCCAAGAATCACTAAGGCCAGTATTTCAGAATACAGCTTACTGCTCTCACAAATCTATCAATTGGCTCTTTGAACTAGTAAAACCCCTCAGAGAGGTGCCACTTAATGGTGTATTGTTGCTCATTAGCTCTGCCCAAATCCAGTGACAGTTTTGAAGCTATTTCAGTGTTCTTTTTCCTCTTGCACTCGTCTGGCTCACATGTTTTGTTGAACATTTCAGATTTTCCTATGCAGGAACACTGGTTTTCCCCTGGTTGTAAATAAACCCTTATTGTCTGAGGCAACAGATTTTTTGGGGACTTGGTTTGGTTCGATTTGGCTTGCTGGACTCAAGGGATATTTTTATTATAAATGTCCCTTTCCGGTTCTTAATATGAATCATAAAAATTAGCCAAACAAAGGTGTTTAAAGAAACCTTTGACACTGACAAATAAGTATTGTGCATTCCAATTTTACCTGGTGACCTTGAGCTCACGTCTTTCCAACAGAGTGATCACTTTAGGAAGACCTGAGAACTTCAGGATAGATCCGAGTGAGGCATCAGCATGCTGAGTAAAATATATGGCCATGTCGCCATTCTCCCTCATCCACAATCAATTGGATTCTTTTAGTTTAATATTTACTCGCTAAGATGAGATGCTAGTCTGCATGGTGATAAACAGTCTGCTCCTGGCATCTGAAGGTGACCTGTCAGTTCATATGGACAAATCTCCTGCTTACTGAAATGTACAAAATAAATCATTAAAGCAGGCAGGTGCTCATTCCCAGATTTAAATCACCATAGATTTATGATTTGAATTAATGCTTCATTTGGCCATAGAAATAGATGCTGAGACAAATGATATGCACTGGTTGGGACTTCCATACTGTAGCCATCCTGATATTGATTACCGAGATGTCTTTGCAATCTCTTGTTTATATCAAGTACTATCTTGTGACAGGTTGGCTGATATGAGCTACATTGCAGATAAGAAGGAAAAATGTCCTGGATTCTTTTTAGTGGCAACACTATCCACAACATACAGGCCAGATAAATTGCTATTTTTTTGCTTTAAGGACTGATCTACATAACCAGCTTAAAAAATGCTGCTTGGAAATTGGGACTGGGACAATGGAAAGGCAGAATTTAAAACCAGTGAACTCAAGGTCAATTACATAGTATTTCTAGTTGTGTGTTTTTATCTGCTTATTATTTTTTTTGTCATCATGAACATTTTTGAAGTTGCTAAATTAAGCACAATTGATTTAATCTAAATAAAGGAAACTTAATTTTACTTCTAGTTTTGAAATGCTGTATAAATATTGACATAGCTAGCATCACTTAATAGTTTCTGTGTTTTTTAAATACTTGCTAAACCTAATATCTTACTCCCTTAACTAATGACAACATAGGAAACGACTCTCTAAAGGTAAATACATTAAATATTATTCTCAAGTCTGAGACTTCGTGGACTTAACTTACCAAGAGACAGGAAAAGACTGCATTTTTTTTTTTACTTATCTTAACATTTTATTTAAGGAAAACACTATGTACACAGTTTAAAGAATACTCAGAGGATTTAAGAGGGACCTTTGCCACAAGCTAATATCTGACTCACAGAACTGGTAAACAGCTATCAACAATAGTAGATTGCTTGCTTGGTAGGAAATGAGTTCATATCTATTCAACATGTGATCTCAAAACAGATGTCCCGAGAAAATCTTATTGTTTAAACTATAGTCATAACCCCCAACTGCTGTTATTTCTTTAAGGAAGTGAAGTAATCTTGAGACTTCAGTCTTTTCTCTTTCTGAACATTGTGGAGTAAGTGTCCACGGTTGCAGTGATCCACGAACCTGAACACATTTCAAACCCTGCAATGTAGGATTCTTTTTCATTTTCTCAAACTTGCAATAGTTACAGTATGTAGGAGTTTCAATTAAAAACAAGAACTTGAGTTTGGTATTAACAGCTAAATTTTTCAGTTGTGTTCTTACTCCTTACTTTTGTTCATCAGCAAAAACAAAACAAAACAAATGGAACACAAACAAAAAAACGCCAGGCAGATAGGGAGATAAAATTATCTTTCCCAGCTGACTTTCTCTCTCTCTCTCTCTCTCTCTCTCTCTCTCTCTCTCTCTCTCTCTCCCCCCCTCCACCATTCCTACAGAAATAGAATAGTTTACACTGTAGTACTTTCTTCTAAGTCACGGAAGGAAAAATTAATTTTATGATTTCAGGAAGAAGTCTTGGAGACCTTGAGAAAGCAAATAAAAGGAAACTGAGAACACAGGCCATCACGCAGAGCTCTGCAGTTGCACATTGGATTCTCTGCCTTGGCAATGTTAATGAACCTCAAATCCTTCCTATAATTAGATGAGGGAATTGCTTATATTTTCAAACAGATGATGCTGCTATAATGAAACGATTGACAGGGAATTTAAGAGTGTCTACAGTAGTCATTTGGTTTCTGTTATAGAAAAAAAAAAAGTTTAAAAAGAAGATTGGCTTTAGACATAGGTCCTGAGAGAGGTAGTCATTTACATAGCATACTATGACAGGTGTCTTTGTATAGCAGGGAAATAAATTGGAAGACTAGAGAAATGATGGGCAGGTATACGCAAATTTTTTGGGAGGAGGGTGTCCTACGCTTATTCTGCTTAGGTTCTTTAAAAGGGGCCGAGACTCCAGAGATGGATCCGGATTGAGTGCACAGCTGTAACTGCTGATGAGCTAATTGCTCCTTATCTCTCAGCCCCATTCATCTTCATTTTTTACCAATTACTGAGAATTATCTGTGTTCTCAGTTGGATATGAGAGTTAATCCTTTTTGGTTAAGCTGGCAGTACTGTGAGCAGATTCCAAATCGGAGGGTGAAAAAGCCAAAGCAAGCTTGCTCTAAAAATGTCTCCAGTTCAATTACAGTATCACTGATTCATAAGAAATTTGCCATTGTTTAACAGATTAAATTTGGAAAGTTTTTTTTTTTTTTAACTTTCTTAATGTTTCTCTGCCTAACAATGATTTTTAAGATCCTTCTTCCTGTTTGATGAGTAAAATGTAACCACATTATCAGGCAGGGTCTTGTAAACATGGAAACACACAAGATGACCCTACAAGGCCAGAAGGATTCTGACACACACAATGAGAAATCTTTTAGAACTGATAGCTGTCGATTTATATATAAACACTTGGAATCGATGGTCTTGCTCTCTGTGGCTTCACATATGGTGAGGGAATGTGTGTCCAAACATAAACCTTTTCACAAATGTCACATTAGTGGAATTTTAATGGAAGGACAACATAAGCATCTCCTCAAAGTGTAGGAACTGCCATGGTTTGTAATTCAATTGATTGTGAATAAGCCATATGGTTCACATCATTCTCTATGCAGAAGATGTCTTCATACCCTGACATTTCAAACAAAATTGCTTACTCCCAACATTAAAAAAATTAAGAATAATAACTACCCTTTCAGAAATTTTAATGCTTTTGTAAATACTTAATATTTCTGGCATTTTTTGTCATTAAGTACTTATAATAAGTAATGTAATATAAACATATAAAGAATAAATAGTTAATTTTAAACAAAATTATCAAAAAATCATTTTTAAACTTTGAACATCTTATAGCAAGATAATGTTTTCTAGATGTTCCAAAAACTGAGATGGGAGAGCAGAGAGCAAAATATATCAGGAGATTTAGCTTTTAGTCACCACGAAGCTAATAAGTAAGTTAGCTACTTAAATAAGTCTGTTAATTTCTCAGTTCTCTTACTTAATAAATAAGGTGCTTGATGCCCAATTACTCTCTTGACTCTAAATTCTTTGAAATCTCAATAGAAGATGAAAGGCAAAAAAGTATTCTTTAGAGTGATTTCTTTTTTTTTTTAAATTCTCACCCAAGGAGAAAGGATATTCTTTTTGCATTGATTTTTAGAGAGTGTGGGATGAGAGGAAAGAGGGAGACAGAGAGAGAGAGAAACATCGATGTGACAGAGATACATCAATTGGTTGCCTCCCACACATGCCCTGACCAGGGGTGCGGATTAGACCTGCAACCCAGGTTATGTGCTCTTCACTGGGAATCAAACCCGTAACCCTCCTGTTCACAGGCTGACACTCTAACCAATGAGCCATGCCAGCCAGGGCTAGAGTGATTTCTAAGGCAAAATAGAAACCTGAAACAACCTAAATGTTATTAAGCTTATTATGATACATCATTTCATATTATAATACAACTAGAGGCATGGTGCACAAAAATCCATGCACTCGGGGGAGTCCCTCAGCCTGGCCTATGCCCTCTCGCAGTACAGGACCCCTTAGGGGATGTCCACCTGCCGCCTTAGGCCCACTCCTTGGGGGATCGGGCCTAAGCTGGTAGTCAGACATCTTTCTGGCAGCCCGGGAGCCCTTGGGGGATGTCTGACTGACACAGGGAGCAGGCCTAAGCTGCAGTTGGACATCCTTAGCACTGCCTCTGCCACCGCTGCTGCGCTTGCAGCTGTCAGCCCAGCTTGTGGCTGAACGGAGCTCCCCCTGTGGGAGCACATTGACCAACAGGGGGCAGCTCCTGCCATTGAGCGTCTGCCCCCTGGTGGTCAGTGTGCATCATAGCAACTGGTCGTTCCTCCATTAGGGTCAATTTGCATATTACCCTTTTATTATATAGGATATTTTACATATTATCTAACCATTACATATTATGAATAGGGTAGAAAATATTCTGGATATAAGAAAAAAGATGATATAGAATTTTACACTGTTGTAATATACTAGTATATCCATTTCATTAGAGTTTGAAAGGAACTAGGTAAGAGTTAACATTCTTATGACATATTGGAAGATTTATTAATATTTTAAAATTTTAATATTGCTTAAAATTAGATTATTTTAAAATGACATATGAGTGTATTAATAACTGGTCATTTTATTAAACTCCTTTTCATGATTTTACATGAAGTGGGTGGCATCATTTTGCATTATCTCTCATAACATTTTTTATTTTCAATGGTTATAAAAATAATAGAAACACTAGTGAACATAACAAGTGACTATGGAAAATACTAAAAAGGAACACTTTCTCATTTTAAAATATTTGAACATACATTTCTAAATCCATTTCTACATGTTGATAAAATCATTAGAGTATGATCAGTAACATGTACTAGTACCCTCTTTGAATTATTAAATGTATTATGTGGTATAGGTAGGCAGAATGCAGAGGAAATTTCCACTTTTTATGTAGTATCTGTTTCACTTTCATGAAGTGTTTTTATTTATAACCATAATTAGAAAATATTGATCCATCATTTTTGTTTTTGTTTTAATACTGCCTATTCCAACTAAATGAGAGGATGTTATAAACCTGATAATTCAAGAATTTCATACAAAGACATGTAAATGAAATTATTTTATTTAATGTGGTATCCTTGTGTAATCATAAAACATAAGGAAATGTAAGATCTACCCAATTGTTATATGGATTTATTATATAGTAGACTCCATCACATTCCAGGAGATCGAATGCATTTGTCATGACCTTGGAAATGTAGTTTTCTTCGAGGAATGTGCTAAAAATGATCCTTATAACTCTGCATCAGCATGTAATATTGTTTATATAAGCTTCAAAAATAAAGTATAGTGGTAGAAAACATTTCAGTTTAAAATAACCCCAGGCCTTATTCAATCATTTTAATATCAGATAATTCTTATGATTGCCTGATAATAGAAAGTGTGTTGAGGTGTTACTATGGCATTCATGTATTGTGAGTGTGCGAGCACAGGTTTATAACTCTGAGCCCAATGCCCCTGTCACCAGACCTAATGTTTCACACTTATGTGACTGTGATTCTTCTCTAAATTGTCCAAATATTCCAAAATTGTACAAAGCCATGTGTATGAATCATGCCATGTCAAATTGAATACAGAATAGGAATAAATGATGATAAGTAAATAATATAGTCATTGACATAAATATGTAAAATGTCAATTCACTTATGATGAAATAATGTGCCACATATAACCTTGCAGGCTGGCGATGCCTCCCCCCAAAATGAACCTGGACTATTTGGAAGATAGGAAAGAATAGAGGATCTAAATATGGTTTTCCTTAACAGCAGGTCATAATGGAAACACAGACCCTTACATTCAGTGCTGAGAGAATTACCAGTTTGATAATGATTAGGAATGTTGTTATTAAAACAGTATGTGCAGTTCATTTTCAACAGTTTTGAATTAGAGTCTGCGCTAATGAAACGGATACGGTTTCCTTCACAAAGGGCAGATCTGTTAGTTAATATCGCTGCAGCAGTGCCTCACAGACCATGCCTTTAGCTCTATTTGTATTTCACAGCATGATAAGCAAAGAGTGTTGATTTTCAAGGATCCTGCTGATGAAAGGTAATGGCATTATTACATCTTTATCTCAAAAGCAGAGCTGAGTGGTAAATGATTTTTTTTTCCTCTGTTGTACAAAAGATTTCTTGGTTAGAAAGCCTTTTTTTATTTCTTTAAATCGTTTTAGTCTTGGAAATGATATGTTATTATTTAATGTCTGCACAGCAAGCTTGAAAGCACCTAATAGTGAATGGATTGGAAGTGAAGTACCTCCTGCTCACAGATATGGATCTTCTCAGTCACACGCTGTACCAGCTGTCATCCCAGCCATACTGC